>NC_052167.1:2109652-2709652 GCF_902713615.1 Scyliorhinus canicula
TCTCTTAATGGGCCACATGAACAATGTTTCATGTATAAAGACAGCAATCGTCATCGGTGTCTGTCTCTATGAGAACTAGCTAGAAATGGCAGCCTACAGTACTTGCCTTATGGCAGAGTCGCTTGACTATGGCAAGCTAGTTAGTACAAGATTGCATTTCCAAATCCCCACCATAAATATTAGAGAAAAGTCAACTCATACCATGTGGAGATCAGAGTGTTGTGTTTGGTTACTACAAATAATTCAACATTGTGGGAATGCCTGACCCATTGAAATTTAAAGTTGACCTGATGTTGAATCTATTCTGGAGCTTCATAATGATCTATATTAAAATATCCACTCATATCAGTTAATAGCAAAAATGTTTGGCCTAGGCAACACGGTGCCCTAATGCAGAAACACTGTGCACAACAGCCTAGATTTCTAAAGCCACCTGTGATTGGATCCTGCTTATCTCTCACCCAGTCCTCTGCTGGCTCCTATTTCCCAACGTAGTGACTTCCAAATCTTTATTTTTGGTCACAACTTCCTTTGGTAACCACCATCCCCCTGTCCCCCCCCCACAGTCCCCTCCCGCCCTATCACTGCAACATTCTCCAGTTTATCAGCCCACCTCAAAAGCTTCCAATTTGAGTTTACTGCACCTTTACCCACCCTCCAACCCCCTCCTCCCCCCCCTCCACCCACCATCCCAACAACCCCCACCCCCTCCCACCCCATTATTGGGACGGGATGCCAGAATGCGTGGTTCTTGTTTCTAGGAATTTTCTTTCCAAACATTTTCTTCTATGTCTTCAGAGGGAGCCCCTTCATAAACATCTGCCTGACCTTGGGCGAAATTCTCCAACCCCACGTAGGGTCGGAGAATCGGCCGGCGGCGGCGTTATTCCCGCTCCCGCCGGGTTTTTAATTCTCCGAGCGGCCAAAAACCGGCGTTGTGCAAATCCCGCCGGCAGCCTCTGAAAACAACTGGCGCCGGCGGGATGTCATTGATTTTTTACTTTCAACAAATCTCCGGCCCGGATGGGCCGAAGTCCCGCCGACGTGGCCACGGGTCAAGTCGGCGAAAAACGCAGTAGCTTTAAAACGGCGTCAACCATTGATGATGGTTGACGCCGTTCAGTGACCTAGGGCGAGTGCGGGGGGGGGGAGGAGGAGAGAGTCCCGGCGTTTGTGTGGGGGGCGTTTGGGGGGGTGGGGGGTGGGGGAGTGTGAGAGAGAGTGTCCCGGCGTTTGGGGGGGGGAGAGAGAGTGTCCCGGCGTTTGGTGGGGGTGGGGGGGTTGCAGCGATGAGAGGGGGGGTACCGGCGTTGAGAGAGATGGGGGGGTGGCATTGGAGGGGGGTAGGGGTGGTGGGGAGGGGGGTAGGAGTGGTGGTGAGGGGGGTAGGGGTGGTGAGGGGGGTAGGGGCATTGGAGGGGGGTAGGGGCGTTGGAGGGGGTAGGGGTTGTTAGGGGGTAGGGGTGGTGAGGGGGGTAGGGGCGTTGGAGGGGGTAGGGGTGGTTAGGGGGGTAGGAGTGGTGAGGGGGGTAGGGGTGGTGAGGGGGGTAGGGGTGTTGGAGGGAGGTAGGGGTGGTGAGGGGTAGGGGCGTTGGAGGGGGGTAGTGGCGTTAGAGGGGGGTGGGCTGGTGGGGGGGGTTGGGGTAGGGGGCAGCGGCGTGCAGAGGGGGGGGGCGACGGTGCGTTGGCCCCGGGCATCCGTCGCCCCCCCTCTCTGCACGCCGCTGCCCCCTACCACCCCTACCCCCTCCAACTCCCCTACCCCCTCACCACCCCTACCACCCTCTCCACCACACCTACCCCCCTCCCCCCCACCCCTACCCCCCTCCCTACCACCCTCCCCACCACCCCACCACCCTCCCCACCACCCCACCACCCCACCACCCCTACCCCCCTCCCCACCACCCCTACCCCCCTCCCCACCACCCCTACCCCCCTCCCCACCACCCCTACCCCCCTCCAACTCCGCAACCCCCCTCTCAACGCCGCGACCCCCCTCTCATCGCCGCAACCCCCCCCAACGCCGTAACCCCCCCTCAATGCCACAACCCCCCTCAACCCCCCCCTCAAACCCCCCCCACCCCACCCCTACCCCCTCCAACGCCCCTACCCCCCTCACCACCCCTACCCCCTCCCCACCACCCCTACCCCCCTCCCCACCACCCCTACCCCCCTCCCCACCACCCCTACCACCCTCCCCACCACCCTCCCTACCACCCCAACCACCCTCCCCACCACCCCCCCTCCCCACCACCCCTACCACCCTCCCACCACCCCACCACCCCTACCCCCCTCCCCACCACCCCTACCCCCTCCCCACCACCCCTACCCCCTCCCCACCACCACTACCCCCCTCCCCACCACCCCTACCCCCTCCCCACCACCCCTACCCCCTCCAACGCCGCGACCCCCCTCTCAACACCGCGACCCCCCCTCTCATCGCCGCAACCCCCCCTCAATGCCGCAACCTCCCCTCAATACCGCAACCCCCCCCCCTCAACCCCCCCCTCAACGCCGCAACCCCCCCTCAACCCCCCCCCCTCATCGCCGCAACCCCCCACCCTCTCAACGCCGGGTCCCCCCCCCTCTCAACGCCGGGTCCGCCCCCTCTGCTCTCAACGCCGGGTCCCCCCCCCCCTCTCAACGCCGGGTCCCCCCCCCCCTCTCAACGCCGGGTCCCCCCCCTCTGCTCTCAACGCCGGGTCCCCCCCCTCTGCTCTCAACGCCGGGTTCCCTCCCTCTGCTCTCAACGCCGGGTCCCCCCCCCTCTCCTCTCAACGCCGGGTCTCCCCCCCTCTCCTCTCAACGCCGGGTCCCCCCCCTCTCCTCTCAACGCCGGGTCCCCCCCCCCCTCTCCTCTCAACGCCGGGTCCCCCCCCTCTCCTCTCAACGCCGGGTCCCCTCCCCCCCTCTCCTCTCAACGCCGGGTCCCCCCCCCCTCTCAACGCCGGGTCCCCCCCCCCCTCTCAACGCCGGGTCCCCCCCCCTCTGCTCTCAACGCCGGGTCCCCCCCCTCTGCTCTCAACGCCGGGTCCCCTCCCTCTGCCCTCAACGCCGGGCCCCCCCCCCCCTCTGCTCTCAACGCCGGGTCCCCCCCTCTCCTCTCAACGCCGGGTCCCCCCCCTCTCCTCTCAACGCCGGGTCCCCCCCCCCTCTCCTCTCAACGCCGGGTC
Organism: Scyliorhinus canicula; assembly: GCF_902713615.1. NCBI lineage: Eukaryota > Metazoa > Chordata > Chondrichthyes > Carcharhiniformes > Scyliorhinidae > Scyliorhinus > Scyliorhinus canicula. The sequence continues at coordinate 2,112,826 of NC_052167.1, forward strand.
CCCCCCCTCTCCTCTCAACGCCGGGTTCCCCCCCTCTCCTCTCAACGCCGGGTCCCCCCCCTCCTCTCAACGCCGGGTCCCCCCCCCCTCTCCTCTCAACGCCACTTCCGCAGCGGGTGAAACTCACGCGTATCACGTCAGTCCGCTGCTGGCCCTTTCGGGAACGGTGATTACCGGCTTAAAAGAAGGTCCTGACGCCGGAGTCATCCGCACCGCTTTTGGCCGCCGGAAATGGGCGTCAAGCAGCTCTTCGGAGAATTTCGCCCCTTATGTTCAGTCACCCTTCTCTCCCTCCCCCCCCAACCCCCAACACTCCTCAACTCTTTTGAATGTTAATTGTTTCCGTGTACCTTCCACCTCACCCTTGGTTTGTAAGATTGAGGCAACTTCGGCAATTCAAATTGTTGTCCTTGTTATTAAGCTTCTGGCTTGGCAAACCCCTCATCTCTGCTTCCCTGTGGCCGTGTTGTGCCGACGGGTTTGAGACATGCCGCTGCGCCGTGACCCAATCGGTCAGGCCCCAAATATGGTGCCCGGCCCATCGGGTTGCGAGGGGTGGAAAGGTGATTGGCTGGAGACGATCTGCGGAAGTAAAGTTCAGAAACTCTCACATCTCCTCAATGGAAACATGTCCTTTATTGGGACACAAACACTAACCTGCAATTGGGGCCAGGGCCACTCAAGAGGCAACTCAGGAGGAACTTTGTTGCCTGGTAAGTGCTTAGAGTGTGAAACTTGCTACCAGAAGCAGTAGTCGAGATTAGCACAGATGCATTTAAGGTGAAGTAGGGTAGGCGTGTAAAGGTGACAGGAATGGAAGAACATGCCAACAGGGTTAGATGAAGTGGGATTGCAGGAGGCTCATTTGGAATATAAACACTGACATGGACCAATTCGGCCAAATGGTATTCTGTGCTGTCAATGCAATGTAACCGTAAGCCAATGACTTATGTGAGTTCATTTCCCCAGTCCATGTCCTTGCATCAATTCTCTGCTGCTCGGGAGCTCCCTGATTCCGTTAGCTTACATATTTACCGTGCGCTGAATTCAAAGCCACTGCAGGGAAGATGGAGAGTGGAAAGGTTTAATAAATATGATTTATGGACAATTAAAATAGAACAATTATTCTGCGCAAGGGATATATTTCATGCCAGTTCTCTATTTGTCTCTCAGCATGAAGTCGCTGAATAGCCTCACTGAGCAGGAGGGTGTTAACCCTTTGTTTACCCTCTTCTCGGTGGACACTGGACACCCTGATTGTCGAGCAAGTTCGACCAAATCAATGTTACCGGTGTCCCCTGGAGGGTGCCCATTGTCAGTGAGACCTGCCTCAAGATCCGCCTTTGCGAGTGCTCAGCGGTCCACTAGACATGGGAATGCAAAGGAAAGGAAGATTTATGTAGCACCGTTCAGGACCACCAGACATCTCGGAGTGCTGAAGGGCCAAAGAAATACTTTTGAAGCGCAGTCCCTGTTGTGATGGCTGAATGATGGGATCTTGCTTTGCATTCACAGTCCTCTGCAGAAGGCCCCTGGCTGTTGCCAGTTGAAAGCACATTGTTGGGGTTGGGGAACACATAAATTCCCAGTGTGCAAGCAAAGAGTGACGTTAATGGCCACCTTGGGTCAATGGACTCAGATGGATTAGACAGAAAATTAAATGAGATCCCTTGGGTTCATCCAATTACTTCACCCCTCTGCAATAGACTGTCCGTCTTTGTTTCAGGCCTTTCATCGCTGTGGAATCTTTCTCCTGTGACAGTCTCTTCCTTTTTTTCCATTCCTCTCCATTTGCTTTTTAACTCATTCTGCCAATCCCCCCCTTTCGTCTGTAGTTGGGACTGACCTCTTTCCCCCCCCCCCCCCCCCTTCGTCTGTAGTTGGGACTGATCTCTCTTCCCCCCCCCCCGGGACTGACCTCTCTCCCCCCCCCCTGGGACTGACCTCTCCCCCCCCCCCCTTCCGTCTGTAGTTGGGACTGACCTCTCTCTCCCTCCCCCCCCCCCCCCCCTGCGACTGACCGCTCTCTCTCTCTGAATCTCAGTTCTCTCCGTGCCATACAGAGGGAGCCACGTATTGCAGTTGGAAGGCAGTGTAGGATTCAGGCTGACAGAATTCCGCTTCCGAAAGGGATCATCATTGACTAAAGTCTTGACAGCGAGACAAGCCACGCATGGAGTCACATGGATTAGCTGATCCATCAATATGTGCGGGCTGCTTTAATCCCCGCATTAAATCAAGACTGATGCTGTGTTAAACCTTTCACGCGGCTCGTCCCATTAATAAATGGTGACGGCCAGCAAAATCTCATCGAATGATTGGTCATTTCGCCCGTCTGGTCGATGCGAGGGTTTGGAATCTTCCCAACACGAGAGCACACACACAGATTGTATCTTCACTTAACCCACAGCGTGGACTGTGCTCGAACACACAGGGGCAGCCAGCGTGTCACACTCACTGCTGTGACCAACAGTAAAAGGTGTTGATGCTGCCACACAGGCTGCAGTGCTCCGCACCACCTGCTCAAAGACAATTCGGGATGGGCGATAAATGGTGCCCGAGCCAGCGACGCCCCAGCATCCCCGGGACAAACAGAAAAATCCACAATGGAGCCGTGCCTTTGACCTTGGGATCAAAGGAAAGAGATTCCAAAAGGATTTGGGCTCCTTTACTGGAACAGCACAGTGCAAGCAAACCCACAGTAATCATAGCATTTACAGTGCAAAAGGAGGTCATTCGGCCCATCGAGGCCGGCCCTGGGAAAGATCACCCTCCATCTGTAACCCCATCCAACCTTTTTTTGGACACTAAGGGGCAATTTATCACGGCCAATCCACCTAACCTGCACATCTTTGGACTGCGGGAGGAAACCGGAGCACCCGGAGGAAACCCACGCGCACACGGGGTGAATGTACAGACTCCGCACAGACAGTCACCCAAGGCTGGGAATCGAAGCTGGGACCCTGGCGCTGTGAAGCCACAGTGCTAACCACTGTGCTACCGTGCTGCCCTTATGTAAGGAGGATCTGGCTTCACAAGGCATCCTCAAAGATAAAACGCCCTTCGACCCACCAAGTCAGTGCAAACTCTTTGGTGGAACGACTCCATTAGTCCCGCCTCACTGCTATTTTGTCACAGTACTGCCCTTTCCCATTTATATCCAATCCCCTTTTGAAGGTTATGATTGAATTTGCTTCCATCTCTCTTTCAGGCAATGCCTTTCAAATCATAACAGCGCGTTACATTAAAAGAAAATCTCCTCATCTTCCCTCTGGCTTTTTTCGCCAATGATCTTAAATCTGTTTTTCCGACCTGCCGCCATTGGAAACTATTTCTTCTTATTTTGCTTTAGTGAAGATGCAGATGGTGGTGTAGCGGTAATGTCCCTGGATTAGTAATCCTGGGGGCATGGGTTCACAATCCCACCACGGCAGCTGGTGGAAATTTAAATTCAATTGCTCAAAGCTAGTCTCAGCAATGGTGATTATGAAACTTTTGTTAATTGCCATAAAAACCCTGCCCTCTCACCCTGCTGACCAGGGCAGGTTGGAATTTTAGTGTACATGTGTTTGTTTTGCAAAGAACAAGTGAACATCTTTACAACGGTGTGCGCCCTAGCCCCTAACACTATCCTTTGTGTTGCACTCACGCCATCTTAACTAGTGTCTTCCTTGCGGGCCCTAACGCTACATCTAGGTGGATTCCCAGGTGGTACATCTGGGTGGAGGCAGCCCCCTGCGAATCCCATCCTGTCACCTGGGTTCCCTTTGGCGGCCGTCATCTGGAGTGACCGGCTCAGGAAGGGCTCGGCTGCTGCTCGGGAGCCCAAGTGGCTTTAGTGCAACCCTGTTCTGCCTGCTGCCCATCGGATGCGCCAGGGTCAGGAGGGGGGAGTCACTGGTATAGGCCCCATCACCTCTTCCTCTCTCGGGGTGCCCGATGGCCCCCGGGTTACTTCGTGGGATGGGGGGCAATCGGAGGGAACTCCTGGGGCTCCCCCACTGCCTGGCATCGCCAGTCCTGGAGGCCTGCTCTTGTCTCGACCTGGGTCTCAATGCTCGCAGCCATGGAGCACAGGGACTGTGCCACCTCCATCTGCACTGTGCCATGTCCCTCAGTGACTGTGCCACCTCCCTCTGGCACTGTGCCATGTCCCTCAGTGACTGTGCCACCTCCATCTGGCACTGTGCCATGTCCCTCAGTGACTGTGCCACCTCCCTCTGGCACTGTGCCATGTCCCTCAGTGACTGTGCCACCTCCATCTGGCACTGTGCCATGTCCCTCAGTGACTGTGCCACCTCCCTCTGGCACTGTGCCATGTCCCTCAGTGACTGTGCCACCTATCTCTGGGACTGGCTCAGGTCAACCAGTGTCCGGGCAATGCCGATAGCGCCCTCAGCCATGGCCCGCTGTGACTGGGCCAAGCTCTGGAGCGCTGCTGCAATGTCCAGGTGGCCCTGGTACATAGCTGCCTGTTACAGGGCAGCCCTGTCCTGTGCCCCAGCCACCGCCCACACAGAGTGCCCCAGGCCTTGGACATCCTGGGGGGGGCCTGCATTGTTGGCACCGCCTCCTCCCCCTGCAAACAGTTGGACTCCTCCAACTGCACCTGTAAGCACGATGGTTGCTGCCAGCCCCTCGTGTAGCCCCTGGCTCTGTCTGGATCGCCATCATTGAGCTTGGTGCCCTGGGGTGTCTCTGGCTGGTCTTCTCGCTATCTTCACCTCCTCATCGCTGGAATCTGCTTGGGTTGGGGTCGGGGGAAGGGGGCGCCAGAAGGGTCCAACTCATCGGTGGGTGATCCTGCAAGGCACCAGACATGATGTATGATTGGATCGCGGGTTGGGATGGTGGGTGTGGGAGTGGCGAGGGGGTGGCAGGTGGTAGTGAGAGGGTGTTGTGGGGTGGGGGGTTACGGGGGGGGTGGGGGCGGCATGTGGGTGGTGTGTGGGTGGTAGTGTGGTGCTGGGGGTGGTGTGGGGGTCGTGCCACGCATACCATAGGAAACCGCAATGCAGTTGGGCCTCACCTGGTTGGCTGATGCCGATCTCGGTCTCATCAATTACCCTCTCTCCGGGCCCACCAATCAGGTCCAGTGCCCATCATTCCGCTGCGGAGAGGGGCCACAGGTCCTGCGGTCCTCCCCTGGTCTTCTCACTCATATTGTAGTTATAGGAGTGGGGGACACTCGGACGCAGGCAGCACAGGGGGTGGGAAGCTGGTGGCTGTCACAGCCAGGGTGCCTGGTCCTATAGCGGCCGGTATGGGTGCTGACATGCGGTTCAGTGGGGGGAGCGCGCACACTCCTGGTGGGTGAGGTCACCCTCCGGGTGGGGAGGGGGTGGGGGGGGTTAGGGGTGTGTGTTTTACGGCACTGTTGGCCGGTCCTGACGGTGGGGCCCACAGCACTCACGGTCTCTGCCACCTGCGCCCAGCCTGGTGTACGGCGGTGGGTGGCAGCCTCCTTGCCAACCCGGGGAACAGAGTGGCCCGCTCCTCCTCCACAGAATCCAGCAGGGTTTCCAGCGCAGTGCCTGCAAACCGGGCTGCCACTCTCCGTGATGCCAGCTTGTTGGCTGGGATGAGTGTGTGTGGGGAGCGGAGCGCTAATATCCAGCTGCAGCTTGTCAGCCTCTCGAGTGGCAATCCCGACACCGGCCAATCGCACACCGTTTGTCATTGGAATCAATCGTGTTGCACGTGGTGCCGGTGCTGGCCTATTAACGGATCATGGAGGCGATTCTCCCATATTGGGCCCAAGAGTTCGTGCCGTTGTGAACGCCGTCATGTTTCACGATGGCGTGAACCGGGCCCAGTTACATACAATGCTGGCCCCCTCAGTTGGGCCACGCCATCCTGCGCATGCGTGGGGGATTTATTTTGCGCGCCCGACCCCGACCAACATGGGGTCGGTGTTCAGGGGCTGGCTGCGTAGGAAGTAGGGGGGGGAGGGGGGGGGGGGAGGGGGGGAGGGGGTTAGAGGCTGGCCCGCCAATCGCGGGCGAGACACCATCGGAGGCCCCCCACCGATGAAGGAGCCCCCCCCCCCTCCTCCACAGGCCGCCCCCCGACCGCCCCCACAGAGTTACCGCCGGCAGCGACCAGGGGTGAATGGCGCCAGCGGGACTCTGTCGTGTTGGAGTGGCCGCTCAGCCCATCTGGGCTGGAGAATCAGCGGCCCCGCCGATTCCAGCGGCCGCGCCAAACGCGCCGCCGCAAATGGCGCCGATTCTCCGCACCTCAGAGAATCGCGTGCCGGCGTCAGTGCGTCGTGGCACAGTTGCAGCAATTCTCCGGCCCGGTGGGGGGCTCGGAGAATCACCCCCCCATGAGTTCCTCCGGGACTGGCTCCAATTTAGTGGTCGTAGAAGTCGCCCCGATTCAGTCCCGGAGTCAACAATTAGTTTCTGAAATGGAAAATCCCGCCCAAGGGGCTTTTGGTGACCACGGACATCTGAAAGCACTTGTTCTGAAGTGTAACCACTGTCTTAACGCAGGACACACAGCTGCCAATGTGGGCACAGCAAGATCCCGCAAACAACAATGTGACGATGATCGGATAATCTGTCTTTTTGAAATGCCGGTTGAGGGATAATTATTAGCCAGGACACCAGGAAGAAATGCTCCCTGTTATTCTTTTGAATAGTGCCATGTCATCCTCTGCATCTAGTCATGGAGTTTTACAGCACAGAAAGAGGCCCTTCAGCCCATCTGTGCCCGGCCATCCCTCAGTGCTGCGCTGCTGTATCGGGCCTTACGTGCTTTCAGCACAATTGGGATTTGAAACCAGAAGCTTGTGGTTCAGAGGCGAGCGTGACACCAACTGAAACACACGGGCCACCGCAGGCCAGCTGAAGGGTAAGGCCTAGCACAGACGCGACGGATGAATGGCCTCTCTCTGCACAGTCATTTCTATTCGCTTTTAAAATCTTCATTGCCGTTTATGGGATTTTATTGCCTGCCTTGTTTGCCTAACTAAAAATGATTGTAACTATCAATTATAACTTCACAATCCTCGAGTTGGTTACATGGGAATCCACAATGTTCCAGCGGTAAAGTGGGGAGGTGGGGAACAGGACACGTCATTGAGGACAATCAACAACCCCCCACCACCTCTCCAATCACGTACAACATCAACACTATCGAGGTGTGCCACAGGCAGCTCAGTAAGGAGGGCGTGAAATTGGGCTGGCTTTACTGCTGCCTCTTAGCTTTTTTTTATTTCCTGTTACATAAAAAGAAAATTGAACAATAGTGCTTGAGAATCACCATCTCCCCAAGTTTGTTTGGACTTCAGCAAGGTACCTGCACTCCTTCTCCTGCCCACGCGTAGCAGGGAATACGCCAATACAGGAATGCTGGGCAGCACGGTGGCCTAGTGGTTAGCACAACCGCCTCACGGCGCCGAGGTCCCAGGTTCTATCACGGCTCTGGGTCACTGTCCGTGTGGAGTTTGCACATTCTCCCCGTGTCTGCGTGGGTTTGACCCCCACAACCCAAAAATGTGCAGAGTAGGTGGATTGGACACGCTAAATTGCCCCTTAATTGGCAAAAATAATTGGGTAATCTAAATTTATTTAAAAAAATACAGGAATGCTTGCGAATATAAAAGATTTGCGCATTTGTGTAGTGCCTTTCGCTGTTCCGCGAGTTCCCGAAATGCCAGCGGCATTTCTCGCAGTAAAAACAGAACTTTCCGGAAGTTCTCCTCCGGTCCGGTGAAGAGAGAGAGGGGCAGAGTTTTCCTTTCCTGGCTCAATCCTTCTGTTCCTCGGTTCTAATGGAGGGTCACAGAGCCAAAGCGTTGGCCCAGATTTTCCGTTCTCCGCGGGGGTCATGCCCCGGAGGTCATTCCGGAATTCCGGAAGATGTGCTGGGGGCAGCTCGGAGGTCCGTGTGCACCCACTGCTCAGGGATCGCTGGGAATTTTCAACTTCCGCTGGACAATTCCCTCACGTCTGGAACCACCTGAAGCTCTGATTTAGCTGAACAGCTATCTAGCAAAAGGTGGAAAAACCAATTTGACATCCTGGCATCTATACTAATGATCAAACTCCTGACTACCTTTTAAACCCCCCCCCCCAACTCACCGACTATCCCCAACAACTTCCCTGTGGTGATATGCATCACTGTAAATACACAAGGGGTTAATGTAAATACATGTAGACTAGCTAGACACTAGGGGGAGCACCAGAGACATGACACACAGACATACAACCAATAGGCCAGTAAGATAGGACACGACCAATGGGCATTCACGATACACACAGGTGACAGGAGGGCATTACACCAACCCATATAAAAGGACACAGCACACATGGGGCGAAATTCTCCGACCCCACGCAGGGTCGGAGAATCGGCCGGCAGCGGCGTTAATCCCGCTCCCGGAGGGTTTTTTATTCTCTGACCGGCCAAAAACCGGCGTTATGCAAATCCCGCCGGCAGCCTCTGAAAACAGCTGGCGCCGGCGGGATTTCATTATATTTTTGTTTCAACAAATCTCCGGCCCGGATGGGCCGAAGTCCCGCCGACATGGCCACGGGTCACGTCAGCGAAAAACAGAGTAGCTTTAAAACGGCGTCAACCATTGATGATGGTTGACGCCGTTCAGTGTCCGAGGAGGGGGGGGGTTGCGGCGTGCGTGGGTGGGGGGGGGGTTGCAGCGTTGGGGGGGGGGGTTGCGGCGTTGAGAGGTGGGTAGGGGTGGTGGGGAGGGGGGTAGGAGTGGTGGGGAGGGGGGTAGGGGTGGTGAGGGGAGGGGGTTGGGGTAGGGGCAGCGGCGTGCAGAGGGGGGGGTGACGGTGCGTTGGCCCCGGGCATCCGTCGCCCCCCTTCTCTGCACGCCGCTGCCCCTACCCCAACCCCCCCCCTCACCACCCCTACCCCCTTCACCACCCCTACCCCCCTCCAATGCCGCCCCCCTCTCTCAACTCAACGCCTCCCCCCTCTCTCAACTCAACGCCGCAAACCCCCCCCCTCCTCTCAACTCAACGCCGCACCCCCCCCCCAAATGCCGGGTCTGTCTCTCTCCCCCACCCCCCCACCCCCAAATGCCGGGTCTGTCTCTCTCCCCCCCCCATGCCGGGTCTGTCTCTCTCCCCCCCCCCCCCCCCCAAATGCTGGGTCTGTCTCTCTCCTCCCCCCCCCCAAATGCCGGGTCTGTCTCTCTCCTCCCCCCCCCCCCCCCAAATGCCGGGTCTGTCTCTCTCCTTCCCCCCCCCCCAAAAACGCCGGGTCTGTTTCTCTCCCCCCCCCCCCCAAAACGCCGGGTCTGTCTCTCTCCCTCCCCCCCCCCCCCCCCCAAAAACGCCGGGTCTGTCTCTCTCCTCCTTCTCCCCCCCCCCCTCCCAACGCCGGGTCTTACCACTTCCGCAGCGGGTGAAACTGACGCGTATCGCGTCAGTCTGCTGCTGACCCCTCCGGGAACGGAGAATAGCCGCCTAAAAGAAGGCCCCCACGCCGGAGTCATCCACACCAATTATGCTCGCCGGAAATCGGCGTTACGACGGTCTGCAGAGAATTTCGCCCATGATCTTCCTCTTTCCAGTGGAGACACTCAGTGTATACACAGAGTTGATTTGGAACACACCACACCCACCACGTGGATTGTAGCAGACTGGTTCATCAGTCTGAGTAGCTATAACAGGATTAACAGGAGAGTCGAATCCAAGTAGGAGAATCATTAACAGTTTAATAAATGTGTTAAAGCTATCTCCAAGTCTGAACCTTCCTTTGTCAGAGTGCACATCAAGGAAGCAGCTTATGCCACGTCAAGAGCATAACAAAACATCCCCGACTCTTGACCTAACCAGCACCCCTAACCATGATGACTACCTCCTTAACTAACCCCTCCCCCCCAAATAGCGGCCCCAACGTGTCGCCCACCCAAACCTCTTGGACCTCCCCCCACCTGTCAAGAATTACCACACCAAAACTACTCTCCCCAAATATTCTCCCCCGATGACCCAACACTACCACCCCCCCCCCCCCAACCCCCTCCCCCCGATCAACCCTACTGCTCACCCACTTACACGCTTACCTTCTCTCTCCCAGCTTGTCAAAGTGGCCGGGGCATTTAAACCTACCAGGTCACTCCAACCAGTAGCCCGACGCCCCTGCGCTGCACTGCAGGACTCCAAGTAGGGAGCTCCTTCCAAGGGCCAGTTCAGACTTGATGGGCCACATGGCCTGCTTCTGCATTGTAAATTCTATGAGCAGCTACGCTCCACATTTCTCAGCAGCTCTGGTTTGGAGGCCTGTGGAGCTCCAGGCTAAGGTAAGGAATTAGGAAGGGGGGGTAATCTGGCGGATATTGCTATTCCGTGGAGGATTTAGCCAGTTCCCTCTCCACTGATACAACCAAACCTGCTGATCAATTCCAGCATTTTTCCTTTTCACTTCAACTTTCCAGTGTCTGCAGTGTTTTGCTTTTTGTGCTTATTTTAAAGTGGCGGCTGCAGTGTTCGCGACGTGGCAGCCAGGCCGTGCACAGCAAGCTCCCACAAAAAGCAGCAGCATGATAATTACCTGTTCTTCAGCGACAGCCGCTGATTGGTTAAGTATTGGTTGGAGCACAGCAGAGGACGTTCGGTTCAATGGCTCGTCTGAAAGACAGCACTTCCGACACTGCGGCACTTCCTGAATTCTGGAATGTCAGCATTGAATTTGTGCCCCAACCTCTGGAGAAGGACACAGGGGAGACAGTGCTATCCACTTAGCCAAGGCTGTAATTTACTTCAATGTTCTTTAGAAAGCAGAGTTGAACACGTATGGAGGCGTTTGGAATGTCATCACTGCAGGTGTCTGAGAACAATGGAATGGGTAAGCGGGTTGGCAGCAGCTGATTATTCTTCAATCTGTTCATTGCCCATCCCCCAAATGAGATCCATTATTCTCCAGTTGATTATCATTCTCTACTTTCAAGGTCTTTCTTTTAATTCTTTCACCGGATGTGGGCATCTCCGGCTGGGCCTGCATTTGCTGCCCACCCCTATTTGCCCTTGAGAAGCTGGTGGTGAGCCGCCTTCTTGAACCGCTGCAGCCCATGTGGTGTAGGTACACCCACAGTGCTGTTAGGAAGGGGGGGGGGGGGTTCAGGATGTTGATCCAGCGACAGTGAAGGAACGGCCGATATATTTCCAAGTCAGGATGCTGTGCGGCTTGGAGGAGAACTTGCAGGGGGTGATGTTCATGTGTATCTGTGGCCCTCGTGCTTCCAGATGGTGGAGGCCGTGGGTTTGGAAGGTGCTGTCGAAGGAGCTTTGGTGAGTTTGGTGCAATGCAGACGTAGATGGTGCACACCGCTGTCACTGGCCATCGGTGGTGGAGGGAGTAATGTTGAAATTAATGGGTGGGGTGCCAATCAAGTGGACTGTTTTGGCTTGGATGATGTTGAGTTTCTTGAGTGTTGTTGAAGCCGCACTCATCCAGGCAACTGGGCAATATTCCATCATATTCCTGACTTGTAGATTCTCGCTTGTAAATTCCTCGCTGCAGAATTCCCAACCTCTGACCTGCTCTTGTAGCCACAGTATTTATATGGCTAGTCTAGTTCAGCTCCTGGTCAATGGTAACCCCTCCAGATGTTGATAATGGGATATTCAGCAATGAATGTCAAGGGATGATGGTCAGACATTCTCTTGTTGGAGATGGTTATTGCCTGGCACTTGTGTGGCATGAATGTTACTTGGCTAAAGCCGTATATTGTCCAGGTCGTGCTTAATATGGGCATCTGAGGAATTGAGAATGGCATTGGACATTGTGCAATCATCAGTGAACAATCTGGAGATAAGGGGTGGGATTCTCCGATCCTGAGGCTAAGTGTTGACACCGTTGTAAATGCCGTTGAGTTTCACGACGGCGTCAATGGGCCCTCAGGAGCGACGATTCCGAGCCCCTCAGTAGGCCAGCACGGCACTGGAGTGACCCACTCCACTCCAGCTGCCGATACCGGCACCAAATGGGCGCTGCGGGTCTGAGCTTGCGCAGTGGGACCGGTGCCGTTGCGCGCATGCGCGGTGGCTTCCTTCTCCACGCTGGCCCCAACACAACATGGCGTAGGGCTACAGGGGCCAGTGCGGAGCAAAAGAGGCCCCCAGCCCTTGAGGCGGCCCACCGATCGGTAGGCCCCGATCACAGGCCAAGCCACAGCAGTGTTTGTCCTGGTGAGTGTATGAAACTATTCACCTACAGAGCGGTACAGAACTGACATTGGGAAGATCCACACCATTCAGCTACCTAAAGCAAAAGAAAGACTTGCATTTATATAGCACTTTTCCCAACCACCGAATGTTTCAAAGCACTTTACAGTCAAATGAGCATTTTTGAAGCCGACTCATTGGTCTGATGCAGGTATCACGGCACGTAATTTAGACACAGCGAGCTCCCATGAACAACAACAATCTTTATTGTCACAAGTAGGCTTACATTAACACTGCAATGAAGTTACTGGGAAAAGCCCCTCGTCGCCACATTCTGGCGCCTGTTCGGGTACACTGAAGGAGAATTCAGAATGTCCAAATTACCTAACAAGCACGTCTTACGGGACTTGTGGGAGGAAACCGGAGCACCCGGAGGAATTCCACGCAGACACGGGGAGAACGTGCAGCCTCCACACAGATACTGACCCAAGCCGGGAATCGAACCTGGGACTCTGGAGCTGTGAAGCAACACTGCTAACCACTGTGCTACCGTGCTGCCATATGTGATAATGGCCGGATAATCTGTTTTTACCGATGTTGATTGAGGGATAAGCATTGAGCAGGACACCGGGAATGACTAAGACAAAACGCTGCAGATGCTGGAAATCTGAAATCAAAACAAAAAATGCTGCAAATATTCCTCGGGTCAGGCAGCAGCTGTGAGGAGAAACAGAGTTAAAAGGTGGGTGACTTTTCAGCGGAAAGCTACGAATGGAAGAGTTTTTAAGCTATTAGAAGGGAAGGAATGTTAGGAGGACAAAAGGGGAAGATCTGTGATAGGGTGTAGGTCAGGAGCGATTATCCAACATGATGCAAAACACAAAGAGATTGCTCGCGGGCATAGTGAGGACACAAAAGTTATGTCCAGATGAGGTGTGAATGGCTCCATAGCAACCATCTTAAAGGATAAAGAAACAGGTCAGCAAAACATGTAGAATGAGACGGAGGTAGAGGCTATGATCTGATGTTGAAGTCAACATTGGGCCCAGAGGGTTGGAGAGTGCCGAGGCAAAAGGTGAGGTGCTGTTCGTCGAGCGTGCGTCGAGCTTGCGTGAAACACAGGCCGAGGACAGAACTGTCAGAGTCGATCCGGGATAATTTAATGTCCCTGCTCTTCTTCAAACGTGCCATGGGATCTTTTACGTCCATGGGAGAGAGCAGTCAGAGCCTCGATTTAGCTTCTCTTATAAAAGACTGCACCACTGACAGTGCAGAACTCCCTCGGTACTGCACCAGAGTGTCCTACTTGATCCTTGCGCTCAAGTCCTGGAGCTTAGCGCCTGGAATCCACTCCCTAAACCATTTGGCCTCGCTACCATTCTCCCTTCCTTTGAGACAATCCTTTAAAGCTACTTAATTAGATCAAGCTTTTGGTGACCTCCCCTAATATCTCTACGTGGCTCAGTGTCAGATGTTATCAATCCTGTGCCGTGCCTTCAGGTACTTTTGTTCCGTTAACGGTGCCGTACAAATGCAGTTTGTTGTTTCGCTGCATAGGCAGGATTGCCCAGGCTGATGGGCCTAAAATCTGTGAATTGCTCTTGGCAACGTAATTGTCATCTCACAGCATCACTGTGGGGGCAGGGCAGCACCTACGTGTAATGGAAACCATTGAGCTCAGAGCAGAGGCATGTAAGATGTGGGTTTGCCTTGCATGCGTGCGGAGATGGTCTTGCAGCTCAGTGCTGACTGAGTCTGCGGGCAACCTTTGCTTCTCATTTTCATTTCAGGACCCCGCCTATCCAGAGGGTGGAGGGTCGGCGTGAAAAACCCATGACAGCGCCTTCTCAAACATTGTCATGGAGACACCAAGCAAGCCCACGCCAATATCTCTCTCTGCACTTCCTGTTAGGTGCCTCCGCTATCAGATCTTCAGCTTTAATTTCAGCCGGAGCGTGCGTGATGTCACCCGTTTTACTGCTTTCACATTGCGAAATGGGAAGTGTGGTCATCAGAAGCAGCCACATTTTCTCAGCCCATCACGAGTTTATTCCACTTCAGTTGCCGTGTCGCCTCTTTCCTGTCTGTAACGTTACTGAAATCCACTTGCTGGGAAAGATATTGTGGTTGGGCCTAATGGGCCTGATTCGGGACAATGACAGATTCACGGCATTGTCGCTTCCGGGCCACCACCGGCCCCTCTCGCCACATCCCACAAACCCCCCCCCCCCCCCACTCTCCGAAAGAGTCACAATGATGTGTAAAGTGACACCATCCCCAGCAGAGTGTGAAGGAACATTCTAGATGTTCCAGTTATTTTGAGACCAGAGCGAAGTTGTGAAATTCTGGGATTTGTACCGGCGTTGAGGGTGATGTTATTGTCATGGCGACGGCTGGGACAGCATCACAGGATTTTAGGTGCTCAGAGGGGGCCTCTGGCGTGGCGCAGTGACATTGGGATACTGGATGGGCCATGTCGTGATTATTAATGTGATTTATGGGAAATATAAAGATCGTTGGGGAGTGACTCTCATGGCCTCACACCTCCCCACCTCTGTAAACATTCCCATCCCTTTGTGAGGGAATCTAGAACGAGGGGACACAGATTCAAAATAAAAGGTCTTCCATTTAAGACGGAGATGAGTTCTTCTGACAGTGGGTCATTGAGTCTTTCAAATTCTCCTCCCCAGCGAGCAGTGAAATCTGGGTCATTGAAAATACTCGAGGCTGAGTCACGAGGGAGTCGAGGGTTATGGAGGGCAGTCAGGAAGGCGGAGATAAAGCCCCAGTCAGATGAGCTATGATCTTATTGATTGGGGGGGACAGGCTCAAGGGGCCGAATGGCCTCCTCGTGGTCCTGTTTATTATGTTCTTAGGTCCAAACGAGGCTCTATTTTCCTGCCTGAGTAGATGTAAAAAATCCAATGGCACTATTTTGAAGAACAGAGGAGTTAATGTTTACCCCTCAATCAGCATCACAAAAAATTGGATTACCTGGTCATTGCCACGTTGCTGCTTTTTGGAGCTTGCTCTGTACAACTTGGTTGCATTACAACAGTGACCACACTTCAACTATTCTCCAATGGACACAAAGTGCTTTGAAATGCCCTGTGGTCATGAAAGGTGCTTTATAATTTGATTTTTAATTCATTCATGGGAGGTGAGTGTCGCTGGCTAGGCCAGCATTTATTGCCCATCCCTAATTGCCCCTGAGAAGGTAGTGGTGAGTTGCCTTCTTGAACCGCTGCAGTCCATGTGATGTAGGTACACTCAGTGTTGTTAGGCAGGGAGTTCCAGGATTTTGGCACAGTGACGATGAAGGAGAGACAATATATTTCCAAGTCAGGGTGGTGAGTGGGGGGACCTCCAGGTGGTGGGATTCCCATGTACCTATTGTCCTTGTCCTTCTAGATGGTAGCGGTCATGGGTTTGGAAGGTGCTGTCCAAGGTGTCTTGCTGAGTTACTGTGGTGCATCTTGTTGATGGTACACATGGCTACCATTGTTCGTTGGTGGTGGAGGGAGTGAATGTTTATGGATGGGATGCCAATCAACTAGGCTGCTTTGTCCTGGATGGTGTTGAACTTCTTGAGTGTTGTTGGAGCTGCACTCATCCAGGCAAGTGGAGAGTATTCCATTGCACTCCTGACCTGTGCCTTACAGATGGTGGACAGACTTTGGGGGGTCAGGAGGTGAGTTACCCTCCACAGGATTCCCAGACACTGACCTGCTCTGGTAGCCATGGTATTAATGTGGCTGGGTCCAGTTCAGTTTCTGATCAATGGTAACCGCCAGGATTCTGATTGAGGGGGATTCATAGAATTTACAGTGCAGAAGGAGGCCATTAGGCCCATCGAGTCGGCACCAGCCCTGGTCCACGCCTCCACCCTATCCCCGTAATCCAGTAACCCCATCTAACCTTTTAGACACTAAGGGCCAATTGATCATGGCCAATCCACCTAAGCTGCACATCTTTGGACTGTGAGAGGAAAGCGGAGCACCCGGAGGAAACCCACGCAGACTCGGGGAGAAAGTGCAAACTCCGCACAGACAGTGACCCGAGGACGGAATTGAACCTGGCTCCCTGGAGCTGTGAGGCAGCAGTGCTAACCGCTGTGACACCGTGCTACCCTTCAGTGATGGTAATGACATTTTAAAGTCAAGGGGTGCTGGTTAGATTCGCTGACTGGCACTTGTGTTGCACAAATGTAACTTGCCACTTGTCAGCCCAAACCTGGATATTGTCCAGGTCTTGCTGCATTTGGACATGGACTGCTTCATTATCTGAGGAGTCGTGAATGGTGCTGAGCATTGTGCAGTCATCTGCAACATCCCCACCATCCCCACAACTGACCTTATGATGGAAGAGAGATCATTGATGAAGCAGCTGAAGATGATTGGACCGAGGACACTAACCTGAGGAACTTCTGCAGTGATGTCCTGGGACTAAAATGATTCACCTCCAACCACCGCAACCATCTTTATTTGTGCCGGGTATGACTCCAACCAGCGGAGAGTTTTCCCCCTGATTCCCATTGACTTCAGTTTTTCTCAGGCTCCTTGATGCCATACTCGATCAAATGCTGCCTTGATGTCAAGGGCAGTCACTCTCGCCTCACCTCTGCAGTTCAGCTCTTGTGTCCATGTTTGAATCAAGGATGTAAAGAGGTCGGAGCTCAGCGACCCTGGCAGATCCCAAACTGAGCATCACTGAGCAGATTATTGCGAAGCAAGTGCCGCTTGATAGCATTGCTGATGACTCCTTCCATCACTTTACTGACGATCGAGAATTGACTGATGGGGCGGTAATTGGCCGGGTTGGATTTGTCCTGTTGCTTGTGTACAGGACACACCTGGGCAATTTTCCACATTGCCGGGTAGATGTCAGTGTTGTAGCTGGACTGGAACAGCTTGGCTAGGGGGGCAGCCAGTTCTGGAGCACAAGTCTTCAGTACTATTGCTGGGATATTGTCAGGGCCCAGAGCCTTTGCAGCATCCAGTGCCTTCAGCCATATCTTGATATCACGTGGAGTGAATCGAATTGCTTGAAGACTGGCATCTGTAATGCTGGGGGCCTCCAGAGAAGTTTGAAATATATCATCCACTCGGCACTTCTGGCTGAATTTGTGGCGAATGCTTCAAGCCTGCCTTACGCACTGATCATCATTGCGGACAGGGATATAATTGTGGTACCTGCTCCTCCAGTGAGTTGTTTAACTGTTCACCGCCACTCACGGTTGGATGTGGCAGGACTGCAGAGCTTAGATCTGATCTGTTGGTTACGGAATCGCTTATTTAGGAACTTTGGGAACCTACAGTTCCCCATTGCATTCTCCTTGGCATCACCTCAGCCAATCAGAGTCAACCTGTTAACCAATCAGTACCCTCTTCCCCTGCAGTGTAGATTCTTGTAATCTTTGAAATTTGGCGTTACTGTGTTTGTCCTGATGAGTGCAAGGTGAAAAGCTTCGGCAACATGTCTCTCTTTTCAGAAACATAGACTGACACATGTTTGATTGTAACCTGGGTCGCTCAGGGGCAGAACATGAGGTCCCATGAGATCCCTACAAGTCCTAATTTTTCCAAGCAGCCATCCCACCCTCTCTCCCCCTACTGTCCCGGTGCTACCATTCGGCATAAAGCTGAGCTCAGCCGGAGAAAATATTTCCACTCTTGGACTCCTGACACTTCTCGGTGAATCGCACGTGCACGGGCCTGGGGCCCAGTCCTAACGCTGCGGAGGCTTTTCCGGCCCTTGTCATGGTTGGAGACACGGCGGGAGATTCGGCCACCGGATAATCTCAACAGTGGACTGGATAATTCCTCCCCCTGACCAAATGGACGGATTTTAAATACGTTAAAATCTCGCCCCAACCCCACTTTGCGTTTTCTGCATGATTCGAAACTGGGGGCAATCTAGTCTTTGGCAGGGGTTACCGAGCCCCGGGCTGGGGAGCTTGTAAGCGGAGACCTCACCCACTCAGGGGCCTACTGGTGAAATGCATTTATCGAACCCAAACCGGGATTGGAGGAAGTGTGGAACAACCGATCCTTCTGACACCTTACGCGCGGGCAGGCGGTGAGATTCCAGGCCGCACGTCACCATGGCGGAAATTTTAATGGGAGGGGGGCAGTGGGAGTCAGTGACGGCAGATTGAGGTCAGGCCACCACTGGTATGCATGGGCATTTCCAACTGTTGTGAGTGAAGCGTGGGCAAAAGGTTGAATCACCAGCGTTGCAGAGTGTCGGCACAACACTGCGTCTGTACAGTCTGTGGGAAACCCAGTTGTCAACTCCCAGTGGTCGATTTTTGTGGTCATCAATCTTCAAAAGGGCAAACTGGGCCCCAGCTGGGTGAAGTTTTCTACTTCATGTGAGGAAAGCAAAAAGAGAATTTTGCCTCAGCTTGGGGCATTTTATTATGTTAAAGGCTGTGAGGAAAGAAATTGGTCCCTTCCAATGCGTTTGTGTGAGGTGTCGGCGTTTCCTTAGCCTCTGACTGATCTCTCTGAATTTAAAATAAATTCCAGCAGCAGGCATTCTGGTGACTTCACAGAATTGTTACGATGCTGGAGGAAGCCATTCGGCCCCTCCAAACGAGCATCGACTGAACACCATTCCCCTCGCTTTTCTCCGTACCCCTGAACATTGTTTTTATTCAAATAATCATCCAACGCCCTCTTGAACACCTCGAATGAACCTGCCTCCACCACACTTCCAGGCAGTGAATTCCAGACCCCAACCACTCGTTGTGTGAAAATGTTTTTCCTCACATCACATTTGCTTCTTTTGCAAATCACTTTCAATCTGTGCTCTCTCGTTCTCGATCCCTTTACAAGTGGGAACAGTGTCTCCCTAGTTACTCTGTCCAGCCCCTTCTTGATTTTGAGCATCTGTCCAATCTCCTCTCGGCCTTCTTCTCTCCCAGGAGAACGGTCCCAACCTCTCCAATCTGTCCTCATCACTGAAGTTTCTCATCCCTGGAACCATTCTTGTAAACCTCTTCTGCCCTCTCCCCAATACATTCACATCCGCCCTTCAGTGCGGCGCCCAGAACTGTACACAATACTCCAGCTGAGGTCTAACTAATGTCTGGTATAAATTCGGCATTACGTCCTTGCTCTTCTTCCCTATTTCCCTGTCGATAAAGCCCAGGATACTCTAAGCTTTATTAACTTATCTCTCCACCTGTCCTGTCACCTGCAATTCTAGGTACATCAACACCCAGACCCTCTGCTCCTGCACCCCCTTAAGAATTTTACCGCTTATTTTATATCATCTCTCCATGTTCTTTCTACCAAAATGCATCACCTCACACTTCTCCACATTGAACTTCATCTGCCACCTATCTGTCCCCTCCACCAACTTGTCCTTTTGAAGTTTTATGCTGTCCTCTTCACAGTTTACAATATTTCCATACTTACCATACTTAAGATAAGGATGGCTGTTTATTATCACTTACTCTGGATACTTGAACGCGTGTCTCACTCACTCATCTCACTCATTCTTTCACACATGCAATGATTAGATATAGATCAGGTTTGAGCGGCACAGTGGTTAGCACTGCTGCCTCAGAGCTCCAGGGACTCGGGTACATTTCCGGCCTCGGGTCACTGTCTGCGCAGAGTCTGCACGTCCTCCCCGTGTCTGTGTGGGTTTCCTCCGGATGCTCCAGTTTCCTCCCACAGTCCAAAGATGTGGAGGTTAGGTGGATTGGCCGTGCTAAATTGCCCCTTAGGGTGGGGTCCCTGGAATAGGCCAGGAGATTGGGCCTAGGTAGAGTGGTCTTTAGAAGGGTCGGTGCAGGCTCGATGGACCGAAAGGCCTCCTTCTGTACTCTCGGGATTCTATGAAGTTAAACCCGTCATTATAAACATGGAAATTTTAAACTCCGACTTTGAGCACGGTTTTCCACACATCCTGCCGTGTCGTTCGCAGCGGCAGAGACAGCCGACCATTAGCTGGTGGTGGGAATTCCTGGTCTAACCGTTGTCAACAGGATTTCCCATTGAACGCACTGCTCGCTGCCAGGAACCAGCAGTGGTGGAAAATCCACAAAATGGCAGGACGGAAAGATCCTGTTGGTGTGAACGCTGGAATATTCTGGCCTCTATTTCGATACTTTAGTTGGAGTGATGGGCTTTTAGAACCAAATGACTCTCATGAATCTCTGAAGCCTCTTGCAGATCAATAGCCAGGAGGATTGTTCTTGGGTGACCTGGAAGCTGGAAAATGTACAGTAGGTTACATTAGAAGACTTTCAGCTGTGATGGTTTTGCTGTGTCAGATGTTTACTGGTGCTTCAGATGTTTCGCATACACGCACAGATTTATTTTGTTCAGGCTGTATTATACTGCAGTTCCCGAAAGCTAGTTTCAGTCACATGACTGCAGGGTGCCAACAGTAATTGACAATGGTCATTCATTCTTATCCCAGTCGGAACTTGAGCTCAGGTATTCACCTTTGTTCAATATGACACTCAGAGACCAACAGTGTTCATTGAAGGCTGGTGATACTTTGACAATGGGATACGCTACCATGCCAAGTGGCTGCAAGATTCCCTTATTCAGGTCTATGTTTAACTAAATATTGGCCTCAGAATCAAATACTGTCCACAGTCTAAATGTTCGCATAATCACGTGTTGCGTTTAAACCAAATTAAAAGAGTTTCTGACCACTTTAACAAGTATGATCTCACGGTCCATAATGTCCAATATCGTCATGCTAGGTTGACAAGTTGCCAAATAAATGTAAGTGTTGTTATAGCTTCAGAAAAGGGAATGAAAAAGAAATCGAAAACATCAAAAAACAGGTCTTCAACTGTTGCTTTGATTGTCCGTTTCATTTACAAGGCTGGAGACTGATTATTCCGAATCTGCATTCCCAGATTGGAACCCTGTGCGCTCAGCATGGGGAGGCATACCGTCAGCATGTGTGCTGCCAACTCCACCGGACTGTCCTGGGACTTCCAGGGATTGAGGATTAATCTCCCAGATCATGGTCCGTGCTGTCTATCGGAGTCGGCAATGGACAACCTCACAGGTCTACAAGAATAAGGGCCCACGGGTCAGCCTTTCAAATTAAGGCAACCACTTTGACTGCACAGCCATCCAACACCCCCTCACCGGCCCCTCCCTCCCTGCCGGTGTGGTCGCTCCTGGCAACCTGGTCTGGGGATGGCAGTGTGAGGATTTTAGAAAGAGGAAAGGTATAGGAGGCGACGAGGTAGAAACCAACCCAATGGACATAAAGGAGACATCACTTGAGGAGAAAGACTGGAAACCACAAAATAATATAAATAACATTTAAAAGAGAGGGGGAGTCAGAGGGGTGGGGAAACTCATCAGAGATTCTGATTAATGAAACGAGATGAATCATTTGGACAGAAGCCCAGTGAGTTCAGAATTGAGAAGTGACCTTTTTCCCCAAAGCTGAGGAATTCACAGAAAAAGTTTCCTCCTGACAGATACTTTCTTGTCAACCACTGCCCAAAAGTGCGTTAAAATAAAACAAAATCCGAACACTTCCCCAAATAAAGGAACAACATTCTTGTGTTCTGATAGGTGGCGCCTCACTGCAGCGTACAAGGAGCCACTGCAACTCGGGATGACTGAGGTCGATGTGGGTATTAAACATGAGGCCAGCTTTCAGATTCTGGGAGTTAACCTCCTCAGCTACCACATCCCCCCCCCCCCCCCCGCCCAAGTCACGTCACTCGGAAATGTCAGCGTGTCTCAGACAGGGGAAATGCTTTGCCAAACACAGCAAGTTTCTGCCTTTGTGTGTTTGTTTGCATCTTGAAATTTCCAGATGTCCCTGTTTCAGCTCCAATCGCCATCAAAATAAAAAAGTGGGAGTTTCCATTTCCCGAAAGGGGGAACCTCATTTGCTGCGTGAATCAAGGCACACATTCTATTACATAGGGTCACTGGATTGATTCCAGAGATGAGGGGCGGGATTCTCTGACCCCGCCCCCCCCCGCCGGGTCGGAGAATCGCTGGGGGGGTGGGGCAGCATGAATCCTGCTCCGCCGATCCGACGCTGGCTGCCGAATTCTCCGGTGACGGTCTTTTGGCCGGGGGCGGGGATCACGTCGCGCCAGTCAGGGGCTGTTGGCAGTGCACCCCCCCCCCCCTCCCCCCCCCCCCCCCCCCCCACCACCCAGTGATTCTCCGGGCCCTGATGGGCCAAGCGGCCGCCCGTTTTCGGCCGGTCCCACCGGCGTGAAATACACAAGGTCCATACCGGCGGGAACCGGCCTGCGGAGTCCTGGGGGAGGGCGGATCCGGCCCCGGTGGCCTGGCCCGGGATCGGGGCCCACCGATCTGCGAGTGGGACTGTGCCATGGGGGCACTCTTTCCCTCCGAGCCAGCCTCTGTGAAGCTCCGCAATTGCCGGCGCGGAGAAGAAACCCCCTGCGCATGCGCAGGGATCACGCCAGCGGTTCTGCGCCTGCGCCAGAACACTCTGCCGCTCCCGCACATGCGCCAACTCGCGCCGGCCGTCGGAGGCCCTTCGGCCCCGGTTGGTGCAGCGCCAACCACTCCACCGCTGGCCTGGCCCCCGGGAGTGCGGAGGATTCCACAACTTCCGGGCGGCCCGACGCCGGAGTGGTTCACGCCACTCTTTGGTGCCGGTACGGCCCACCCACCGGTTGGGGGAGAATCCCGGGCCGAGGTGTTTGTCTCATGAAGAGAGATTGAGCAGCTTTCTCGAGTTTAGAAGATTGAGAGGAGATCTAATTCAGGTATACAAGATGATAAAATGTATGGGTAAAGTAGATCGGATGCTTCCTCTTGTGGGGCAATCTAGAACGAGAGGTCATAGTTTTAGGATAAGGGATAGCAGATTTAAAACAGAGATAGGGAGAAATGACTTCTCCCAAAGGGCTGTGAACCTGTGGAATTTACTCCCCCAGAGTGCGATGGATTCCGGGACATTGAGTAAATTTAAGGAGGAGATGGACAGATTTTTAATTAGTAATGGGTTGAAGGGTTGTGGAGAACGGGCGGGAAAGTGTTGAGGCCAAGAAGCGATCAGCCATGATCGTATTAAATGGCGGAGGGGACTGGAGGGGCTGAATGGCCGATTCCTGCTCCTGGTGAAAGTTATTATCCCAATAAAACCTTTTATTCAGCAACTGGTGCTGATCTACTGAAGGATCCAACATTTTTTCTCTCAGTTTATTTGATATTTTATTTTCCCCCCCTCTCTCTTTCACTCTTTCGCCTCGGAGAAGCAATGAAATTACACATTACCCCCCCCCCCCCCCCCCCCCCCCCCCACCGCCACCCACACTGGGATGTCTCAAAGTCAGGGTGCCCAGGGTTAGCTCTATTCCTGGAGGTTCTATCACATGACCTTGTGCCATCTGACTGTCTCACCTTTGCCCCTCCTGCAAACACCGATCTGCTTATAAATATTGAAGGAAAATGGTAAAATAATCCTCCATTTAAGGGAGGTGTCTAACGTCATGAAGAGCTTTGATAGAATAAATAAATTGAAAGTGTTTCCAATGGGAGTAACCAGAGGACACGGTGATTTGCAGAATGAAGCAGAGGCAAGTGTGTATATACATCATGAGTTGTGGGGATCTGGAATGCACAGACAAGTGGTAGAAGAAGATTCAATATTAACTTTTAAACGGGAACTGGATAGATGCTTGCAAAGGAAATAGTTGCAGTGCTAAGGGTTAAGAGTAGGAGGGGGAGGAGAGTGGGGATAACCGGATAGATCTTTGAAGGGCCCAGATCGGCATGAATAGCCAAACAATCTGTTTTCCTGTCGCATCATTGTATGAATTCGGATAAAGCCCTTGCACATTCTCTGAAGGAGAGCAGACACCTTGTGGTAAACCATTGTTAATGTATTATATGTATTGTGGTAAACTGTTACTGTACTACATGTATTGTGGTAAGCCATTGCCTGATGGCTCCGCCTCCCCTCGGGCTCGGTATAAAGGTGGCTGACCTCCGACCCTGCCCCAGTTCGGGATCAGAGGCCAGGAGGCTTTCTGTTTGGCTTATTAAAGCCACAGTTTCGTTCACTACTCGTCTTGTGTTAATTGATGGCCCATCACACCTTCATTCTGCAAACCCGCTCACAGCAGAGTGAGCCGGAGATACGCGCAGGTCTGCAAGCGAGTTGTCATCTGGCAAAAGGGTTTTGCTCTTCCAGGATGTAATATCCTGACAGATAGGCAACCCATCGAGTGAGATGAAAGGTAACTGTGTTCAAAGACTCCAAACTCCTAACTTACTGGGAAAACCACGCTCCGATACCAGGATTCGCACGCTCCAGTCCCAGTTGGCCGATCAGGTCATGTGACACTCACAGAATCACAGAATCACACAGCACAGAAGAGGCCGTTCAGCCCATCGAGACTGTACCGATGCATGAAAAACACCTGACCTGCCCACCTGATCCCATTTGCCAGCACTTGGCCCATAGCCTTGGATATTATGACGGGCCAAGTGCTCATCCAGGTACTTTTTCTAAAAATAAATGTAATTTTTAATTTTTTTCCAATTAAGGGCAATTTAGCGTGGCCAATCCAGCTACGCTGCACATCTTTTGGTTGTGGGGGTGAAACCCAAGCAGAGAAGGGGGAAATGTGCAAACTGCACGTGTACAGTGACCCGGGGCTGGGATCGAACCTGGATCCTCGACGTCGTGAAACAGTAGTGCTAACCATTGTGCCATCGTGCTGCCCGTCCATTTTACTTTTTAAAGGATGTGAGGCAACCCGCCTCTACCACCCTCCCAGGCAGCGCGTTCCAGACCCTCACCACCCTCTGGGTAAAAACGTTTTTCTGCAAAGCACTCATAAACCTCCTGCCCCTCACCTTGAACTTGTGACTCCTGTTACTGACCCTTCAACTGAGGGGAACAGCTGCTCCCTATCCACCCTGTCCATGCCCCTCATAATCTTGTCCACCTCGATCAGGCCACCCCTCAGTCTTCTCTGCTCCAGCGAAAACAACCCAAGCCTATCATAACTTAAACGTTCCATCCCAGGCAACATCCTGGTGAATCTCCTCTGCACCCCCTCCAGTGCAATCGCATCCTTCCTATAATGTGGCGACCAGAATTTCACACAATCCTCCAGCTGTGGACTCAGCAAAGTTCCACACAACTCCAACATGACCTCCCCGCTTTTGTAATCTATGTCTCGATTAATAAAGGCAAGTGTCCCATATGCCTTTTTCACCACCCTATTAACCTGCCCTTCTGCCTCCGGGACCTCGCTCCCCCCCCCACCCTCCGACCCCCCTTAAAGGGGCACGCTACCTCAGAGGACATGATAAGAAGTGATAATGCCGGTCCTTTATTTAAATGGCGGCTGACCTGGAAGCTTTGTCCCAGCGTTTCCCAGCAGACGTTACAGAACCGTTTGGATCATTTTAAACAACAATATCAATACAGATTAGATAAAACAACAGGCCGAGGCAGGGAGAAAGAGCTGTAATTCACTGGCCTGCTAATGCTTTGTGCTCTCAGCTCTGACACCATCACATCCCCATGATTGCTTGATTGGTGTCACCTCTGCGACCTTGGGCCCATGTGGGATTGTTTGACTTTGCCTTTCAATCGCTGCAGGTCTTTCCTCTGTGCTGCTATGCTGGACCAAATCGCACAAGTAGTTTAGAGACCTGGCTGTAGTGCAGTTACAGGCCAGCGTAAGTTATTGGTAGTCTGATAACTTAATTTAAAGAGGCCAGATGGATAACCGACAGTCAGAACAGAAATAGCCTTGCCGTGTTCGAAGCGTATTCCTTGTCTGAAACCGCAACTTAACTGGAAGCAATGTTGCAGTTTAATGTTTTACATTCCAACGGTAGCACAGTGGGTAGCACAGTTGCTCCACGGGTCCCAGGTTCGATTTCCGGCTTGGGTCACTGTCGGTGCGGAGTCTGCACGTCCTCCCCGTGTGTGCGTGGGTTTCCTCCGGGTGCTCCAGTTTCCTCCCACAGTCCAAAGATGTGCAGGTTAGGTGGATTGGCCATGCTAAATTGCCCTTAGTGTCCAAAAAAAACGGTTAGGTGGGGTTACTGGGTTACGGATTGGGGTGGAGGTGTGGGCTTAGACAGGGTGCTCTTTCCAAGGGCCCGTGCAGACTTGATGGGCCGAATAGCCTCCTACTCCACTGTAAATCCCATGATTAGCGATTACACGTTAAAAATAAGTTAATGCGGCCCAGAAGCACACAGGCACATCCTAAGGATGTGAAAGGCTCCATAGAAATGCACGTTCTATCTACTGATAACAATAACTAATATTTGTATGGCGCCTTTAACCTAATGAAACATCCCAACGTATTCCACAGGAGCGTTTTCAAGCAAGATACTGCGATGAATCATATTGGCCGATAGAGGTCAGGTGACCAAAAGCTTATTGGAATAAGGTGCATCGATAAGGAGAAAAGTGAGGGAAAGAGGCAAAGAGATGTGAGGAGCTCATCACAGGGTGTGGGTCCCACGAAACCAAAGCCACCAATGGTGGTGCAGTTGAAGTCAGAGATGCACAGGGGGCTGGAATTAGTGGAGCACAGATCTCTCAGAGGTCTGTGTCGAACATGGGTGTCAACCTTGGGTCAGTTGGTAGAACTCTGTCCTTGGAGTCAGAGGGTTGTAGCCTCAAGTCCGACTCGAGGGGATGGTGCAACACCCAGACTGACACTCCGGTGCTGTGCTGAGAGAGCGCTGCACCGTCGGTGTGGTGCCTTTCAGGTGAAACCATAAATGGAGATCTTCCCCCTCACATGGATGCAAAACATCGCATGGCCCTAGTCTGGGGATGAGAAGGAAACTTCCCCTCAGCACCCTGGCTGATATTCATCCCTTATTCAGCAACAATAAAACCGATTATCGGGTCATCAGCACACTGCTGTTTGTGGGAGCTTGCTGTGCACAAATTGGCTGCCACATTTCCATTATTACAACAGTGGCTCAAAAAGCACCTAATTGACTGTAAAGCACCTTGGGTCCTCCTACAGCTGTGAAAGGCAAGATATAAATGGAAGTCTTCTCATCTCTTTACAGTCACAGCTGTACCTTTGCAGTAGAATGCGTTGATGAGCAGTCCGCTCCTTATCAAACAGCAACACGGTCCAAACTACCACGAGCAATTCCGCAGGAGAGCCACTGGTATGTAAATAACCTCATAGAAATAGAAATACAATTAGCCATCTTAAAGCATCCTGTCACGTATTTTACAATGCAATTAAGCAGAAGCCATCACTCACCCTCGAAGTTATCGCTGTACTATATAATCAATGGAACAGTAAAACATTGGGTCCAGTGTCAGTGCAGCTGCTTCCCTTTGTTCCCTCATATAGACTCACATCGAATGTACAGCACAGAAACAGGCAAAGCTCACCCATGTCGGTGTTCATGCTCCACCTGAATCTCCTCCCACCCCACATCATCTCACTCTTATCATCAGATCCTTACATTTCTTTCTCCCTCTTGTCGACTGACCTATTTTCCCCCTTCGATACTTCCATGCTATTCCCCGTGGTAGCAAGTTTCACATTCTCATCATTCTCTGAGCAAAGATATTTCTCCTGAAGATTGCTATTGAATTTATTTCTGGCCATCTTAGATTTTCTCTTGCCAATTCCATCAATGCCCTTGGTAGTCTTCAAGGCATCCACCAGGTCAGTCCTCAATCTTCTCCAGATTAATGACCTCCAATTTGTTGAGTTGCCTCAAAGAGACCTTTGTTGTTTCTATCTGGGAAGTGTCTAAAAGCCTTGCAGGTAACATTGAAAGTGCTTTAGTTAGTCTGATCCTAATGCATACCCACGAGTTCACACGCAAAATGCAACCAGAAGGGCAGCATGGTGGCGCGGTGGTTAGCACTGCTGCCTCACGGCGCCGAGGTGCCAGGTTCGATCCCGGCTCTGGGTCACTGTCCGTGTGGAGTTTGCACATTCTCCCCGTGTTTATGTGGGTTTCTCCCCCACATCCCAAAGATGTACAGGATAGATGGATTGGCCACGCTGTGGGCAGCACGGTAGCACAGGTGGATAGCACTGTGGCTTCACAGCGCCAGGGTCCCAGGTTCGATTCCCCGCTGGGTCACTGCCTGTGTGGAGTCTGCACGATCTCCCCGTGTCTCCGTGGGTTTCGTCCGGGCGCGCCGTTTTCCTTCCACAGTCCAAAGACGTGCAGGTTAGGTGCATTGGCCACGATAAATTGCCCTTAGTGACCAAAGGAAAATTGTTTGGAGGGATTATTGGGTTACAGGGATAGGGAGAAGTGAGGGCTTAAATGGGTTGGTGCAGACTCGATGGGCCGAATGGCCTCCTTCGGCACTGTATGTTCTATGTTCTAAATTGCCCTTTAATTGAAAAAAATGAATTGGGTACTCTATATTTTTTTAAAATACAACCAGGAGACCATAAGATATAAAAACAGAATTAGGCCATTCGGTCCATCGAGTCTGCTCTGTCGAGTCAGGCACTCACATTTCAGCTGGGTGTGATATACATTGAGAAGTTGGGATGATATCACTGGAGACCAGAGATGATTTGAAGGCCTGAAATTGCTTCAAGAGCCCTTTTTCTTAAATGTATACATCATAGGCGATAGTTTATTCGGTTAAATTCCTGTTTCTGTCATGCTGAAGGGTATATGTCACGGGCATTCTATGTAAGTTAATGAAAGATGACAGCACACCAACGGATAATGATTGGTAAATAATTACCGTACGTTGAATCAACTGTTGGTCAACAACTGTTTTCAAATCCATCCTCCACTTGTGAAGTTGTTTAAATTTTATTCCTGGATGAACTTAGTGACCATAATTCAGTGTCTTTCACTATTGCAATGGAGAGGGATAGGGCCAACCGGCAGGGCAAGGTTTATAATTGGGGGAGGGGTAATTATGATGCGATTAGGCAAGAATTGGGGAGCATAAGGTGGGAACAGAAACTGTCAGGGAAAGGCACAAATGAAAAGTGGAGCTTGTTCAAGGAACAAATACTGCGTGTCCTTGATAGGTATGTCCCTGTCAGGCAGGGAGGAAATGGCCGTGTGAGGGAACCATGGTTCACAAAAGAGGTTGAATGTCTTGTCAAGAGGAACAAGATAGCTTGATCTTGGTTGCGGACAATGCTCGGCACAACATCGAAGGCCGAAGGGCCTGTTCTGTGCTGTAATGTTCTATAAAATTATTACTGGAATAAAGAGCTATAATCCCATAACTTCCTGGCTTCATCGGATTTTGAGGGAAGCGCAGAGATGCCTGGCGAATCCCTCACGGAGGTTCCCAGGTAAGACGAGCTCTAAGTTCCCCTGGGCAATTCCACTGAGCTGGGAACCATCCGACAAAGCGACTTAAATCACCAACTTTGGACAATTCTGCCAGTGATACGTTAATAGTTACTCTGAATGAGTCAGAAGAAATAAAAGCGCTTCAAACTTCAGCAGAACGAGCACCTCACTGGACACTCTTCCCCCCCCCCCCCCCCCCCCCCCCCCCCCCCCCGCCCTGGGGGAATCTCCCATCTCACCTAACTAAGCACCACACCCCCAAAAGGTGTTCCCTAATCCCCACCCTCCCAAAGATGAGGGAGTGTCCCTCGCCCACCCTCCCTCCCCGCCCTCGACCTGACCCATCAACCCGACAGGGTCTGACCTCCCCCAGTAACCTGAACTGCAAAATTCTATGCCCTATGATTCTAAACCAGGTAATAGAACATAGAACATTACAGCGCAGTACAGACCCTTCGGCCCTCAATGTTGCGCCGACCTGTGAAACCACTCTAAAGCCCACTTACACTATTCTCTTATCATCTATATGTTTATCCAATGACCATTTAAATGCCCTTAATGTTGGCAATGGTGTCAAACACCACAGAGTTCAGAATGAAGAAGGTCAAGGAGAGATTTTGGCGAGGTGTTCGCGGTTATAGGGGATCCGATCTGGCCAATGGGTTTCTGGAGACAGGAGGTCATGAGAGGAGACATGTTTAAGGAAGTTAACAAATGATCCAGTGAGGAGGCAAGAATTCTTTTTTTAACGCAGCGCTTTGGTGTGATCTGGAAGGTATTCTGGAAGGGCGGTGGAAGCAAATGTAATAGCAACTTTCTAAAAGGGAGTTGGATAAATGCATGAGCACAAAATCAAAATGCTGGCCAATGGGGAAGGAGGTTGGGAGAGGGCGATTGACTGGGTAGCTCTTTCATAGAGCCGACCCAGGTATGCCAAGCCGATTGGACTTTGCCCTACGCTGTGTAAAATGGATGCTGGTGTTAGTTTTGACGGGAGGTGTGCACTGGAGCACCTGAGTGGATATCGCCAACAAATTAGCGGTGGCAGGTTGGAAAAAATATGAATTATTAATCTCTCCTCTTGAAGCAAGTCATTGCTTAAAAAAAATACAAAGGCACTTCACAGCCGCTCATTGGCTGCTGCTTCTCATGCACCATGGAAACCAAGGACATCACATTCAGCTTGACGTAGTAAACACTCCTGACAGTCTGTAAAAATAATGATCTTTATTATTTATGGCTGACGTTGCTTTTGTTTCATTAAACTGTGAAATGATTTGGAGGCAGCACCTGTATCATGCCAGCCAGTCAGCCGCACACAAGCCAGTTCCAATGACTCCAATGAGCAATGCCAGGACTCATTGATTCAACAACAGCAATGTATTTATATAATGCCTTTAATGGAATAAAATGTCCGAAAGCACTTTACAGGAGTGTTAGCAAATAAAATGTGACACCAAGCCACATAAGGTGATAATAGGACAAGCGAGCTAAAGTTTTGACAAGCAGTTGGGTTTTAGAGCTTTGAAATAGGGGGCGCCGGTTGGGTCAGCTGGCTAGCGCGTGGTTCAGAGTAATGCCAACAGCACAGTTTCAGTCCCTGTTCTGGGTGTGGATGATTGGGCCTTACCTTCTTGCCATCCCCATCCTTGGTAAGGAATGCCACCCCTCGAGCTAAATGAACAATTGTCACCCTCAAATCGAGAGTAAGGAAAAGGAGTCAACAACAGATGTTACACTCGGAGGCGTTGACTATGTGGGGGGGGGGGGGGGGGGGGGGGGGATTGTTCTTGGATGCGAAGCATGTGATCAGCAACCCAATTTACACAGGTAGGTGGGTACAAAATGGGCGGACAGTTTGGCTGTATCGGGTTGTAGGCCAATTGCACCCTCTGTAACGTTCATATTATAAAGTCATAGAGGTTAGCACAGAGTACTTAGGGAATGAATGCGTTGCTGCAGAGGAAAGAAAGATCTTGGGTGGGATTCTCTGTCCTGCCGCACCCGTTTTCGGGGGTGGCCCCCCCCCCTCCGGCAGCGGGATTCTCCGTCCTGCCGCACCCGTTTTCGGGGGTGGCGAGCCCCCTCCGGCAGCGGGATTCTCCGTCCTGCCGCACCCGTTTTCGGGGGTGGCGAGCCCCCTCCGGCAGCGGGATTCTCCGTCCCGCCAGCCAGTCATTGGGGTTTCCCATTGTGGGCACATCCATGCCGTTGGGAAATTCCCTGGTGTGGGTGCGGTGTCGATGGAACGGAGAATCCTGACACCGGAGAATCCAGCCCGTTGAGTATTGCTGATAAGAACTACATGCTCTGGAAGATTTTTGCCTTAGACTCATCAGGGCAAACTCAGGAATGGCAACTTTCAAATGGAGCAGCACTTTACACTGCTTGAGAAAAGAGGGCTGATTGGTTGACAAATCAGCTCTGATTGAATAGAATCATAGAATCCCTACTGTACACAAGGACGTCATTCGGCCCAACAAGTCTGCACTGACCCCCTGAAGGAGCATCCGGCCGAGGCCCCATCACCGTAACCCCACTTAACCTTTGGATATTAAGGGGCAATTGATCATGGCCAATCCACCTAACCTGCACATCTTTGGACTGTGGGAGGAAACCGGAGCACCCGGAGGAAACCCATGCAGACACAGAGAGAACGTGCAAACTCCACACAGACAGTGACCCAAGGTTGGAATTGAACCCGGGTCCCTGACTATGTGAGACAGCAGTGCTAACCCCTGTGCCACCATGCTGCCCTTTGGTTGAGACATTGACATGGGGAATGCACCAAAGCTCTATTTTCACCCATGGTTTTGTTCATTCCAAAAAAGCGCAATGTCTGACCAATAAAAAGCAATGCAGTTCACTAATGCCCTGCCCTAGCCTGCGTGTGACTCCAGACCCATAGCAATGTGGTTGACACTTAGCTGCCCTCTGAAATGGCCGAGCAAACAACCCAGTTAAAGGGCAATTAGGGATGATAAACAAATGCTGGCATTGCCAGTGACGACCACATCCCATGAATGAATAAAGAAAAAAACTGTTGTTGCCTGTAACGCGATCTTGGATACGCTGAGGATGTGGGAGGTGCTAGACGAACGCAAGATGCTCATCTTCCTTTATCCACGGTGCCCCTAGTCTCTGTCCATTTCGGAGGGTTGAAGTTTGGAGGGCGGCACGGTAACAGAAGTGGATAGCACTGTGGCTTCACAGCACCAGGGTCCCAGGTTCGATTCCCCGCTGGGTCACTGTCTGTGTTGAGTCTGCACGATCTCCGCCGTGTGTGCGTGGGTTTCCTCCGGGTGCTCCGGTTTCCTCCCACAGTCCAAAGACATGCAGGTTAGGTGGATCGGCCATGATAAATTGCCCTCGGTGACCAAAAAGGTTAGGGGGATAGGGTGGAAGTGAGGGCTTAAATGGGTTGGTGCAGACTCGATGGACCGAATGGCCTCCTTCTGCACTGTATGTTCTATGTTCCCCCCCCCCCCTCCACCCGCCACTATATTTTGCTGCAGGTTAGCACTTTTGACTGTCCTCTACCATACCGATCCCCATTCTTCCTCCATTACTCACCAGCCTAGATTCAGGACTGGGACTTCCTTTCCACTTTGATGTAAAACTGACAGACAGATTCAGGGCTCGTGCAGGGTATGTAGGCGGTGTTTCATGAAGCGTGGCTTCAGCTGGTGGCAGCAGACTAGGGTCAGGCAGGGTGAGATAGGGGGGAGGGGGGGGGGTCAATCTGACCTCTGCCAAGGTTGAAACCACCGCTGATAATTGCGTCTTGACCTTCCACCTTGTGCCAGGGAACCTCGGGGGGGCTAAATATGCCGATTTATGGAAGCAAACCTGGATACGTCCCAGCCCACACCCACTGTGACAGCGATATCTGATTTTAAAAAAAACATTAACAATGCTTTCAATTATCCAGGAATAATATTCAGGGTGAAATTGGAGGATCTGCTTCAAAAGCCTCAAGCATTTCACGAGCATAAAAATAGAAATGTTGTATTCAGGCTGGCACCTGAACGCCCTCGACCCTTCCACTAACTCACTGAGGAATCGGAACAATGACTGGATCGAGGTATTTTTCTAATTTCTCAAGCTTGTCCCTTTCTGAATGGTAGCTGCTGACCTCCTTGCATTTTCCTTCTCCCGGCCCCTGGTCTCCATCTCAGATCCCTGGGCTTTAAAAAAAATTCTTCACAGAAAGTGGGTGTCGCTGGCTCAACCAGCATTTGTTGCCCATCCCTAATGGGATTGGATTTGTTTATTGTCACGTGTACCGAGGTACAGTGAAAAGTATTTTCCTGCGAGCAGCTCAACAGATCATTAAGTACATGGGAAGAAAAGGGAATAAAAGTGTGGTGAACCACTGTGTACACCTGTATTAGGGGATGTAAGGTAGGACCTGTACTACAGGTTCGCCGGTAGCCCCTGCCGGCTGGCTCCGCCCACTAGGAGCTGTATAAATATGCGTGTCCTCCATTGATCTGCCATTTGGCCAGCTGCAGTAGGAGGCCACACATCTGACTGCAATAAAGCCACAGTTGTACCCAATCTGAGTCTTTGTGCAATTGATCGTGCATCAAAAAGAAAATACATAATAGAGCAACACAAGGTATACAATGTAACTACATAAGCACCAGCCTCGGATGAAGGGTGTAGTGTTAATGAGGTCAGTCCAAAAGAGGGTCGTTTAGGAGTCTGGTAACAGCAGAGAAGAAGCTGTTTTTGATTCTGTTCGTGCGTGTTCTCAGACTTCTGTATCACCTGCCCAATGGAAGAAGTGATTGCCCCTGAGAAGGTGGTGGTGGACCTGCTTTCCTAAGGCACTGCAGAGCATGTGGTGTAGGTGCACCCACTGCGCTGTCAGGGAGGAAGTTCCAGGATTTTGACACAGCGACAGTGAAGGAACGGTGATACATTCCCAAGTCAGGTGGGGGTGTTCCCATACATCTGTTGCCCTTGTCCTTCTAGCTGATAGAGGTCGTGGGTTTAGAAGGTGCTGTCGAAGGATCCTTGGTGAGTTACTGTAGATGGTACACATGGCTGCCACTGTACATCGGTGGTGGTGGGGTTGAATGTTTGAAGTGGTGGATGGGGTGTCAAGTGGGCTGCTTTGTGCGAGAGCTTCTTGAGTGTTGTCTTCCCTTCTCTTGCTCTTAGCTTATTCTTTCTTTGTGATCCTCTCCGGCCATTCCGTCTCCATCTTTATTTACCTCACTGCCCCCCTGATCTGATATTCTTCTGGATTTTCCCGCTCCCCAACCATCTAACAACAACAATTTCCATTGATAAAGCACCCACATAAAATATTCCAAGATCTCTCACAGGGATGTGATCAGAAAATAATTGACACCGAATCAAAGGGGGAGCCATGAGGACAGGGGAGCAAAGAGGGGGGGGGGGGGGGGGGGGGGGGGGGGGTGGGGGGGGGCAGGATTTCAAAGCTTAGAGCCTAGATGAAATTTACAGGATACTGCGAGGTCTGGATAGAGTGGACGTGGAGAGGATGTTTCCACTTGTAGGAAAAACTAGAACCAGAGGACACAATCTCAGACTAAAGGGACGATCCTTAAAACAGAGATGAGGAGGAATTTCTTCAGCCAGAGTGTGATGAATCTGTGGAACTCTTTGCCGCAGAAGGCTGTGGAGGCCAAATCATTGAGTGTCTTTATAACAGAGAGAGATAGGCTCTGGATTAATAAGGGGATCAGGGGTAATGGGGAGAAGGCAGGAGAATGGGGATGAAAAATATATCAGCCATGATTGAATGGCGGAGCAGACTCGATGGGCCGAGTGGCCTAATTCTGCTCCTATGTCTTATGGTCTTATGGCAAAGACATTGCCTCCAATTTTGGGAGATGCACAAGAGATCAGAATTGGAGAAATGCAAAGTGAGGTTGTAGGACTGCAAGAGATTACGGAGACAGAAAAGGGCAAAGTCTATGGATAGGTTTCAACATGAGGATGATAATTTGAAAAGTGATGTGTTGAGGGACGTGAATCTATTGTAGGTCATCTTACATCGTACGCCATTCTCCCCAATTCTCTTCTCCGTGCCTCGACCTAGTTCCCAGCCCCTCACGTTCACTTTCTGGCTGATTGACCCCAGTCCGCGGTTTTGTCTCCTGGATGTTTCTATGGGAATGGGAAGTCTGATTTTCCGGAAGCAGGTGGGGTGCAGTGAGCAGTCAGACCCTCCGCTTCGCCGGCAGCGAGCTCACGCCCACGGATTTCCCGACGGCGTGGGGGTGCCCACAATGGGAAATGCCATTGGCCGCTGCCGGGACAGAGGATCCCGCTGCCGGTGGGGCCGCGCCGCACCAGGAAACGGTTGCGGTGGGACAGAGAATCCGGCTGGGATGCTGGAGAACTTGGACCTTTAATTGAAGCGTGTGTAAATATTGTAAATATGCCAGAACACCAGAGGCACCGTCTTATTTTATTTTAATTCATTCTTTGTTTGGATGTGAACATCTCAGGCAAGGTCGACACTTATTACTTACAGCTAGAAGATAGTGGTCAGCCTTCCTGAACCACTGTGATCCGTGTGGGCACGGTACGCCCACAGTGATTTCGGTGGGGAGTACCAAGGTAATGATCCAGTGACAGGGAAAGAATGGCGATCTACTTCCACGTCAAGATCCTATGTGTCTTGGAGGTGATGACATTCCGACGTACCTACGTCCTTGGCCTTCTAAATGCTGGGTTTGGGAGTTGCTGTCAAAAGGGGCTTAGCCAGTTGATGAAGTTCACGCTGGCGAAGGTTGGTTACTCCATAGGATTGGAATAGGGACCTGTTCTAAATAATATTACAACTGTTATCAGTTTCAAATTACAGATACGTTAGACTCCCCACAGTCAGACAAGTGTTGTAATTGAGTAATTTCAGTACTTCATTACTGCAACATGAGAACTAGTTTAACTGGGATGAATAAGGTGCCTGCGGTAAGCCTCCCTGGAGACAGTGAGCAAATCAGCCTGCCAACAATAAGGAAAAATCAATTTTGCGTTTGTCCTTTGACTGAGAAAACTAGAGGTTGTTTACCATTCTCAATGAGCATTTCCTCTTATTCTATCATTTAAAGGGTGGGCATTAGACAGAAGGATGGTGGGGGGGGGGGGGGGGGGGTACAGCGTTAGAATTCAGGCCGAGGAATTCTCAAGCCTGTCACATGTGGGGCATTGTGTGGCAACTCTGCTCGTATTTCAACTGAAATGGTGAACAGGCGGAGACTTGGCTACACTTAATCAAATTTTAGTGCAGGTGCAAATCAGATTGAATTCCACAACAGGCCCAGATTAGCTTGAATTTGAGAGCAGGTTTGCATCAGATTGAATTCCAGTGGAGACTCAGGTCAATTTGAATTCTAGAACAAGCCTGGGTCGGATTGAATTCTAGAACAGACCTACAATAGGTTGAATATGAGAGCAGTTTCGCATCAAATTGAATTCCAGTGGAGACATAGATCAATTTGAATTCTAGAACAAGCCTGCATCAGATTGAATTCTAGAACAGACCTGGATTCGGTCGAATTTGAGAGCAGGTTTGCATCCGATTGAATTCCAGTGGAGGCTCAGATCAATTTGAATCTAGAACAACCCTAGATATGATTGAACTCTCGAACAACCCTGGATCGGATCAAATTCTAGAACAGTCCTAGATTATTATTTTTTTGTTCGTTTTGAATTCGAGAAAGGTTCAGATCAGATTGACGTTTAAACAGGCCTGGATTGGTTTAAATTCTAGTTCAAACCCAGATAAAATCCTAATGCAGGCAAACGGCTGCTGCATTCAACAGGAAACCGGCAACCTGCTTCCCTGGAGGAAAGCCAGATACTGAAATTGACTTTGTAAGTGTGCAGCTGTAGCCAACTTTACAGGGCGATTGGAATGAAGACAGAGGAAAACATTTCTGGAATCAAAAAACAGATGAGTAAAATATTCTTCTTGTAAGTCAGGAGCAAACATGGAGCACAAAGAGGGCTTTCCCATTACTGATCACAATTGGGGTAATGGGGGGGCGGGATTCTCTCAGCCCTCGCCGGGCCGGAGAATCACCGGGCCGGGCGCGAATCGCGCGACGCCCCCACCCCGACGCCGGTCCTCCAGTTCTCCGGAGAGTGGAGAATTGGCGCCATTGGCGTTGGCACGGTTGGCATGGCGGCGGTCATGGGCCATTCTGCGCACCCCCCACCCCGCCCCCGGCGATTCTCCGCCTGGGATGGGCTGAGCAGCCGCAAAAAATCCAAGTCACGCCGGCACCGTCCACTTGTGGTCTTACCCGGCGGGACCTCGGCATGCATCCATCCGGGGGTGGCCTGGTTGGGGGGGGGGGGGGCTCCCTTGTGGCCTGGCCAACGATCAGGGCCTACCAATCGGCGGGCCGGCCTCTTGGGCTGGGGGCCTCTTTTACTCTGCGCGACCCCTGTAGCCCTATGCCATGTTGCGTCAGGGCCGGCGCGGAGAAGGGAGACACTGCGAATGCGGGTAACCGCGCCGGTCCCACTGCGCAAGCGCAGACCCGCGGCGCCCATTTGACGCCGGCATCAGCAGCTGGGGCGGCGTGGGTCGCTCCAGTGCCGTGCTGGCCTACTGAGGGGTTCGGAATCTCTGTTCCATGGGGCCTGTTGACGCCATTGTGAAACGCGATGGCGTTTACGACGGCGTCAACACTTAGCCTCAGGATCAGAGAATCCCGCCCGGGGTCTCAAGATAGAGAATTGCTCAAAATCTTCATTGTTATTTTTAATTATTTATTCACTTTTACGGGATGTGGGTGTCACTGACTAGACCCAGCATTTATTGCCCATCCCTAGTTGTCCTTCAGAAGGTGGTGGTGAGCTGCCGTCTTGAACCGCTGCGGTCCTTGAGGTGTCCAGGTCTTGCTGAATTTGGACATGAGCTGCTTCATTATCTGAGGAGTCGCGAATGGTGTCGAACATTGTGCAGTCATCCACGGACATCCCCGCTTATGATGGAAGGAAGGTCATTGATGAAGCAGCTGAAGATGGTTGGGCCTAGGACACTACCCTGAGGAATCCCTGCAGTAATTTCCTGGAGCTGAGATTGCTGTCAAACCACCACAACTATCTGCCTTTATTCCAGGTAGGATTCCAACCAGCAGAGCATTTCCCCCGATTCCCATTGACTCCAGTTTGTTCGGGCTCCTTGATTCCATACTCGGTCAAATGCTGCCTTGATGTCAAGGGCAGTCACTCTCACCTCACAGCATTCCCAAAATAAAAAGAGGCAGGTGGCAAATCAGTGTCAAAATTAACCAGAAATGATGTCATTTAAACATGAATGCAGAATGAAAAATTACGGTTATATATTGTTTAATTTACTTTTTTATGGGATGTGGCTGTCACTGACAGGGTCAGCATCTTAGATCATAGAATCACTACAGTGCAGAAGGAGGCCATTCAGCCGATCGAGCCTGCACCGACCCTCCGAAAGAGCATCCCACCCAGGCCCAATCCCCCACCCTATCCCCGCAACCCCACCTCAGGGCAATTTGACAAATCCAATCCACCTAACTTGCACATCTTTGTTGCCCATCCGTAATTGAACTGAGTGACTTGCTCGGCCATTTCAGAGGGCTGTTCAAAGGGTCAGCCACAATCCGTGGACCTGGAGTCACATGGAGGCCAGATCAGGTAACGATGGCAGATTTCCTTCCCTCAACGATATCAGTGAACCAGATGGGTTTTTAAGGAAAATCCAATAGTTTAATGGTCACCATGGCTGAGAGTAGCTTTCAATTCCAGATTTATTAATTGAATTTCAATCCCGCCAAGGTGGGTATTATGTTATGGGTCTACATGCCATTATTATGTAAAGGTGCTTGGCAGAGTAAGGGTTCAGTTGGGACTGAAGAATAGCACTGCCTGCGGTATGATGTATGGAGTCACATGGCAATACACTCAGCACGACACTGTGACAGTAAGATCATGCATTGCCAGTAACCTGGGAGCTGTAATTAATTAAGGACTAAAAACAAACAGCTGATTTTTAAACATATAAGTCTCAAGATATAGTTATTAAGATATCTAAAGAAGCCATGTTACGCCAATGGGATTTGAGCCCATGTCTCCAGAGCATTAGCCTCTGGATTACTCGTCCAATGAAATTACAACTATACCACCATCTCCCCCAGTTGCAAGTTGTAAGAAAGAATATACTGGGGGAGGCTTTAGAAGCTGAAAGTAGAAAAGTGGCCCAGTTCTGACAACTTTAATCTCAGGATTCTGAAAGAATTGTCTTAATTATGAGTACCCTTGTTAATGTTTTCCAGAATTCACTGAAATCAACACAAATCTCTGATGGCCGGTAATTTTTTTAATAACAGACCCTTGCTTCTACTGTGGGAAAAGAGTTTGCATGTATTCTAAGGGGTCATCTTGATATATCCCCACCAACTCTGCCTGGCCCCGCAGCCGTTTACGGTCGAACGAGAATTAACTAGCTTCAGGAAGAATTACCGGCCCTTACTTTGGAGTTCAACCTACCTTAGAGAGCCATCGGATAATCAGGTTGGAGTCCCCTGCAGCGGCAGAAGCTTAGTCTCTGGGGGTTACATGCGGTTTTGGTTCTATCCATTGCACCTCCCATGCAAAAAACAACATGGCTGATGGTTAATCGTACCCCAGCTTAGGGACAGCACGGCGGCGTCGAGCACCCGGGTTCGATCCCGGTCCCGGGACACTGTCCATGTGGAGTTTGCACATTCCCCCCACGTCTGCGGGGGTCTCACCCCCACAACCCAAAAAAGATGTGCAGTGTAGGCAGATTGGCCATGCTAAATTGCCCCTTAATGAAGAAAATCACACCCTAGCTTACCATAGCCACCATCACACAAAACAATTGCCACCTGAAACAGGGAGAGAATGAGAAAAGGGAGAGAATTGTACTCTTCCCCTGAGCAACTAATTCATGGCCAGGGGGCGGGCTCACCATTCAATAGTGTTGGGTGGGCTCTTAGATCGATATTTGGTTTATTGAAAAATGTTCATGACGACA
This sequence comes from Scyliorhinus canicula, assembly GCF_902713615.1. NCBI lineage: Eukaryota > Metazoa > Chordata > Chondrichthyes > Carcharhiniformes > Scyliorhinidae > Scyliorhinus > Scyliorhinus canicula. The sequence goes on from NC_052167.1 coordinate 2,153,274, forward strand.
TGGACTGTGACGCCGATACAAAAAAAGCAAATAAACATAAATCACAACATAATTATAGACAATAATTAAAACAAAACTAATGTATAAAATAATAAAAGGATTGCGCAATTCTGAACATAGCAATATACAAATGATTACAATAAATTGCAAAATGCAGCTCTCCTTAATTTACTGAAGAATAATGAAAGGTCTGCTGTAATCTGTATTTTGTATTAAAGTCCATAGATCATCTGCTGTCAGATTGAGTTCATTGCATTCTCGCTCGTTTCGATACTATTTATGAGTTTTATAAAGTAACAGTTTGCGCTGTCCTATTTGTGGAATGGTGTCTTGAAGCTGGAGGCCCATCAGGGTCTTCCAACTTGAAATCAGCAGCAGGTTGTAATGAAGGGTAAGTAAGACAGAGGATGCTTCAAAATGCCTCTAACTTCTACCTTAAACCTCTCACATCGAACTTAAACCACTAAATTGAAAGTGACTTTTGCAGCCAGGCCGCCATTGTTAATGGGGGAGCCCCTCTATAGGGCAACCTGCCCTGGCTGCAATACTATCCCGTCACACCTCAGCCAGGTCTCCCACTGAGAGACCACCTCGAGTCAGAGAAACCGGCAGGAACCTGGACCAAATGTAGCGTGCGATTGTCCAATTGTTCTGTGCTTGATTAATAATAATAATCTTTTCTTGTCACAAGCATGAAGTTACTGTGAAAAGCCCCTAGTCAGCACATTCCGGCGCCTGTTCAGGTAAGTCGGTATGGGAATTGAACCAGCGCTGGTGGCCTTGTTCTGCATTACAAACCAGCTGTCTAGCCCTCTGAACGATTATGTGAGTCTGGTGACTGGTCTCAGCTCACTGTGCTTGATTGGTTGAGCTTTGATGTAGGGTTCAGAGCAAAGTAAATGGAGTTGATGGAAGCTATGCTGTATGCATGGATGCAGACATTTGTGATTGCAGAGGTACTTTCAGACTCTTGGAAACTAGAGTTCCCGCCTTGATTGCGCTAGGATATATAAAATACACAATGCCAACTGGAAATTCGTAGTCTTCTTTTAATTGGCCTTCAGTGGCTCTTAGTGAACAGGATCAGCTACTCGCTGCCTGAAGGTAGGTCTCACTGCCGCCACCCCATCTTACCTCTGTGAAAATGGCTGGGTTTGGTTTGGAGCCCGAGAATAGGCAGGTTTGCTGGGGTGGGGGGTTAATTTTAGTGACTGAGGGCCCCCGATTCCTGCCTCATTGGGGCATCAAATCCCAGCCCCATTTGTCTGCGTTCTGCCTTCTAATTGGACCGCAGGTGCTGATGGGCGGCTTTCTGTTCCAATAGGGGAAGCGGAGAACCCTGGGTCGCAAGAGGCAGACTTGGTGCTTCACCTCTGGGCTGCCCCACATGTAGCGAGGGGCCACGTTTAGCAGCGACCTTGCATTTAGCCAGTGACCAACATGGAGGAGAAACGTTGTCACTCAGTGGGTTGTGGAATTCTCATTATCAATTTAATTGAACTTCAGTGAACGTCACCCATTTTTCATGGGTGTAAGGAAACAGAGCAAAGACCTCCATTTATATAGCACCTTTTATGACCTCATGCCACCCAAAAGTGCTTTCTAGCCAATGAATTGGAACTGCAGTCACTGTTGCAAGGTAGGAAAGGCAGCAGCCAATCTGCACACAGCAAGATCCCACAGTGGTGATTAAGGCACGACAATTTGCCGTTTCAAGTGATGTTGGCAGAAGGCTAAATTTTGGCCCCAGGGCATCAGTGAGAATGCCCCTGTTCTACATTGAATAATACAGTGGGACGTCTTCTGCATACACGTGAGGAGGCAGATGGGGCCTCTGACCTGAAAGAAGGCATCTTGGACAGTGCAGCACTCCCTCAGTGCTGCAGAGAAGCCTCAACTTCGATGATGTGCCAACATCTGCGAGAGTGAAACCCTGGACCCGTGACTTTCTTGACCGATGCTAAATTTACACCAATCGTTACTTCAATGAGTGTATGAATGCCTTTCCAGGCCGAAGTCATTCACCACATGGAAATACCCCACCTCCTCAGTGTCTTTAGTCTGTTTGTAAATAGGTTTCAGTTCTATGATTCAAGAATTCAATTTTATTTGAGGAACCAAGAAGGAGTTTGGAATTTTTAGTATACATGACAAGCTTTAAATTTTACTTCCCCCCCCCACCCCCCCCCCCCCCCCCACATGACTGTTCAGTGAACTGCAGAATTTTGAAAAGTCAAACTGTCCAGTCCATTTTAGCTCCAAATCCACACCTGTCCCATCAAATCTTTCAACGGTGCAACTCAAGTGTTTCAAGTTTCAGAGCGTCACAGCTCAGGGAGTCACATGTGTCTGTACGTCACACACAGTGACTGGCTGAACAAACCGCTCATGTACATGACCAACCGACTATCCGATTAACCAGACTCGAATGAATGAGTGGGAGTCCAATTCTTTTTTTAAAATATATTTTTATTTAAATTTTCAACATTTTAACATTTTTACAATACACAATTTCACGTGTAGAACCCCGGACATGGTGCTGAAAAACAGCCCCCATTATTTCTCCAACTTCGAGCAGGACCAGAACACCTGGACATTATTGACTAGGCCTCTCCTCACACCGCTCGCAATTATCATCCACCCCCTCAAATTGCTGGCTCACCCTTGCCTAGGTATGCTCTATACACCAAATTAACCAAATTAACCCCAGGCTCGAACAGGAGGACGAGGCATTGACCCTCGCAGCACTTCACACCAATAGCCTTCTTCCAGCCCCATCCCCAACTCTTCCATTTGGCCTTAATCCCTTCCATAGATTCCTTGTCCTCCTCCATGATTCTACCGTAGATCGCTGTGATGGCCCCACTATCCAACCCCCCCCCCCCCCCCCCAACGCCCCCCACCCCCCACCAACAGCACCCCCTGCAACAAGGAGGATGGTGCCACTCGAAGGCTCAGGAAGACCTTCCTTGCGAAATTCTGCACCTGCATATACCTGAAGCCCGCCTCACGCTGGAGCCCATACTTCACGCCCAGCTCCTCCAAACTTTTTTTAAAAATTTAGAGTACCCAATTTTTTTCCCCCCAATTAAGGAGCAATTTAGCGTGGCCAATCCACCTACCCGGCACATCTTGGGTTGTGGGGGCGAAACCCACGCAGACACGGGGAGAATGTGCAAACTCCACACGGACAGTGACCCAGCGCCGGGATTCGAACCTGGGTCCTCAGCGCCGCAGTCCCAGTGCCAACCGCTGCGCCACACTGCTCCAAACTTGTGAATCTCCCCTCCAGAAACAGATCCTTTATCTCTTTCACCCCTTTCTCCTCTTATCCCAGAAACCTCGCATCCATCCTCCCTGGCTCAAACCGTCATTCCCTCTTATTGGCATCACCTTTGACCCTGCCCTCAACTTGAAGAGCTGCCGAAATTACCCCCATGGGGTGACATTGCCCATGGTTGGGGGTGTGGGGGACTCACAAGTTCACTTAGTGATCAAGGCACCATTTCAATATGCTGAAAAAACTCTAAGGGTGGGACTTACTGACTGTTCACACATGCCAGCGGATGGGAAACCCCGTTGGCAGGGGTGAGACCGGTCCATCCCGTTGACAGGGGTGAGACCGGTCCATCCCGTTGACAGGGGTGAGACCGGTCCATCCCGTTAGCAGGTGGCCTCCCCCATGGCTGGGTAATTCCAGCCCTAAGAGTGGGCTAAACAGGTCCCCAACAAGTGACTCAAAGCTGGTGGTGCCAATGTGCCAGCTGGGCTGTACCAGGTTCCCGAGTTTCAGGAGGAGGGCTAGGGAACCACCTTGCATATCCCTGGCCACCCAGTGGCCTCCGATGGCCTGGGAGACCCCCTGGGTGCCGTTACGCTTGGCCCACATTTGTGTGGACCAGTTCTGAAAGGTACCCAGCTGCAGCCGCGCTGGGGAGGCTGGCAGCTCCCGGGTTAGCTCGCCTCAGTAGACTTGTTTGGTCACACCCGTTTTGGGCAGGATTCCAATTCCGACGCCTCGCGGGACTGGGGTATATCCCGGGAGGTGTGAAGGCTGCCGGGAAGCCCATGGGAGGCCTTTCCTGGGATCTACCGGCCGCGTCGTGCTCTCGCTCAAGCGAAATGCGGTCGGTAGGTCACGCCCTACAAATCACCTTTAACGTAGTTAAAATATCCCAAGGCAGTTCACAGGAATATCAACAAAATAACAGTGGATATCACGCCATGCAAAGACATATTGCAAGAGTTGACCAGGAGATCAAAAGAGGTCAAAACTCACCTTGGTGAGTTGTGTAATTAAAGTTTGATACCCAGAGGGAAATGCCATTGAAAGCTGACAGACTGTTGGAGGACTCTATTTAATTCATTCATGTCCTTCAGGGGACCAGTCTGGCCCAACGTGGCTCCTGAACTGCGCAATCCCATTGACTCCAAATGACCTCAGGGAGGGGAGGGGGAGGGGGAGGGGGTGGAGGAGGGTGTCTAGGGGAGGGGGGGGGGGGGTGTCTAGGGAAAGGCACTGACTGCCCAGGGCCTTACCAGCCTCTCCCACATCCTGGGAGCAATTTTTATTTTCAAAAGCGACTGGGTCATTAAAGTTTATTTTTTTTTCCAAAGATGCAACTGCTGAGTGGCTGAGCTTTGCACTTGTTACTGGCGGCTCACTGGGTTCACAGTGGCGTGTAGCCACAGCTCAAGGTGGGGAAACCGTTCCCAGTGCCAAGAGGGCTTGAGTCACCTGGCACCATGGCAGCATGGGCATCGAGTCCCTGTTTTCATTGTAGAATGGTCAGGAGTGAAAGAGAAATGCAGGAGATCCTTGTGTGCGTGTTTAACAACGATAATATTTACCTGTGCAGGCACCCACCCCCTCGAAGTGTGATTCACGCCTTCCGTATGCAAACTCACTCAATACAAAGGAGATGTTTGTGAAGAAAACATGCAAATGAAACAAATGAATACTGCATAATGCACGCCTGACAGCATCAGGAAATTAATGGTACTCGTTCATTCCGGGTTCAAATGGAACTGATACACTCCAGAGGCTGATTAGATTACTGCTTTGGGACATCCGCAGGTATCTGTTATTCTATATGCTCCTTAACAATGTGACATTACTGCTTTGAAATAAACTACTTGTTTGGCTTCTGCGGTGCGCCACGTTTGCCCTTCCCAAAGCTGCCTCCCCATCTGAAGCCACCTGCTGTGTCGTTTCCACGGTGATGGGCTGAGACAATTAACCGTTCCTGCTCCACTCCCACTTTCCTGCCTGTCTTGTGCTTCTTTCGTCTGACAATCAATCGCCTCTCTGCGGCAAACAGGCTGCCAGAATCCGCTTGGGCCTTCGAGGCCTGGGCAGCGTCAGCCGCGGCCTCTCAGTTGGCCACGCGCTTGCCTCGGAGTCGGAAGGACTTGAGCCAGCACAAAACTGAGAATTCAGTGCAGTACTGAGGGGCGGGCTGCACTGTAGGAGGTGCCTGCTTTCAGATGAAATGTAGAAGCGAGGTCCCCATCTGCCTGCTTCAGTCAAAGGGTGTAAACGATCCGAGGGCAATATTTCGAAGAAGAGCAGGAGAGTTCTGCCCAGTATCCTCATCAATAGTTATCTCCTCCCCCCCACCCCTGTTCACCTTGTTGATGTCTGTTGGATCTTGCTATGCACAGAATGGCAGTCTTATTTCCTATTTACCAACAATCTTTGTGCCAGTGAAACCGCTCTGAGATAACACACTTAGAGGCTGATTTTACCTTTGCGGGGGTGCGGGGGGGGGTCACACACACCACCCCATCACACACACCCCATCACACACTCCACCCCTTATCACACACACACCCTCCATTACACACACTCTCCCCGTCTCTCCCACACACACAGCTATAAACCCACCAGGCACTGTACCCCTCACACACACATACACACTAATCACACACGTGAGGTTATTAAGGTTGAGCGATGGCATTATTGCAGTGAATGGAGAAACAGGTTTAGGGAGCCGAGTGGCCTCCTTCTGTTCGGAATTCTCCATAGTTCCTTCTGTCATGATGCAAGGTTTCAGGGTGATGTAAGTATACTGATGCATACAGGGGGCAGCACGGCGCCGAGGTCCCAGGTTCGATCCCGGCTCCGGGTCACTGTCCATGTGGAGTTTGCAAATTCTCCCCGTGTCTGCGTGGGTTTCACCCCCACAACCCAAAGATGTGCAGGTTAGATGGATTGGCCACGCTAAATTGCTCCTGTATTGGAAAAAATGAATTGGATACTGTGAATTTATAAACAAAAAGTATACTGATGCACTGAGCCAACCCAACCTCATTACCAGGACCATCTAGGCTGGGCAGGCAGAGACCCAGCATCAAGCAACTACAGTAAACCCATTCTCGACAGAGTTTGATTGGACCCAGCAGATGCTCTGGGGGCGGTGGGATTAATCCCATTCAGCAGAATGTCAGGAAAGGAAGTTTTGGTTTGAGGAAGTTATTTCAGATTCGGAAACTGTCAGCGGAAGGAGCCAAAATTAAATTCAAAATTTGCAGTCATCGACAAGAGATCAGAAAGATCCAATCGTCTGCAAGGAGTGGCGGGGAGACGGGGAGGGGGTAGTGTGGGTTGCAGAAAGAAAACCAGCACAAAATCAAAAGCAGAAGAACAAGGGAAAGGTTAACATCTCCAGAAATATACATCAGGATTGTATCATTCCCGATCACATGTCCCCGGATTAAATGCATGGCTAATTGATCTTCACTGTGCAGAGCCGAAGCTCTAGCTGATTTAACCAGTCAACTCATACTCTGCGTATATTCCCAGAACACATCTCATGCTGCAGTTTAAGTGCAGAGCAGCCAGTTATATAATCAAACTGACACCTATTCACGGTAGCACAGTGGTCAGCACTGTTTTTTCACCGCACCAGGGTCCCAGATTCGATTCCTGGTTTGGGTCACTGTCTGTGCGGAGTCTACACGTTCTCCCTGCGTCTGCGTGGGTTTCACCCCCACAACCCAAAGATGTGCTGGTTAGGTGGATTGGCCACACTAAATTGCCTCTTAATTGGGAAAAAAAATAATTGGGCACTCTAAATTTATTTTAAAAAAAGAAAAGCGATCACAAAGAGCACCCATCTGTTCCCCTGATGTCTCATTAAGGGGAGGAGAGCGTCCCTCGTCCACCCTGATTTCCACGTGACTCCAGCCCCACACCAATTTAGTTCCCATGAGGGCGATGTGGAATTGGGCAATCAGTGTCTGGTTTGCCAACAGTGCCCCTGTCCCAAGAAACAAGAATATTTTTAAAGAAACACTACTGGAGAGGGTTGGAACCCAACACCACCCAGCCTTGCTTGCCATAAAACCTTGTGCCTGGCACTAAGGGGCACCGCACTGTGTATTGGAGGACAAACAAGCTGAGATACTCCATGGAGCATCTCACTGGCTTCCACAATGAACATATTGAGCCTGGGATAAAAGGAAAGGCTGACATTTATAAAGTGGCCTATCGGGGGCAGTCACTGTGGCTATGCAGGCAAATACTATGGTCATTTCGCAGACACCAAGATGTCACCAATACCAGTGAGATGAAAACAGGTCCATGTAGTTGCATTTTGGTGGAAATGGTGGAGGGGAGCGATATCAGTTAGTTAGCTAGTTAGCACACCGAGGAAGCCTTTAACATCCACCTGTACTGTTTTGACACCTCCCTTGAAGGGTGGATCCCCTATAACAATGCTGCCCTCCTTCAGGCCGACATTGAGGCTCAGCGAGTTTGGCCAAGGTCCTTGTAAGGAAAGTGAGAATTTAAAAACAGAACTTTCACTGCCTCGCTATAGCCCCCACACAAAAGGTACTGATGGAAATACCATCATGGGTTTTCTGGTTTGACAGTGGAATTTTACTTTCTAAATTAGCTGACGGACTGGGATTTCCCTATCCGGTTATACAAAGGAAAATTTCAGAAGCAAATTCCCGGATCCTTTCACTTCCTCTTCAACCACCTCAGTTACCCAGCGTGGAGGAGTGCAGCTCATTTCCTCCCTTAACCTCAGCACTAACTCCAGCAATAGACGTCAAACCTGTCGCTAGGCAACCGGCGGGCCTGTGGAGTGCCACACAAAAGAGCCTGCCCACACATTTTGAATCTCCACTGTACATTTTTCCCGTATACGTTCCCCTCAGCCTGACTTTGGTGACCTGCATGACAGCCAGTTACCTAGCAACTTCCCCTTTATATAAAGAGTTTCAGTAAAGTGTTCGCTGCTTCTGGCTTTGTGGTCTTTTTCGCTTTGGCCAGATTGAATGAGGGGCATAGACAGAGTGGATAGTCAGAGGTTTTTTCCCAGGGTAGAGGGGAATTATTAGGGGGCATAGGTTTAAGGTGCGAGGGGCAAGGTTTAGAGGCAAGTTTTTTTACACAGAGGGTAGTGGGTGGCTGGAACTCGCTGCCGGAGGAGGTGGTGGAAGCAGGGACGATAGTGACGTTTAAGGGGCATCTTGACAAATACATGAATAGGATGGGAATAGCGGGATACGGACCCCGGAACTGCAGAAGATTTTAGTTTAAACGGGCCTGTTCCTGTGCTGAACTTTTCTTTGTTCTTTTTTCTTTGAAAGGTTTGTATTTTAATTTTGCTGGCCCTGTTTGTCAGCACTGATGCCGCACCTTCCTTTTTTAGAATTATTTTAATTCTGCCTTTTGCTTACGGGCGGAATCATTGCTGGCCGAGACTCAAAAACCAACATGAGTCAGCTGTGTCTCTGTGGGTTGGCGCTCTGTGCCTCCGAGGCAGATGGCTGTGGGTTCAGCTAACGTGAGGACCAAATCCAGGCTTGACAACCCTCGTGCAGTGCAGAGGGAGTGCTGCACTGTCGGGGTGCCCACTTTCGGAGGCGAGGTTAACGCTCCGTCAACCCTTCCACTTGTACGTTGAAGATCCCATCGCACTGAACTGAGTCACGTCCCCTAAGATCCCAATTAATTATCTGCTCGTTATTATATTGCTGTTTGCAGGGTCTTGCGTCTAAATCAGCTGTCACTTCTCCTACTTTATGACGGCGGCCTACACTTCAAAAGCACTTCATCGGCCGTAGATTACTTAGGGACGTTCCTGGGTCGTGAGAGGCGCTATAGAAATGCAGGTCTTTCTTAGCCGATGAATATTGCCGCAAGGGCAGTTTGGTGAGTCAGTTCCTGATTTGCCACTCTTGAAAATGAATTTTGAGGCCCCCCCACGTCGATTATCTGGCCGACTGACCGAATTGAGGGGCTGTTCGCCCATCCGGCGAGGCTCCGGGAGGGGCAACTTGTGAAATATGTCCCTCAGATTCTCAATTGATTAGTGAGTCGGGGGTGGCCCCCATTGACGGAATTGTCTCCTCATTCATAAATACGGGTGGAACAGACCCCCCCCCCCCCCCCCCCCCCCCCCCCACTAAACACTACAAGACGTAAAGGAACAAAAACCTGACTTTGGAGTGTGGATGGCGAGAAGCTGTTTCCTCCTGTGGGAGAATCTAAAACTGGAGGGGGGGGGGGCACTTTCCGGGGTCTCCAATTTATGGTTGAGGTGAGGGGGATTTTCTTCTGTCACTGGGTCATCACACTTGACATTCTCTTCACCAGAGGATGCAGGGTCAGTGAATATAGTCTAGGTTGAGTTGGATAGACTTTTGATTGAGAGTTATAGTTGTGGGAGGGGTGGGGGGGGGGGGCAGGGAGCAGGCAGGAATGTGTCATTAAGGCCGCAGTCAGATCAACCATGATCTATCTTATTGAATGGCAAAGAAGGCTCGAGGGCGAGTTGGCTTATGATCTTATTAATCAGTGATCTTGAAGCTGCTGGAGTCCCATCTGAACCTGTACCTCCCTGGCCAAGGAGCTTTTTGAGAAGTTTAAAGGTGAATTCCGGTCTCTGAAAGAGTGCAGACACTCGTGATGGACTAAGGTCGCTGTCTGAAAAGCCTGGAAGTGTTTCTTTGTGCCCTGAATTTTAGTCTTAAGGGGACTGAAAAATTACTAAAGAAAGGCAGAAAAAGTTTAGTAATCACAAATATTGTGGGACCAAAGAGTTTTAAGGCAATGTTAATGTTATGTTAATTATATTAAGATACATTGATAAAGGGCATTATTTAATTAAGTACACAGAACACTCATAAAGTGTTATGTGGCAGTACCTTTAAGAAATAGATGTTTAAGCAATGTACCTTTAAGAAATGGAGCAGCTCATATAACTGAAGTGAAGTCAGAATGTGGGTAGAGCTGGGTTTTTAGCTCAGCCATTTTGCAGTGTTTTGATTTCAGTTTTGAGGAAAAGAGCTTGGGTGTGTGTGTGTTTGCAGTGAGCTGGATCTGCTGATCTCTGCCAGGAAAGACTATTTCTGAATCATTTGGGTGATTTAAACTCATAATAGTAATGTCTTTAACCTGATGTTTTTCTGTTTAAAGGTGTTAAGTCTTTTGGAGGTTTGAAGGAACATTTTGAGGGATTATTTAGTGTTGTATTATTTTCGGGGTTATCTTTCAAGTAAGGGGTGGTAAATGATCCAATGTTTATATAAAAAGGTTAAGTTGAATTCATGGAATAAACATTGTTTTGTGTTTAAAAAGCCACGTGTCCATAATTGTAATACCACACCTGGAGGCCAAGCCGTGTGCTTCAAAAGCAACAATACATTCAAGGGAGAGGTTGGTTGAACTCCATGATACATTTTGGGATTCTGAAAACGCCGCTCCCATAACAAAAGAGAGACCGCTGACACTGCGTTCGTGGATAAGAGCAGTTATATATAATGCTGCATTCTGTAAACATACAAACTATCAAGAAAAACATCAGTGTTTTATTTCAAACATTACCGTCTGGCTTGGGATCCATTTATGAGGCAGTTAACCGTCCCACAGCCCCCTTTTCACAAGGGCCAATTCTCACTCCCTTGTCTGATCTCAGATGGGGGGGCGGTTTCTTCTGGTCATGTCACCGGTACCGTTAGGACACCAAGCACCAAACCCCGGGACTAGTGGCCATTCGTGTTGGGAAGCAATCAGGATTCACATCAGGAACATATTTAACCACAAACATATTTCAGCTATTACCTTCGCTTACTGGGGCCTGGTTAGTTTTGTGCATTTCTGCATTATAATGTATGGCAAAGCAAAGGAAGAACTATGGATACAGCATCTTATCGCACGCCTTGGGTATTCCAAAGCACAGTACAACTATTGTTTTGAAGTATAGTCGCTTTGCTATGTGAACAAACACACAGCAAGATCCCACAGCAACCAAATGAACAGCAGTGTTGACTGAAGGAAGCCTGTTGTTCAGAAGACCAGGTCAACCCACTTGCTCTTCAAATAATCCCAGATAACGCGGTATCTCTACAAATATAGATCACCCGAAGATGTTCTCTCATGCATCTCCTGCTCGTTGCTCAAGAGCAGCATCTACAGAGGCCAGGAAATTATGATTCTTGGGGGGAAAAAACTGTAAAGTGGCAGTACACAAATGAAGTGGCAAATCGAGATAAAGAGGGGAATAAACGGGTATGAAAGATCAAAGGAACAATGGGCAAATCAACCCGAAAGATTGTTCAAGCATCACTGAGTGTTCAAAACTGCAGTGCACCTAAATTATAACATTTTAACCTTTGACGTTAAGTTGTATAAATACTAATATATGAATCCTCTTGTTTACGATGTTGAAAGTGAGTTTAACCCATTTTATTTTAAGTAGGTTAGCAATTCAATCAAACATTGGTTAGATCACGCGTGGAGTACAGTGCACGTTCTGATCTCTGTTACAAAAAGGACCACATATTTACTGGAGAAAAGGATATAAAGATGATTGGAATTGAGTGGTTATAATTGTCAAGAAAGATGTAACAGTGGGGGTTCCTTCCTTCAGAGAAGGGAAGGCTGACTTGGTGAAGGCCTTTAAACGGTCCTTCAAGTTGTCCGTCGCGACGATTCCTGCAGTGGGCAGGGCCGGACGATTTACCCCAATATGCTTTGCCTGCGCGATGGTCCAAAACTGGGGGTGATAAATATGAGGGAGTCACAAATAATTCCAGGAAGGAATTCAGCGAAAACCTATTAATCCAGAGAAAGTGGTAAGAATGTGGAACATGCTTTCATGTGGAGTAGTCTACGCAAGACAGCATTGATGCATTTAAGGGGAAGCTAGATGAGGGTGAAGAGGGTGGAAGATAATGTTGACAGGGTGAGATGGTTAAAGTGGGGGGAGAATTGCATCAAGCATAAACATCAACATTGATCAGATGTGTCAAATGGCCTGTTTCAGTGCTTGATTATATGTAACCGCACAATTGATGAATGCATTAGTGTGTTTTCAGTAACTTCAACACAACCTTGGGGCTATAGAATGTCATGGTTCGATCTTCCACATTGTAACCCTCTAGATTGCTACAAATGTTCAAATGTGCCCAACCCGCACATTCTTAGAATGCACTCTTTACCCACTGCAAAACCTTTGTTAGGGGAAATCCCATGAACCCGACAACTCCATATTTAGAACAAGTTCTTGCTTTGGTATTAATCAAACTGACATACAGGAACTATTAACAATTTTATTACAGGCTTTATTGTCCTTCGCCAAATGTTGCAACAGTTCCACCATGCACTCCCATTGATAGATGCTGTGTTCTTAGCTGCATTGTTAGATTTTGTTGCATGGGGTAGATGCCTCTAAGGCAGGGGTGGGCAAACTACGGCCCGCGGGCCGCATGCGGCCCGCCAAAGGTCTTTATGCGGCCCACCAAGATCAAGTCATAAAAAATTTTTAAAAATAAAAAATTGTTTATTTTTTATTTTTTATTATTTATTTATTTTTTTAATTTTAAGGTTAATGGGGGGGCTGTTGGGTTACTGGTATATGGTGGATACGTTGACTTGAGTAGGGTGATCATTGCTTGGCACAACATGTGTTTCATGTGAAGTTTCTACTTTAGAATATTAATCAATAAAAATTAATTGCTTTCTTTTCTTTAAACTGAGTTACTTTGTTTTTCAAATAAATGTGTTTCATGTAAAGTTTCTACTTTAAAATATTAATTAATAAAAATTAATTGCTTTTTTTTCTTTAAAACCCTTTTATTTTGGCTATTTTAAATATTAATTATTTTTCATGTGGAGTAGTCTACGCAAGACAGCATTGATGCATTTAAGGGGAAGCTAGATGAGGGTGAAGAGGGTGGAAGATAATGTTGACAGGGTGAGATGGTTAAAGTGGGGGGAGAATTGCATCAAGCATAAACATCAACATTGATCAGATGTGTCAAATGGCCTGTTTCAGTGCTTGATTATATGTAACCGCACAATTGATGAATGCATTAGTGTGTTTTCAGTAACTTCAACACAACCTTGGGGCTATAGAATGTCATGGTTCGATCTTCCACATTGTAACCCTCTAGATTGCTACAAATGTTCAAATGTGCCCAACCCGCACATTCTTAGAATGCACTCTTTACCCACTGCAAAACCTTTGTTAGGGGAAATCCCATGAACCCGACAACTCCATATTTAGAACAAGTTCTTGCTTTGGTATTAATCAAACTGACATACAGGAACTATTAACAATTTTATTACAGGCTTTATTGTCCTTCGCCAAATGTTGCAACAGTTCCACCATGCACTCCCATTGATAGATGCTGTGTTCTTAGCTGCATTGTTAGATTTTGTTGCATGGGGTAGATGCCTCTAAGGCAGGGGTGGGCAAACTACGGCCCGCGGGCCGCATGCGGCCCGCCAAAGGTCTTTATGCGGCCCACCAAGATCAAGTCATAAAAAATTTTTTAAAAATAAAAAATTGTTTATTTTTTATTTTTTATTATTTATTTATTTTTTTAATTTTAAGGTTAATGGGGGGGCTGTTGGGTTACTGGTATATGGTGGATACGTTGACTTGAGTAGGGTGATCATTGCTTGGCACAACATGTGTTTCATGTGAAGTTTCTACTTTAGAATATTAATCAATAAAAATTAATTGCTTTCTTTTCTTTAAACTGAGTTACTTTGTTTTTCAAATAAATGTGTTTCATGTAAAGTTTCTACTTTAAAATATTAATTAATAAAAATTAATTGCTTTTTTTTCTTTAAACCCTTTTATTTTGGCTATTTTAAATATTAATTATTTTACTTAATATACTATGCGGCCCTTTAAAATTGTGAATTTCTGAATGTGGCCCTTGCACGGAAAAGTTTGCCCACCCCTGCTCTAAGGCATTGAGGGGTGAAAACATGAAGGTGATACTCTATTTGTAAGTGAAGGGCACTGAAATTGTACCATTTTTCGGTGGTAAATTAACTGAGCTTTACGAACATGTGTAAATCATTGTAACCCTTGGGTTTTTTCCATCTTTAATTAGCTCAACTGTATCTTAAAAGCAACTACCCACCTTGCCTCTGTTACCCTAAATACCTTTCCTGGAAAAAAACCTATCAATATGTAGTTGGGGCCGGGGGTCCCGGAATCCCGTCCCTTAAATCAGTCCTGACTGTGAGTAAGACTTGTGGCATTGCAGAGAATTCCTCAGGAAGAGGGGGAGATGGTCAGTCCAATCACTGCGCGTAACGTTCCCTGCACACGGGTACTCTTCTCGTTGGGTAAGTGCCCCCTTGCCAGGTATGGGTGTCACAACCTGGGGGCACTGTTTGGGTTTGGTGCAGCAGGACGTTAACAGGAATAACTACCAGGAACAATGGTGTCCATTTGTCCTCGCAAACATTTAGAGAAGCACTCAGTTTGCGTTCAAAATAAGATCTTGGGGCCAGGAGGAATTTCTCCTCGGATATCCCAGTGTTTCTCTGCCGTGATTGGTTGCACTAACCGCTGACAGATTGCTCTGACCTTTAGTTTGGAATCACTATTCTGTGTCTCCTGCGGCAGGGTGACCTTCCCGAGCACAGGCTCGAAGGTGACATTCTCAACGCAGTGCAGAAGGTGTGCTGCATTGTCAGATTGCGCTGGATTCTCCCAAAATGAGACCATGGGCTGGATTCTCCGACCCCCCGCCGGGTCGGAGAATCACGGGGGGGGGAGGGGGGGGGGAGCGGCGGCGTGAATTAAGGCCCCGCCGTCTCCCGAAGTCTCCGGCACCAGAGATTCGGCGGGGACGGGAATCGCGCTGTGCCTGTCAGCCCCCCCTCCCAAGCGATTCTCCGGCCCGTGATGGGCCGAAGTCCTGCTGCTGTAATGCCGGTCCTGCCGGCGGGAATCAAAACACCTCCCTTACCGGCGGGACTGGCGGCACGGGCAGGCTCCGGGGTCCGGGGGGGGGGGGGGGGGGGGGGGGGGGGGGGCAATCTGGCCCCGGAGGGCCTGGCCCCTGATCGGGGCCCACCGATCGGCGGGCGAGCCTGTGCCGTGGGGCCACTCTTTTCCTTCCGCGTTGGCCATAGCCTTTACGATGGCGGACGCGGAAGTGACCCCCTCCCCTGTGCATGCGCAGGGATGACGTCAGCAGTCGCTGACGCTCCGGTGCATGCGCGGACTTCCGCCGGCCGGCGAAGTCCCTTCGGCCCCGGCAAGCGTGGCGCCAAAGGCCTTTCCCGCTGGCCGGTGGGGCGCCAAGCACTCCGGCGCGGGCCTAGTCGCTCAAGGTTAGGGCTTGGCCCCTAAAGGTGCGGAGAAATCCGCACCTTTGGGGCAGCCCGACGCCGGAGTGGTTCACGCCACTCCATCCCGCCGGGACAGCACGGTAGCATTGTGGATAGCACAATCGCTTCACAGCTCCAAGGTCCCAGGTTCGATTCCGGCTTGGGTCAGTGTCTGTGCGAGTCTGCACATCCTCCCCGTGTGTGCGTGGGTTTCCCCCGGGTGCTCCGGTTTCCTCCCACAGTCCAAAGATGGGCAGGTTAGGTGGATTGGCCATGCTAAATTGCCCTTAGTGTCCAAAATTGCCCTCAGTGTTGGGTGGGGTTACTGGGTTATGGGGATGGTGTGGAGGTGTTGATCTTGGGTAGGGTGCTCTTTCCAAGAGCCGGTGCAGACTCGATGGGCCAAATGGCCTCCTTCTGCACTGTAAATTCTATGATCTATGACCCCTGCCCCGCCGGATAGGTGAGAATCCCGGCCCATGTCTCCATGCCAGCGTAAAAACGGTGGGGTTTTACACCCGAAATTCCTATAAAAAAGCGGGACTAATTCAATGCCCTGCAGATTTCGACGCAGGGCTGCGGAGAATCCAGCCCATGGTTTACGGTAGCTGAAGCGACCCGCCATTGGCCAGCGGCGGAATCTTCCAGTGTCATCACTGTCGATAGGCTTTCCCTATAGCTTGCGAACACCACTGTTAGGATCCCGTATGAGAACTCAACTATTTACAACTTGTAAAACTGTGAGGAAAGGTGACTGTCCCGCAGGACTGATAACACTGACCAATAGGTATGTGTTAAAACAAACTTTAATTTAAACACAGAATCAATCACATTAGCAACAAAGTAAGAGCTTTACAGTTAACAGTTAAAATGCCGCCCCTGTTCCCATTTGGGAGAATCGTGCCCTTTGTAATTTTTTGGGTGAATTGCAGAAAAAAAGGGAGCAAACTTAGTTTCATCTAAATAAAGCTACCAGTATGCTCAGGATTGGGCTGCTGATTTGGTTAATTGTGAGGATGAAAGAGAGATTTTCACATCCGCAGCACGTTTCACAACCTTAGGATGTTGCAAAGCCACTTGGGTACTTAGGAAGTGCAGTCGCTATTTAATGTGGGGAAAATTAGCCAATGTGTGCACAGCAAGCTCCAAAAACAGCCACGTGACAATGAGGCTAACAAAGACACTCAAAGATTTAGTGATGTTGGTTGAGGAATAAATATTGACCGGTGAGAACTCCCTTGCTCCTCTGCAAATAGTGCTGGAGGACTTTTACAGCCACATGGGAAGATTAAATTTTTTTTTTTTTTTAAATTTAGATTACCCAATTATTTTTTTTTTTTTTTTATTAAGGGGCAATTTAGCTTGGCCAATCCACCTAATCTGCACATTTTTGGGTTGTGGGGGCGAAACCCACGCAGACACGGGGAGAATGTGCAAACTCCACACGGACAGTGACCCAGAGCCGGGATCGAACCTGGGACCTCAGCGCCGTGAGGCGGTTATGCTAACCACAAGGCCACCGTGCTGCCCTGGAAGATTAAATTTAACTTCTCATTGAAAACCAGTGTCGTTGATTGTGCAGCATTCCCTTAGTTTGCACAGCGAGTGTCAGAGTGCATTTTGTACTCAAAGTCGCTGGAGTGGGACTTGAACTTACAACCTTCATAATACAGAGTGTTACCCAGTTAGAAATGGCTGATGCCAGGCAGCTAGTGATTCATTGATGCAAAGCCCTTTCTAAAAATAAGCATGAATTGGGTCTGTTTTAACTTAATTATTCTCCATTGGCCTAATTTTCTCCTTTTGGCCCTGTAGGTTAGAGGTTTAATAACTATTGGGGCGCTAGTCCTTTCATTTTAAATTGCCCTTTGTCCCCTTCCTCTCTCACCATTACTCCAGTCGTTTTTGCCTTCAAGTTGTCAGCGAACCATCTCTTGAACTCTCCCCATCTAGACAAATATTCCCCTGACAAGCCTCAACCAGCCAGTTGGTGAGACCACTCCACAATAATCCAATAAATATTATGACAGATTAAATAAGAGCCCTGCCTAACCTTGGAACCCAAGAGTGTTGCTTAGATCTCAGGTCCACTGGATGCGACAGGCAATGATGGATGGCCTTCAGGCAATGCTGAATTTAGAAGGAGCTTTATGTCGTTTTCCGATTTGTACAAAGCAGTGAATCTCCGGGATTTGGGCAGCAAATATTTTCAGCCCTCTGATCTGAAGTGTGTGAGCTATTGCCCTCTCTCATCGTTGACTCTCTCCAGGGATGGCCATTCATTTTGAATTCGATACCTTCAGCCCCAGAGGCCAAATTTCAAGGACTTTCATTTAAGTGCAACTGTTTCTCAGTTCCTTGCTGAGTAACATTAAACAGTGGCACTTTGCCTTGCAAGCAATCTCGCCTCTTGGTAAGGTTAAAAAGTAGCTTCGACCCACCTCAGGACAAAGGTCAAAATTCGAGGCTCGTTTATATTGTGCCCACCTTTTGAGAGTAACCTCTTTGTAGCCCTCGATTGGCATACAAGTGATTTAGTCATAGTCCGTGATGCTGACCTGGGTGGTGTTTCCATTCCAGCGCTCTTAGAAAAGGATCTTAGTTACTTTATAGCAACTGCTCCCCTGGCAGAGCATGCCAGGTAGTTCTACAACCAATCTCTCTATTCTCACCTTCGAGCATCACAGTGAGCTTCAGGGGTATTGAATGCAAATGCATAGTTTCAATCCCTGCAAAGTTTATTCTGGGTGGCTGCAGGAATCCCACCAGGTGGCCAGTCCTTCAGCTGCCTCACCCCGAGGCTTTGGAATTCACTTTCAAAGCCTCCCTGTCCCTGCCTTCTCTGCCTCTCCCAAAGATGTGCAGGGTAGGTGGATTGGCCATTGTAAATTGCCCTTAGTGTCCAAAAAGGTTAGGTGGGGTCACTGGGTTACGGGGATAAAGGGGTTAGGGTGGAAGCGTGAGGGCTTAAGTAGGGTGCTCTTTCCAAGGGCCGGTGCAGACTCGATGGGCCGAATGGCCTTCTTCTGCACTTTAAAGTCTATGATTCCGTCCCCTCCTTCAAGATGGTCCTTAAAACCTGGTGCTTTGATCAAACATTTGGTCACTTGCCCTCATCTCTCCTTCTGTGGTTTAGGGTTCTTTTCTTTGTCTGATTGCTCAGAGATGAAGCACCTTGGAACATTTTACTCAGTGTCGCACTATACACATCACAGAATTGTTATGACGCAGAAGGAGGCTATTCGGCCCATCGTGTCTGCACCAGCTCTCCAAACGGGCATCATGACTTGATGCCATTCCCCTGCCTTTTCCTCATACTCCTGCATATTGTTCCTATTCAAATAACCATCCAATATCCTCTTGAATGCCTTGATTGAATTTGCCTCCACCACACTTCCAGGCAGCGCAATTCAGACCCCAGCCACTCGCTGTGTGAAAATATATTTTCCTCACATCACACTTGCTTCTTTTGCAAATCACTTTAAATCTGTGCCCTCTCGTTCCCGGCCGTTTTGCGAGCGGAAGCATTGTCTCCCTATCTACTCTGTCCAGCCCCCTCATGATTTTGAACATCTCTATCCAATCTCCTCTCAGCCTTCTTCTCTCCAAGGAGAACAGTCCCAACCTCTCCAATCTATCCTCATCACTGAAGTCATAATTATGAGTCATTGTTGCCCTGGCGAGTCTATGATGGCGTTGGTCACTTTTGGAATAAAGATCCAGGTTTGCAACGTGCTGAGCAATAGCTCAGTGGCCCAGTGTATGGAGATATGAATCTGTTTGAATTGAATGGGGCAATACTCCAATTATATGAGAAATGTCAGATTGGTTTGTACGCTAAACTTGAGGCAGGAATTTCTGGGCCAGTATACTCAGTAAATTATTCATCCAGTATTGTTACTTCCACATTGTTTCTTGTCAATAGAAGCCATTACAAGAAAACTATTTTACGGGGAAACTACAGAGGGAAATCATCCAGGAACTGGTAGCAATATTAATATTAGCTTAGAACAAACCATTACAATTTCTGTTTCACATAGGCGTGGAAACCCTCCCGATTTGACCACATATCTGAACTGTTTTACAAGTTTTTTTTTTAAAAAGGCCAAAATAAAACCACCAGTTATCTTCAGAGATCTTCAGACCTAACATGGCCTAATCATTTGGCAAGTGATTGATAATTCGCAGATACAGTCATGTAGTCGAAGGAACTCATTGAAATGTCAAAGTGATATGAAAGATTTTTTCACGGCACACAGGGGGAAAGGTTGTGGCGTAGCGTGGTGCTATAGGACTCTGGATCTAGTATTAACAGGCCTATGTTCTCAGGAAACACTGTTTGTTTGGCGGTATAGAGCTTCATAGACATGTGTGTGATATCAAAATGGTGGATCTAGGATCACCTCTAAGTTAGAGCAGGACAGAGGAACACAATTCGCAATCACAGTGCAGAGGGAGGCCATTCGGCCCATCAAATCTGCACCAGGCCTGATATCAGTCTCCCCTTCGGAAAAGACTGAGCTTCATAGCTGTGCAATCAGACTGAACTTCACGTGGAATGGACTCCAGAAGGAGCAATGGAGGCAAAGAACGCATGGAATCATTTAACAGGCAGTTGAGCACCAATGGGTGAATGAATGAGGTTGGGCTGAAAAACCTTTCACATTTGCATCTGTGTTTGAGCTTAACGCAGGTGCTGAATATTACTAAAGGGCTCAGTTGTAGAGGGGGGGCCGTGAAGGACAGTGTTTTACTCTCTTCGCCCATCAGCAGGTCAGTGCTCATTCTCCTTGGACCTGACAATGACAATCAGAGGGACAACCCATGCACAGCAACTACACAGATCAATTATTGCTCGCGATGGTATTTGAACTGCAGTCTGATATATACCCAAATAGATCTTCCAATGAATCAAAGGCTGTTCACGCCATTTCAAAGCAGAGGAATGTTGACGGTGTCCAACACTGGAGGGAAAGGCAAGATTCTGTTTGTGATATTGTCAGGATTTCTTTATCATTGGGGGGGGGGGGGCACAGTGGCGCAGTGGTTAGCACTGCTGCCTCACACACCAAGGACCCGGGTTCAATCCTGGCCCCGGGTCACTGTCCGTGTGGAGTTTGCGTATTCTCCGTGTCTGTGGGGGTCTCACCCCCAAGCATGTGCAGGGTAGGTGGGTTGGCCAAGCTAAATTGCCCCTTACTTGGAAAAAAATGAATTGGGTACTTCAAAATGAGGATCTATTTAACATTGACTTCGAAAGACCATTCTGTTTTCTGACTTTATTTATGTGGCTACTTCTCAAGTTGCAGGGTCTGGGTGTTGATGAGAGTATTATGATCAGTCCCAGGTAAGACGTGAGATGGCCAAAGGTGGATTATATACATAGAACATAGAACGATACAGCGCAGTACAGGCCCTTCGGCCCTCGATGTTGCACCGACATGGAAAAAAACTAAAGGCCATCTAACCTACACTATGTCCTTATCATCCATATGCTTATCCAACAAATTTTTAAATGCCCTCAATGTTGGCGAGTTCACTACTGTTGCAGGTAGGGCATTCCACGGCCTCACCACTCTTTGCGTAAAAAACCCACCTCTGACCTCTGTCCTATATCTATTACCCCTCAATTTAAGGCTATGTCCCCTCGTGCTAGCCACCTCCATCCGCGGGAGAAGGCTCTCGCTGTCCACCCTATCTAACCCTCTGATCATTTTGTATGCCTCTATTAAGTCACTGAACTCTCTGAACTCCAATCCTAACAATAACTTGTATATTTAAAGCGCCTTTTGTATTGGCCCTTGTTCCTGGCCACTTAAGGATCCTAATAGCATTAGTGTGACAATTTCCCTTCCCACGCATTCATTTTTGTGGCCTTTTGCATCAGCCATGCCTCATTGGGCTGCATTCTCACCTTTCATAATAATATTAGTGTCACATGTAGGCTTACATTAACACTGCAGTGAAGTTACTGTGAAAAGCCCCCAGTCGAAACAGTCCAGCGCCTGTTAAGGTACACAGAGGGAGAATTCAAATTGTCCGATTCACCCAACAGCACGTCTTTCAGGACTTGTGGGAGGAAACCGGAGCACCCGGAGGTAACCCACGCAGACACGGGGAGAACGTGCAGACTCCACACAGACAGTCACCCAGCGGGAATCGAGCCTGGAACCCTGGAGCTGTGAAGCAACAGTGCTAACCACTGTGCTACCGTGCCTCCCGTAGCGTGACCAATCCACCCAACCTGCACGGCTTAGGACTGTGGGAGGAAAGCGGAGCACCCGGAGGAAACCCACGCAGACACGGGGAGAATGTGCAGACTCCACACACAGTGACCCGAACCCGGGTCCTTGGCGCTGTGAGGCAGCAGTGCTAACCACTGTGCCATCGTGCTGTGTGTTTAGCCTCTGAGCCAGAAGGTTATGGGTTATGCAACCTCAGGTGGATGTAAAGGATCCAGTGACACCATTTTGAAGACGAGCAGGGAGTTCTCCCCAGTGTCCCGGCCGTCAATCAACATCAGGAAAATAGATGATCTGGTCATTATCACATTACCCGCCTGGATTCTCCGGCCGTGACGAATCTCTTTTCCCACCGGCAACGCACCCCTGCAGCCTGGGGCGGCTTCAATGAGAAATCCAATTGGCAAGCGGCGGGAAGAGAGAATCCCGCCGCTAGCGAACGCCGCGCCACCGAAAAACACGGGGCTGGGAAACCGGAGAATCCAGCCCAGTGTGTGTGGGAATTTACTGGGTGTAAATTGGCTGCCACTTTTCTTACATTCCAATAGTAACTATAATTCACAAAGTACTTCATTGGCTGTGAAATGCTTTGAAGTGTCCGGCGGCCACGACCTCACTAGATAAATAAAAGTGTTTCTTTTTTTAAAAATTGAAAACCTGTTGAGAATCAGAGAAAATAGATTGATGGTGATTAGCGAAAGAAGCAATGGTGACATGAGGAGACACCTTCTCCTGCAGGGAGTGCTGAAGTGCACTGTCTGAGAGTGTGGAGGAGGCAGGTTCAACCGAGGCCTGCAGGATGGGTCCTTGTCTGAAATGGAAGAATGTGCAGGGGTATGGGGAGTGGGCCCAGGGGGGCGGTTGCTCCTTCAGAGTGTTAGCGCAGACACAATGGGCTGAATGGCCTCCTTGTGTGCTGCAACTCTTCTTGGATTGATGTAGCACCTCTCGCAGCCTCGCAATGTATCAAAGTGCTTTACAAGCCCAAGAAGTCGCGTGTAGTCACGATTGAGGAAATGGGGCAGCCAATTGCCGCACGCAATGCTCCCATCGCCGCCAATGACATAATGGCTAGTTAATCTGTTTCGGCGTGCCCAGGGAGGATTCAGTCGCTTTTCTTCGGGAAGTGGCTGTGGGATCTCGTTTCCACCAGAAAGGGCAGTCGGATCTCGGTTTAACATCTCATTCGAAAGGTGGCTCTTCTGACAGTGCCGCAGCCCCTCAATACGCAACTCGAGAGAGAATCCAATCTAATCACTACAGAGCACTTTTAAGTAGAATGGGCCGGAGAGGTAAAAGTAATCAGCAGCAACAATGAAAGACAAGTGAGTCAAAATGTGAAGGTGTGCCGCACTGCTTTGATAGAAAAACAATAAATTAAAGTATTAATCTGTTTCCTTGTGGGCTTTGGGCTGTTCAATATAGTATCAAGATCTAAGGGCAGCATGGGGAGCAGTGGTTAGCACTGGGACTACGGCGCTGAGGACCCAGGTTCGATCCCGGCCCTGGGTCACTGTCCGTGTGGACTTTGCACATTCCCCCGTGTCTGCGTGGGTTTCACCCCCTCAACCCAAAGATGGGCTGGGTAGGCGGAATGGCCACGCTAAATTGCCCCTTAATTGGAAAAAATAATAATTGAGTTCTATAAATTTATATGAACCAAATAAATAAATATAGTATCAAGAAGTGAATTAAAGCATATTGCCATCCAGGGCATGTGGTGACTAAACGGAATGCAGGAGCTAAAATAGTTAGTAGCTTTTGATGGGGCCATTCTTGCTGAGAGCTATGGACACAAACAGGTGTTAAGAGTTTACTAGAAGTCTTAAACCGTTCTGAGATGCCTGACGGGTCCTCAATTGGACTGTCATGGCAGATCAACGCACATTTGCTTTTCCAGTTACATTCCTAAGAGCAACAAGAATACACCCTTCAACTTGTGTTGGACTTGCTGTCAAGCTTGGTGTTGTTCCCATTGAAATTCTAGAGCATTGCAGTAACGACATGAGTGGCAGACAATGTGGGAGGTCTTGTTAGCTCAGAACTCATTTGGTGATCTCTTTTTCCTTTTCCATCTTACTGTGTAATCTAATCTTTCTGATCCCAGTTGCTAAAGTCACCCACTTTTATCTCACTTCAGGAAATAATTGAAAGCGAAGGGCGATATCTCATGGTGGGTGCCTGTTTGAGGAAATCCATCAACTAATGTAGATTCTGCTCCAACAGACATTTGCCTTTAAGGGGCAAGGAGGAATATGCAAATTGTTACCAAATTGGATTCTCTATTTTGGGAGACTTCGCCAGGGCTGGATTGCATGCGCTTTGCAGTCCCGTTGGGGGGCGCTATTCGGAAAGTCAGTCGGGACATGCAAGTGGGCCAACACTCTGACGGTGCGAATTCCGAGCAATTCCCGGCCCAGCGGGCATTCTAATTACTGGGGCTGGAGTTAGCATTAAAGATCTGGCAGCTGGAGCTGTTGTTAAGCGCTCCACTTACCCACACACTCAGCAGCCATGGAGATGGCTCAGAGACGACCTGTCCCCCCCAGTTCAGGAATCAAAGGTGGACCCACTGCTCCAGGCCAGTGAGGGGAGGAGCCTGTTCCCCAGCCCGCCCTCCTGAACACTGCCTGGGAGGTGGTGGCAGAGGCAGTCAGCGCTACCAGTTTCACTGGGAGGTGACAGCTGGCGATCCTGAGGGATGAGGGTCACTGGTGAAGCCTCTACCCTGAGAGATGCAGAGAACAAGGGAGGGCTCCAAACACCACCCTGCAGGTGTCCTCTGGTTGGGATGAACTCTGCTGATCCCCTGCTTCCTCAGCCAGCACTTCTGATGGGTGTCAACACCTGGTGGGCTCCTGATTGAGATCAACCACGCCCATCCCCTTGATGAAACAGCTACGGTTTGAGGGTGCCCAGAGGGGCGGCCTGGGTGGGCTCCCAGATGATCAGAGGCTCCCTGAGCATTCGCAGGACACAGGCAGCACTCAACAGTGTGAGCAGCCAGGAGCCTGTAAGGAGCACCAAAGGAGTGTGTTTGATAGACAGACTGCAGCAAAGGGGCTCAGAGCCAGGCCACTCTGATCCCGAGGGGGAGACCCCAAATTCACGGATTTGCCACCAAGTTGCTCCCCGCTATCCCCCCGGCCCAGGCAACTACCCCCTCTGCCCCCCCAGCAAGCTCGACATTTGAAGGTTTTTTTTGCAGTTTGTTTAAGATTCCCCCCCCCCCCCCCCCCCCTCCCCCTCCCCCCCTCTGCAGCCATGTCGCCCTGGCACTGCTTGTAAATACTTTCAATAATTCGCACCCACAAGACTTCCACCGAAGAGGGATGGAGAATTGCAGGAAGGTGGAACATCGTGTGCCCAAGCCGCTAATGATATTGAAATCCATGAAAATGGCGGTTTTGCAAGGACCCGCTGGTGCAGGGTGCAAATTTCGAGATCGTCGCCAGCGAGGGACCAGAGCATGGCATCAGAATCAGCGCCGGGCCCAAACCTCGATTTTTGGATTACCCACGATTCTCCACCTGATCGCAATTCGCATTTCTGGCATTGCAAAGTGGACAATTCAGCCCACTATCATGTTAATCGCCCTCACTGTAGCTGCAACCAAGGCATTGGATATTACCTTGCTCACAAAAGTGATAATGACCATTTCAGCCATCATTTCCAAATCAGCCAAGCACCAGGTCCGTTCTTCACAGATAGAATGGTTAACCCTTACAGCAGGCTCCTCCCAAGTGCAATTTACAGAATCCCTTCATCAAAAATCAAAATTAGACCATTTCCTCAGGGCATGGACGGCCAATTCTGGCCCCATGGCATCAGCGAGGGAGTCAGGGGTGTAGCCAGGGTACAATGGAGAGTGATTGGAATGGTGCAAGGGATGCAAGACTTCAGTTATGTTGGGAGACTGGAGAAATTGACATTGTTCTCCGAGAGCAGAGAAGGTTAAGGAGAGATTTGTTCCAGATTTCGAAAACCACAATTGTTTTGATGAAGTAAATGAAGAGAAATTGTTTCCAGTCACAGAAGGATAAGTAACCAAAGAACACAGAGAAGGGAAAAAAATGAATGGACAGTGAGTTTTGGGGATTTGGAATGCACTGTCTGAAAGGGAGCTGGATTTAAATTCAGTAATAATTGTTGAAGGGAAATCGGGTAAATAATTGAAAGGGTAAATTTACTCGGCTATGGAAAGTGGAGGATGGAAATAATTGAATGGAATTAATTGGGCAGCATGGTGGCTGCCACACAGCGTCAGGGACCCAGGTTCGATTCCAGCCTTGGGTGACTGTGTGGAGCTTGTACTTTCTCACGCGTCTGCTTGGGCTTCTTCCGGGTGCTCTGGTTTCCTCCCACAGGTTATGTGGATTGGCCATGTTAAATTGAGGCTTTGTGTCGAAAGGTGTGCAGGTTAGGTGGGGTTATGGGGATAGAGCTGGGTAGTGGACCTGGATAGGGTGCTCTTACAGAGGGTCAGAGAGCTGAGTGGCCTCATTCAGGGGTGTATCATTCTTTGATTCTATATCCTGCTATTATTTGCTGCTATAGGCGCTATCTCGCATTAGTCCTACTGCTGTTTCTTGTCCAAGGAGATGCCAGATTAGCCGTGCAGAATCGATACGCGGTGGAAATCTATTCAAAGTTTCAGATAGTAACTGGGGGACATGAATCCATCACAGTAACCAACATTCAAGGGGCAGCAAGGTGGAGCAGTGGATAGCACTGCTGCCTCACGGCGCCGAGGACCCAGGTTCGATCCCGGCTCTGGGTCACTGTCCATGGGGAGTTTGCACATTCTCCCCGTGTTGGTGTGGGTCTCACCCCCACAAACCATAGATAAGTGCAGGTTAGATTGGCCATGTTAAATTGACCCTTAATTAGAAAAAGCTTTAAAGGAAAGAGTTCAACCGTTATCATAACGAGCTGGTATTGACACTGGATTACGATATGAGGGATATTAAACACCAACAATTGCCAATCATTTTGAAGTTACCTTACAGACAATTGTGACTGATTCAGATTGATACTGAGTTACTGTGCTGGTGTAAACACAAAATGACTGATTACTCCTGGGTTCATTCCGCATTGAAATGTTATTTCAAGATTGGTGTGAGAGGTTATGACTGGAAATTTGCACTGTCCAGCTCTGGGGAAGAGTGAAATGGACTCAAAACGTTAGCTCCGTTTCTCTCTTCACAGATGCTGCCTGACCAGTTGAGTTTTATCACAGTGCTCATAAATAGCAATTGGAGAGTTACAACCAATTGGGGCTTGATGCTGAACTGTGACAATCACATTCCTTCTGCACTGTGAGTGAAGACCTTGTGTCCTGTCGTAGCTCTTCCACCTAGGAGTTTACCCAGGTGTGGTCTGAGTAAAACAGGTGCAATCTGAACAATTTCCTCTGTTTTGTATGGATTTAATGACCAGAAACTGCATTTATATTGGTGTTTTAAGACGTTCTTTGCACTCTTTAATTAGCACTAGGGTTTTTTAATCGCCGTTCTCACTGATGTATGCATTTTTATACTGCTGTATAATGTTGAGCAACATTTTATTTTACTGATGAAGACCCTACAGTGTTCCCGTAAAGTTGGTCGAGAATTATCCATATGATAGATTGCTTTTGAACCATTTGCGATCGATTCCGAGAAGGTGGTGGCTGCACTTTAATCACCATCCCTGCAACATGATGATTCTGGAGTGTTTAAAAGTACAGTCTTTAAATAGAAGTGTTGTCTGAACATCACACTTTCCTCCCTGGATGGGTACAGCGGCATTTCAGCGACAAAAGTGCAACTTTTTCGGTTTATTTAAAGATTGCTGTGAATGATTAATTGCTCCTTGGTTCTGTACATTTTGAAATTTTGTTTCAAGCTCGGGGTGAGAGGTTATAGCTGGAAATGTGCAGTTTGTTCCAAGTCAATTTGCTTTCCCAGGACTCAACCTCAGCTACCAACCTTGCTGACAAGGAGGAATGCTCCACAACCCATCCCCTGGATTAGTGCAATTAAAAGGCTCGCAAATTTACACGAACGTTGCCAGGGCCGTGACAATTGCAGCTGTGGGGAGAGATTAGATAGGCTGGGGTTGGTTTGCTTGGAGCAGGGGAGGCTAAGGGGTGACCTAATTGGGGTGTGCAAAATGATGAGGGGCCGAGACAGGGTGAACAGAAAAGACCTGTTTCCCCTAACTGAGGGGTCAACTACCAGGGGGCATAGATTTAAGGTGATTGGTAGAATTAGAGGGGGCATGAGGAAAAGCTTTTTCACCCAGTGTGATGGGGGTGTGGAATTCACGGCCCAAGTTGGTGGTTGAGGCTAAAACACTCAACTCATTTCAAAGGAACCTGGATACGTATCTGAAATGCTGGAACCTGCAAGGCTACGGACCAGGTGCTGCAAAGTGGGATTAAAATGAGTGGCTGGTATCTTTTTAATCTACTTTGGCCAGCACAGGACGATGGGCTGAATGGCCTCTTTCTGCACCGTAACATTTCTTTGGTTCTCTGGTTGTAAATGGAAGCCCCTCCCCCCCAGTGTGTAGATGAAGTAAGGATGATTAGTAAGGATGAAGCAAGGATGAAGTAAGGATGATTACTGAGGTGAGGTTAGTGACCGCACACAGGCAGTGAGTAACTATTAACTCCATTGATTTACGATCATCTTCAACGGACAAGTGCACAGTTTCTGCATTGATTATTTGCATCAGTGCTCACCTGAGCAAGTAGGCAAGGGGTACTACACTGCCATTGGAGTTGGATTTCGGGTATGAAGGTGACCTGAGGCCCTGGCTGCCCTCTCAAATGATTGTCAAAGATCCCACAACGCTATTTGGAAGAATAGTTCAGAAGAGAAGCTGCTCGCTTCAGTGTCCTGCCCAATTTGGCCAATTTTGCCCAAACAATTGAAAAAAATAAATCATTTGTGGCACGTGGACATTGTTGTCCATAATTGCCCTTGAGAAGGTGGTGGTGAGCTGTCTTCTTGAACCGCTGCAGTCCATGTGGTGTAGGTACACCCACTGTGCTATTAGGAAGGGAGTTCCAGGATGTCGACCCAGCGACAGTGAAGGAACGGCGATATATTTCCAAGTCAGGAAGGTGTGTGACTTGGAGGGGAACTCGCAGGTGGTGGTGTTCCCATGTATCTGCTGCTCTTGTCCTAGGTGGTAGAGGTCACAGGCTTGGAAGGTTTTGTCAAAGCAGCCTTGGTGAGTTGCTGCAGTGCATCTTGTTGATGGTACACAACGGCTGCCGCTGTGCGTCGGTGGTGGACGGAATGATTGTTTAAACTGAAGAATGTTTTGCTGCCCAAGGGGGTTGCTTTATCCTGGATAATGTTGAGCTTCTTCAATGGTGTTGGAGCTGTACTCATCCAGACAAGTGGAGAGTATTTAATCAAACTCCTGACTTGTGCCTTGTTGATGATGACCAGCCTATGGGGAGTCTGAAGGTGCACTAATAGCCACAGTATTCTCAGCCTCTGACTTGCTCTTGCCATCAAAGTATTTATCTGGCTGGTACAGAAACGTTTCTGGTCAATGGTAATCCCCAGGAAGCTGTTAGTGGAGAATTCAGCAATAGTCATGCCATTGAGCATCTTGTTAGAGAGGGTTATTGCCTGCCATTTATGTGGCACCAATATTACTTGCCACTTCATCCCAAGCCTGGATGTCGCTCAGTTTTTGCTACATGTGGGCAGGGACTGTTTCATTATACGAGGAGATATGGATGGTGCTGAATACAAAGCAAACATCAATAAACATCCCCACCTTTGACCTTATGATAGAGTGAAGAACATTGATGAGGCAGGTGAGGATAGTTGGGCCAAGGACACCGCCCTGAGGAACTCCTGCAGTAAAGCCCGGGGGCAGAATTGATTGGCCTCCAGCAACACAAGATTTTCCTTTGTGCCAGACATAACTCCCCTGATTCTCATTAACTTCAACTTTGCTGGAGACAGCTTTTATGTCAAGGATAGTCACTCTCATCTCACCCCTGGATTTATTTTGTCCATGTTCGAACCAAGGCTGTAATGAGGTCTAAAACCGAGTGGCCCAGGCAGAAGCGAAGTTGAGTGTCAGTGAGCAGGTTATTGCTGAGTAAATGAATCTTGATCGCCCTGTCAAAGAGGCCTTCCATCATTTTTCTAAAGCTGAGAGTAGACAGTAATTGGCCCGAATGGATTTATCGTAATTTCTGTGGACATGATACACCTGGCCATGGGGTGGCACAGTAGCACAGTGGTTAGCACTGCTGCCTATGGCGCTGAGGACCCGGGTTCGATCCCGGCCCCGAGTCACTGTCCGTGTGGAGTTTGTACATTTTCCCCGTGTCTGCGTGGGTCCCACCCCCTCAACCCAAAGGTGTGCAGGTTAGGTGGATTGGCCACGCTAAATTGCCCCTTAATTGGAAAAAAATAATTTGAGTACTCTAAATTTATTTCAAAGATGATACACCTGGGCAGTTTTCCATATTGCCAGGTAAATGCCAGTAAATGCTGTACTGGACCAGCTTGACTAGAGATCTATCACACAAATTATCTGTTACAAATTGTGCACGACCTCCTTGCTGTCTGTGGGATTGGTTGCTGCATTTTCTGCATTACAACGGCGACTACATTTCAGAAGCACTTCATTGGTTCGAAAGAACGATCTGCCTCTGTGAAAGGCACTACACGAATGCATGTCTTTCCTTTTCTCTTTCTCCCTCTTGCTCTCCTTGCGAATAGCACAAACCACAGCCTATTTCACACTGGTACAATCAGGATCACTTGTCCCATGCCGAGGCCTATTAGCCGGGTTGACCTAGGACGTGAAGCAATTTGTCATCGCATCTCAGGTGACCCATAAATATTCACACCCATTGTAGTGAGGACAATTTGATTCATGTGGGTAACGCACATGTGAAGGATATCCTCCTTAGAGACAGGGTGATGATTTGGTTAGTTGACAAATACCTCGTCCCTTAGAGCTGGAATCGTTAGATACCCAGCGACTGACTGGTTTTAAACCAGGGATAGTTTCTGAGCCAGAACTGGGGAATGCCATTGGTCAGATTCTGTAGTTCGATGCAGTGCAAAAGGAACAATGTCAGAAACAAGTAAGTTAACCCATGATAGGTACGGCTTACTATGTCTTTGTCATCTTTTTGAAATTGGGCCGAGTGGAATTCATTCTGATTCTCCCTCTTTACTTCCATGGTGAGGTAAACCCGGGTAACAATGTACCTCTGGCCTTTTCTTATCAATTATTTCTCAGTTCACTTCCAGGAACTTGAGAACATGCATGAGAAGCAATATCCAAATCAATTAACAAAAGAAAATCCTCTTGTTGTGGACCAGTTGGCGATTGCACAGTGTGTGTACACCCCAGAGCAGAAGATATTTAGACCACTTTCAGGACTAATCAGCACCATAACTCCCAAGAGAAGATGTAAAATTGTAGTAGAAGTGATTAGCATAGATACATTTATGGGGAAGTGAGGTCCTTGTGTCAGGGAGCAGGAATAGGAAGTTGTATTGAAAGAGCGATACGAAGGAAGGTCAGAGTGTTGGGTGTAAACGCCAGTGTAGACCTGTTAGCTGGAACGGACTGTGCTGTAACCGTCTATGTAAATTTGTAACACGCTTTTGTGTAAAATAGCATTAGTTCGATTCTTTGGGGAGCGTAGTCTGCCGTCCTTACCTAGTCTGGCCCACAAGTGACTCCAGACCCACAGCAATGTGGTTGACTCTTCACTGCACCTCTGAAATGGCCCAGCGAGACGCTCAGCTGGATTCAAGCCATTCACTATCTCCTCAAGGCAATTAGGGATGTAGGCAAACAATGTTGACCTTGCCTGTGTTGTCAATAATATGTGAATAAGTATAAGAAAAACATATAAACAGTAGTACAGAACTTGAATATTGCTGAAAAGAGAGATATGTTACTGAAGCTTTTGATCTTGCACTCATCGAGACAAGTACAAGCATGCCAAATTTCAAAAGATCACAGCAATTTATATGTGGGGATCGTTTCTCTACGAGTAATACATTCGAGCTTTGCACCTTTTCCGGATTACCCAGGAGATTGGAGAGTCTATGGTTGCCTGTTGCTTTCTTCGTGGCAACACCTTAGCCAATCAGAGTTGACTTGCCAACCAATCAGCATCCTGAGATGACGAAGATGACGAAGACATAGTAAGCCATACCTATCATGGGTTAACTTACTTGTTTCTGATATTATTCCTTTTGCACTGCATCAACTACAGATCTTTAAGTCATCTTTGTCTACAAGAATAGTGCCAGAAGACTGGTGGATAGCAAATGTTGTCCTGTTGTTCAAGAAGGGGAGTAGAGACAACCCCGGTAACTATAGACCAGTGAGCCTTACTTCTGTTGTGGGCAAAGTCTTGGAAAGGTTTACAAGAGATAGGATGTATAATCATCTGGAAAGGAATAATTTGATTAGAGATAGTCAACACGGTTTTGGGAAGGGTAGGTCGTGCCTCACAAACCTTATTGAGTTCTTCGAGAAGGTGACCAAACAGGTGGATGAGGGTAAAGCAGTTGATGTGGTGTATATGGATTTCAGTAAAGCGTTTGATAAGGTTCCCTGAGGTAGGCTATTGCAAAAAATACGGAGGCATGGGATTCAGGGTGATTTAGCAGTTTGGATCAGATATTGGCTAGCTGGAAGAAGACAAAGAGTGGTGGTTGATGGGAAATGTTCAGACTGTAGTCCAGTTACTAGTGGTGTACCACAAAGATCTGTTTTGGGGCCACTGCTGTTTGTCATTGTTATAAATGACCTGGAGGAGGGCGTAGAAGGATGGGTGAGTAAATTTGCAGATGACACTAAAGTCGTCGGAGTTGTGGACAGTGCGGAAGGATGTTCCAAGTTAGAGAGGGACATAGATAAGCTGCAGAGCTGGGCTGAGAGGTGGCAAATGGAGTTTAATGCAGAAAAGTGTGAGGTGATTCATTTTGGAAGATATAACAGGAAGACAGAGTACTGGGCTAATGGTAAGATTCTTGATAGTGTGGATGACCACAGAGATCTCCGTGTCCATGTACATAGATCCCTGAAAGTTGCCACTCGGGTTGAGAGGGTTTTTAAGAAGGCGTACAGTGTGTTAGCTTTTATTGGTAGAGGGATTGAGTTTCGGAGCCATGAGGTCATGTTGCAGCTGTACAAAACTCTGGTGCGGCCGCATTTGGAGTATTGCGTACAGTTCTGGTCACCGCATTATAGGAAGGATGTGGAAGCATTGGAAAGGGTGCAGAGGAGATTTACCAGAATGTTGCCTGGTATGGAGGGAAGATCTTATGAGGTAAGGTTGAGGGACTTGAGGCTGTTTTCGTTAGAGAGAAGAAGGTGACTTAATTGAGGCAAACAAGATGATCAGAGGATTAGATAGGGTGGACAGTGAGAGCCTTTTTCGTCAGATGGTGATGTCTAGCACGAGGGGACATAGCTTTAAATTGAGAGGAGATAGATACAGGACAGATGTCAGGGGTAGGTTCTTTACTCAGAGAGTAGTAGGGGTGTGGAATGCCCTGCCTGCAACAGTAGTGGACTCGCCAACACTAAGGGCATTCAAATGGTCATTGGATAGGCATATGGATGATAAGGGAATAGTGTAGATGGGCTTTAGGGTGTTTTCACAGGTCGGCGCAATATTGAGGGCCGAAGGGCCTGTACTGCGCTGTAATGTTCTATGTTCTTTTCTCCTGCAGTATGAATTGTTGCGATTGCTTGAAATTTGGCGTTCTCGCATTTGGCCTGATACGTGTGGGGTGAAAAGCCTTGAGAACATGTTTCTCTTTTCAGAAATAAAAACATATTACTTAGGCCAATGCTCCAGTCATGAATAATGCAAGGGGGGGGGGGGGTCGAGGCAGGGATAAGGGTGGGGAACTTGGTGGAGCTGGAGGTAGGTAGTCATTGTGATGGAGGTGACGCAAGGTCAGAAGATCAAGGTTAATCGGATTCCGAGATTCCACACAGCCTTGTTGAGCTGGGAACAGAGGCTGGGGAGGATAACGGAGTGAATAACAAGTGAATGTAGTTCATGCTGAGGAATTGAGATGATGATCAACCCTGTCAAAGGCCACAGAGAGGTCACAGGGGAATAATGCACCATTAGCACGATCACAAAGAACACGATTAGAGGTATTTGGTGTTGTGTGAGCATTTGGGAATTTCACTTGAGGAATTCAAACAGGAATTTCGGAGAGCGACTAGCACAGATTAATTGAACAAAAGAACCAGAGACAAACTGAGGAGAAACAAATGATGCAGTGAGTTGTGATGATCTGGTATGCAGTGTGGTGGGAGCAGATTCAATAGTAACATTCAGAAAGGCACACGTAGCTGAGGGGAATGCATCTTCAACACTATGGAGGAAACGGAGGGGGGGGCGGAGCTGGTTGGATTGCTCTTTCAAAAAGCTAGCATGGGCTTGAGGGGCCGAATGGGCTGCTTCTGTGTTGTACCCCACTTATGGCTCTGAGAGACGGCAACACATTCAAGTAACTTGGAGAAAGAAAAGTGGCTGGACGTGGGTTGGTAGTTAGTGCGTGCAGTGGGGGTCATGCCTGTATTTTCATCAGTATTTCATTCATATTGATGAGCTGTTGAAACAGGAACTCTGGCAGACGGTGGACTATGAATGGAGAGATTAAAACGAAAGGTCCAATTGCTCTGGCGCACACCGGCTCGTCACTTAAACGCTCTCCCTGTGTCAGCAATAATAACTGGTCCCACAACCCCTCCCCCCCCCCAACTCCACAACCTAAAAGAATGAATCAGTCCTGCCTGACTTTAATGAATGAGCTATCCCCCTCAGGACCTTCCCCAATTCCATCACAGTCCATTGGGAGGGAGGTTTTGTTGCCTGATTGATTCCACTGACCCCTGACCTGTGGTTCCCGATAGAGAAAAATAAGGATGTATTTAGGGACTATCCATAAAACCCTCACCAAATATAGAGTGTGTAAACAGGCACACATCATGCAGAGTTTACTATTTTGGATGAGCTAGAATAACGGTGCGTAGCAGATAACAGGCCTGCAGATCTCCCTCCATTGACCCAACGGGTAGGGAATTGACATCAGACATTTGCCACATCTTTAACTGGAGCTATCTGTTTTCCCACTCCAGAGATGTGAGCACAGACTGCAGGCTGACACTGCCACTCGCGTACCAAGGAACGCTGCTCTGTCAGGCCTGTCAGATGAGATGATAAAGTAAGGCCCTGTCTGAATTCTCTGGCGCATGTGTATAAAAGGCTGATGGCTACCATTTTAAAGACGAGGTGGGGAGTTCTCCCTAGTGTTCTGGACTGGACAAGACCTACCCCTCAGTCTACGCCACGTTCCAAGGGATTTTCTGGTCATTTATTTCATTGCTGTTTGTGGGAGCTTGCTGTGTACAAATTGGCTGCGTAGTTCCCCTGCATTACAGCACTGGCTACATTTGAAAAATATTTCATTGGCTGTGAAGTGTTTCGGGTTGTCTTGAGATTGTGGGAGGTTCTAGAGAAATCCTTACAGGTTCTATTAACCCTCCATGCGAATGAATCGCTGACAACCGTTCCAGAATTGTTCTGGTGGCGGTGTGTGGAGTACTTTGGAATGTCCTTTTGGATGAGGTATAACATAACTGCATCAACTCCAATTCTCACCTCTCTGCCCACTCCGCTAACCTTCCTGTTGCCCCCTGTAAACCCCGACCATGTCCCCTCACAAAGCCTTTACTCGGCCTCGCCAGCAAATGCCAGAATCATTGATTTAAAGGGATCCCTGCAGACTGCTCCCCACTTCCCTCCATTCCGAGGACATCTGTTTTCCCCGCCCCATGCTTTCTGTCCCCTTCCAATCTCTCTCGCCATGTGCAACACTCTCTCTACAGTCCTGAGTTTTAATTTTCATAACAAGTCTCTTACTTGGCACCTTATTAAACGTGTTTTGAAAATCCATCTCTGCGCTCACTAGGCTCTCTATTTCCATTCCCTTGCGCTTCCCTCAGAAAAAATTTAATTAAGTTAGTCAGCCATGACCTGTGTTTTAAAAATCTCAGATTCTCTGCTTCGTTACTTGCACTGATCCAAGAGTTTTATCATCCACCTTAAGTGGCAAATGGGACTTCAGCACTGTTGTTACTTTTGAAGGGTAGTTACTGTTGCTTTGCAACAGATGTGACAGTCAATTCACCCACAGCAAAGAAATGAATGGCCACTTGATTTGTTTGAGCGATAATGGTTAGCCAGGACACCACCTCATTCGAGAGACGCCACCTCTGATTTTTCCACTTATAGATGAGTCCAAAACTCTGGGTCATCAATAAAAGATAGTAGTTAGTAAATCTAATAATGTATTCAGGTGACCGTCCTCTCCCAGAATTCATCGTCTAGAGAGCAGTGAGAATGGTGAGCTTTAAGGTGACACCAGAAAACAGCAAGTCAGATTCTGTGGTGAATAACTCTGTTTCTCACTCCCTTACGCCTGCCCACCATCTGCAAGGCACAAGGCCGGGGTATGAGGGAACGCTCTCTACTTGACTGGATGAGTGCAGCTCCAGCTACACACAAGAAACTTGTCACCACAAGGCAGCCCACTTAACTGGAACACCATCCGCCAGCTTAAACATACACTCCCTGCACCATTGACGCACAGTGGCAGAAGTGTACCTCCAGCAGCTCGACAAGCCTCCTTTGGCAGTGCCTTCTAAACCCACGACTGCTACCACCTAAAGGTGAGGTAAAGTCGCCATAGTCCCAGATGACCATAGGCTGCTTTCCCCTTTGAGGGGGGAGAGCTGACTGGTGGTGTTTTATCATCCCGAGCAGCTCTGTGACACAGGACTCTGTGCTCTACGGACTGTTTCCAAGGACACACACCAAGACAAACATCAACTGCTGCTGGAAGGTCATCAACTCGGTGAAAGACGCTCTTTGGTCTGCCCGAAACTTGCTGATCTTCCAGCGCAAAGAATGGTCCTCGACCGAATGTTGCAGACTGGCACATTCCAAGGTCCAGGACTACGTGCTGAGGGACGCACTCAAGCTTGGGGCAGCCTCCGCCAAGGCGCAATGGGGAAAGACCACTGTGTAAGGTCTTCCAGCAAATGTACACCGAGGGGTGGGTAACAGTGTAAAACCCCTCGGTCTGGGTCATCAATACTCCAATGTATAAAGGAAACATGACAATGTAAGTATTTAAGAAAGAATTGTAACGTAAAGAGGGGTAGGTGCGTAATGTCATCCCAATTGAATGGAAGAAAGTCAAGGGAATGTGTAACTTTGATGGAAATGTACAGTCAAGACAATTCGAAATGTTCTGTAATGTTTATTAGAGATTTTATGAATAAAGTATATTTTTTGAAAAAAAAACCTGAGGGTCATCACACCTCAGGTGAAGGACAAGGTTGTAAAGGTGGGGCTTTCATGAATAACCCACCTCCACCTAAAAGGACATGGGCAGCAGGTGCATGGGAATACATTCCCCTCCCAACCACACATCATCTTTCCTTGGAATTATATCGCCGCCCCTTTCCTGCCATTTAGCCAAAATGCTGGACCACCCCCCCCCCCCCCCCCCCCCCCACCCCAGGGTGTACCTAGACCGCATGGAATGCACCTCTTCAAGAAGGCAGCTCACCACCACCTTCTCAAGGGCAATTAGGGATGGGCAATAAATACTGGCCAGACCAGCGATGCCCTCATCCCCGGAGTGAATAAATAAAAAAGTATGTGAGGGAGATAGGAGTAGAAAGTTATGCTAATAGGATGGGATGACATGAGGTGGGAGGAGGCTCGAAATAATAATAATCTTTATTGTCACAAGTAGGCATACATTAACACTGCAATGAAGTTACTGTGAAAAGCCCCCAGTCGCCACATTCCGGCGCCTGTTTGGGTACAGAGAGGGAGAATTCAGAATGTCAAATTCACCTAACAAGCACGTCTTTCAGAACTTGTGGGAGGAAACCGGAGCACCCGGATGAAACACACGCAGACATAGGGAAAAGGTGCAGTCTCCGCACAGACAGTGATCCAAGTCAGGAATCGAGCCTGGGACCCTGGCACTGTGAAGCCACAGTGCTAACCACTGTGCTACCGTGCCGCCATGTGTGCATTAACCCTGGTATAGACCAGTTGGGTCAAATGACCTGTTTCTGTGTTGTAAATTTGATGTGATTCCACCAATACAGAAAACGCATTTGTATTGCGTTGTGGTGTCAGCTTAGGTGATGTGCTTAAGTCTCTGGAGCAGTGTTTGAACACACAACCTTTCTGACTCACAGATTAGTGTAATAACAGTGAGGCAGAGGTCACACTATGAAATAGGTCACAGTGCCTCATGGTGTAACATTTAAGAACTATGCCACATCCTGACCGCTGTTGGAAGGTCCATGTGGATGATTTTCTGACTTTCTAGTCATGCACGAGAACCGGTTTAAAAATTATTTTCAGTAACTATAACCTTTTTCATCTTAATGTTTCGACGCGGCACATTGCAGCGCACACTCAGTGTGCGTTCTGGCATTCGGGCCTGTTCAAAAATGTGAATAATTATGTTGTTTGGTGACGCAAGTTGATTTAATTTCCTGTTGACAGCAGAGGATTGTTTTCACACATTTGCCGTGGCCTTTCTAGGAAATGAACATTACAAAAGCAGTATGAGTGGTTGCAGGGACCTGTGCAAGTGAGAAATCCCTGTCTGATGTTGGTGCCTTGTCAATATGTGGCTTACGGGAGGTTTGAGGCAACCATGAAAAGAAGAGCAGCTCCTGTGCATTTGAAGATAGCGTTGAAAGAAATATTTGCATTTACATAATATCCCATCACCCTGGTGCAAACCTCTCAAAGTACTTTACAGAATTAAATGCGTTTGGAGAGCAGTTACTACAGAGAAAGAAAGATTGCTGCATTTTTATAGCTCCTTTCATCTTTTCAAAATGTCCCAAAGCACACAACAGCCAATGGAGTGCTTCTGGAGTAGTCGCTGTTGTATTGTAGGAAACATGGCATTGGATCCACAGCAGTGAAATAGGCCATTCGGCCCATCTGGGCTAGCCCCTTCCCACTCTCTTCCTCCTGCTTCAGTTACCACGCCCTAAGAGATCATTAATAGCCATGGAATTCCATCAGATTAGTCCATGGTTATAGTAGTAATAATCTTTATTGTCACAAGTAGGTTATGCTGGGCAAAGTACCGCAGTGGTTTGCCATTGTCTTCTGCGGTGTGGCTAACCAGGTAACTCTCCCGCTCTTACCACCTGCCATCAGGTGTATCGGAAGGGTTTACAGGCGGATAAACCACCTATTTGGTTATGAAAGCACCTTCCGTGGCCATCAAGTGGGACTTGAACCCCGGGCCAGAGGTGGGAACACTATCAACTGTGCCACAAGGCCTTCCCTCTCCACTACATTTAATTCTTATCACAATCTAATAATAATAATAACCTTTATTGTCACAAGTAGGCTTATATTAACACAGGCAGCAAGATGACATAGTGGTTAGCACTGTTGCTTCACAGCTCCAGGGTCCCAGGTTCGATTCCCGGCTTGGGTCACTGTCTGTGCAGAGTCTGCACGTTCTCCCTGTGTCTGCGTGGGCTTCCTCCGGGAGCTCCGGTTTCCTCCCACAGTCCAAAGATGTGCAGTTTAGGTATCACTGGGTTACGGGGATAGGGTGGAGGTGTGGGCTTCTACAGAGTGATCTTTCCAAGGGCCGGTGCAGACTCGATGGGCCAAGTGGACTCCTTCTACACTGTAAATTCTATGATTCTATGAACACTGCAATTAAGTTACTGTGAAAAGCCCCTAGTCGCCACATTCCGGCGCCTGTTAGGGTACACAGAGGGAGAATTCAGAATGTCCAAATTACCTAACAACAGGTCTATCGGGGCTTGTGGGAGGAACCCGGATCACCCGGAGGACACCCACGCAGACACGGGGAGAATGTGCAGACCCCATACAGACAGTGACCCAAGCCGGGAATTGAATCTGGGACCCTGGAGCTGTGAAGCAACAGTGCTAACCACTGTGCTGCCAGGACACTCCTAAGTACCTGAGGGGCAATGAAGCACTTATTGAAATGTAGCCAGTGCTGAAATGTGGGAAATACAGCCAATTTGCACGTAGAAAAGGTAGTGTGACAGGACCTCCTACAGCCCCCCTGAGAGATGGTCTCATTTGTAACCATTATGCACAAGTCTATATGTCTGCGCAGGCCTGTGCTCTGTAGGGAGCGTCCACGAGGAACGGGCCAGTAGCTCACTCTCCTTTGTGTTGGCCGTTAAGGAACATCAATGAAGGTCACTTGGTGCTGTAGTCAGAAATCATGTACACAGTCATCACCCGCAGTGAGAAACTGGCCTTAGCATTGCCCAGCAGCTCTGTCTTCTGGAAAGCCTATTTGATAGTAATGACCCCTGTTGTCTGGTTTCATGGCTTGTCTTGATGTGCGATAGCTCAGGACTATCACAACAAATAATGTTTACAACCCACTGCTGGTCCCGAATGAGACAGGTTGTCTGTGCTGTGAGCTGCTTGCTGGCATGAACTGAGATAGACTGTGTGATTTCCACAGATGTAAACTATCAGGACATGTTGCGTGGATGAGGCTCGCATCCCACTGAGCATAAAAGATTAAGGAGTGATCTAATTGGGATGTTTAAGGTGATTTGAGAAGTTGACAGATTGGATGGAGGGGAACTATTTCCTTTGGCAGGGCTAAGCCAGAAGCTTCAGAATTAGACCCAAGCATGCCAGGGTGATCTCAGGAACCACTTAAGGCTCGTGGGAATTCGGAAACTCTCGCCCGCAAAAAGCTGGGGTCGATTCAAAATTTTGAAATTGAAATTGGCAGTATTTTGCTCGAGGCAGGGGACATTAAGGGTGTATGGAGCTGAAGCAAGTAGGTGGGGTTTAGGCAGAAATCAGCTCCGATCGAATGGAATGGTGGAATGTGAGGGGTTGGATAGCTTCCTCCTAACCCTGTGTTCTTGTGATAGATTGTGATAGGCCTCACGGTAGCATGGTGGTTAGCATCAATGCTTCACAGCTCCAGGGTCCCAGGTTCGATTCCCGGCTGGGTCACTGTCTGTGTGGAGTCTGCACATCCTCCCCGTGTGTGCGTGGGTTTCCTCCGGGTGCTCCGGTTTCCTCCCACAGTCCAAAGATGTGCGGGTTAGGTGGATTGGCCATGATAAATTGCCCGTAGTGTAAGGTTAATGGGGGGATTGTTGGGTTATGGGTATACGGGTTACGTGGGTTTAAGTAGGGTGATCATTGCTCGGCACAACATCGAGGGCCGAAGGGCCTGTTCTGTGCTGTACTGTTCTAATTCTAATTCTAATTCACTTTGATACAGTTGGAGGGTATCGCGAGTATTGTCGTCCTGGACTATTCAATTTGATCTTATGTTGTGGATCTTATCGTGTCATAGCTGCAGAAGGTTCTGGGCTCAAACCCCATACCAGGAATTGCAGCTTATGATCTAGGTCACCACACCTGCTTTACAGCAGACTTAAAAAAATTATTTCATGGGAGGTGGGCGTCACTGACAAGGCTGGCATTTGTTGCCCATCCGTAATTGCCCTTGAACTGAGTGGCTTGCGAGGCCAGATCAGAGGGCATTTAAGAGTCCGTAAGACATAGGAGCAGAATTAGGCCACTCGGCCCATCAAGTCTGCTCTGCCATTCAATTATGGCTGATATTTTCTCATCCCCATTCTCCTGCCTTCTCCCCATAACCCCTGGGTCTGGAGTCACATGTAGGCCAGACCGGGTAAGGACGGCAGATTTATTTCCCTAAAGCTGAGTCCCTGGCGATGGCCATGTCGTCACTATGACCCAGAGGATGTTGTTCAGCCCATTGACTCCATGTCAGCCCCCTGCAGATCTATGCAATCAATCCTATTGCCCCTGTTATCCCTGAGGCCCTGCAAGTTTATTCCCCCCAAGTGCTTGTCCAAGTTCCTTTTGAAATTGTACACCGTCTTCTCTTCCGCCATCTTTGTAGGTCATACCCAATACTTGGACTATCTATCACATGGCCCTCTATCTCCAGCCACCCCTTCCCCACTATCGTCGCCCTTCCAGCATTGCCTTGACCCCTGCCACTAGCACCAGCCGCATTGGTTCTCGCAAACTCTGCCTTCTGCACCAACCCGGAAGCAAATTGACTCCTCATCCTCTTAACCATGCTGCTTTCAAGATTGGTAAGGGAGTTGGTACTTTCTTTCCACCCACACTATCTCCCCTGGTGAGGGTGGGTGGGGAGGACCCCAGGTAATTCCTTCACTTTGTAAAGGTTGCCGTACCAATTCAGTCCTTTGGTTTCAGTTGGTTGTTTGGCCAATGACGAGCCCTAAAAGGGCGAAGCAGGAAGGGGATAACTTTGCCTGCTTCATTCTTGAACGGCAAATTGAGACATTGAGACATTCCCGTACCAGCCGCCCCGAACAGGTGCCGGAATGTGGTGACTAGGGGCTTTTCACAGTAACTTCATTGAAGCCTACTTGTGACAATAAGCGATTTTCATTTTCATTTCATTTTCTCTCCTCAACAGTTCCTCAATAGAGGGTGGGGACGGTTCTTCACTCGATCTTTCGAAGCTCACAAGCTTTTGCACCCCCAACCCCTCAAGCTTAACGTGAAACTAGACCCAATCCTGTTTAAAGTGAGGGAGCCTGAGTAAAAATAGGAGGAAGATTTTGGAGGGGGGTGGGATTATTCCAGCCAGTGAGAGGTTCAAGGGAGGGAGCATCAGGGGTCAAACCTAAGTAGATCTGCATCCA
Organism: Scyliorhinus canicula; assembly: GCF_902713615.1. Taxonomy (NCBI): domain Eukaryota; kingdom Metazoa; phylum Chordata; class Chondrichthyes; order Carcharhiniformes; family Scyliorhinidae; genus Scyliorhinus; species Scyliorhinus canicula. The sequence goes on from NC_052167.1 coordinate 2,195,916, forward strand.
CTCATCTCTGTAGTTGTGGGGCGGTTCTGGGGGGGGGGGGGGGGGAGAGAGACCCTGACTGTCTCTAAATAACCTTAGAAGCAACGGGGGGAAAGAGTTGTTGAGGGGGGGGGGGGGGGGGGGGAGGAGGAGGAGGAGGATGCAGGGTAAGTCTAAACTTCACCACCCTGACAGAGGGACCAGGAGGCAGATGGAAGCAGATAGTGAAGGGAAGGAGGGGGGTGTTTCTGCACAAGTCTCAATGTGTGACAATACAGAAAGCCAAGACAGTCAGCATGTGGGCTGAGCTGGAAGCCAGTTAACCCTTGGCAGGATGCAGTGCTGGTGGGTGAACGAGAGCAATCGATTGTTTTATAATTGCTCTTTTTATTTTCCTCAACACAAGAATGCATGAGGAGTGTAGAGATGTGTGTGTGTGAGACACAGAGGCAGCCAGTCCCGCAGTTTAAAGTGCCGGCGAGTTCTTGATGGATGCGACCCACAAGGATTTTTAAACATATATATATTCTCTCAGTTGGCTGTTGCTTCGAATTGGAGAGGAGCCTGATCCACGACTTGCTGTCTCAGGTGAGCCTGATGCTGTGCAACGTCCTCAACTCTGCTCTCTGCTTCTGTCCAGTGTATTTAATCCTGCCTCTCAGAAGTGTGTCTCATCCCCCCCCCCCCCCCCCGCATCTAATCTCCACCCCCCCCCATCTAATCTCCACCCCCCCATATAATCTCCACCCCCCCCCATCTAATCTCCACCCCCCCCATCTAATCTCCACCCCCCCCCCATCTAATCTCCACCCCCCTCTCTCTCTCTCCCTCCCCCCCCCCCCCCCCCCCTCCCCACACCCCTCTCTAGTTTGCAAAGCAGCTGGTTGGGTGCAATATTTGCAGCCTGTTATTTCATTAATCCCCCCCCCCCTCCTCCTGAGTGTGTCTAATCCTGTGACACCCCCCCCCCCCCCCCCCCCCTCCCTAGCCTGCGGACTGTGCTTTCGTTGCGAATTGCAGAGATCTCTCGCAGCTCCCTACATGTCTCTCCCCGGGAGCAGGCACAATGCGTGGACCCAGAACTTTTCTGCTTCTTGCATGTAACCCACTCTCTGTCCCCGGAAAGGGTGCAGAGAGAGAACTCGACGAGGCTTCTCCCTGGGACTTTCAGGGTCCCCCATTCGTGGGGGGTCTGGGCGAATGAGCTGTGATGTATCGAGGACAATTATTGCCTGCCAGGGTTGTTGCTGCTGCCCTTTAAGCCTCATTGCCCTCTGTGGGCTTTGTGGCATTACTCGCGGTTGGTTACCTGAATGATGCCCATTTATTGGCCCCCTTTGGACGTGGTGACCCCTGCCCCTTTGTTTGACAGACAGTTCGCATGTGCAGAGTGACTGACTGTCCTCGTATGAATGGGCGGAAGACCCATGTCGCTCCGTCATGGCATCTGGGGGGTCAGGTGGAGCCCGGGCTGCACAGGTAGGTGACCCTCTGTCTTTCTCTTGTTATGTCTACCCTGCACGTGGCGGTCTTGCCTGGGCACCTTCAATGGTGCGGAGCATCAGTGTTTTGAGCTAGCAAAGAGTGGCCAACCTCTGCTGGTCCGAGGGGAAGAATGTGTTGGGAGTCACTCCTGGTACCATGCCAGCATGCGAGGTGGATCAGTGAAGATTGCCTGATCTACTGGCGGGCTGACGAAAGGAGGGTATCACTGCTCTGGTGGGCAAGAGCCATGGCCTAAAAGAAGTGTTTGTAGTTTATAATCATCATTCCCTGGGGGAAAGCCGGATTGGATCCTGCTCCCTGGGACGGTCTGGGACCTTTGCCCACTTCCCATAAGTCACATGATAGGCTACAAATCTGCTTCCATGGCTGGAATGGGCGAGGGAACAGTCACTCCCAGCCTGTGTGTGATGCGCACTTGGTTTTACGCCAGCTGTGGGTTTGTACAGTTCAGCGAGCTTGGTTCAATTAATTTGGTGACCATTCATCCCATTGCCATTTGTGGGATCCTCCTCTCCACAAATTGTCAGGTTTTCCAACATAAGAGTAACCTGAACCTCGGAATAATGTTTGGTGAAAGACTACTGTATCCAGTAAGGAATTCAGGGGAACACTGGCAGGAAGCTGAGAGTGTGGATCTCGTTATCACAGGGAGTAGTTGAGACAAATAATTTTGGGTGCATTTAACTAGCAGCCGGATGAGGGAGAAATGAGTAGAAGCTCATCTTGATGGGGGGAGGGGCGGGGATAAAATAGGGTGGAAAGGAGGCTCATGTGGACCATAAAAGCCAGTATAGACCAGATGGGCTGAATGGTCTATTTCTTCAGCCCATTCATTGAAACCAGAGGGGCTGGTTTAGCTCACTGAGCTAAATCGCTGTCTTTTAAAGCAGACCAAGCAGACCAGCAGCACGGTTCTATTCCCGTACCAGCCTCCCCGGACAGGCGCCGGAATGTGGCGACTAGGGGCTTTTCACAGTAACTTCATTGAAGCCTACTCGTGACAATAAGCGATTTTCATTTCATTTCATTTTCAAATGTGATCACAGGCACCATTTCCTGGTACCCCTGGTACAGCCCAGTGTATATAAAACCTTGCCTGTCCTCTACCTATACCAGTCCGGTTGACTCACCGAATCTTGGGGGAGGGCTGGGGCGATCTCAGAGGTGCCAATTGCACACAGGGGAATTGCTGTTTCCTTTGACCAAATGAGATAACTTCAAAAAGGGCGTAGCACGTTGTGACCTTCTAGTTTGTTTTAATTCTTTGCGTTTTAAAAATAAATCCCAGCAGTATTGCACCGAGTGCTGCTTCAAGGTGGGTGGCCAGCGGTTTCCTTCACTTCAAAGAGCCTAACCTGCCTCCGTTCTTTGGAGAACTAACATTACTTAGCCCGAGGTGAGGATGAAGTGTTCATGTCAGGTGCTGTGTATTGCAGGAGCTAATGTGATGGAGCACTGTAAATTGATCCCATCCATTCAAGCCAGCAGCAGGGATTGCTTATACATGAACTGCATCGTTGTGTAACTTCAGACTCTCTGCAGTTTTGTTGTGGTTGCCCTGTGATCTGCTCCAGACCCACAAACCTCCTCCGATTCCGATCACTTGTGGCAGCGTCAATTTGAGTCCCTCCACCATCGGAAGCCATGTCTTCAGTCAACTGAGCCGTAAGCTCTGGAATTCCCTCTCGAAACCTTTCCATTTCTTTCTCTCTTTCTCCCTTTCTCTCTCTTTCCCTTTCTCTCTCTTCCCCCATCTCTTTCTCTCTCTTTCGTTGTAGTTAAAAAGTACCCAAAGTGCTTCCCTGACAAAATTTGCCACAGAAGCCACATTCGGTTAGGTGGCTAATAATAATAATCTTAATTGTCACAAGTAGGCTTATATTAACAGGATTTGTGTGAGTTAGCATCAGGGCAGCTGTATTTTGGATGTGTACATTTACAAAGGGTGCAAAGTAAGTGGATATACCCCTTTAAATTGATCTTCTTTTGAGATGATGCCAAAGCTTTTTGTAGAGGAGGAATATTGTCATTAGCAATTCCTGGTTTGCAAAATGATAAATTTATGGGTACCGATTAACAATCGCGAACTGTGAGCTCAGGAACCAGTTATCTCTCTCTGCAGTGCCTAATTTTCATGTAGATCCGTCCTGAAATCCTTCTGTTCTGCCCTGTCGTTTTCAGAATGCAACGCAGATTTTTCTAAAGCATTTCTCCCACACACAGACGTGAGCTTCTCGCACTCCTCAGTCAGCCGAACAAGGAGATAAGATTCTCTCTCCATTTAATCATTCCAGTCTGCAATGAGCTGGCTGCTGCCTGTGAGTGTGTGTGTGTGTGCGCGTGTGTGTTTGTGTTACATTGTGTTAAGTATATTCAGCCTCCTGGAAATGGGATTGGAGTTACTTCTGCCACTTTGAAACTTGATTCTGTCTAGTCATCAGCATGCAGTCCACCAGCATGGTGTTCCCACTGGGTATCATTTGCATTTTTGCAAGCCCTAGGGCAACCATCTTGCATTGCAGCAGAATCAGGGGAGGCAGTGGTGTTGTGCTTTTACCGTTGGACAAGTAATTCAGAAACCCAGGGTAATGTTCTGGGGAAGTGGGTTCGAATCCCACCAGGGCAGCCACTGGAATATGAATTCAATGAAAATTATGGATTGAAGAGTCTAATGATGACCATTATCGATTGCCATAAAAGGGCATCTAGTTCACGAATGCCCTTTCGGGAAGGAAATCTGCCCTCCTTATCCGGTCTGGCCTACACATGACTCCAAAACCCACAGCAATGTGGTTGGCTCTTAAATGGCCGAACAAGCCACTCAGTTAGCACTGGGAGTGAACATGGGCTGCAGTGGTTCAAGAAGGCAGCTCACCACCAGCTTCTCAAGGGCAATTAGGGATGGGCAACAAAGGCTGGCCATCTTGAATGCATAAAAGAAAAATTACCTTTTCAGTTTCGGTTTTGTCACCCTCCTCCAGTGTCTCAGCTTGAGAGATAATTTTTTTCCCACTTGTGAATTGCAGGAACATGCGAGACAGTGCCAGAATTACTTGAAAAGATGTCGCGTTTATCTGATCAATTTACTTCAAGACTGTTTTTATCTTCCCACTCTGTTCAATTTCATTGCAATTTCTTCGTCTCGCCTCAAGCAATGGTATTGAAGGAGGGAACACAGAAAGAGATAGATAAGCCAAGAATTTTAGGGAAGGAATCCTGGAGCTTAAGGTGCAGACAAGAATTGATACTAACAATCGTTATTAATGTCACAAGTAAGCTTTCATTAACACCGCAATTAAGTTACTGTGAAAATCCCCAGAGGGTACACAGAGGGAGAATTCAGAATGTCCAATTCATCGAACATGCACGTCTTTTGGGACTTGTGGGAGGAAACCGGAGCACCCGGAGGAAACCCACGCCGACACGGGGAGAACGTGCAGACTCCTCACAGACAGTGACCCAAGCCGGGAATCGAACCTGGGACCCTGGAGCTGTGAAGCAACAGTGCTAACCACAAAGTGAAGACACGGCATGAGCAGTGAATATAATGAAACCGGGGATGCGCAAGAGGCCAGAAATGGAGGAGAGCAGATATCGTAGATGGTTGTATGGCTGGAGGAGAATTACAGAAATCTTAATGTTGGTGAAATTGCAATGAGTGGATGGTAACGGCCTTACAGAGAAGTCATTAACATCACTGCACTTGAAATGAAAGGAAAACCTGGCCAATATCGGCTGGTGTATAATTAGCTACTGGTTCTGTGTCAAAAGCCCTGGCCTTCTGTTTTATATATCATGGCCTTGTCCCTCACTATCTCTGTAAACCTCCTCCAGCCCTGCCATCCTCTGATCTCTCTGCTTGCCCAATTCTGCCCTCTTGCCCATACTCACTCCACAATGGGCAGCTGCTAAGCTCTGGAATTCTTAATGTCGCCTTCTGTGGCTCAGTCCGACTTTAGGTGTTAACCAGTCGCTCCTATGAAATACTTCCGAATGTTTTATTCTGCCAATGGTGCCATATCATTTTAACTTGTTGACCAAGCTACCCCCTTTCATTTAAACTGAGGTCATGGGCACACAAATGGCTGTAGCCACTGACTCTCTTCTCTGCTACCAAATTTGGCCAATCTTTAGTTTCAAATTTCATAGAATCACAGAATATACAGTGAATAAGCAGGCCATTCAGCCCATCGAGTCAGCACCGACCCTTGGAAAGAGCACCCTACTTGAGCACCACACCTCCACCCTTTATCCCCGTCAGCCAACCTAACCTTTTTGGACACGAAGGGACAATTTAGCATGGCCGGTCCACCCAACCTGCACATCTTTGGACTGTGGGAGGAAACCGGAGCATCCGGAGGAAACCCACGCAGACACGGGGAGAACGTGCAGACTCCGCACAGACTGTGACCCAAGTCGGGAATTGAACTGGGACCCTGGAGCTGTGAAGCAACTGTGCTAACCACGGTGCTATCGTGCTGCCTGGAATCATCCAATCTTCAGTTTTAAATTTCATTCTGATTTGTAGCATCTACAGAAGGAGACCATTCAGCCCATCGTACTGTGCAGTTCTTTAAAAGAGCTATTAGTCCTGCAACTGTGCTGTACTCCCTTTGACTTCCCTTGTCAAAGATATCATTAATTAACTTTCGAAAGATATTATCGAATCCACACTTGCGAGATGTGTAATCCAGATCATAGCACATCCTGAGCAGGGCATGTGGACTGTTAATGGTACATTACTTATATTGTTAGAATACACGGGTGGAGGGCATTGTTTAATTAAGTACTTGGAGCATATATAAATAGGAGACAGCTGGGACACTGGGGCGGGTGAGGAGAGCCATGAGGATGAGCAAAGTCAAACTCCAGCAATAAAGAAAAATTCTGTATCTTGGTTTCGACTTCATCAACAGGCTTGTATCCTCTCAACATAGATTGCCAAGCATGAGAAGCACATTAAAGCCAGACTCTCTGACGGACCTGCTGTCACATTGCTGTTTGTGCGATCTTCATGTGTGCAAATTGGCTGCGGGGTTTCCTATGTTACTGCAGTGAACTCACTTCAAAAGTACTTCAACGGCCGGAAAGTACTTTGGAACATCCAGAGGTCACAAACGCCGCTATGTAAATGCAATTTGGCCTTTCTTTCACGTTGATTGGACGAGCCTATGGCACTCTCTGAAGAGCAGGTCTTCCTCAATTAGCATCAGAGAGAGATTAACTGACCACTCCTTTGCTGTCGGTGTCCATTCAAATGTAACTTCTCCTTTTGGCGGTAATTGGTGTGCGGCAAAATAAACCCATTGTATTTGGAGGACGGTATGGTGATTCCAACAGATGTGATGAGGTGCTATATCAATGCAAGTCTTTCTTTCAGAATGACAAGCTCTCTGCAGCAGCAGACACTATGGACGGCCGGCCGCACACAAGCAAGACCTTCCTCAGTGCCTTTTTCATTTAATTTTGACAAAGGTTTAGAAATAATAAGTTGGAGGCAGCAGCTAGTAATTGCACCATTTTCCATGCATAACCATGATAAAGTGTCTTAGCAAGACATGTTACCAAGGGTAACACTGGCCTTTAAAAATTCAAAGGCAAGGAAATTATGTGTGGGTTATATAAACTCGATCATCTCTGGCATTAATGATGCATGTTGTTGTCGTGGTTAAAGGTGAAGTCCTCAGAATATTGCAGCAACATTAATTTATCGGTAATAATAATCGCTTATTGTCACAAGTAGGTTTCAATTAAGTTACTGTGAAAAGCCCCTAGTCGCCACATTCCGGCCCCTGTTCAGGGGGGCCGGTACGGGATTTGAACCTGCGCTGCTGGCATTGTTCTGCACCTCAAGCCAGCTGTATAGCCCACTGTGCTAAACCAGCCATATTGCTCATTGAAAAATAATTCAGCCAAATTATCAGATGTTAAATCCAGTAGCACGGGATTAGCCAGGAGTTTCCCAGTGCTTGGAGGGGTGGGAGGAATGCCAGCCTGGCATTGCCCCTGCCAGCTGGCAGTGCCACCTGGGAACCACCAGGCAGGCAGTGCCAGGGTGCCAGGCTGATGTCCAGGTGACACCAGCATTGCCAAGGTGCCAACCTGCCCAGAGGGCATGGACCTGAGGCCTCCGATCCCCCTGGAAGCCCCCCTCCCTACAAGTGCCATTCCACCTGTTTCCTGTTTCTGGTAACCAGCACTGAACGGCACTCGCCCAAGCTCTCCAAGGCAGATGGAATTAGATCCCACGCCTTGGGTAGATCTCCGGGATGCATATTAGAGTGAGACTAGCTGTACACAATGAACGGTAGGATGTGAGGAACCATAGAATCCCTGCAATGCAGAAGCAGGCCATTTGGCCCATCCAGTCTGCCCAGACCCTCTGAAAGAGTACTCCACCCAAGCTCACTGCCCCACCCTATCCCAATAACTCGTTAACCTATCCTACACATCTTTTTCGAACTTTAAGGGGCAATTTCTCACGGCCAATCCACCTAACCTGCACATCTTTGGACTGCGGGAGGAAACTGGAGCACCCGGAGGAAACCCACGCAGACACGGGGAAGAAGTGCAAACTCCACATAGACAGTCACCCAAGGCTGGTATTGAACCTGGGACCCTGGCACTGTGAGGCAGCAGTGCTAAGCACTGTGCCACCATGCCAAGTACAGAGGACCAGACCCCCAAAGGCAGCAGGACAAGTGGATGAGTTGATTAAGTAGGCATGTGGGATGTTTGCCGAGGCATAAAATATAAGAGCAGGGAGGTTATGATGGAATTGTATAAAATGCTTGTTAGGCCCCAGCTGGACTACTGGTCATCACACTACAGGAAGGATGTGATTGCACTGGAAAGGGTGCAGAGGAGATTTTCCCGGATGTTACCTGGGCTGGAGCGTTTCAGCTATGAAGTGAGACTGGTTAGACCGACGTTGTTTTCCTCAGAGCAGCGAAGGTTGACGGGGAGCTGATTGAGATGTACAATGATGTGGAGATGCTGGCGTTGGACTGGGGTGAGCACAGTCAGAAGTCTTACAACACCAGGTTAAAGCCCGACAAGTTTGTTTGGAATCACTAGCTTTCAGAGCGCTGCTCCTTCCTCAGGTGAATGAAGAGGTGGGTTCCAGAAACATATATATAGATAAAGTCAAAGATGCCAGACAATACTTTGAATGCATGTCTTTGCAGGTAATTAAGTCTTTACAGGTCTTTACAGCAAACTACCCAGCCTTCAGAACAGCGCCCACAACACTACAGTAGTAACCATAATAACAAAACACACTAGAGTGAACATTAACATAGTGCAAAAAGAGAATATACAATAACAATTAAATAGACATTACCCCACGCGACCCAGTCTTCCCACACCATCCCAATGAAGCACTCACCCCCCCCCCCCCCCCCCCACCCACGGATTGCTGCTGCTGCTGACATTTTAATTTTCCCCGAGAAAGTCGACGAGCGGCTGCCCCCTCCGAGAGAGCCCCAGCATAGACCCTCTTAAGGCAAACTTTATTTTCTCGAGGCTGAGAAACCCAGCCATGTCGGTAACCCAAGTCTCTACACTCGGGGGCTTCGAGTCCCTCCACATTAATAAAATCCGTCTCCGGGCTACTAGGGAGGCAAAGGCCAAGACGTCGGCCTCTTTCGCCCCCTGAACTCCCGGGTCTTCTGACACTCCAAAGATCGCTATCTCTGGACTTGGCACCACCCGTGTGTTAAGCACTTTGGACATTGCCCTCATGAACCCTTGCCAGAACTCTCTAAGCTCCGGGCATGCCCAAAACATGTGGGTATGGTTTGCAGGGCTGTCCTTGCACCTCATACAACTGTCTTCCACCCCAGAAAACTTGCTCATTCTCGCTGCCGCCATGTGTGCCCGGTGGACCACCTTAAACTGAATTAGACTGAGCCTGGCACATGATGAGGAGGAATTAACCCTGCCCAGGACCTCTGTCCACAGACCCGCTTCCAACTCCTCACCTAGCTCCTCCTCCCACTTGCCCTTGAGCTCCTCCACCGGGGTTTCCTCCGCCTCCTGTAGTTCCTGTTAGATAGCTGTGTGGTGATTGTATTATACCAATAATCCACCATTGTATTTGTATCTGTGCTGTTGCCCTTGTGGGCTCCTCCTATGGGCCATTGTATGGCATTATCCAGAGGGAAACATGTTGGGGCCTGTATGGGCTCCGCCCATGGCTCCTCTCCTTGGAGGGAGGTATAAAGAGCAGTCGACCTGTAGGCGGTTCTCAGTATTGGATCAGTCACAGGCAGGCACTGTTCTAGTTGATTAAAGCCACAGTTTATTTCTACTCTTGTCTCGAGTGAATTGATGGTCGCATCAATCCGACACCCTCCCCTCCCCCGCCCAGGTGCCGGAGACCACCCTGTCCTGTATCCTCAGTGGCGGCAGCGTCGGAAAGGCCACTACCTGTTTTTTCAGGAAGGCTCGTACTTGTAAATATTTAAAGGCGTTTCCTGGCAGCAGATTAAATTTGCCCTCTAGCGCCTTCAAACTGGGAAAGCTTCCGTCTATGAACAGATCTCCCATCCTTCTGATGCCTGCCCTCTGCCAGCTCTGGAACCCACCATCCATCCTACCCGGGACAAACGCGTGATTGTTGCATATCGGGGTCCAGACCGACGCTCCCTCCACCCTCTTGTACCTCCTCCACTGTCCCCAGATCCGCAGTGTCGCCACCACCACCGGACTTGTGGAGTAACGGGTCGGCGAGTACGGCAAAGGAGCTGTTATTAAAGCTCCTAGACTAGTACCTTTACATGATGCCGCCTCCAGCTGCTCCCCCCCCCCCCCGCCCCCATCGTCCACTTCCTAATCATAGCTATATTGGCCGCCCAGTAGTAGTTGCAAAAGTTTGCCAGCGCCAACCCATCCCCCCCCCCCACCGACTGCGCTCCAATAGTGATCTCCTTACTCACGGGGTCTTATTCGCCCACACAAAGCCCGTAATGATCCTACTTACCCGCTTAAAAAAGGCCTTAGGGATGAAGATTGGGAGGCACTGAAAGGCAAACAAATATCTGGGGAGGACAGTCATTTTCACGGTCTGTACCCTCCCTGCCAGTGACAGTGGGAGCATGTCCCACCTTTTAAAGCCCCCTTCCATTTGCTCCACCAATCGGGTCAGGTTGAGCCTGTGCAGGGCATCCCATTTCCTGGCCACCTGTATACCCAGGTAACCAAAACTTTTCTCTACCATCCTGAGCAGCAACTCTTTCAGTCTCTGCTCCTGCCCCTTGGCCTGGATCACAAACTCACTCTTTTCCAAGTTCAGTTTGTACCCTGATAAACTACCAAAATCCCTCAGTATCCGCAGAACCTCCCCCATCCCCTCCACAGGGTTCGAAATGTACAGGAGCAAATCATCCGCGTATAGCGAGACCCGAAGTCCCCCCCCCGCGCCCCCCCGGGAACCAGTCCCCGCCAGTTCCTCGAGGCTCTCAGCGCCATAGCTAGTGGTTCTATAGCGAGGGCAAATAGTAATGGCGAGAGGGGACACCCCTGCCTCGTTCCCCGGTGAAGCTCGAAGTACCCCGACCTCAGCCAGTTTGTACATACACTTGCTACAGGCGCCTGGTACAGCAATTTCACCCAGCCAATAAAGCCCTCACCAAACCCGAACCTCCCCAGCGTTTCCCACAGGTACTCCCACTCCACCCAGTCAAAGGCTTTCTCTGCGTCCATCACTGTTACCACCTCCGCCTCCCCTCCCTCTGAGGGCATGAAGAACATAGATAGCATAGATAGGAAGAAACCTTTCCGCTTAGTTGAGGGGTCAATACCCAGGGGCACAGATTTAAGGTAATGGGCAGAGATTTAGAGGGGTTTAAGAAAAACATTTTCACCCCGAGGGTGGTGTGAATCTGGAAGTCACTACCTGAAAGGGTGATAGAGGCAGTAACCCTCACAACATTTAAGAAGCATTTAGATGAGCATTTGAAACACCATCTTATTTAAGGATACAGACAAGTGCTGGAAAATGGGTTAGAATAGATGGGTGCTTGATGGCCAGTGCAGACATGATGGGCTGAAGGGCCACATTCCGTGCTGTAAAAACTCTCCAGATCCCATTTGAACATTCGCTGCAAATCCACACGGTGCAAATTATTCCAAAACTCAACAACGGCACGCAAGCGGAATCCCTTGGGATCCAACTGAACACTTTACCTATGTAACCTTAATTGATGCCTTCCGATTCTGCTTGGGTTGCCTACTCAACTTTGACATATTCCTGGTGATGCCATCGCATAACGACCAACCAGCCCACCCCATGCTCGTTCCATTGGTTGCCTGGCACATCCAACATTGCACCCTACCTTCTCACCACCAACAGAAAGCAAATAGACTCTTGTTATTTCCAATTGGATGATTTTTGACTGTCAGTCCAGGGGCATTTTTCTCCCCCCCCCCCCCCCCCCCTCCACAATGAACTAACAAAATAATTCTAAAGAAGTGCATTAAAACCACATTGCTTTTGTTGCTCTGATGATTTTTCTCCCAGGTTTTAGCCACAGCAGTGTCCTGGAAAATAGTCTTTAATTTCTTGAGACACTCGAGCAGTCCTGGAGGATTGGCCACTCCTCAGTTTGATCTGATTTTGCTCTTCGTTAATCTGAAGGTGTTCACTATATTATTTACCTTACTAACTATGAGTATTGAGCAAAAGGGGTTTATTTCAACCGAATGCTAATGCAACTTTGGATGCAACAGGGGATGACGAGGTTATAAATAGTCGGAAGGCTTCCTGTTGCATGACTCTGTAGATCTTTGTGGTTACGATGAAATAACAATGTTTCTAAAAAAAAATTAATTAATGAGCTGTGCCTTTGCAGTGAGGAAATGAGGTGCTGCTATTGTGCATGTGTTTGCAACACAATCTCGCTGATGAAATACTTTGATGTGGGGGGGGGGGGGGGGGGGGCTCAGGGCATTGTACTCCCCGGGTGGTCTGGGGTCATTGCAGGTTGGCACTGCCAGGGTTCCGGGGGCAGTGTCAGGTTGGTACTGAAAAGGGGCAGGGCCTGAAAGAGGGGTGTGTGGGGAGACATTTAGCGATGCCATAGATGGGTGTCGCTCACTTGGGGGTGGGAGGTGTTGGAACTGGCGATTGGAGAGCAGGGGTCTGAACGGAGGAGACCCATTGGGACGTTCCAATGTCAGCGATCCTTGGTGGGGCTAATGGGGGGGAGGGGGGGGGGCTTTGCTGTCACTTTGAGATCATGGGTGCCCTGATCTCTGTGAAGCTGGGCTTGATGGTGTGTTTAGGCCGCACCCCTCTCAGTGTCTGTGCCAAAGACGCCCAACCCTCCAAAAAAAATTCCAAATCCGGTTGCCATCCGGATCGCACCAATCCACCCGCTGGGAATCGCTAAGCATTCCCACCGGAGACCACATATAGAACTGGATATTTCAGCGCGCCCCTCGCAAGAGCGCCACGGATACGATGGGGACCACGCGAATATCCGTTGACCTCGGGTGGGAATTTCCGGTCGCTGGGCAGGGGTGGCCGAAAATTCCCGACTTTAGAATTTTTTGGGAGAATTGCGCCCATAGTCTTTTTGTCATTTTTCTTTGAACATTTCTCTGACAATAAACAAATCCAATCCAATCCAATCTTTACCAGATATAAAAATATTGAAAATGGGGGAAAAAAAGCTGTTTGGCCAACAATCAATCACCCACCATCCAGTTGGGTAATGAGTCTATTTGCTTTCCAATTGGTCCAGGAAGGTTTTATGTCAGAAGCATGGATATGTTGTCCGAGTCACGGCTGGAGCCTGGGGGGTGAGCAGAGTGGGGGGGGGGGGAGGAATTGGGGGACAGGTCATGTAATGCAACCTCCAGGAATAATCACAGCTGGCACCGCTACCCACTGAGATGAGTGTGGGTACACCTGGAGCAGGTCAAATGTGAAGAATTGCCGCTTGGGGTGGGGGAACCACTTGGGGAGCCAGATCCCAACTCAGGTCCGGCCTTTTTGGAAGAGGATGTTATAAAAGGGAGGAGATTGATGGGTGAAGGTGGGAAGGGAAGAAGCAAGAAAATATGGGAAGAGTCTGGATATCAGCAGACCACATGTGCACCAGAAGGAAGTACGTGAGACCAGGGCACGTTATAATGTATTACAGAGTGTGCCTTAAGTAAATGACAAACGATGTGTCTACAGGTGCTCCTCCCTACAAACCTGATCAGTCTGGTATCAAAGCTAAATAACAACTTGCACTTAACTAAAAGGGAAAATACCGTGGGTGCTGGAAATCTGAAATAGCACCAGAAAGTTATGGAAAAGCTCGGCAGGTCAGTCAGCCTCTGTGAACGAGTAACAGAACTAATGTTCTGAGTCCGTATAACTCTTCCGAGCTCGAAACGTTGGCCATAATTTACCAGCTGCATCCGGATGGGATGCGGCTGGTATATCCCACGACAGGCCTCTTCCCGCATTCCCGAAGGTCGTTATGCCTATCAAGATCCCGTGAGACACTGTGGGCAGAGCTCACTTCACTCTGCCACGGCAAGATCGAACCAGCTCGCGGGATCTACCGACCTCGCTCAGGAGACCCCAGCTGGGTGCCATTTAGCCATGGTCCCCACACAAACGGGCACCTGGGGAGGGTTTCTCCCAGGCAATCGGAGGTATCTGGGCAGGCTGGCACCCTGGCACTGCTGATGCCACCTGGCCACTTTGGCACTGTCAGTTCAGCACGCTGGCAGCGCCAACTGGACACCCTGGCAGTGCTATCTGGGTGCCAACCTGGCACAGCCAGATTGCCCAGGGGACATTACCAGGCCAGCAGTGCCACAGTCCTCAGGTGGCATTTTGCTCACGCTAGAGTTCGGGCCCACGGTGGGGAGGGGCTCGTGGAACCCTTCCTACAGATGAGTTGAGGGGTTCCAGGGGTCGAGTTGGGGGGGGGGTCAGAGCACAGATCCTCAGTGCAGAAAATGCGACTGAGAGGGCGGCACGGTGGCGCAGTGGTTAGCACTGGGACTGCGGCACTGAGGACCCAGAGTTCGAATCCCGGCCCTGGGTCACTGTCCGTGTGGAGTTTGTACATTCTCCCGTGTCCGCGTGGGTCTCACCCCCACAACCCAAAGATGTGCAGGATAGGTTGATTGGCCACGTTAATTGCCCCTTAATTGGAAAAAAATAATAATTGGGTACTCTAAAGTTTAAAAAAAAGAAAATGCGACTGAGTACGGCCTTTGTGGAGCGTTCCCCATTGAGACCCATAAAAACAACAGAGTGCCTTTAGGTAGCGGGGTCGTTCCTGATGCTATGAGGGCCGGGAATGACCTCTCTAATCCCGTCTGGAGCGGACTTTATTTTTCATTAGATGCCACCTGTTACCTCCGTTTCTATCTCCACAGATGCTGTCACAGCTCCTGAGTCTTTGCAGCATTTTCTGCTTTGATTAGAAACTTGCACTTGTTTGGCCTACTCTGTATCACAGTGAGACCCACAGAGCTTCACCAAAGGCTTGGGGCACTCCATTAGGAAATAGCAGGAGCATTAAGGGAAGTGACGAAGCTCAATTTCTTTTCAAATCCCTCCGTGACGCCGCTCTTGCCTCACTCTGTCACCTCCTCCAGCCCCACTACCCTCCGAACAACAGGTGTCCCTTCATTTCCAGCTTCCTGAGATCCATGATAATTTAAAGTATTTTTATTGAAGTTTTCCATTTTAACAAAGAAGGCAACAGAAACACGGGAAAGGTACAGCTCCACGCAACGTATGCGGATGCAGAGGGGAACAGAACAGCAATATTATTGACTCAGTACAATCAGGCTCAATCTGGTGACTCCGTACGAGCCAACAGACAATGAGTGAAAGATTAGGCCATGAAAACACGGTACAATGGTCCACACCTTCCCTCGCAGCGATTACTCACAATGGCCACGAGAATTCACGATACATTTATAATGATCTTTATTGTCACAAGTAGGCATACATTGCAATGAAGTTACAGTGAAAATCCTCCAATCGCTACACTCCGGCGCCTGTTCGGGTGCACGGAGGGGGAATTCAGAATCTCCAAATTACCTAACAAGCCCGTCTTTCTGGACTTGTGGGAGGATACCGGAGCACCCGGAGGAAACCCATGCAGACACGGGGAGAACGTGCAGACTCCGCACAGACATGACCCAAGCCGGGAATCGAACCTGGAACCCTGGAGCTGTGAAGCCACAGTGCTAACCACTGTGCTGCCCTTTGTTGTGCACCGACTGTTTGGCCATCTACCCTGATGTTTCTTTATGTGACTAATTTGTTTTTTGGTTTGATACCACCTTCTGTGGCTGAATGTTTGTTTTGACAAGATTACTGTGAAGCGTCTTGGGATGATTTGCTGCCTTAGAGGTGTTGTATTTAAAGGCAGGTTATAGTTCATCAGAGGGATGGCTTTGGATTGAAGTATTTTAAAGAGGGCACATGCTGATGAGAATTGCTACCCCTGTTGGTTGAGCAAAGTGGATCAGTGTCAGAAGACTGGATGGAGAGGGTTAGGACAGAGGGCTGGGTGACCCTCAGAGGTCAGGGGGGACTTGTAAATAAAGACAGGCATTTTACAATTTGATCTGCACAGGAGGGCAGTAACCATGGCTCTGTGATGATGGCTATTGAAGTCCATGCATTTCATCCTGGACACTACAAACCCATCATACTTGGTGCAGTAAAAGCCCAAC
Organism: Scyliorhinus canicula; assembly: GCF_902713615.1. Classification (NCBI taxonomy): domain Eukaryota; kingdom Metazoa; phylum Chordata; class Chondrichthyes; order Carcharhiniformes; family Scyliorhinidae; genus Scyliorhinus; species Scyliorhinus canicula. The sequence goes on from NC_052167.1 coordinate 2,212,104, forward strand.
ATATGATGAATGTAAAGCAGGGAATGTCTGACGTTTGGTTACAGTAAATTGTTTGGAGAAACTGCAGTGTGGAAGGGTCGGGCTGGATTAGTGTATTGCCCTATTCACCATGAGCCTGAGTTTAATTTGTCTTCCTCTTGACTGTCTTTAGGGCAGGAATATGTTTTGCTCCCCAGCACAAAGCTACTCTCAATTCAACACTAGTTCTTCCCTGAAAAACATCACAGTGATAGATGGATTTTATGCAAATATCACACTATCCTAATAGGGGATCAACCATAGAAATTCCTACAGCGCAGAAGGAGGCCATTCGGCCCATCGAGTCTGAACCCACCCTTTGAAAGAACCTAGGCTCACTCCCACGCCCTATCTTCAGAACCCCACCTACCCTGCCTATCTTTGGACACTAAGGGGAAATTTATCATGGTCAATTCACCTAACCTGCAAGGCAGCGCAGTGGCTAGCGCTGTTGCTTCACAGCTCCAGGGTCCCAGGTTCGATTCCCGGCTTGGGTCACTGTCTGTGCGGAGTCTGCACGTTCTCCCCGTGTGTGCGTGCGTTTCCTCCGGGTGCTCCAGTTTCCTCCCACAGTCCAAAGATGTGCAGGTTAGGTGGATTGACCATGCTAAATAGCCCTTAGTGTCCAAAAAGGTTAGGTGGGGTTACTGGGTTAGGGTGGAGGTGTGGGCTTATGTAGGGTGCTCTTTTAAAGGGCTGGTGCAGACTTGATGGGCCAAATTGCCTCCTTCTGCACTGAAAATTCTGTGACTCATCTATGATTCATCTTTGGACTGTGGGAGGAAACCGGAGCACTCGGAGGAAACCCCACGCAGACACGGGGCGAACATGCAGACTCCACACAGACAGTCACCCGAGGTTGGAACTCAACCCTGGTCCCTGCCACTGTGAGGCTAATCATTATGCCACCGTGCTGCCCTTGGATGGTTTTGATGCATTGGCTAATTTTGAGAACATGTGGTAATTGAGTGGCAACAGCAGTGTTATAGAGATATATAGAGAAATACAGCACAGAACAGGCCCTTCGGCCCACGATGTTGTGCCGAACTTTTGTCCTAGGTTAATCATAGAATTTTGGACACTAAGGGCAATTTATCATGGCCAATCCACCCAACCTGCACATCTTTGGACTGTGGGAGGAAACCGGAGTACCCGGAGGAAACCCACGCACACACGGGGAGGATGAGGCCGAGCACCCATAACCTTTCCTCGTAAGACCTACTCTCCATTCCAGGCAACATCCTGATAAATCTCCTTTGCACCTTTCCCAAAGCTTCCACATCATTCCTAAAATGAGGTGACCAGAACTGCACACAGTACTCCAAATGTGGCCTTACCAAGGTTTTGTACAGCTGCATCATCACCTCACGGTTCTTAAATTCAATCCCTCTGCTAATGAACGCTAGCACACCATAGGCCTTCTTCACAGCTCTATCCACTTGAGTGGCAACTTTCAAATCTATGAACATAGACCCCAAGATCTCTCTGCTCCTCTACATTGCCAAGAACCCTACCGTTAACCCTGTATTCCGCATTCATATTTGTCCTTCCAAAATGGACAACCTCACACTTGTCAGGGTTAAACTCCATCTGCCACTTCTCAGCCCAGCTCTGCATCCTATCTATGTCTCTTTGAAGCTGACAACAGCCCTCACTATCCACAACTCCACCAATCTTCATATCATCTGCAAATTTACTGACCCACCCTTCAACTCCCTCATCCAAGTCGTTAATGAAAATCACAAACAGCAGAGGACCCAGAACTGATCCCTGTGGTACTCCGCTGGTAACTGGGCTCCAGGCTGAATATTTGCCATCCACCACCACTCTCTGTCTTCTATCGGTTAGCCAGTTCGTTATCCAACTGGCCAAATTTCCCACTATCCCATGTCTCCTTACTTTCTGCATAAGCCTACCATGGGGAACATTATCAAATGCCTTACTAAAATCCATGTACACTGGTAAAGATTATTGCCCACGGCTCTGCAATTTCATTTCTTGCTTCCCATAGAATCCTTGGATATATCCCGTCAGGCCCGGGGGACTTGTCTATCCTCAAGTTTTTCAAAATGCCCAACACATCTTCCTTCCTAACAAGTATCTCCTCGAGCTTACCAGTCTGTTTCACACTGTCCTCTCCAACAATAAGGCCCCTCTCGTTTGTAAATACTGAAGAAAAATACTTGTTCAAGACCTCTCCTATCTCTTCAGACTCAATAAGCAGCAGGGTAGCATGGTGGTTAGCATAAATGCTTCACAGCTCCAGGGTCCCAGGTTCGATTCCCGGCTGGGTCACTGTCTGTGTGGAGTCTGCACGTCCTCCCCCTGTGTGCGTGGGTTTCCTCCGGGTCCTCCGGTTTCCTCCCACAGTCCAAAGATGTGCGGGTTAGGTGGATTGGCCATGCTAAATTGCCCGTAGTGTCCTAATAAATGTAAAGGTTAAGGGGGGGGTTGTTGGGTTACGTGGGTGGATACGTGGGTTTGAGTAGGGTGATCATGGCTCGGCACAACATTGAGGGCCGAAGGGCCTGTTCTGTGCTGTACTGTTCTATGTTCTATGTTCTAATACACAATCTCCCTCTACTGTCCTTGATCTACCCTCGCTCGAGTCATTCTCATATTTCTCACATATGTGTAAAAGGCCTTGGGGGTTTCCTTGATCCTACCCGCCAAAGATTTTTCATGCCCTCTCTTAGCTCTCCTAATCCCTTTCTTCAGTTCCCTCCTGGCTGTCTTGTATCCCTCCAGCACCCTGTCTGAACCTTGTTTCCTCAGCCTTACATAAGTCTCCTTCTTCCTCTTAACAAGACATTCAACCTCTCTTGTCAACCATAGTTCCCTCACTCGACCATCTCTTCCCTGCCTGACAGGGACATACATATCAAAAACACGCAGTTCCACTTTTCACTTGTGTCCTTCCCTGACAGCCTATGTTCCAACTTATGCACTTCAATTCTTGTCTGACAGCATTGTATTTACACTTCTCCCAATTGTAAACCAGTGTTGCAATTAACGTCAGCAAAAACTAGTCATCTGTCCAGTCCCCCACTTCGGTCATATTTGCCTTGTCAAGTGATGGCCGAATTGGGCTCGATTACAAAACCTCTCATAATCAATCTGTCTGGCAGTATTTGCTCCCGAGGCCTCAGGGGCTCTGTCAGATAATGAGGAGTATCCAGCGGAAATGGACCAATGCTTCAGCACCTTCGGGAGAGAATGGTTGAGAAAAGAAGACACTGACAATTGATACAGTTATTGGCCAGGGTTTAGAAAACCCTAAAGTGTATTATGGAGTTCACCTGACCCACAACTTTTAATAGATTGTGGTTATGGGGAGCACACGGCCCACTCTACAGATGTGGTACAGCAGAAATAGAAAAGTATTTTTTAAAGCAAAACAATGTTTATTCTATGAACTCAAGTTAACCTTTTTGATACATACAGTGAACATCTTAGCAACCATCAATTCAAATACAACCCCCAAAGAATACAGCACTAAGTAATATTTAATAATTTCCCAAACAACATCCAGAACACAGAAGAAATATCTTTTAACAGAAGCACATTAGGTTTACATTCACTACTGAGAACATTTATAATTCTGAATTCACCAAATGATCAAGAGATAGTCTCTTCATGACAGAGAGAACAGCAGTACACCTGCTCTGTCTGGCTTCAGCTCCAACACTGAAAACAAGACCAAAAACACACCCTGCAGCAAACAGCCTAAAAAGAAAGTAAAAATGCTGACAGACAGCCCAGCTCCACCCACTCTCTGGCATCACTGCAGTAATAAATACCCATTTCTTAAAGGTACTCTCACTACAGATATTTATATACATACCCATTTATAAACACCCATTTCTTAAAGGTACTCTCACATGACAATACGGAGGGGAATATGGAGGCCGTTCATGTGGGGAATCATCAGGATTTGAAGTTCTTTACACAAATAGCAATCAGCACTTGAAATGGTTGGATGAATGGAGGCATAAACATTGGGATCATTTAAGGAATTCCGATAAACTGAGGTGAAAGCTAGATGGTTCTCGTGCCTGGATCAGCAGGTGTGTGCTTGAACCCCATGGCAGAACTTGAATACTGGGGGGGGGAGCAGTGGGGGGGTGATTTTCAGGGCCCATTCGCCATAGGTGAAAATTCCATTATGGCTGGTAACTCTTGCAAGAGTGCTCTGAATGAGATCTTCCCTGCTCCCCGCCAATGGGGTGGTCAGGTTCACATTCAGCAAGGGCGCGACCCGGATTACCAACCATTTTAATTCATTTAAATAATGCCGCATCTTCCGAGGATGCCATATGTTCCCATCTATCAGCAGGAATCACTATTGCTTTCCAGTAGCCGAGATGGCCAAACAGGGGGACGTGGAGGCCGGTGTAGCCCCTGGGTGATCAGGGACGTGGCAGAGCACTGGCACCCTGCTACTGCCAATGTGGCAGTGCCAGGATCGCAGTGGCACTGGGTAAGTTCTCCAGGGAATGCCATTGGCGGAATTCCCACTGAGTGCCGATGCCGGCGATGGTGGTGGGGATGGGTGGCACAGAAGCTACGATGTCGATGATGTTGTGGGGGGGGGGGGGTCTTTACTTTTGCAGTAGAGCCAGCTTAATGAGGCCCCACCCCGCCATAGTGATGGTACAAGTCACGCCCCCCTCTGATTTTTCACCAAGTGTCAGACGATCTGAAGAGAAAACCCTTCTGCTTCTCTGGGAGGAAACCCATTGGTTTTCAGTCACCTTGTAAAAATAAATTTAGCGGACCCATTTCTCTTCTAACCAATTAAGGGGCAATTTAACGTGGCCATTCCACCTAACACTGTCAGAGATGGTTCACTTTGATGGAATATTTGAGACTGGTGCTACATGCTTGTGCTTGTTCTGTTTCTTCAATGTTGATGTAAATAAATCCCAAAGCTCTATTCACAGGGAAGGATGTTCTCCCAGTCTCTTAGCCAACATTCCTCACTCAATATCCACCAGCAACATGTTACTGGCCGCTTGTCTTATTTTAGTTTGTTTAGACCTTGGGCTGTCCAGAACTTGCGGCTGGCGGGATCTTCTGATCTTTCTGGCAGCGCATCCCATCCAGCGGCCTATGTCAGGCTGCCTCCCGCCACCAAGAAACACATCGCGGGGAGGGTAAAGAATCTCACCCCTTATCTTGTCTTTGCTGCAGCTTATGTCTACATAAAAACAGTCAATGTAACTGGTTGTCAAGGTAACGCATTTTTGAGATGTTTTGAGGGAAGTGGTAAAGAACAGGTTTCCTTGAAGTAAAGGCAAGCCTTTCATCACTTCAAGGTTGAAATCTGCCCACTATAACGGGGTGAATTGCCATCTGTTAGCCAGCTGGGAGCTTTCGACACAAAATTACTTTGGTCAGTCTGACACCAGTTGCTGATGAACAAGTGCCCATGATGGGTTGGCACGAGATTGGATATCTCAGAATGGCCCAGAAGACTGTCTCATGAATTAAGTTGTTGGCACAGTCTGAAGGAGGCATTACCGCCCATTTAATGAGGTTGTACTCGAGCTTGCTGACACCCATTCCTCGTATTGCTTTGCACAAAATTCAACAGAACAAGTTAAGGAAGAAAAGCAATTATTGGCTGGTGTGTTGGCGTTTGCAGTTTGTCAATCTGCTGTGTGTGGGGGCGTGGTGCAGATCTGCGAGGGATTAACTGTTCACTATGCCTGTGGCAGACTCTGGGGATGAGGGCAGCAGCTTGAGACGTAGAATTTGAAGGTAGGCCTACTCCCGAGGGGAGAACGACTGTGCTGGGGCCATGGCTTCATTTGGAGTGCGTCTCAATTTAACGTTTTCCTTAAGCTCAGCCCAACTGGTAATGATTGCAAAGCCAACTGAGAACCCACAGCAGATGGATATTGCAGTTAGTGAGGTGTGTGGGAGCAATCCTCGCTGTTCCCAACAGAAGTCCTGACAAGCCGACGCAGTGAGAGAGAGATTGATATGTTTCCTCACTTTAATTTGGTTTTGACACCATCTGGCCTTTGCTGACAATCTTTATGTAATTCTGATCAGCATATCGAAGCTGTCATTAATGAAGGTTATTAAATGTCCCTCAATAGCAGCCACCATTGCTCCAGATACTTGCAGGTAGGCAGTTGGATGCCATGTCGAGGTTGGTCAACTTGACGGAACCTGGATGCATTGAAACAGGAGTTGGGACAGAATCTATAAATACATTAAGTGCAAAACTGGAGCCTTTTCTTCCTGGCATCTTTCAAACTTCTCAAAGTGTTTCATAAGCATTGGGTTAGTCTGAAGTAAATGGAGTGCTCCGACACTGCCCGTTGTTTTTTTGGTGGTGGTGTTGCTGAGGAAGAAATGTTAGTCAAAACCACCTGTTTTTGGGCAGCACGGTGGCGCAGTGGTTAGCTCTGCTGCCTCACGGCACTGAGGTCCCAGGTTCGATCCCGGCTCTGGGTCACTGTCCGTGTGGAGTTTGCACATTCTCCCCATGTTTCGACCCCACAACCCAAAGATGTGCAGGGTAGGTGGATTGGCCACGCTAAATTGCCCCTTAATTGGAAAAAATGAAACACCTGTTTTTTCTTCAATTAATGCCACTGGACACTCACCTGAGCCACTAGGATAGGCCGAAACCCAGCTTTGCATCTTCTCTCAACAGGTCAGCACCTCCCACCGTGGAGCATGGCATCAGTAAAATCTCAGGCAAGTCGTCAAGTGGAGCCTGACCCATAAATTGACTCCAAATATTACCGACTGGATCATGAGATGTGGGTACCGCTGGGCACTGGCTGGGCACAGCATTTGTTGCCCATCCCCAATTGTCATTGAGAAGGTGGTGGTGAGCCGCCTTCTTGAACCGCTGCAGTCCATGTGGTGCAGGTACACCCACTGTGCTGTTGGGGGGAGAGGGAAATGGCAGTGAAGGAAGGGCGACATAGTTCCAACACAGGATGGCGTGAGACTTGGAGGGGAACGTGCAGGGGGTGGTGTTCCCATGTATCTGCTGCCCTTGTCCTTCTAGGTGGCAGAGGTCAGGGGTTTGGAAGATGTTGTCAAGATTTTGTTGTAATTTTCGTATATGTAAATATATATGCGTGGGTATAATATATATATATATACACTGGCTATATTATTTCAGGGTGCTAAACTATATTGGGGCAGCACGGTAGCATGGTGGTTAGCATAAATGCTTCACAGCTCCAGGGTCCCAGGTTCGATTCCCGACTGGGTCACTGTCTGTGTGGAGTCTGCACGTCCTCCACATGTGTGCGTGGGTTTCCTCCGGGTGCTCTGGTTTCCTCCCACAGTCCAAAGATATGCGGGGTAGGTGGATTAGCCATGCTAAATTGTCCGTAGTGTCCTAAAAAAGTAAGGTTAAGGGGGGGGGGGTTGTTGGGTTACGGGTATAGGGTGGATACGTGGGTTTGAGTAGGGTGATCATTGCTCGGCACAACATCGAGGGCCGAAGGGCCTGTTCTGTGCTGTACTGTTCTATGTTCTATATTGACGTGGAGGTGCCGGTGTTGGACTGGGATGGGCACAGTAAGAAGTCTTACAACACCAGGTTAAAGTGCAACAGGTTTGTTTTGAATCACTAGCTTTCGGAGCGCAGCTCCTTCATCACTCCCCTGAGGAAGGAGCTGCACTCCGAAAGCTAGTGATTCCAAACAAGCCTGTTGGACTTTAACCTGGTGTTGCGAGACTTCAAACTGTATATTGTCACTCAGTGAATTTCCGATTGCTGGATTGTCACGGACGCCAGCCAAGCCTATCGTGTTTGCTATGGACATTCTGCAAAGGAGAACTCTTTAGCAGGAAAGATAGAGGAAGTAATGTTAGCATTCTGGGAGGTGGAGGAAATTTGCATCAGAGGAGCATTGAGGGTTCTGGATTCAGTGCTGAGGGGGCTGAAAGCTGTGCTGCGTGTGGTGGAGTAGGGGGAGGGGGGGGGGCAGACTGGTGTTGGAAGAGCTGGAGGTGCGAGATGGGACGGGAAAAGATTACGGAGGCGGGGGGGGGGGGGGGGGGGGGGGAGGGCCTGACCGACACAATGGACGGATTTGGAGTAAAGGCCGAAGATTTAAACACCATGTGAAGCATCGATATTTGTCATGGCAACCACCTGCCATCAGAAAAATAATCTGAGGGTTGAAAACATACTGAGGAAACAGTGCTCGACTCAGAATGTGCGTCACATTGTTCGAACATAAGACATGACAGGAACCATTTCAAAGCAGCAGTTTCGGACGGCTGTTATGGGCAATTCAGGACACACTTTCATCATTTAAGACAGAATTGTGGGGAGATTCCTGCCTTGTTTAAATTTAAGGATTTGGGGAGAGGTCGGGTAGAAATCAGGGCAGTGGCAACACCAACTCAAAATTTGGCTGCATTCCATTGGCGCAGTGTTACGGGTCCCATTCCTAATCGTCCCGCACGTCAAGCTCCTGACCACGTGACTGAGACATTTTCGACGTTAGGGAAGGGGTTGGTGTTTGTGGGGGAGCTGGGAAGGTTAAAGCATTTTCCCCGGATGGATGAAGTCTTACCCTCCCCCCTCTCCCCACCCCAGATATAAAAAAAGGGCTTGGACAAGGTCCAAATGATTTCTTCTGTCACTCTTCCAGCACCCAGCGGCAGTAGGGTTGGCAGTAGTTGATAATCTGGAGTATGGTCCGAGTCGCTATCCCATGCAAAGGATTAGAGAACGTGTCAGAGGGTACCTTCTCTCAGTCGTCCAGCCAGGCAACCAGAAGGAACTTGAGATACTTGAAGGGAAATAGTTTCCAGGACTACAAGAGGAGAGAGGAGGGATCAACTAGCTTTTTCTCGCAAAGAGTTAGCACAAATACAGTGGGATGAATGGCCTTGTTTTTATCACTGTATCATTCAATGAACTGGCCCTGAAGTTCCTAGTACAAGCGGTTTGAGCACGTTTTTTGGAACACAACTAATGGATGGGTTTCTCCATTTATTCATAGAATCATCATAGAATTTATAGTGCAGAAGGAGGCCATTCGGCCCATCGAGTCCACGCCAGCGCCTGAAAGATCGCCCTACCTAAGTTCACACCTCCACCTTATCCCCGTACCCCAGCAACCCCAACTAACTTTTGGACACTAAGGGCAATTTAGTGTGACCAATCCACCTAACCCGCACGTCTTTGGACTGTGGGGGGAAACCGGAGCACCCGGAGGAAACCCACGCAGACACAGGGGGAACGTGCAGATTCTGCACAGTCACCCAAGCCAGGAATCGACCATGGGTCCCCGGCACTGTGAAGCAACAGCGCTAACCACTGTGCTACTGTGCCGCCCTTGTTTTTAAGGAGAGGGCAAATCCTTGTCAAACACCCCCTTCTGCCACTCCCTAAATCCCTGTCAAACACCCCCTCCCACCACCCCCCAAACCCCTGTTAATCACCCCTCCACCACCCCCCAAACCCCTGTTAATCACCCCTCCTGTCACTCTGCCGTTCTCTCTGTCAGAGATTGTACCTCAGACAGTGTGGGGGTGAGTCAGTACAATGGGGAATAAAAGGCTGCATTTTAATCTGCAGGCATCAAGCATACAGATGGTATTTTTAGCTCCTTTTCTTGTGGACCAGATCCATCTCTTCCAAGCCAGTTTATCCGGTTTTACCTCAGATAAGTGCTGGTGACATTTTGAATACTCACGTCTTTGTGTTGACCGTTTTCTATAGAATATCTGGAGCCGCATGGGCAACAGCGTCAGAACAACTCCGCCCCACTTGGTAACACACACGGAAGCTGGCAGATTGCCAAATACTCAATAATAGCATCATAACCTTTGGACTGTTTACCACATTCTTTTGCATGACTCCAGAAAAGCTGTAAGGGGGCCAAGTAGATCAAGAGGCCAAATTAATATATAGTACGGTCCCACTGATGGCTCACAGCTCTTAGTACAAAACACGTTAAGGTGACACGGTGGCACAGTGGTTAGCACTGCTGCCTCGCAGCACCAGGGGCCCTAGTTCAATTCCGGCCTCACGTCACTGTCTGTGCGGAGTCTGCACGTTCTCCCCGTGTGTGCGTGGGTTTCTGCCGGGTGCTCCGGTTTCCTCCCACAGTCCAAAGGTGTGCAGGTTAGGTGGGGTTACGGGGATAGGACGGGGGTACAGTGGGCCTAGGGAGGGTGCTCTTTCAGAGAGAGGATTGTTGCAGACTCGATGAACCGAATGATCTCCTTCTGCACTGGAGGGATTATATATCGATTATGGAAGCGTTTTAAATGTCACCCTCTGAATCAAGAAGATTGGGGTTCCTCACCGAGACTCCAGGCTGACCTTAGAGTGCAGCTACTGAGGGAGGTCTGTCCTGTTTGAGGGTCAGTACCGAGGGAGTGCTGCACTGTTTGAGGGTCAGTGCTGAGAGAGAGCTGCCCTGTTTAAGGGTCAGTACCGAGGGAGTGCTGCACTGTCAGAGGGTCAGTACTGAGGGAGTTCCGCGCTGTCTGAGGGACAGTACTGAGGGAGCGCCGCACTGTCAGAGGGTCAGTACTGAGGGAGTGCTGCACTGTCAGAGGGTCAGTACTGAGGGAGTGCTGCACTGTCAGAGGGTCAGTACGGAGGGAGTGCTGCACTGTCAGAGGGTCAGTACAGAGGGAGTGCTGCACTGTCAGAGGATGTACGGAGGGAGTGCTGCACTGTCAGAGGGTCAGTACTGAGGGAGTGCCGCACTGTCAGAGGGTCAGTACTGAGGGAGTGCTGCACTGTCAGAGGGTCAGTACTGAGGGAGTGCTGCATTGTCAGAGGGTCAGTGCTGAGGGAGTGCCGCACTGTCAGAGGGTCAGTACTGAGGGTGCTGCACTGTCAGAGGGTCAGTACTGAGGGAGTGCTGCACTGTCAGAGGGTCAGTACTGAGGGAGTGCTGCACTGTCAGAGGGTCAGTACTGAGGGAGTGCCGCACTGTCAGAGGGTCAGTACTGAGGGAGTGCCGCACTGTCAGTGTCAGTACTGAGGGAGTGCTGCACTGTCAGAGGGTCAGTACTGAGGGAGAGCTGCACTGTCAGAGGGTCAGTACTGAGGGAGCCGCACTGTCAGAGGGTCAGTGCTGAGGGAGCGCCGCACTGTCAGAGGGTCAGTACTGAGGGAGTGCCGCACTGTCAGAGGGTCAGTACTGAGGGAGTGCCGCACTGTCAGAGGGTCAGTACTGAGGGAGTGTCGCACTGTCAGTGTCAGTACTGAGGGAGTGCTGCACTGTCAGAGGGTCAGTACTGAGGGAGTTCCGCACTGTCAGAGGGTCAGCACTGAGGGAGTGCCGCACTGTCAGTGTCAGTACTGAGGGAGTGCCGCACTGTCAGTGTCAGTACTGAGGGAGTGCCGCACTGTCAGAGAGTCAGTACAGAGGGAGTGCCGCACTGTCAGAGGGTCAGTACTGAGGGAGTGCTGCACTGTCAGAGGGTCAGTACTGAGGGAGTGCTGCACTGTCAGAGGGTCAGTACTGAGGGAGTGCTGCACTGTCAGAGGGTCAGTACTGAGGGAGTGCCGCACTGTCAGAGGGTCAGTACTGAGGGAGTGCTGCATTGTCAGAGGGTCAGTACTGAGGGAGTGCTGCACTGTCAGAGGGTCAGTACTGAGGGAGTGCCGCACTGTCAGAGGGTCAGTACTGAGGGAGTGCCGCACTGTCAGTGTCAGTACTGAGGGAGTGCCGCACTGTCTGAGGAGTTGGCTTTTGGGTGAGGTATTAAACCAAGCCCCCTCGGGTGAATGTAAGACATCCCATGTCCCCATTCGAAGACGTGCAGGAGGGTGGCCGACACCAACTCACTCAAATCAAACTATCTGCTAATTTATCTCATTGCCGTTTGCAGGGCGTTGCTGTTCTTTTTCAATTCCATCCTCTTTCTCCTTTTGGATGTTCCCAAACCATCCGTGGAGTCAGATTTAAAGTGATTTGCAAAACTAAACAGATGTGATGTGAGAAAAAAATCCACTTCACACAGCGAGCGGTTTGGGGTCTGGAAAGCGTTGTCTGGAGGTGTGTTGGAGGCAGGTTCAGTTGAGGTGTTCAAGAGGGCGCGAGATGTTTACTTGGATAGAAACAATGTGCAGGGGTATGGGGAAAGGCCAGGGGAAGGTCGCTAAGTCATGACACAATGTGCCAAATGTCATCCTCCTGTGCTGGAACAGTTCTGTGAATCTGAATTGTAGTGAGCAGGGAAAGAACTAACCTCTGCCATTGCAACTGTGGGGTTGGGTACCAGGAGATGTGTTGGGAAGGGTGAGGATAGGGGTGGTCCCTCTGATATCCTGCTCAAAGTTTGGGTCACACCCAAGCTGTGCTCTCAGCTTGACTGGCCGACACTCGATCCGAAGGGAAATCTGTGGCCTACTGATCTGTTTTCACCATTTTTGGCAATTTGTTGACAGCTCCTTGTTTATTATTAATGGATTGGTGTCATCTCTCCGAAACAGCATTTTGCTAATGGATCACTGCTTAAATCATACCGGAATGCTGGCGTAGGGTCTGGACCTTCTGCACGGCATTAATGAAGTGAGTCAGAACACCGCCTGGAGTAGGTGACATTGACATCCTGTGGGTCTGATTGATGTCTGCCAGATGTTAGTGGAGTAAATTACTGAATTAGCCACGCAACATGCATCCTGATGTTTGAAATATGCTCATTCTGAGCAGGCTGGTGATATGTCAGTCAGCGTTTGGCAGGGGAGGGTGGAGTTGGGGGCAGACATGCATGCTTGGCAAGTAGTTCCATTATGGGGAGTTTGTTGGAGGTGGGGTAAGGGGGGAGTGGGGGGGGGGGGAGGGGGGGACAGTGGTCAACAAAGGCTTTAGCCGCTTGAACAGGGAAGCAGGGGAGAATTCAGTTGGTCGCAGTCCTCTGCAAACAGCAGAGTTGGAAGCGACGAGCTTGTGTTGCACCTCCACGTCTTCAACCTTCTGGTGGCTGTGTGAAGGAACATTGAGCTCTGGTTATTGTAGCTGAGGGTGTGTGCACGTGTAAGTGTGCTGGTGCGCGTGTGTGATTACACATCACAACCCCTCCTGAATAACTTGCCTGTGCTGCTCACACATTTCTTTGCATGAACTTTGCAAACAGTTTGAAGTTTTGGAAATATGTGCTAGAGGAATTTGTTTACAGCACAATGGACAGTGAAATAATGTGAAACTGACGTGTAATACACCAGGAAAAGAATTGTGTTTATCCAGCAAACCATCGTGTTATTTATGTCCCATCTTTCAATCTCAAATACCCTAAAGCACTTTGAAGGGCACTGACACTTGTTGTGTACATACACATTGTACCATTTCACACGCACCTGTAACCAACAGGCAGCCATTAAATTACTGGCCAATGCTTCCTTATTGAGAAAGGAAGGTTGAGCATTTTCAAAGAAATACCTGCGGATCTTTTAACATCTCCAGAAGCCACAATCTTTCCCAACAGGACAGGTATCCATTGCTGACGATCAGTTTCATTGCTCGCTTTTCTATTTGCCCCCAAGCTCAGGAATACTTCTCCCCTCCCTGAACGCCAATGTCCAGATCTGTAACAACAGGCAAGGAGTGAAAGCTCTGTAAAAAAAACACCTCCTCCCGGCACTTGTGCTTTGATCCGTCAGCTATTCCTCTGAGCCTGCTTGACTGATTTTTCAATCACCCTTGTACATTGATTTAAGGACATTCCCCACTTAGTATTCCAGGCCCCTCTCCTCTGTGTTACCCCTGTTCGCTTTCTACACCCACCCTTTGCCTCATTTCCCCAACTTCATGACTTTGCATTTCTTCGTGCTGAGTGACATCATCCCGATCTTTGGCTCCATTTCCTAAGTTGAAATGAATTAAATGAAAATCACTTATTGTCACAAGTAGGCTTCAAATGAAGTTACTGTGAAAAGCCCCCTAGTCGCCACATTCCGGCGCCTGTTCGGGAGGCTGGTACGGGAATTGAACCCGTGCTGCTGGCCTGGGTCTGCTTTACAAGCCAGCTATTTAGCCCACTGAGCTAAACCAGCCCCTAGTTGTCTCTGTACCTGCTCCACCAGTTCCCAACATTTTTTGGCCTCTTCCAATTTCTTATTACCAGCATGCTCAGGAGAGTTCCCGTATATTCTGTTATGTACTAGAGGGATTGAGTTTTGGAGCCATGAGGTCATGTTGCAGCTGTACAAAACTCTGGTGCGGCCGCATTGCGTGCAGTTCTAGTCGCCGCATAATAGGAAGGATGTGGAAGCATTGGAAAGGGTGCAGAGGAGATTTACCAGGATGTTGCATGGTATGGAGGGAAGATCTTATGAGGAAAGGCTGAGGGACTTAAAGCTGTTTTCGTTAGAGAGAAGAAGGTTAAGAGGTGACTTAATTGATGTATGCAAGATGATCAGAGGATTAGATAGGGTGGACAGTGGGAGCCTTTTCCCTCGGATGGTGATGTCCAGCATGAGGGGACATAGCTTTAAATTGAGAGGAGATAGATATAGGACAGATGTCAGAGGTAGGTTCTTTACTCAGAGAGTAGTAAGGGCGTGGAATGCCCTGCCTGCAACAGTAGTGGACTCGCATTTGAATGATCATTGGATAAACATATGGATGATAAGAAATAGTGTAGATGGGCATTAGAGTGGCTCCACAACTCGGCGCAACATCGAGGGCCGAAGGGCCTGTACTGCACTATGTTCTATGTACTCATGTTTGTTACTTTTTCATTTGCGATGACTCAACCAGCCAACTGCTATTGAAATCTCCACTTCAGCGAGTCACACATACAATTAAGAGCTTTCTCCAGCCCGTGCCCTTTGATCTCCTGATCTCCCGTGTGGCACTATGTCAAAGGACTTTGTTAAAGTCTAAATAGATTAAACCGACTGAGTCACCCCCTCATGTCAACCAACTCTTGCAAAAATCATCAAAGGATTTGCGTTTTGTTTTGTTGAGTAAGTTCTGCCACCTGTGCGGCCACGTTGACAGCGACTTTTCATTCTCTGTGACCCCTGAAGCCTCCCTCATCTCTCCTTCGGGGCACTTCATCTTATTTTGCCCAATCCCAATTATCAGAGTGTAGAAATCCCGCACTCTCGCATGCCAGGCGCATGTATTGTGTAAATGAACAACCCCAAAACATTTATAACAATGAGGGCAGAAAATAAAATCACAGGTTGGCGACACATAGTCCCCCGGTTTGATCTTGTACTGGGCGCACGGATGTCAATCCGATTGGTGAAGCTGAAAGCGAGACACAGAGCTTTCTTTATTGGGATAGTTTGTCGATTCGTTCAGTCCCATAGCTGTGCTCTGACTTACCCCAGTGTCCCAGCTATCCCCTATCTGTGCTCAAAAGGATTAATACCCATCACCTATTTCTCTCAACATTAACAAAGTCATTGAAAGGCATTAACAGCAGTTGATTAATTTTAGACTTTGAGTTATCCTTTAGTCCACTTTTCGAAATTGGTACCTTTTTTATTTAACCTCTTTCCAGACTCTCGGACTTAGTACAAAAGCAAAATACCATGGATGCTGGAAAGCTAAAATAAAAATAGAAAATGACAGAAATGCTCAGCGGATCTGGCGGTATGTGTGGCGAGACAGTGAAAGAAAGTTAACGTTTTAGGTCAATAACCATTCACCGGATGAAAGGTTTATCCTAGAAGTCGTCTGTCAAAACTGTGACTAATTTCACTCGCTACGTGCCCTGTCATGAAGTTCAGCGGGCTCACTATCATCTCTCTGCGGCTAATTTCTATATCTGTGGCTTTTTCTTCCTCTGTCTTTGCCAATCTCTAACCCTTTATGGGGAAGGTGATTCTCTGAATGACTCACAAACTCTGTGGCAAGGGACAGCATTCTGAGCATTCCCCAGTCACATGTTATCATGCCTCTAACGCCCCCATCTCTGCTGCTTCCTTCATCAACCGCTTTCCCGGAATCTGGAGAAAAAGTTTCACATTCCATTTCTTTGTTTGCCACAATCTTAATCCCATTTTACCTTCTCTGACTTTATAATCTATATTTACCTTCAGCCTGCTTAACAAGAGAGCACGTTTGGCCGTAGCTCGTTGGCTGTGATGTACTTTAGGACATCATGAGGGTGTTGAAGGTGCAACAGAAATGCAGTTTCTTTTTAACCACTCTACCATTCACTCACTCAGGAGCTTGTGACGCTGCTCTGTGACTTTGTTACTTGCATAACATCACGCACCAACTCATAGAAACATAGAAACATTTGGCCTCACGGTAGCATGGTGGTTAGCATCAATGCTTCACAGCTCCAGGGTCCCAGGTTCGATTCCCTGCTGGGTCACTGTCTGTGTGGAGTCTGCATGTCCTCCCCGTGTGTGCGTGGGTTTCCTCCGGGTGCTCCGGTTTCCTCCCACAGTCCAAAGATGTGCGGGTTAGGTGGATTGGCCATGCTAAATTGCCCGTAGTGCAAGGTTAATGGGGGGATTGTTGGGTTACGGGTATACGGGTTACGTGGGTTTAAGTAGGGTGATCATTGCTCGGCACAACATCGAGGGCCGAAGGGCCTGTTCTGTGCTGTACTGTTCTATGTTTTATGTTCTATAGAATATAGGAGCAAAAGGTGGCTGTTCGGCCCATCGAGCCTGCTCCGCCATTCATTGTGATCATGGCTGATCATCCAATTCAATCACCTAATCCCGCTTTCCCCCATATCCTTTGATCTCCTACGCCCTAAGTGCTATATCTAACTGCTTCTTGAAACCATACAATGTTTTGGCCGCAACTACTTCCTGAGGTGACGAATTCCACAGGCTCACCACTCTCTGGGTGAAGAAGTATCTCCTCATCTCTGTCCTAAATGGTCTACCCCATATCCTCAGACTGTGATTCACTGGACTCACTCCCAGGATATCAGCCTTGTCTTTGGACGAACGATTGGACAGGTTCATGTTCAGAAAATGAAAGCTGACCTTAGAAAAAATACACAAGATTCTGAGGGGATTTGATCAGCTGGAGACTGGGAGGATGTTTGCACTCTGTGGTAGTATGACTAGGGGTATTACGGCACCTGGAAGTGTGAGCTGCCATTGGTGCAGAGGACTCGCTGCCCATTGGCCCAGGTATGGCATGTGCCTCTCAGCCGATTGGCTGAGAGGTAGGTAGCTCCGCCTACGAGGTGGGGTATAAGAACCCGTGTTCCCCGGCAGTCTGCCATTCTTCTGTACATCTGCTGCCGGGTACACTTCTTGTGCACTATCGTTCGGACTTTATCTACGTTTCGCGTCCATTGATTGTGCATCACACTCGTAGGAGAGACTAGGACCAGGGCAACTCAGTTTAAGGATAAGAGGCCCGCCATTTAAGGTGGAGATGACGGGAAAATAAATTCTCTCGAAGGGTGTTAGTGTGTGGAATTCTCTTTCCCAGAAAGCAGCGGAGGCTGAGGATCATTGAAATTATTCGAGGTTGAGTTCGGGAGATTTTTCATAGGCAAGAGTCGAAAGTTATAGAGGGACAGATGGTAACGTGGAGGTGAGGAACAACCAAATCAGCCATTGAGTAGCGGAGAAGTCTCGAAGAATTGAATGGCCTACTTGATTCCTAAGTCCCATGTTCCTATTATTCTTGGTTTCGTACTTATTCTGCGGTGTTAGCTGTGGCCCTGTAGGTAGCAGTCTTCCCTTTGAGACAGGAGGTTGTCGGTTCAAGCCCCGCCCCAGTGACTTTGCCGCTGGCACCAGGTTGACAGTGCAGCACTCCCTCAGTATTGCCCAGATGGAGGTGCAATACGCCGACCCTCTTAATCACACGGAAAAGATTCCCTGGCACTATTTGAAGAGTGAAGGTGTTCTGACCAATGTTTATCTTTCAATCAATACCATTAAACGAAATGATCTGGCTATTATCTCGGTGCTGTTTCTGGGTGCCTGCTAAGTGTAAATTGGTTGTGTTTCCCACATTGAAATAGTGACTACACTTTAAAAGGTGCTTTATTGGCAGTAAAGTGCATTGGGATGTCCTGAGGCTGTGAAATTTTCTACACAAAGGCAAATCACGTCTTTTGCTTATTTTTTTAAACTCCCATCCTATTTTACGCATCCTGGCTTTGGCCCTATGGTTTGACTCAGCATTCACTGATCTTCACAAAAGATAATGTGGCTCGTACTGCTCCTTCTTGGTAGTTTCCATGACTACCTTCCGTATCTTGTGTGGGGTGTGAAGATCACGGATGCTTAAAGTTGTCGGGGGAATTTCTTTGTTTGTCTGCGATCATTCCCCCTTGGCACCCAGTAACTAAGCTGAGCTGTGAGGCTGCAGGACCAACCAGACATCAGGCTTCGCAAAATGACAGGGCCGAAAACCCAAGGGGTCCTCATCTTCCATACTGACTGGCGACTGCTGGGGTGGAATCCGGTGGCTCATTCCATCCGAGGTGTTGGGGGGGGGGGGGGGGGGGGGGGGGGGAGAACAATAAAGGCTGACAAAATCACCTCCAGTCAACAGCAAACCTAACACAAAGACACTTTTAGGGGCGGAGGCCCAGACACTGACCTCGCACTCATCCAAACTGTGTGACCATGTCAACTTGGTCACAATTGTCTGAATGGGCAGCACGGTGGCCTAGTGGTTAGCACAACCGCCTCACGGCGCCGAGGTCCCAGGTTCGATCCCGGCTCTGGGTCACTGTCCGTGTGGAGTTTGCACATTCTCCCCGTGTCTGCGTGGGTTTCGCCCCCACAACCCAAAAATGTGCAGAGTAGGTGGATTGGCCACGCTAAATTGCCCCTTAATTGGAAAAAATAATTGGCTAATCTAAATTTAGAAAAAAACCAAAAAACAACAATTGTCTGAATCACATATTGTGCCACGTAATTATATTTTAATATGAATTCGCCCTTCCCCATCTGCCCCCAGCCCAGAACCCTAGTTTCCTGTCGTTTGTGCCTCAGTGGCAGCACTCTCTCTGTGCCAGAAGGTTGTGGGTTCAAATCCGGCTCCATCAAATTCAGCTGACGCCCCAGTGTCTTTACTGCGTACAGAGGGTGCTGCATCGTCAGAGGTGCTAGCTTTTCAGCGGGACGTTGAACCAAAGCCCCCTCACCTGGATGTAAAATATACCATGGCACTATTTTGAACAGCTGGGGGGGGGGGGACGGGACGTGCTGGCCAAATCTATCCCTCCATCATTAGTGGAATCTTGCTGCCCATATACTGGCATTTCCTATATTAGTACAACAACTACACTTCAAAAGTATTTAATTGACGGGTAAGCACCCTGGAATGTTTTGAAAACATGGTCGATGTTATATAAGCCTTTCCTTTTTTTCAAAGTGGACTACACTTTGATTCTGTGCCATTGCGATGGAAATATGACACGTCATGAGATGGTGGCCAGAAAAATATTGTTGTTACATTTTTACAGTGCTTTAGCAACCCAACATGTTGTGCTTTCAAGTTCAAGAATAGCAGCAAAAGCTGGAGGCACAAATACCAAGTGCCTACTTCAGGGATAAAAGTTGCCTTTCCACGAGGCTATTGTGAGTGAAACATTGAATCAATAAAGAGCTAAATCTGTGTGACGTCAAGAGGCAAATGCCAGGAGCCAACCACAATCTTAAGATACATCCGAAGCTTAGTGTTATCCACCTACAAGTACATGAGAAGCTAGTCTTGTACTATTGGCAACCCTAAGGGACCATCTCTAAATTACTTGCCTTGTGCTATTGGCAACCCTAAGGGACCATCTCTAAATGACTTGCCTTGTGATATAGGCAACCCTAAGGGACCATCTCTAAATTACTTGCCTTGTGCTATTGGCAACCCTAAGGGACCATCTCAAAATTACTTGGCACCTACCAAAAGCTGCTGACAGCAGCAACGTACATGGCTTTGAACACGAGAAAAACTGCTCCTGAGGCACTTGGAAAGAGGGACATCGAGGGAGATCGAAGCCGAACAACAACATATATGTATGGAGTGGCCTTATTGTAATAGAATGTCCCACAGTGCTTCAGGGCAACATTATTTCAAAAAAACACGTAAGAGGATATTGGGGTAGATGACCGAAACCTGGGTCAAAGAGATAGGTTCCAAAATGTATCTTAAAGGGGGGAAAGCGAGGTCGAGGGCCAGAGAGCGGAAGAAATTCCAGAGCCCGGCGCCGAGGCAACCAAAGGCACAGCCCCAAATGATGCAGCATTCGTGATTAGAAACTGAAGGAGCCAGGCAGGTTAAAGAGTTGAAATCAAGGGGGGCTTTAAGTAGAGCAAGTGTGTTGGGGAAATGGATTAAACTCCATTGTATTTTGTGCATTCTGACTTTAACTTGATTCCCCTCTGGGCTTTACAAAAACATGGAGACCCCTGTTGCTCCTTCTTTGTGGTTTCCATGACTGCCTGAATCAAGAAACATCCCATAATGAGTGTGTGGGATGTCTTCCTTGAGGCACTGACGCTTAAAGTGGTGGGGGGGGGGGGGGGGGAATTGGTGAGTTTTGCGTTGTCAGCCATCATTTTCCCCAAGGCAGCCAGCAGCTAATCTGAGGTGTGAGACTACAGGAAAACTCCCAACCAGCCAAGATCTCCTCACAAAGATGGGGCACTCAGAAATCGGAGGGCTGAAAATCCACACTGCCTAGTGACCGCTGGGGTAGAATCCCGCGGCTTGCTCACCCATTGATTCCGGGAGTTGGCAGAAAGAACAATAAAGGCTCTCAAAGTCACTCCAGATGTGGGGGCAGAGGCCAGACACTAGCCTCACACTAATCCAAACCGTGAACCATTCTGACCCCCTACATATCAACTTGGTGCCAGTTGTATCAATTACACATTGTGCTGTGTGACTATTTATTCGTATACATTGTTTTCAATTGTCCAGTCCAAGTTGATCGAAAAAAACCACCCCCTCCACAAGTTGATGATTGCTGACCCATTGCTAAAGTAGTAAGGCCCAGCGTTTTGCTTCCAAGCTCCCATTGGCAGCTTCATGGGCCATACCGAAGCTTTGCAGCACAGAGTTCCTCCTCTCAGCTTGGGGTCCTTGGAGGTCAGGGAAATGGGGGCATCTCAGACTGAGGGAGGAACATTAGAGAGTGGTTACACCGGCTCACTCACTCCAACCTCTTGCTGGCTGAGGACCACATTGTTTGAAACCCCCAATCAGTTGGTGGCCAGATCTTCAGGAGATGAAATGAAATGAAATGAAAATCGCTTATTGTCACGAGTAGGCTTCAATGAAGTTACTGTGAAAAGCCCCTAGTTGCCACATTCCGGCGCCTGTCCGGGGAGGCTGGTACGGGAATCGAACAGTGCTGCTGGCCTGCTTGGTCTGCTTTAAAAGCCAGCGATTTAGCCGAGTGAGCTAAACCAGCCCCTATGATGCATCTGCAACACAGACGATAACACTTCAGGAGCACATTAGGCAGGTGTCCAACTACAGGCCATTGGGAAATCCCCATGATCACCTAGATTTCCAAACTGCTTATCTACCAGGTGTGTTAGAGATAGCTTGCCTCTTTGTAAATTATCCACTAGTTGTTGAGAGTGAGGATAAACAGAGGAATGTTTAGGCTGTTTTCAGGATCAGATAGTTGGGCGTGCACTCTGGCTGAGTATGATTTATGAGTGGACTGATCCAAGAAATAATGATGTCAAACGTTGGGCATTGCAGGATATATCTGGGCTTTCATTAACATACAATAAAAGTTAACACCCTTGACTTACCCAGTATATTATAGTGGGACAGTACAGAGGAGAATTTATCCACCATAAATTTAAATTTACCCATGGTACCTTCAGGATTCACAAAATATCCTTTTTATCAAACCAGCATAACATGATTTTTTGAGTGCTCCCCATCTCCACCATGCGAATACTTCCTTAGCACGACATTATGTCCAGAGTGCAAGCTCAGATAAATAAGTCCCATTCATTTATCACCTCCACGTTGGGTTCCTGGTCAAGCAATGTCTTCATAGTATCATAGAATTTACAGTGCAGAAGGAGGTCATTCGGCCCATCGAGTCTGCACCGGCCCTTGGAAAGAGCATTCTACCCAAAGCCCACACCTCCACCCTATCCCCGTGGCCCCACCTAACCTTTTTGGACATTAATTGGCAATTTGTCACGGCCAATCCACCTAACCCGCACATCTTTGGACTGTGGGAGGAAACCGGAGCACCCGGAGGAAACCCACGCAGACACGGGGAGAACGTGCAGACTCCGCACAGACAGTGACACAAGCCGGAAATCGAACCTGGGAATCTGGAGCTGTGCTAACCACTGTGCTACCGTGCTGAATGATTTCATTATTCTCCTCCTGGTGTTCAAATCCCTCCATGGCCTCACCCCTCCCGATCTCTGCAAACTCCTCCAGCTCTGAGATATCTCTGCTCCTCTATTCTGGCCTCTTGGGCACTCACAATTTTAATCCGCTATTGGTGGCTGTGCCTTCAGCCGTCTGGGCCCCAAGCTTTGAAATTGCCTCCATACACCTCTCTCTCTCTCTCTCGCTTCACTTCTCAAACCTACCACTTTGGCCAAGCTTTTGGTCATTTAATCTCGCACCTCCTTCTGTTGGTCAGTCTTGCTTTAATTTTGCACGGGATGTGGGCGTCGCTGGCTGGGCCAGCATTTGCCCATCCCTAATTGCCCTTGAACTGCAGAAGTTCACTAGGACCATTCCAGAGGGGCAGTTAAGGGTCGACCACATTGCTGTGGACCTGGAGTCACATGTAGGCCAGACCAGGGAAGGACGGCAGATTTCCTTCCCTGAAGGACATTGGCGAACCAGACGGGTTTTACCACAATCGATGATGGTTTCTTGTTTCAGTAGCTTTCAAATACAGATTTTACGAATCAAATTTAAATTCCACCAGTTTCGGTGGTGGGATTTGAACCCATGGACCAAGAGCATCGTTACATTGCTATCTCCCCCGTAATGGTCCTGTGAATCACCATGGGACGGTTTATTACATTAAAGATGCTATTTGTTGCATTAGCAGTGCTCTCTCCTACATCCATTTTGGAGAGGCCCATCCTATCCCAATCATGGGGCGCAATTCTCCGACCCCCCATGCCGGGTGGGTGAATCGCGGGAGTGCCGGGCGGTTCCCGCCACGCTGCCCTGGCACCCGCACGCGATTCTCCCACCCCCCCCCAAAACGGCGTGCCGCGTTTCACGACAGGCCGCTTAGAAACAGTGAGCGGCGATTCTCCGGCCAGGATGAGCCGAGCGGCCTGCCCAATCCGACGGGTTCATGCCGGCGCCAACCACACCTGGTCGCTGCTGGCGTGAACAGCGTGCGAACGCTGCGTGTGCGGCCTGTGGGGGGGGGGGGGAGGGAGGATTGAGCACCAGGGGGGGTGCTCAGTAGGGGTCTGGCCCGCAATCGGTGCCCACCGATCGGCAGGCCGGCATCTCTAAAGGACGCACTCTTTTCCTCCTCCGCCCCGCAAGATCAATCCTCCATGTCTTGCGGGGCGCCCGCGGGGAGAACGGCAACCGCGCATGCGTGGGTGACGTAATTTACGCGCCGCTGACCGCGTAATTTACGCGCCGCCACTTTGATGTGGCGCCAAGGCCCGGCGCGCGTAATTGATGCGGCGCCGCTCTTAGCCCCCTGGGGGTGGGAGAATAGGGGGCGAGGAGCGGCCTCCGATGCCGGAGTGAAACACTCCGGTTTTCACTCCGGCGTCGGCACTTAGGGCGGAATTCTCTGCTCCCGCGCGGCATCGGGAAGGCCGTCGTGAACTCGGCCGAGTTTCACGACTGCCTCGGAGGCCGCTCCTCACACCCTATTCACCCACCCCCAGGGGGCTAGGAGCGGCGTTCCGTAAATCTCGGCCACCGGGCCTTGATGCTTGCGGCTTGATCTTGCGGGGCGGTGGAGGGGAAGAGTGCGTCTCTTGGAGACACCGGCCCGACGATCGGTGGGCACGGATCGCGGGCCAGTCCCCTCCCGAGCACGGGCGTGATGCTCACTCCACCCTCCGCCCCCCACAAGCCACAAACGAACCTTTGGCGCCATGTTCACGACGGCTGCGACCAGGTGTGTTTGCCGCCGGCGTGAACCGTTCGGGAACATCAGGCCGCTCGGCCCATCCGGGCCGGAGAATTGCCGGTCGCCGTGAAAAATGCCGAGCGGCGATTCTCTGAGCGGGGGGTGGGAGAATCGCGGGGGGTGCCAGGGCGGCATGTCGTGAGTCGCCCGGCCCTCCTGCGATTCTCCCACCCAGCGTGGGGAGCAGAGAATCGCGCCCTTAGTCTCCCGATGGGAGAATTTCGCCCATGGTTTCAGGAGCAAAGAGGAGAAGATGAGAAAACAAGTGGTGTATTTTCCCTCCACTTGT
The DNA here is from genome assembly GCF_902713615.1 of Scyliorhinus canicula. Classification (NCBI taxonomy): domain Eukaryota; kingdom Metazoa; phylum Chordata; class Chondrichthyes; order Carcharhiniformes; family Scyliorhinidae; genus Scyliorhinus; species Scyliorhinus canicula. The sequence goes on from NC_052167.1 coordinate 2,236,423, forward strand.
TCATCCCTTTGCACATGTTAATATTGGCTGAACATTTGACAAGGATAACATTTATCGCTTCTGAACTTGAGGGTGAAGCCTAGTTTTCTTTGTTGAATTTACATAATGTAAGATTAATTGGCCTAATCCAATAATGCGTCATGCCTAATTAGGATAAGAATTATAGTTGTCCAAGTTCAGCAAGGTTACTTCTTGTTGTACCTGTGAATTAGCTTAATTTGTGTATGTAAATGATAACTAATGAGGGGAGGTCATAGGTTTGTTATCCCAAATAAGTGAGTTATGATAGCCTCTTAGTTTTATTATTGTCTGTCAGTCTGAGACCCACTCCAGAAACTGGAGCACGTAGTTTGACGTAGGCTGACAAGGCAATGCCGTGCCGAGGGGGTGCTGCACTGCCAAAGGGTCAGGCAAACTTTAGAGAATCACAGAATTACAGCAATGTAGAAGGAGGCCATTCAGCCCATTGGGCCTCTTTGGGAGAGCTATCAGTTGATCAGTGCATATTCTCTGGAGTGTCTCAAATGAAAAAGTGTTCACTTACTGTGAATGATTCCTAAATGCAGTAACTGTTCGGGTAATCAATTCACAGAGCAAGATCCCCACAAATAGCAGGTGAAGTAAGCAAGCTGGATTTCCTTTGATGCCTCTGGTTAGTGACACAGCACAGAAGGAGGACATTCGGCCCAGTGAACCCTTGGGCCAGCTCTTCAAAGTTTTTTGTCTCGCACTCATCAGGACAGATGCTACAATGCCAAATTTCAAAGGGCGCAACAATTTATGCATGAGAAAAGCATGCTGGTTGTTAACTCGACACTGGTTGATGCGTTGCCATGGAGCTTACACCAGGGAGCTACTGCTGACTCGCCCCCCCCCCCCCCCCCCCCCCGCCCCACCACCCCCACCCCCGGTCCCCAACTCTTTTGCTTAATGATGAACCATCAATCGAATGCGAGACGAGTTGCTGTACAAAAGTTAGGCTTTAATAAGCTAGAAGTTAGCCCTGCGGTCGACTACAGTAAATGGACGACCGCTGGGCGTTCTGGGTATTTATACCTCGCTCTGGAGGCGGGGTTAACTCAGCCTCTCGACCAATCGGAGATTCGTCACATGACTGGTCTCAACCAATCGGTTGAGAGGCACATGACCGACCAGGGCCCATGGTCAGCTAGTGTTCTGCACCAATGGCAGACAGCTATGCAAATCATACCACCACACTTAATGCAAAAAAAGGCAAATGACTGGACATGTTCAGTGAAACATCTTGGCAAGGGTGATCATCCGCCAGAATATTATTATCCGTGCCACTGCCTATCCGGGTATCACCCCACTGCCCTGGCGGATGCGATTGGGCCCTTTACTTCGGTGGGACCATAATAACATCCTACTGAGCCTGTAAGGAGGGGGTCACAAAATCCTGGCCACAATTGCAGAAAAGGAAGGTGGGATTCTCCTGTTCCGCCAGCCGGGAGTTTCTCGGGCAGCGCGCCGTTCACTGGCGGCGGGATTCTTTCTTCCCGCCGCTTGTCAATGGGATTTCCCATTTAAGCCACCCCAGGCCGCCGGGAAACCCTCGGGCAGGGGTAGCCACTGCCACTGGGGAAAGGCAGTCTCAACGGCCGGAGAATTCCGGCCGGGATATCAGGTGAGACGGGCTACTTGCATTTATATAGCGCCTTCGATGGAGGTAAGCATCCCAGAGTGCTTCAGCAGCATGTGATTGGACCAAAACAAACGCCGAACTTAAAAAAAAAAGATATTGGGACAACCATTCAAAAATGTTGGTCAAATATTTTCGTTTTTACAGGGTGCCGAAAAGAGAGAGGGAGAGTTATGGTGGAGGGAAATTCCAGCACTGATCAGGGTTCAAATGATTGTGGGTTTCCTCACACGGATAGGTTTGAGCAAACCTCAAAGAGGAGGAGCTTTGAGAGAATGTGGCAGGCAAGGAACTTGCTTCGCTTTTGGCAATCTCGGGCAGTTTTGAGACTGCCCCTAACGTGGGTGTTCAGCAGCTTGGCTGGCTGGGGAAAGTATCAGCTTTCTCTGCGCGGCTGCAGTCTCAAACCTGGCGGCTCGGTTGCTTTGTAAAGAAGTGGGTGGGAGCAGGGGGGGGTGGGAGTGAGTGGAAGGAAAGAGGGGAAGGACTTAATTCGTGTTTACAAAGAGTCTACTAGGCTCACCACACACACACACACACACAGAGTTACTGCAACACACAGAACGGGGGATCTCCGCTGCCATTTACATTTGGGGAAGTTTGCAACATAGTTGATCTGAAGCCTTCCCGGAGCAGATTGTTCAGTGTCTCGCTGTGAGTGGCAGAGAGAGCAGTCACTGCTGACCATGAGGGTAAGGAGTTAACTTTATTTCACATTTTCTTTGGATTTGAGTGTGTGTGTTTGAACGTCAGTGTTTTAAGTTCTCTCTGGGCAGATTCTAAGCTGTGTAACCCGCGGGTGTGCCTGTCGTCACTGATCACCCCCCTCTGTCTGGGCACTCACTTTAACTCCTGGAGGGGATTAGGGTAGGTTGGAGCCTGGTGTAAGACTTGTAGGGAGGACACAGCGATGGGGGAGCAGACAGATCCGTCAGACAGGTGCATGAACCTGGGGACTCCTGCACAGCTTTGGCAGAGTGCAGCCCCCCCCCCCCCCCCCACACTGCAGACACAGTGACAGCAGGCTGGGGCTTATTGGGTGCCTGCCCTACTGCCAACTCCTGCCTCAACCCTGGGTGAGGACGGAGTGGTTTTAGAGGAGGGGGAGAGGGGTTAACTGTGACTGTCCCCCACCCTGGTATTGTCAGTCCGCCTGTCCCCTCTGCCTTCTCTCCTGTATGTGTGGCCAGTAAAGGTGAACAGGAGCAATGAGAGCAGAGGACACACACACACTCCAGGCGCAGTGCTGAGGGAGTGCTGCACTGTCTGCACCAGTGAGTCGTGGAGATGGACATCACCGATCCGATGGCACTGTCCGCCCCGAAATGTGATGCCAATTCCCATCAATGACCATTAAATAACTTGTTAAAGGCTGGCCCTGTGTCTGGGAGGGGGGGGGGGGGGGGGGGGGGTGCTTCACTGACAGTGTTAGATCATTGCTGTAAATGACTGGGAGTCAGTGTTAGTTTTAGTTAATAATCTTTTCCTGTGTGCACTCAGCTAGTAAATGTCTGATTTAGTGCCTCTGGTAACCTCCGAATATCCCAAAGTGCCTTACAGCTCTGGCAATTCTGTAAATGTAGGAAATTCACAATCAATTTGCACACAGTAAGATCCCACAGATAGCAACATGATCGTTTGTTTCATTGCTGATGGTTGTGGGTTGAATATTGTCGAGGCCACAGCAAGGTGACTGACCCCTTATCAAAAGAGTGCCTTTCTGATCCAGCTGAGAGGGTAGATGGAGCCTCGGTTTAATGTCTCTTCCCCACCCCCTCCCCCAAAAAAGAGTGCATCACCAACAGTGCGGCACTCCCTCAGATCTCCAAAGGTGAGCCAGTCTAGATATTTGTGCTCTGGACAGGCACCTGAACCCTTGAGCTTGTCATTCAGTGGCAGGAGTGCTCTTGCCCTGAGCTACAGCTCCCCTAGTCCTTCTTTCTTCTGGCTTTGTATCGTCCTATCCCTCCACCCACTCACCAACCCACACCCAACAAGTATTGTACCAGTTGTTAAAGCAAAGAAGGGGTTATGGGGCATGAGATGCCGGGTGAGTGGCGTACTTCACAAGCCCGGGAACAGGCTGGGTACATGGTGTACGCATGCATGTCATTTTTCTCCACAAGCCTCCTGACTTTGTCAGGATGCAGAAAGTGAGATAGTTGGTGTATTTTTAACTTGCTGCATTCACAAGGCAGTTGAGGAGCTGTGAGCAACACATTGGAATGTGAATGTGCTGGCGTTTCTCCTTGCGCGGGACACTGGATACTTGGAAAAATGTTGTTTATTTTCTTTCCAAGTTGCCCCCGTCCTCCACAACTTTCATCATTCCCAAGCCAGGAGGAGTCAGTGTGTCTCGTGCTGCTTGGTCTTCAACTAGACAAATAGTCCTTATTTAGCTCATCCATGACTTTGCATTTCGTCTGCTATTGCTTTTTTTCAACAAGAAAAATCTTTGACACATTGAGGTGCCCCTTGAGAAGTTTGTAGTGGGGGCACTTGAACTGCCGCACTCTGCGAGGTGGTATTGCCACGGTGCTATCAGGGAGGGTGCTCCAGGTTTTTGACCCAGCAACGATGAAGGAATGGCGATGTAGTCCCACGTCAGGCTGGTGGTGTGGCTGGCAACCCGCAAATGCTGGTGGCCCCCATTAACCTGTCTGTGCAGTAATGTTACACAGCATGCTCTCTGATATGAAATCGACCCAACCACCCATTGGTGGCCCTGTTACTGCCTTGCCATACCCTGGGCCAGCTGGACGAGAGAGTGACGATTCTAATCGGTGCACTCGAGTAGCATCAGCAGCCAATTGCACCACACAAACCTGAATCAGAACGTTATGAAGAAGCACAATTATAACATTTTAAAGATAATGCCATGTCTGGTATCAATCAGTCCACCTGTATTTTTGCATTATTAATGTTGCATACGCTGATTCCTCATTGCAGTCGAGCCGACTCTGCCATTGAATACCATCTGGGCGAATCTTGGGCTTTAACTGCACATTCCTGCTCGCTCCCCATATCACGTAATTCCCGGAGGGACCAACAATCTCCCTGTCCCAGCGGGCACCTAGGTGCACCCAGCGGTGGAGCACCCACACCCCTCTCGGGTAGAGAATTCCGAAGATTCACAACCCTTTGGGTGAAGTAATTTCTCCTGATCCCAGCCCTAAATGATCAGCCCCTTATCCTGAAACTGTGCCCCCTTGTTTCAGATTCTGGGACCAGTGGTTCTCTTGACTGACAATTTCGCAGATCGTTGAAACACAGCAGGAGGCCATTCAGCCCATGGTGCATGTGCCAGCTCCCTCTGTAAGAGCTGTTCCATCACACCGACTCTCCTACACGTTTCTCACAGTCCTGAAATTTCTTTCCTTCGTCAGTATACATCCAGGTCCAAGATGAAGGAAGTATTTGTGTAGCTTCTCCTGTTCATATATTGATAGGGGAGTCTTCTGGCACAGTGTTCGCTTCCCTACCTATGGGCCAGAGGTCCTGGGTTCAAGGCCAGCCAGGATTTGTTGACTATGAATGTGCGTCCGTAACATAACCAAACAGGTTGATTATCAAGCTGTAAATCCTTCTGGCTTTGGGAGGAGTTTCCTCACCAGGTAGAACGTTGCAGAAGGCAATGGAAATCACTATAGTACCTTGCCAAGCGTAACCATGGATCAATCACAACTATACATGGTGGTCAATACCTTTTCAGGGTATGGTACCAAGACAAAGGAAGTGCTTGGACATTGACTAGGAGGGGAACACTCTCAATGAGCTGCCTGGTCCCATCAGCCACAAGAGGGAGCCCCTCCATGCAGGCACTGATTGAGGCTTCAGGTTGGAACGGCTTTATAGTTACCTAATCGACTACCTCTCCTTAGAGCAGGGAAGGCTAAAGAGGAGATTTGATAGAGGTGTTCACATAGAGGATAAATAATGGGAATATGTTTCCGGTGGCATTGATAGACAGAGGGTATAGATTTAAGGTGACTGGCGAAGTGACCAGAGGGACATGGGGGCAACCTTTTCCGCAGTAAGTGCTTAGGATTTGGGATACAATGTCCAATAGAGTGTTGGAGAGAGATTCCCTTTGAAAGGGAATTGAATAAACGCCTGAAGGAAAAATAAAGTGCAGGGATATGGGGAAGGAGAAGGGCTAACTGGATTGCCCTTTGAAAGAGCCCGCACAGATGTGACGGGCTGAATGGCCTCCTTCTGTGCTGTATTCTTCTGTGTTTCTTCACATACGTATATTGGAGGGTGGCCTGTGCCTTTAAACCTCTCCTGGCAGTGATGGATGATTTTTGTTTCTCCGCGTTGGACCAGGGAGCAGGAAGTACAGCTGATGAGCTCAGGGTTCCTGCTCGTACAGCTGGGATTGTTTTCTTTAACCTGCTTCACATTTCGCTCTTGAGCACTAACTTGTTTTAGTCGTGGGCAAGTTTCCTGGTGAGCAGGAAAGGAGCACACAATACAGGGGTTAATCCTGGCTGATGAACAGGGTCGAGGAGTGACATTAGGAAGCAGTGTGGGCATTATGTTATCCAAACACAGGCTTGATCTCAGGTTCTAATGGCTATTAACACACTGTGTATATAAAATAAATAACTTGCATTTACAAAGCGCCTTTCACGGCCTCAAGATATTCAAAAGTTTTTAACAGCTATCAAAGGACTTTTATCAAGTCTAGTTACTGTTATAATATCAGGAAAAAACAGCATTATTATGCAACAATATTCCACAAACAAATGTAATAAATGATCAGATCATCTTAAATTTTGAATAAGCTGCTGGAAATCCAAAACTGAAGAAGAAAATTCAGGAAGTATTCAGTTGGTCTGTCAGATCTGGTTAATATTTCAGGCTGGGCACCTAGGATAATTGTGAACTTACCCAATGTCTTCACAGCTACTGATGGATGTAGTCTGCATTTCTAGAATGTTCTGTTTGTGCCTCGGGTTCAGTATGGTTTGAGCTCTCGTTCATAACCTTTTCTCTAGACCTGCCCTTCGCTAATCTGTGCAATCCACCCTATATCCTTGGGATCATCCATGAGGAGGTTTCAGGCAGATATTTGCAGCCATTGACCTGTGGAGGTCTTTGCTCTGTGCAGTTGACCCCACCTAAAACCCTTTGGGCTCTGAGGGGATTTTAGGCCAAGTTCGCACATCTCTTTTAAACTCTTGAAAAGCGTGATGTATTTTGTCGTGGGACCTCGTAGGAACCACTATTTAAAAATAAGTAAAACCTATCATTTTTTTTTAGTGTACCCAATTCATTTTTTCAAATTAAGGGGCAATTTAGCGTGCCCAATCCACCTACCCTGCACATTATTAGGTTGTGGGGGTGAAACCCACGCAGACACGGGGAGAATGTGCAAACTCCACACGGACAGTGACCCAGAGCCGGGATCGAACCTGAGACCTCAGCGCCGTGAGGCAGCAGGGCTAACCCACTGCGCCACCGTGTTGCCCCTGTAAAACCTATAGTTGAATGGCTTGAAGGTGCTGTCACTGACCCTAGATGGGGAAAGGCTGGAATCAATTGCCTGCCCTCCTAATAGTTTGGTAGTAACCGTGGTGAAGGAGCCAATGGGAGTCATCCCAACATGGAAGGATTATCTGGTCTTTATTTGTTTGGGCAGACTTGCTGCATACACACTAGCTGCTTCATTTCCTACATGACGACAAATACCATGCTTCGAAATAAAACATAATTGGTTGTGAAACAGACAAAGAGGTTCCAAAGATGCAAATACAGATCTGCCTTTATGGGAAGGAACCTACTTTTCATCTCAAAGAGTGACGCTGTAATCAGGCTGCTCACATCTTTCTTCTCTTTCTCTCCAGGAAACTATGCCCCAGACGTCAATCTTCCCAAGCATGCTTGGTACCAGCTGTAGTGGCCATGTACAGCCCGAAATGGAGGAGAAGTGTGGGGACCCGGTATACCAGGATGGCAGTCTAGTTTCAGGCTCGCTTGAGGTGCTCATTGAGCACTTGGTGCCCACAGTTGACTATTATCCCGATGTGAGTATTCTCCACAGTCTAATCCTCTCCTTCCTGAACCGTCAATATGTTGTGTTGCTTTGATCTGCGAGAGCTGGTTGGACTTTATTCCTCCGTTCTGTCAGAATGGAAGTCGGCCATTGAGCTTCTCACGGTTTTCCTGCCATCCAATGGGTTCCTGGCTGATCCGTGACCTAACTCCATACATTGGCAGCACGGTGGTTAGCACTGCTGCCTCACAGTGCTAGGGACCCGGGCTCGATTCCAACCTCGGGTCACTGTCTGTAGAGTCTGCACGTTCTCCCCGAGTCTGCGGGGGTTTCCTCTGGGCGGCTCCACAGTTCAAAGATGTGCCACTTAGTTAGATTGCCCGTGTTAAATTGCCCCCTCCCCCCGGTTTCAGGGCTCTTCATCCAGTTTCGACGCATGAAATAGTATCTGTTTCTTCTCCACAGCGGACCTACATCTTCACCTTTCTGCTGAGTTCACGTGTCTTCATCCACCCACAAGAGCTGCTGACCAAAGTTGGGCAGATCTGCACAAAACAGCTGGAGATGGGCACTGAAGCGGACAAGGTAGGGGGCAGAATATCTCAATCTTTTGGCTTTGTTCCTCTCCCATAGTCGCGGAGACAAGAATTTTGCTGGAGCTGGCGCTGTATGGATTGCGTGTATCCATTTTTCCCACTCTACAAACCAGGCAGTTCAGCAGGGCAGTGGGAAAAGGCCAGGTGCGGGTACCCAGCTTCATTTCTGGAAGCAACGGGCGGGCGTTCTGAGCTCCAGTCTTGCCTGGACATCTCATTTGAGACTGAACACGAATCTTCTGCCCCTGCTAAGTTTCTAGCGGACATCACCCACTGGCCCCGGGGTATGTCCTGCTCTTTTCCTATCAGTACCCTGGGGGTGCCTGCCTGAACGGGCTGGGTTTAACGTCTGCGGGACTCCCCTGTTTTTTTTTCCCTGTGCGAATTCCCATTTAATTACTGAAGAATTAAACTGCAGAAAATGAAGGGGGACGAAAAATATCCTGAGCAACAGAACTCCGCCTACAGCAAGCGCTCGGTGGCAAGGTGTGGGGGAGGGGGAGGGGGGGGGGGGGGGGGGGCTTTCTGTGAAATTTTAAAATGTGTTTTTGACACAGACTCAGAATGGATGTGCCTGCAGCAAATCTCGTGAAATCTGGCAGCTCTGACTAACTTGTTTGTTCAGCGGGAATGGTCTGTGAGACAGAAATGTGATTTTACACAACGTTGCTGCGAAATATGGAAATATTCTGCTGGATAACAGAAGGGAGGTTTTAACAGTTCTCAGCTTAGATCCGTGCCTGCCTGTGGCAAATGGCTGTGACTCATCTGTTTTTCCTTCCAGTATCTGGAAAGCACATTTTAAAAAAAAACACAATTTTTATTTTCTGTAGTGATCTTGGAGCATTCTATAGTATTTTACAGACAGTGAGGGCACTTCTGAAGTGTACTCGCTGTATAGGAAATGTGGCTGCCAATTTGCACGGAGCGAAATCCCCACTGGCACAGCAATGCAGTCATGACCAGATCATCTGGCTTCAAAATAATTCCATTGGATCTTTTGCATCCATCTGAGACTGCAGATAGGCCCTAAACTGAACGGGTTATCACAGAATTTACAGTGCAGAAGGAGGCCATTCGGCCCATCGAGTTTGCACCGGCTCTTGGAAAGAGCACCTTACCCAAGGTCAACACCTCCACCCTATCCCCATAACCCAGTAACCCCACCCAACACTAAGGGCAATTTTGGACACTATGGGCAATTTATCTTGGCCAATCCACCTGCCCTGCACATCTTTGGACTGTGGGAGGAAACCGGAGCACCCGGAGGAAACCCACACACACACGAGGAGGATGTGCAGACTCCGCACAGAAAGTGACCCAAGCCGGAATCGAACCTGGGACCCTGGAGCTGTGAAGCATTTGTGCTATCCACAATGCTACCGTGCTGCCGAAAGACAGTGCGTCCCTCCCTCAGTACTGCAGTGAAGTGTCAGCCTCCAGTGGGACTTGAACCCGCGACTTTCTGACACGAGTGTGCCAACCACTGAGCCTTTGCGGTTGAAAGTCCCCTCTCCTCCCATGCGTTGCTGCACAGTGCAGACCCGTACATGCACCGCTGCCTGTGGTCTTGCATGGAGCCCCATGCCATTGGCTGCAGGAATGTCTCTGCCTCATGGCCGGGTTAACTCAAATAATGGTGCGAATACACAGTGGCTCTGTTAGTGTCTCATCTGTCAGGAAAGACAGGTCAGCATTTCGGATGTGAATCCTTAGCCAAAGATATATTCAGAGAGGGGCCTTGCACGTCAGACACCTCTCTTCACAGGTGGTGACACCTAATGTGGTGCCAATATGGTAATGAGTCCAACATCGTAATGTTATGTTAATTATATTATTAAGGTTAAGGATAAACAGGCGGATGGTCTTGTATCTTGAGCACATATAAAGAGGGGCTCTCCCACTAGGGGCAGTCACCCTCTCTCATTTTTATTTATTGATTTTTGTTCTTGATTTATCAGAAGATTACAAAAAGGGACTCCCCAAGAATGACATTTTGATTTAATGAGTTAAGTTTCCTTTTGACGTTTTATATTAGTCACAGTACGCCTCTCATTTTTGTTCAATTTATTGATCATTAGTTTCATTAGAAGGGTCTAAAGAAGGAGTGCTGGGACACTGGAGGTTGGTGGGTCGAAGACAGAGCTATATAATGCTGCATTCTGTAAATAAACCAACCATTAAGAACAGGGTCTGGGCCTGGCTTCATACTTCACCATCGCCTTGGTTCCATTTAACACGGCGATTTATGGGTTTGGCTTCAGATTCCCAGCGTTGATTGTTTACACGCATCTTAGGATTGTAAATAAGATGGGAACTTTCCTGGAAGTGTAGGAATTCTCTAATTCTATTCTATAACAGTGCGTCACTGCTCCTATTTCCTAGTCAGCTGTTTCCTCCACGTCATGGGTTAATGCATTCACTGAGGGCACGTTTGAATGGAAATGATTTGACAACTAGTTTGAAAAAGATACCGATCCATTGAGTTTGAATGCGTACCAAGAAAATAGTTGAAAACAGCAGCCTGCATTTATATGGCACCTATCCGCTCCAGAGTGTTTCACACGAGCAAGATCGGATAAAGTTTGAAACTGGCCCATACGTTAAATCAGATGAGGTAGATTTAACGAGTCTCTTAAAGGAGGAGAGAGAGGTTTAGGGTGGAAATTTACAGCTTGGGGTGTTGGCATCTGAAGGCATGGCTGACAGTTTTGCACAGAAACTGGCTAATAATTAAAGGCACATCACACAGTTGCAGACCAGATTTGCCTCTGCTTTCAGTACTTTTTCCTCTTCACTGTTATTCTAATCCCTCTCCTTTTTTTCTTCCTATTTTCCTTCGGCTTTTGCCTTCTTCACTCCCTCCATTCCCTTGCCTTCCCTTTATCTCTCACTTCGAGTTCCCCTTCCCTTATTCCCGGTACCTTCAGCTCACTGGCTGGTGTGGAAATTAAAACAAGAACATTGTTTTTCAAGCATCGATATGTTTGTACACAAGAGAAAGAATAACAGGCAAATTGACCGCCAGCACATATTATTAATTCAGTTCATGGATCACCAATATCACCATCTTCAGAACGAAACTATAACTTGCCCTGCTGCCTCTGCTTCTTGTACACAGTGCCATACCAGCAGCCGCTTGTAAAATGAGATGAACAGCCAGATTAAATATTTATCCTGTGTTCTAACCCTCTCGAACTAACAGAAATCAAAAATTTATTTTATTAACTGTTGTTGATTTTCCACTGGGACGATTAGTTTGACGCAATCAGTGCAAAATGGTTCCAGGGGTTATTTTCTGTGTGATTTTCCCTACCCTACCCACCAATGTTTTCTTATCTACCCCCTTCAGTATGAGGTCTAGACAGAGGTTGTGGGTGAACATCTGACAGCATTCCTGTCCTGGCGAGGTGCCACACTTGTCTCCAGTGACGTCAAAGGGTTGATGAAAAGGCAGCGCTCCATCGCAAGTTGTTCATGGCAAGGCGCCAATGTCGGGGCCCTTCTAATCTTTGCCATGAGAACACTCTGTTTTACACAGCACCTGTGGCAGTGCACGTCCCTGCAACCATTTCACTGCCCCATGACCCTGTTAGCAGTGTGGGAACACATTGTGGCTCATTTATAATGTTTGAAGAAGATTTTCTGCAATATCACTGAAGCTGCACACAGAGAGTTATCGTGATATTCTTAGAATCCCAGAAAATCGCTGGAAATATTAACATTTGGACTCGGTGTCGGATTATTTCAGGGTTTAGATATCTTTCAGGGCTGCAACTCTTTCTCCGATAACTTGTATTTACAAAGAGCACTCTTACTGTAATTGTCATCTTTTATCTTTTAAGATGCTTCATTAGATCTCTAAAGGGCTAAACTATGAACTTGGTTTGATAGGTGCTGACAAAACAATGGGTGAAATCCAGCTAGTTTAGTCGATCTATTCAAATAAATAAAATCAAACATTATGTTCAAATACATCTTTCAAATATCTTCGGATCTGCACAGTCTTAAACATAGACATAGAAAGTACAGCCCAGAACAGGCCCTTCGGCCCTCGATGTTGTGCCGAGCCATGATCACCCTACTCAAACCCACGTATCCACCCCATACCATACAACCCCCCCCCCCTTAACCTTACTTTTTAGGACACTACGGGCAAATTAGCATGGCCAATCCACCTAACCCGCACATCTTTGGTCTTGTTGTTTGTTAATCCTCTGTGGCCTCATTTTCCCCGTCACCTCTGTCATAATATACACACAAGTATATGATGGTGCATAGACACACTGACTGACACACAGAAGGCCAAATCAACACACAGAACACAGCAGCCAATCACTAGACAGGTCACTATAAAGCCAGAGGGCACTAGTTTGTCCGCTCTCTCGGGATGCAGCCTCTGAGACAGACAGAGCCCGTAGTCAGTAGCACAAACATCTACCATGTGCTAAAATATAGGCTGGTCAGGTTAGGCATAGGTCTTCAGTCAATCTAACATAGTGTCGACCCACAGTGCAAGTATGTTTAACAGCTCATAGTTAAATAAAATAGAGTTGTACTTCTACAAGTGTTGGTAGCCTGTCTCTCTCACTGCTCTGGTAAACGCAGTCCTTGCAGACCCAGCATTCCCAACACATCAACCTCTATTCGTTTTACAACCCCAACTCTCTACCTCACTGACGGGTCCAATCTCTGATTTGTCCCACCCTCTCTTTACCCCCCGATTTGCAGCCTTGGCCTCAGTCACCACGGCATAACACTTGGGAGCTCCCTCCTAAATCTCTCCGTTTCACTACCTCGCTCTCTCATCCTCTAGGGTCCCCCTGAAAACCTGCCTCTTTGTCCGGGCTTGGGGCTCAGTGTCCATTACGGTGCTGAGATGGGTGTCTCGACGCTTTACTGTGCTAAAGGCACTAAACAGGCGCAGATATCTTATTGTTGTCATGTCATTGAACTCTTGGCTCGTTCTCCCACAGGCGAAAGTGAAGGAATTTGTCCCAAAGATCATCCAGCTGCTGACAGAGTGGACGGAAACATTCCCACACGATTTTCAAGATGAGAAATCAATGAAGGAACTCAAGGAGATTACTCACCAGATAGCGCAGTGTGACGAGGTGAGAGGGGAAACGAAAGAGCTGTTTTTAAAAAAAAAAAATGATTGAACCCAGCATGTTTTTGTACGGTAACGTCCAGAGAGTGAAAAGTGAGGCATGTTTTAAGTTCGGGTGAAGGGGAGAAATTTCCGCCGACATTTTCACTTCAATGTGTTGCACGTTAGTGCCACTTGGAGAGGCTGAGAAACTGGGGTGGGTCCCCTTGGAGTAGAGAAGCTCAAGGGGAGATTTTACGGAGGTCTTCAACTGTGAGAAGTTTTGGTAGATATGCAGAAGCTCTTTCCACTGGAAAGAGGGTGGGTATTGAGTAGACACAGATTGGAAACAATTGGTGAAAGAACCTGGTAGGCAGGTCAGGTGTCTTTCATGCGTCGGCGTAGATGGGCCGAAGGGTCTCTTCTGCTCTGCGGAGAAGAGCCAAAGTCATTTTAAGCAATGAATTACTGTGATCTGGAATGCACTGCCTTAAAGGTCAGGTTCAGTCATAACTTTCAGAAGGGAATTTAACTAAATATCTTCCCCTCTCTTTCCTCTTTAAGAAGCTCCTTAAAACCTGCCATTCAGTCCAAACCTTTTATCACCTGTCCTAATACAGTGGTTCCTTGCTTCACGTTGTCATTGCATTCCTGAAAAACATACATTGAAATGAAAGGTTAAACAAATCAGATTTTCCCATTACAGCCAATGCAAAAGCTTTAGTTTGGTTCTGTACGAGTCTTCCGGTCAGAAAAAGACATTAAAATAGTGTACATTGTAAGTTTAAAGCACCTACGTTGCTAAATTATTATATTCGTAAAACTAGATGACTTTTAAACTAAAGTATATTTTAAAAGAGAGAAGAAATATGCTAATTCTTTCGACTCATCTCCCGATCGCTGTCTCCCCTGCTTCTATTTCCTCCCGCTTGCCATCAATCGTGCCCCCCCGGCCCACTGAGAGTGAGGGCTCATGGGATGAGCGATGGTAGGTTGGAAGCGCCCAATGAAGTGAGATTTGAGTGGCAGGATCGTGGGGGTGAGCCATGAGCTGGAGTGTCGGAGAGTGGGAGACACTGCATGGGTCCATGTGACCATACCTCACGCCCAGTGGGAAATACCAGACGCGAGTACCTGCCCCATTAAACAACATAAAGCAAGTCTTCAAGTTGAAACAACGTAACGTGAAGACTTGCTGTATCTCCTTATGTGATTCAGTCAAAACCAATATTTATTGCCCATTCCTAATTGCTCTTGAACTGAGTGGCTTTCTTAGCCATTTCAGAGGGGCATTTAAGAGCCAACCACATTACGGAGAGCCTGGAGTCACATGTAGGCCAGACCAGGTAAGGATGGCAGATTCCCTTCCCTCAGGGACGTTAGTGAACCAGGTGGGATTTTAAGGCAATCGATGATAGTTGTCATGGTCACCAATACTGAGACCAGCTTTCAATTCCAGATTTTATTTTCATTGTTAATTGAATTAAAATTCCACCAGCTGCCATGGTGGGATTTGAACCAGTGTGCTCAGGACATTAGCCTGGGCCTCTAGATTGATTACTAGTCAAGTGCCATCTGCCCCCTTCAAGATGCTATCTGGATGCAAGATGTTGCAGTCAGTCAAAACATATAAAAGAGAGCTAAGTAAGCACTCGAGAGGCGCCAGGATCAAAAGGGTAGGAATATGGGAATAGAGCAGACAGTTCTGATGTGGTCAAGGTCCACCGTGGGGGAAGGGTCAGTGGGCACCTTGTACCCTTGAGGATAATCTTGTGGCTGCATGGTCCTCCCTTCGCTGGAGAACTGGTGAGATCAGAACGTGCCCAGAGCAACGCGGCACTGTGTGTTCACCAATCATGCAGAACAAATGGAGTCTGTCTGCAGTGTAAAAATGCATGAAAAATGCAACCGCAGCCCTCCTGAATTCTCACGTCTCTGGAGCCCCTGGCGTTGATGTTCAGGATTATTGAAGCTTGGGTCAGCACGAAGGGAAGAGAGTTCGCCCTGTTTGGGAATGCGGTGGTGGGTAGGGAAGGGGGGGGAGGTTGTCCCACTTTTCCTCCTTTCTCTGGCTGCACCCCTGTCGCTCCATCCCGTTCGTGCGGCAGCTCAGGATGTCGCCTTACAGCAGCAAAGGAAAAATAAAAGATCTCCATGGCAACAAAATGAAAGAGGTTCTTCAGGCCCTGCCACAAGCCCTGGGAGTGCGACTGGACAGTGTTCACCCCGTCAATGTTTGGGTTAAGGCCCGCGAGGGGTTAATTCTCTGTAGGTTGAAGCTGTTTTGGGAAAATATTCGTCTGGCGAGTCAAGAGGAATGGAGCAGCTATTAATGGAATGTTTAGGAAAATGGAGCCAGCACATTCTGTTTTCTTGTTTTATGTGAAGTCTCCCCGCCCCACTCCCGTCCCCGCCTCCCCTCTGCTCTTCACAAAGAATTCCGCTCTCTCAATCCCATAATAGCCTCGGCACAATCAAAAGGAATTGCGTGCAGTCAAACCTGCCGAATGAAATGTTGCCTGAAAGGAAATACCAGAGACTGAGTTGAAGTAAATCAGACCAACCGCTTGTTTTATTACCAAGGTCGCAGACCCCAGGTTGCCCCCACCCCCGCCGCTTGTTCAATCAGCCTATCATCCAAAGGAACTTTCTTCATGACGCAGAACTTAGCAGCGCAAAAGGGAGCCATCCAGGCCATCGCCCCCCCCCCCCCCCCCCCCCGATGGCTCCTTGAAAGCAGCTAGCCAATTAACCCCACTCTTTTACCCATAATCCTGCGTTTCCTTATCCTTTTTAAATATTTAGCCAATTCCCTCCCAAAGGTTGCAACTGAATCTGTTCATACCGCCCGCCACGTTCAGGCAGTGTGTGGCGGCGAAGCGCACCAACTTTGCCCTGGAGCTGGGCATGGGTCTCTCCGCCGCGAGGTCAGGAGGAGTTCTGAAGCAAAGGCCCGGGCGCAGTTTTTCCAGGGTCCCTGCTTCAGCTGTTGAGAAGACTGGAAGCTCCCCGCACGCTGTCGCTGATTCACGAGCTGGTCTCGTCCACCTCACATTCTTTTTGTTCGGGTGGAAGTTCAGTTCCAGTGCAGAAGCCCGGCTCAATCTTTGGGGCAGAATCTTTCTGCCCTGTCACAATTTGGGGGGGGGGGGTTTGCCGGAATATGCAGCGAGTCATTCAAATGTCCATTGACTTCAATGGGACCAGAACATCCTGCCACTGGGAGGGTTTAATTCCCGCTAAACGGGCTTCACTAACTTTCAATTGAGTGGGTACAAGAGGGGATTTACGAGTGTGTCGCCAGGACTGGAACATTGCAGCTATGAGGGAAAATTGGACAGTCTGCGATCGTTCTCATTGGAACAGAAGAGGCTGAGGAGAGATTTGATTGAGATGTACAAAATTGCCTGGACAGAGTGGGAAGGGCCTGTTTACCTTAGCAGAGAGGTCAGTGACGAGGGGGCATATAGATTTAAAATGATTGGTCAAAGGTATGGAGGGGAGATGAGGGAAGGTATTTTCACCCAGAGGGTTGTAGAGGATCTGGAACTCGCTGCATGAAAGGGTGGTAAATGCAGAAAGCTTCATTTAAAAGGTGGCTGGATCTACACCTTGGACCAGACGCTGGACAATGGGGTTAGGCTGGATGGCTCGTTTCCCAGCCGGCGCAGGCCCAATGGGCTAAGTGGACTCTTTCTGTGCCGCACACACTTTCTATCATTCTGTGACTCCTTTAAAAAAAAAAGTGGAATGATGGCATGGGGCATCAGCAAGTTTGGAATTCTGGAACAAGGTGATCGATGGGCTGGACACTGTCCACACTCAGAACTTCAAAAGATTCGACATCTGAGCCAATCTTGAGTTGCCCTTTCTAATAATCTGATAATAATTATCTTTATTAGTGCCGCAAGTAGGCTTACATTAACATTGCAATGAAGTGACTGTGAAAATCCCCATGGCCTGTTCGGGTACACGGAGGGAGAATTCAGAATGTCCAATTCACCTAACGGCGCGTCTTTCGGGACTTGTGGGAGGAAACCGGAGCACCCGGAGGAAACCTACTCAGACACTGGGAGAACGTGCAGACTCCACACAGATAGTGACCCAAGCCGGGAATCGAACCTGGGACTCTGGAGCTGTGACGCACCAGTGCTAACCACCTCGCTACCATGCCACGTTTCTGTTAGAAACTAACTTAAATTTGATTTTATGTATTGAACTTAATATGACTTGTGAAGAATCCCTTTCATTGCTACACTATAGGCATTTTGAAGTTAAAGACCTCCGTTCTTGATAAGAAAGATGCAGACCTTATTGTATGCTCCCATATATGAGTATGTTTGATGATGTAAACTTGCCTGTGTTGCAAATCTGCCACGACAGTTGAGCTGGTATCTTGCGCATCATTTAGGTTTTTTAAAAAAACATCCAGGAACGCTTACTGGTGCATTATGTGCGTAATTCATGCCCTTGCTTTGTATCCTGCCGTCTCCACCTGTTCTCCATATGACAGCGCTTCCTCTCTGTTCTCCCTCTTAGGAAAACTCCAGTGTGAAGAAAAGCATTAGTCAGATGACCCAAAGTCTGATCCGCAACCTATCGACCCACAGCCAGTACCAAGAGGCACGAGAGATAATCAAACCCTCGGTGACGGACAAGCAGACCATCCTGAAACCCAAGACTCAGTCCAGTCAGAAGGACATACTGAGTGTGTGCAACGACCCCTGTGTCTTAGCCCAGCAGCTCACCCACATCGAGATGGTAGGTCAATATTTTAGGGTTGAACAAACCTGGGTGTGGGAGCCTAAAAGGAAGCAATAAAAGAAAATAAATAGCCTGGTTACCAACAACAAGTTGACATGTACAGATGGCTCGTTTGTCACCATACAGCCCCCTTTCGCCTCATAATCCTGGCTTGAGGCCAGTTCTCTTTCCGCCACGGTCGGGTTGCAAGTGTTGATTTTTCAAAGTCTCACTCGAGCAAATAGGGAGTAAGGAGCGACACGACAAGAGTAAGCCGCAGGTCAGGGACTCATCACAGTCCAGCAGCGGAAACCAGTTGTGCGGCCTGTAGAGTTGGCTGACCATTGTCTCCATTAGCACCTCAGGATAGAATCTGACTCTTCCTCATACTTTTGTCTGCCTTTTTCCCCCCCCGAAGCAGTGTACCTCTGACTGATACTTTTTGAAAGAATTATATGGAACCTTTCAAAACCGGCGCATGTGATAATCCAACCCCGCATTATAAAGAGAATTTTTTTTTTCAATCCCTTTAATACATTTTGTGATTATCTGAAATTTTTACCCTCCCATTACCATCTCGATGAGTGATGAAAGCAACCTTTCACTATTTTCCTTAGCCCGACCCGCCATAATCTATAAGGTACAGGATGAGCGGATGACCTTGGGCGTGTTTCCCCGTCGGCTGGCGCTGGAATCGGGAAATGCGATTCGACAGAGAATCGGTTTTGACGCCAATATCGTGTCCGCGGCGGGTTTCACGGCAAATCACAATTCTCCGTTCCCTCGACTGCTGGGTCAGTGCGTTCCAGAACGCACGTACAGTAAACGCCATTCGCATGGCATTAGCGGGCTGGACCCCGTATTCTCTGGGGCGAATTCCCGACGGCGAGGTTCGCTTGTGCTTTTAAAAATTGTGCAAGAGGCGTAGCGGCTGCTGAGGGAGAGAGAGGGGGGGCGGGCGGGCGGGGGGGGGGGGGGGGGGGGGGGTACGGAAAGTGTCCAACGTCCATACTTTGCTGACAGTTGTGCCGCTGGCCAGGGGGTGGGGGGCTTCTGGCAGTGCTGGGGGGGTGGGTAACGGAGGGGGTGGCCAGGAATGGGGTCAGGACAGGACAGGCACAGAGCACCTTTGCCACAGCCTGTAATGCAGCCATGCAACTGCACACGTCGCTGACTGCCCACTGTGAATTTAGGGCCACAGCTCGTATGGGTGTGTCCCCCAGGCCACCCACCTAGGTGCCATCTGGTCCCAGCTGAACGATCAGTGGGATGGCCGCGTTCCAGTGCAACCAGTGCCATCTTTTTGGCTGGGATGAGTGCGTGTGGGGAGTGTAATGTGCATGTGCGGCTGCAGCTTGTCAGCCTCTGAGTGTCAATCCTGAACCCGGTGAATCCGCACCGTTTCCCATCGGAATCGTGGTGCCAGCCCCTCCACAGTTGTGGATCAGTCCAGGTGCTGCGCCAGTTTTGCTGCCATGGGTAGTACACAAAACCTGCCCCGGGGTCAACACAGTCTGAGGAAGGGAGAATCCCTTGCCTTTTATATATTCCTACCT
The DNA here is from genome assembly GCF_902713615.1 of Scyliorhinus canicula. Taxonomy (NCBI): domain Eukaryota; kingdom Metazoa; phylum Chordata; class Chondrichthyes; order Carcharhiniformes; family Scyliorhinidae; genus Scyliorhinus; species Scyliorhinus canicula. Next base: position 2,256,065 of record NC_052167.1, read on the forward strand.
TTTACATCGTGAGCTTTACTACACTGCATCTGAGGGTGGATTAGTTTTATTCTTGATTCAGTCTATGGCTTCTACTCAAAGTGTGCAAGGTTAAAATGAAGCAACTGCACCTCTAAAAGCAAGTTGGTTGACAGTTATCAACGTTAACTGTGAATTAATGTCTCCCTGATGTTTGCAGGAACGGTTAACGCACATCACTCCTGAGGAGCTGGTGCATATATTCAACCACATGGATTCAATGGACAATCACAAGGTAGGGGTGGGAAGCTTTTCATCATCCGTTTTCTGTCATCAAGCTTCAGCAGTCATATTCAGCCAGAGTTCATCCTGTGTAGCGCAGTGATTTTCTGTCATTAGTCAATAACCATCGCCTGTCTGCCCCGTGAAACATTAAGAGTGAAGAGTGTGTGTGTGAGTGCAATCTCGGGTTACTGTACACCAGTTGTCCGATGGTGTTGCGCACTTCATGCTAGGTGGGAGGAGAGAGGTTAGTGTTCACCCCCTCCTCCTGCTTGAGGTACCATGTCCTCAGAGGACGATGGCGACCACAGACGTACATCGGACTGGTCCATGATTAAGACGGACAAAGTACTGCGGTTGCCTTCGGCAGTATGGCTTACCAGGAAACTCTGCCCGGCCTACCTCGGAGGTACGGGAAGGGGGAACAGGGCCGATAATCAACCTGTTTGGCCAGGTTATGGACGCACCTTCCATGGACATGGAGTCCCTGAAGTGGGACATGAACCCGGAGGTTCTGGCCGATAGGTGGGGACACTACGCACCAGACCCCAGCCCAATCCCCACCCCTCTCTCCAAGTGTGAGAATAAATTTCAAATGGCGCAAGGCTTTTTTTCTAATAAATCACCGGGCACACCGCTAAACGTGAGATTGCACTGTCAGATGCCGCTTTGTCTGCCGTTTTAACAGGTTGGGCAGCACGGTAGCAAAGTGGTTAGCACTGTTGCCTCACAGCTCCAGGGTCCGAGGTTGGATTCCCGGCTTGGGTCACTGTCTGTGCGGAGTCTGCACGTTCTCCCAGTGTCTGCGTGGGTTTCCTCCGGGTGTTCCGGTTTCCTCCCGCAAGAGGCGGTGCAGACTCGATGGACCGAATGGCCTCCTTCTGCACTGTAAATTCTATGAGTCTACGAGGTGCTGATAATACAGTGGGCCCGAGATCTCAGACATACACTTGCAACATGTTTCAGCACCGATATTCCACAGCTGGTTGGCCTACCAGGTTGAAAACGTTTTGAAGCTGCAGTTGTTCAGGTCTCTCTCCCCTCCACCCCCTCAACCCAGCGGGTGCCACTTTGTGATAGATTGGTGCTGAGCTTTCGTTGCGGTTCTCAGTCAGGAATTTAGAGCCACCTGGTAGACTCGGAAAAGAGCTGGGAGGGGGGAGGAGGCAAGAAATCTTAAACCGCAAGCTGCCCACAAGCATTAACACCCTCTGAACACTTAGGGAGGCATGTGTGTGGGTGGGGTCGGAGGAGAGGGGAGGGGGGTGTACGTTAGACAGAGGATCATTTATCAAAGTGCTCACGTTTCGGCAGCTGGGAACACGTCTTGACTTTTTTTCCCCTTTTTTTTCTCCTACTTTTTTCTTTGAAGAGCTGTCGCAGTGACATCAAGAAGACGTGCAACTTGGAAGCGTGCGACAACTGGTTTAATCGGCTAAGCTCCCTGGTCGCCACCGAGATATGCAGAGTAAGTTCACGGGGGCGACTCTCTTGCCCCTGGCAAGCGATTAGTCCCCTCAGCTGCCGCGCTGCGATGTGTCAGTGATACTAGTGCTACAGTCTCCTCTGTTCCACGTCTGCGGCTTGGAGAGGGGGCGGGGGGGGGGGGGGGGGGGGGGGGGGAGTTTTCTAGTAAGTGAGTGACCGTGGTGGGTTCTCCAGGAATTCACTCTGTGTCAGGTTTTTTTGGGGGGGGTGGGGGGGTCTGCTGCATCTGTCCAGGGGCCACACTTATTCTGTGGCTCCAGTGTTTTAACTTGTATCCCCCAGGATTTGCTTCCGGTTAATTTGACTGTCGGTTGTTTGTGACGCAGATGTGCAGGCAATAGAGTTTTACAGCACAGAAAGTGGCCCTTCGGCACATCGCGCCTGCACTGGCAACCGAGCCCTGATTTAGGAATTATTGGTGGGAGGTGGAGAGGGTTCTGTGGGGTCCCAGCTGACCGTCCAGCAAACCAGTTCTGTCTCTCCTCCTGCTGACGTACCGATGTCACAGAGTGACCCTTTTCTAATTGCTAGATTGGCAAGAAGAAACAGAGGACCCGGATGGTGGAGTTTTTCATCGACGTGGCAAGAGAATGTTTTAACATCGGCAACTTCAACTCACTAATGGCCATCATCTGTGAGTATTCTCTCAAGCTCTCTGCACCCCTCTCCAATTCTGGATTTCTGTCGCTTCGCTCTAGGCAGTCGCTCACTCCGCTGCCAAGGCCCTGAGTTCCGAAGCCCCCACCCTCCCCCCCCCACTCCACTCTTTAAGATGCCCGTTAATACCTCCCTCTTTGACCAAGCTTTTAGTCACCTGACCAAGTATCTCCTAATGTGCCTCGGTGTTAAGTTTTGTTTGTGAAACTCTTTTGGATGTTCTTTTGCTGTATAAATACCTCCCATTCACTGCGTAATGAGACGTCAACGCCTTTTGATACTGAATCAGTTCCTGTACTGAACGTAGCCGTCTCTTTCCTCTCTCTTTGCAGCTGGTATGAACCTGAGTCCTGTAGCCAGGCTGAAAAAAACTTGGTCCAAGGTCAAAAAGGCGAAATTTGAAGTTTTGGAAGTAAGTGGCTGCGAGGACGGACGCTGTTTTTTGAAAAGTAATCTTTAGTGTCACAAGTAGGCTAACATTAACACTGCAATGAAGTTACTGTGAAAAGCTCCCAGTCGCCTGTTCGGGAGAATTCAGAATGTCCAAATTACCTAACAAACCCGTCTTTCGGGAGGAAACCGGAGCACCCGGAGGAAACCCACACAGACACGGGGAGAACGTGCAGACTCCGCACAGACAGTGACCCAAGCCGGGAATCGAACCTGGGACCCTGGCGCTGTGAAGCAACAGTATTAACCACTGTGCTACCATGCTCTGTCGGGGTGGTAATTTTTACAGTAGCCACAGGCTCTGTGCATCTTTTTGTTGTTCCTTTCGTAACTGCATAATGATAAAAGGGGAGGACACTCGAATTCCTACTTTCATGATTACTGCGTGATTGGGTATAGTTGTTTCCCACCGTAGGACCCTTCTGTTACTTTCTTAAAAGTTCTTGCTTATACCCTGACAAGTTATTTAGCATAACCATAAACACCCAGCGGGAAGCACAAGCCAAGGTCATCACCACTTCTCAAGGGCAAGAAGGGATGGCCAATGCTGGCCCTGCCAGCGATGCCCACATACAAGAAAGAATATTTTTGAAAAGCTCAGAGGTGGGGTGGTGAACAGACAAATCTGCGCATACAAAGGACGGTGCAAGGTTTGAAAGATCCAGGGAGATGCCCGGAAACGTGAGGAGGAAATGGTTAGTTTCCCCGGTGATTAATAGATCTCCGGGGGGGGTGGGGTAAGGGACAGAGTGCGAGATTTGTTGAATTTTGGGTCAATGGTTTGTCTTTTCCCCTTTGATTGCTCTGTGACGATAGCACCACCGTGTGGCAGGGCTCTGGTTAGAGGGTCCCGACCCCACAGCACGGTCGAGGATTTGCTCGTGTGCAGAGGTGCGATGACTCTGCGGGCAGCCACAGGAGCTCTGCTCACCACACTCCCTGGATGCCCATTGTTAAGCTGAGCCGAGGAATGTCTGGCTTGGCTGTGTCACGAACGCTCAGAGAGCTGATCAGTCTCGCCTCAAAAATGATGTTTGTTGTAGAGCTTATTCATCCATTGGCTGTGAGGCTCACTAAGAACACTTTGGGCTGAAATCATTTTAGCATGAACAGGTTTGCATGAAATCCCTCTCTGCTGTTTTAAAAAATGCAGTGACCTGTTTTAAATGGGGTCAGTGCCTCCTGTGAACCAGCACTAACACATGCTGATATTGCCACAAATTCAATCCATTAATATTTCATCCTGCTCCTCCACCCCTTCACATTAACACCCAGTACACATTACGCACAATGGAATTTCACTCTGAATGGACATGATTTGGGAGCACGTTGCATGGAATTTTACAGCAAGAAGGAGGCAATTCAGCCCATCATCCTGTGCCTGTTCTTTGGTAGAGTTACCCACTTCTCTGGAGCCCTGTAAATACTTGCCTTCAGGTAGATATCCAAAATAGATGTGAGGGAGAACTTTTTTTGTACACAAGGTAATGAACTAGCTACCTATGAGGGTGGTGGAATGGAACTGATTTATTCTACAGAGAGCTGGCATGGGCTCGATGGCTCGAACGGCTGCCCGCTGTACCGCTATTGCTCTGTAGCTCCTTTTGAACGTTACTGTTGGATCTCCAACTATCAGGGCATTCCAGACCATCATAATACATCATTGTTTGTCAAAGAGCTCCCCTCGTCTTCTCTGGCCCCCTTGCCAATTGTGGCCCTGGGTGACTGACATTTCCGCCATCAGAAATAGTTCCCCCTTATTTTCTCTGAAACATTCCCATTCTCAGGTGCCTGGGTCACCATCTCGCTCTCGGCCTCCCTCAAGTGCAGGTGTGCGTAAAGATCTCCCACACAGTGGGACGGTGGTTAGCACTGCTGCCTCACAGCCCCAGGGACCTGGGTTCGATTCCCGCCTCGACCCCTGTGCTCGGTTCCAACCTCGGGTGGCTGCCCTGTGTGGAGTTTGTACGTTCTCCCCGTATGTGCGTGAGGTTCCTCCGGGTGCTCCGGTTTCCCCCCCACAGTCCAAAGATGTGCAGGTTAGGTGGATTGGTCGTGATCAATGTGTGGGGTTTCGGGAATAGGGTGGGGGAGTGGGCTTAGGTAGAGGGTTCTTTTGGAATGTCGGTGCAGACATGATGGGCGGAGTGGCCTCCTTAAGCACTGGAGGATTCTGATTCAATGATCCCTTCACCGCCATACTCGCACCATTGCAAAAAAAACATTGTGCTCCAAGAAAACGTTCAACCCGATGCTAATTCTTTTTTTCCTGTTCTGTGTTTTGCTGATTAGAATCACATGGACCCCTCCAGCAACTTCTCTCACTATAGAACCGCGCTTCAGGGAGCAGTACAGAGATCCCAGACAGCGCACAGCAACTGGGAGAAGGTAAGCAACGCATTAGAAGGGACAGATATTGCTGGATTATTGCGTCTAACTCTCTGTCAAGAGGAGACGATTCAGTCAGGGTTCCACCTTGCCTCTTCCACTGGTTGAGTAAAGGTTACTCACTATGGCCTCCATAGAATTACATCAATCAAACAGGCCATTTGGCCCTACTGGTCTGTGGGGTTTACACTCCGCCTGAGTCACCCTCCATCAGCTGGCTCTATCAGCATAACTTTCTATTCTTGTCTTACATACTTGTCCAATCCTCAGTGTGCCTGTGCTATTCGCTTCGATTCCACATTCTAAGCACGTTTCTCCTGAATTTCCCACTGGATTTATTACTGGCTGATAGAACATACAGTGCAGAAGGAGGCCATTCGGCCCATCGAGTCTGCACCGACCCACTTAAGCCCTCACTTCCACCCTATCCCCGTAACCCAATAACCCCCTCAACCCAATAACCCCTCCTAACCTTTTTGGTCACTAAGGGCAATTTATCATGGCCAATCCACCTAACCTGCACGTGTTTGGACTGTGGGAGGAAACCGGAGCACCCGGAGGAAACCCACGCAGACACGAGGAGAACGTGTAGACTCCGCATAGACAGTGACCTGGCGGGGAATTGAACCTGGGACCCTGGCGCTGTGAAGCCACAGTGCTATCCACTTGTGCTACCGTGCTGATGTTTGGGGTCTCCAGTTTTAAACTTCCCCCCGCAAGTCAAAACACTTTTTTTCCCCGACCTGTACCCCGTCGAGCCCCTTGGGAATTTTGAAGACCCACATCAGGCCACCTCTTCCCCCTCCCCAGTAGTAAGAGCCCCAGCCCAATCGGTTTTCCGTGATAGCCGGTTAGCTCAGTTGGCTGGACGACTGGGTTGTGATGCGGAGCGACGGCAACAGCGGGGGTTCAATTCCCGTACCGGCTGAGGTTATCCGTGAAGGCCCCGGCTTCTCAACCTTGCCCCTCACCTGAGATATGATGATCCTCGGGTTAAATCGCCACCAGTCAGCTCTCTCTCAAAAGGAACTATGGCGACATTTGTTCGTTATTGAGAGAAAACACGAAATCCAGAAGCATTCTTCCTGTGCTTAGACCAGGCACAATAAAGAATAGAATACCTGGCTGCATATCCCGGTCCTGCCTGTGGGAGCTTTCTGTGTACAGCACACCGTTAGAATTTGCACAACACCATAACGAATGAATACAAGTTATTGTGCATGTGATGATTAAGAGATATGGGGTACTGTGGGAATGTGGGATGACAAGTATCACAATTTGCTTTTTAAAATTTCCTTTAATTAAAAGAGTTATTTCTGATTCAGTAACTCAAGGGGATAAATTGTCAAATTGTATTTTTTTTTTTTTAGATTGTCATCCCAGTGTTCAATCTCTTCATTAAAGACATCTACTTTCTGAACAAGGTTCACGCAAACAGGCTGGCTAATGGACAGATTAATTTTAAGGTAAGCGGACCCGCATCACACAGAAAACACGAGAGCTGCGTCGGTCAAGACGTTTCATGTTTCCCTGCCGAGAGGGAAATCACTCCCCCCCCCTGTTTGACTGTTCCTTCACCTCTCTGCAGAAATTCTGGGAAATTGCCAAACAGATTAGTGAGTTTATGATGTGGAAACAGGTTGAGTGTCCCTTCGAGAAGGACAAGAAGATCAAACACTATCTCCTGACGGCTCCTGTCTACACAGAAGAAGGTAAGCGCTCCCCTGTTAACAAGGTGGCGTTTGGCCACTGTCCCAGTCGCCTTAATTCCACAGGGCTGCAAAGGCCAGCTCCTTTGCAGCCATATTTTCGGTGCTACGGGCGATGTTTTGCTGAGTGTGTGTGCTTGAAGTGTGCACATTGTGGCGTTGGTTTGATGTCAGCGGAGGCAGCCATTTTTTGCGCCCCGCCCTCGAACAGGCACAACAGCAGAAATTAGCAGAAATTATTAAAAGGGATCAATCCTGTCAGGTCAGATGTTGCTCTGAATCTACTGACTCTTGCTGAGCTTGTCAAAGTGCTGCGGAGAGCGGGCAAGGGGGAAGAGAGGATGCACGCGGGCAAGAGACAGAATATGCAATATGCACGGCGGGTGGGGGGGGGGGGGGGGGGGTTGGAGAAAGGCAGGACAGAAGCAATGCAAGTGAGTGCATGAGAGGGAGGAGGGATAAGTGAGGGAAGCGAGAGAGCATCCGATAGGAGGTAGAGAGGGAGACAGTGCATGAGAAGGGGGGGAGAGAGCTAGAGGACACTTGAGGAGGAGAAGAGAGGGAACGAGACAGCTGGAGTGCTCATGAGGAGGGAGAGTGAGCAAGCGGGGGAGTTAGAGTAGGTGGGAAGGGTTAGGGTATGGGAGGGGGAGGACCTGAGAAAGGTGGGGGGGGGGGGAAGGAGTGACAGAGAGAGCAAGGGTGAAAGAGGGGGGCAAAATGATGAAATAAAATAAAAACAAAATAAAGCCAGCACAAAACAAACTATTCTGAATCAAGCTTTATCAAACAAACCACACGATATTCCATAGAAAAGTCAAGTAACCATGCTTGTGCATTCACCTAGCGCCTCTCCTCCATTTGTCTTTTCCTGGCCTACCAATTGGTACCCCAGACTCTGCAGAGGCGTCAGGAAAAGTCTGCTACATTTCAGTGCGATTGATTTGTCGAAGTCTGACTTTAGTATACTCAATGACTGAGCATCCGAGAATACCAAAGATTGCTGACTCTACTGGGTGAGGAAGTTTCTCCTCAACTTGAGTCTTAAATGGCCAACCCATTATTCTCGACTATGATTCCTAATTCTAAACTCCCCACCCGTGGAAACACCCTCCCAGCATTTAACCCGGTCAGGCCCTGTAAGAATTTTTTATGCTTCAAAAAGATCATCTCTCATTCTTCTGAACTATAAGCAGGGTAGGCCTACTCCATTCAATCTGTCCTTATTCATAGAATCTCTACAATGCAGAAGGAGGCCATTTGGCCCATCAACTCTACACTGACCCGCCGAAGGAGAGCCCTCCCTAGGCCCAATCCTCTGCCCTATTATCGTAACACTGTGCATTGATCATGGCCAATCCACCTAACCTACACATCTTCGGACTGTGAGAGGAAACCGCAGCACCCGGAGGAAACCCACACAGACACGGGAAGGTGCAAACTCCGTACAGTCACCCAAGGCTGGAATCGAACCCGCGTTCCCGGAGCTGTGAGGCAGCAGTGCTAACCACAGATTCTTAGTCACAGTGTTTTACAGCTCAGAGGGTTACGGGGATAGGGTGGGGGAGGGGGCCTAGGTAGGGTGCTCTTTTGGAGGGCCGGTACAGGTTCAATAGGCCGAATGGCCTCCTGCACCGAAAAGATTCTAAAAATCCAGTCTGCTGTTTGTTGTGGGAGAATCCCATGTGCTAACGATCCTCAGAGAGAGAGAGAAGAAATTCCTCCTCATCTATCTGAAATGGGACACACCATAATTTGATCCAGTCTTCCCTAGCTCCAGATTCCCCGTGAGTGGGAGCTTTTCCTTGGCAGCTATCCTATAAAGCTCCCCAGGATCTTTTATGTTTCAATAAGATCACCTCTTATTCTAAACTCCAATGAGTATCGGCCCAACTTGCTCAACCCTTCCTCCGAATCCAAACCCATTCTTCCCTCGGAATCAGTCTGATCAATCTGCAATCCACGGCAAATGTGCCTCTCCTTCAGTAAGATGACCAAAACTGCACACACTACTCGAGTGTGGTCTCACCAGTCAAAAGTGGGTGATTGTCCATTCGCAGTGTTAACTAGCAGAACATTTATCAGCCTGAATCAAAAAGCGAAGTTCTACGTATTGCAAAAAAAAACTGTCTCTGATTTGGATTGGTGTAATTTGGAACACGTGTCTTAAACTTTCTATTCCTTTCTCTAGCACTTTACTTGGCTTCATTTGAGAGCGAGGGGCCAGAGAATCACATGGAGAAAGACAGCTGGAAGTCACTCAGGTACTGGTCCCTGCACGAGCGTTTCTTAATCCTTATAGCGTATTGATGATGCCAAGAGTCCGATATCAATTTAGCCTCAAATCAAAAGTGAGGAGACCCAAATTTTAATGTAAGGTCCATTAAATAGATTGATTTAATTTGGCAAAACATCAGCAAGGGGACGCGGTCTTTCGACTATACCAAGAAGTAAACACGGTAAAGGTTGAAAGAAACATGGCTGGACACATTCTCAACTGGAACGTCTGTCTGATTTGAACAGAGTGGGTGCATTTCCTCAGTAATTGAGGCTTCTCCACATTTCCCATGAAATAGGGCAGCAGAGAGAGCGGGCGAAGCTGTGGGGAAATTTACCACCTATCCCCTCTTGCCTCTGAAACAGGAAGCCATGGGTTCAAATCTCATTCCGGGACTTGAAGAGAAAAAGCAAATTGAGGCCTACCCTCTAGGCCCATCTTTTGGTTGAGATGGATGTATATGATCCCCCGGCAGTATTTTGAAGAGCCAATATTCAATTCCCCCATCAGCATCCCCAAAACAGATGATCTGGTCGTTATCACATTGCTGCCTTTGGGAGCTTGCTGTGCGCAAATTGGCTGCTGCCAATTTCTGGCATAATGACAGTGACTGCATCTCAAAAGTACGCCATTGACTGTAAAGTGCTTTGAGACACCTTGTGGCCTGAACAATGTTGGCCGGGTTGCTCCCTTGCGAGTCCGCCCCGCTTCCGCTGCTAGCGAGGTCGGAGAATTTGGCGCTCGGCCAAATCTCCCGTTCACTGCAGCTGGACCAGAACGGGTGGAGATTCCCGCCCGTTGTGTAAATGCAAGTCTTTATTCATTTTCTCTGTTCCTTCCTTGCTGTTACCTTGGTAGTGTCGTTTAAGTGGCCATTTAGTTGTGTGTGTGGGTCGCTGCTGTAAAAGATCTACCCTCTTGGTGGACATAACAGTCGCTACACTTCAAAGTAATTCATTGTCTATCACTGAGCGATGTGATGAGATGCAATATAAAGATTTGCATTCACTGAAATAGTAATAAAAGTCTGCCCTTGCAACAAACTGCAACGACTGTGGAGGTTAACACAGGAAAATACAAAACGACGAGTTGATGTGGACAACAGGCAAAGGAGAAGTGTTGATCAGCAAACCTAGAGAACTCCCTTTGAATAGTACCGTACAATCGTCTAACACTGACCTGAACGGTTAGACAGGACCTCATCAATTTCTGCAGTGGGGTTTAAACCCTTGCCGTTCCAACTCGGAAGGATTGCTTCCACTGAGCCAAGCCAATGCTCAAAGTATCTTTCTAAACAACTTGCTCTGAGTCAGAATTCTAACATATTACTCGCTCTTCCCTCTCTCCTGGCAGGGCAGCACTGTTGAACAGAGCGTGAAGGAAGCACGTTGGACGTACTAGACACTGCGAATCATTTGCACTGCGACAGATTTTAGCTCCAATTGGACGGAAAGGGACTCGGCGTGGTGATTGTTGCTTTACATTTGTAAATTTTGGTTTTGATTCGGACTCGGATCGTGACTGTACAGAGAGAGAAAAGAGGCCGACTGATGGGGCTCAGGTCCCGCTGGCGGGGATATGTCTATTAAACGCCTTTTGCAGCAGACTTTGTGCTTTGACTTGTAAAATAAACGGAAGACAAAAGAGAAGGCAGAAGAATGACTTTTGCCATCGGGCAGGACCCTGTAATGAAGAAAAGCATCATGGGCACTCCCCCAACTGCTGTCTCTATGGATACCAGTGGAAAATAAATAGGACAATGGCAGCCTGTGAGAAATTCCTACTACTGTCAATTCATTCTTTGTTTTGTGATAACTTGCTGCTTCTGTGTGAGAGAGAGTTAGTTACGGGTATAAAGAGAATTGAAGGGAATATATGTTGCACCAGAGTCTTGCTGTCTTATGGAGTGGTGTTGGGTGGGTGGGTGGGGGAAGGAAGGGGGCACATTGGCAGAGTTTAGACAGGCCTAATCTTAGGACTGCCCCATGAGAAAGAAGGATCTCTATCCACCGCGGAATGTATCCTGATGGTTTTACACTGCAGTTTACGGAATGATGACCAGAATATGACCTATTGGATTGTCGCTGCTCTAACAGAGTGTGCCGTTTGTTTGTGTTGTGTTCTATAACTCATATTTTCACTGTTCTCTTGGATTGAAGAACTTTTTTGTTTGGGCAGGGTACAGGCCCCACTTTTAGGCTTTCACTAGGATGAAGGATACACTGCAGTGATTGTTACATATTATAGTCTATAGCCTGCAGAATGGATAGTCCCCAGGGCTGGGGCACCCCATGGCCCTGTCTTACTGGAGTGCATGCATGCTGCTGATGTTCCAACTCAACCCGCTCACACGGCTTTTGATCTTAAAAGAAAAACCTAATTAAATAGTGCAAGAAGGTTGAAATAAATTGCCTTTTCCTTTAAACCAGTCTGGGGTCTTCAAAATTGTTTTGGGCTCCCTATTTGGACACTGTGTGGAATCTTTCTGCCAATAATTAACTGAAGTAATAGATACTCCCTCCCCTGATAGAATCATAGAATTTCATAGAATTTACAGTGCAGAAGGAGGCCATTCGGCCCATTGGGTGTGCACTGGCTCTTGGAAAGAGCACCCTACCCAAGCCCATACCTCCACCCTATCCCCATAACCCAGTAACCCCACCCAACACTAAGGGCAATTTAGCATGGCCAATCCACCTAACCTGCACATCTTTGGACAGTGGGAGGAAACCGGAGCACCCGGAGGAAACCCGCGCACACACGGGGAGGACGTGCAGACTCCGCACAGACAGTGACCCAAGCCGGGAATCGAACCTGGGACACTGGAACTGTGAAGCAATTGTGCTAACCACTATGCTACTGTGCTGCCCATAGAGAATAAAGGTACATTGCAAGATTGTCCATAAGGCCCCATCAGGAATATTGTGAACGTGTCTGTGTGTCAGACAGGCAGTGTAGGGGAGATTAGCCAGCCTAATCCTCCGGGTTCGAGGGCAAGGTGGTGATCATCATTGACGAACCCTTGTTTTTTTTTGAGGTTCACTCAACCGACAATTCGCGGGGACAACTTATACAAGATGGCTAGGCTAAATCTAGAACAATACTTTGAGCTACTTTCTGGCCCAGTGTTGAGAAGGCTTTTTGTGTCGAGCCTGATCGACAGCTTGAGTAGACATCACGGACCAGGTACAGGACATTGGAGCTGGATGCTGTAGTGGAGGACAGTAGGCTTGAGGTAAAATCAGCTGAGGAACTTTGATCTGAGCCCATCCTGGGAGCAGTCTGCCCAATCCATCATTAATCCTTTGTTTAAGCTGCAAATGGTTTTACCCAAATATGGGACACTATCTTGTGTTGACATCACATTATCGCGCCTTACAAAGCCCCAGGAACTGCCAGTGCATTTCTGACCATACCGTGGGTAAAGTGTTGGGCTTCAGGGATTTTTCCAAGGCCCAGTTACTCAAATTGAGACTAGCTACCATCCCCAGAGCGATTAGAGTGACCGATCTGCGAAGATGGTTTGATTGAAGATAGAGTGTGAGAACACTCTGGGTGATTCACAAGGAAAGCACTCCAATACGCTCTGTGAATTACTAATCAGGGTGCCTGGTGTTCTTCATCCGGAGGAAAAACCCAATGGCAATCCCTACAAATCCCACAAAGACAAAACTCGGCAAATTTGGTCTTCATAAATTGGGAGGGGAGGAACTCCAATTATTCTTTAGTTTCTTTAATTGAGCTTGTACACTACGGACAGAAAACAATTAGCATCCTAACATATTACCTAGAGCTTTCTGTGGCACAGGAGGCCATTCTACCTATTGCACCTGTGCTATCTCCACAGTGGAGGTCCCTGCCCATTCCCCCTGCATGTCTGTTGCCAAAGTGAGTTTTGTCTGAAAGTAATGACAGAGAAGACTAGCCAGAGATTTCTGCCTTTGTTTCAAGTGCCTCCTGACCCACCCCACCCTGTCAACGTTAGTTTAAGACGGTCGTACTGAGGGTATCCTTTAAGAAGCACTTCCTCAGGGCTCTGTACGGCATGAAGTTGTTTATTAGAAGACGGGATTATGACTTAGCTGCACATCTGACACCAGAAAGCCTCCCACTTAAGGTCAAAGTCCATTTTGCCATCTGTGGGCCTTGACATTCTAAGCAATCGCGTTATTCCTGATTTTACTTGGAGCAATATCAGCAGCGGCACCTCAGTAATGCAGTCCGTGGGACCCCCCCCCACCTCAGTAATGCAGCCCATGCGACCCCCCCCCCCCCCCCCCCCACCCCGGCAGATAACTGCAGGCAGACGCGAATAAGAAGTGTTTTCACAAAATCCGCAACTCATTTTCTGAAGTCGCACCTGGCCAAAACCAAACACGCGAGAATTGTCTGCTTGGGGGGGGGGAAAAAATGAAAAGAATTAAACTAGATTTGGCAACACTGACGTGCGATAGCTGTTCAGTACATTGCGTACCCGGCCACTACCTTATTTGAAAATAACTTTTGTAAAAACTTGGGTTGCAAATGCTGTGATTGGAAATTGAACCTGGCAGTGTTTCAGCCTAGTTTGCGTGGATCAGCTTTCACAGGGCCTTGTTGCATCTGTCCTGGAATTTACTGCAATGTAAGAAAGGGAGTAAATCTATAGATATGTCCCCCCCCACCTCCTCCCCTGAAAAAAATAAACACCCCTCCTCCACTTCATTTTCTTGTATGGGGAAGCATTTCTCCCAAGTGAGGAAAAGACTTGGCAGCACTCCTTTTTATTCTGTTCCTTCTCTAAAGGGTTTACTTGTCTAGAAGCACTGAATGTGTTGTACGCCACTTTCAATGTTTAAATTGTTGGTTTTTATAAAGATACAACTACAGAAAATAAATTATGTGAAAATCCTATGTGTGCGTCTGCTGGTGGTTTCAAATCTCTTGCTTGTTCGGAAAAGTATTTGTAATAAATAAGGTTAATGGGGGGGGGGGGGTTGTTGGGTTACTGGTATAGGGCGGATACGTTGACTTGAGTAGGGTGATCATTGCTCGGCACAACATCGAGGGCCGAAGGGCCTGTTCTGTGCTGTACTGTTCTATGTTCTATGTTTCCATCCACTAGCACAGTCAAGGTATCCAAAGGCCACTCGCACGTATCGACGCAATAAATATTACCGCCTATATTGTAGAGATTAAATACAGTTGCTATAAAGACCGGATCTTGCTCTGTAGTGTTGCTCAAAGGGAACAATTTGCATTTATATCGCACCTTCACCACAGCATTACCAAATTCTGTGCTTGACACGGGTCACGTGAGATATTAGGGGGGCGATTCTCCGATATGGAGCCCAAGTGTTCGTGCCCCCCCCCCCCCCCCCCTCCCCACAAGGGGCCAGCACGGTTCAGGAGTTGTTCATGCCGCTCCAGCCTCATTGCGCCGTGCCAGTCCGCGCATGCACAGGGGACATCTTTAGCGCGCCGGCCCCGACTCAACATGGCGTCGGTGTTCAGGGGCCGGCCGCGCCATAAAGTAGGTCCGGGGGGGGGGGGAGGCCAGCCCGCTGATCGGTGAGCCCCGATCGCGAGCCAGACCCCATCAGAGGCCGCCCCCCCCCATTGAAGAAGCTCCCCTCCCCCCCACAGGCCGCCCCCCCTGACCGTTCCCACAGAGATCCCGCCGACAGCGACCAGGGGAGAACGGCGGCAGCGGGACTCTGTTGTATCAGCGCGGCCCCTGCGGGCCTAACCCGCCGGCGCAAATGGCGGCGATTCTTCACACCTCGGAGAATCGCGAGCCGGGGTTGGGGCGTCATGGCACCGTTGCACCGATTCTCCAGCCGGGCGTGGGGCTTGGAGAATCGCCCCCTAGGAGAGGTGACCAAATAGATACATCTTGGATAGAGAGAGACAGACAGAGACTTGTGAAGGAATTGACAGAGAATAGGCCAATGCTTCCCAAATTATTTTCCAATATGACCCCATTTTAACACTTGAAAATTAACATAGACCCAATTCCAACAAAAACAAAACTGCAGCACAGCAGCATCCAACATGTTAATGTCCATATTTTAAATCAACATATAATGTATCGTGTAAATATGAAAATCTGTTTCCAGATTTGTAAAAACATTATTATTTTATATACTCATCTGTCAGTTTAGCAGCTGCAGCTCGTGGGTCTTGGCTAGGAAGGGGGTGGAGGAACAGATTGAGGTGGGTGGTGTTGGAGCTCACAGTGCCAGGGTGACTGGGCTGGGTGGAGACAGACTGCACCACAGCAGCAGGGCATCACCACAGGGTTCGTGGGCAGAGCCCGGCTCCGAGACCCGGTGAATTGGTCATTGGCAGGAGTCCACCCTATTTCACCCCCCCCCCCTCCTCACCCTCCCTACCTCTTCATCCACCCATCACCCACCCGAACCCCTCACCCACCCTATTCCCCAGCCCTCACCCACCCTACCCCCTCAGGTGGACTTTGAGTTGTTGTCGATTGGGAAAGCGATGAGCCAACTTTGTCGCTCGAGGGGGAGGTTTTATGAGTTTGGGGAGGCGGCCAGCCGCCTGTTAGCTCACCCGCTGAGGTGGCAGGCTGTGTCCTGGGGGATAGTTCAGATCAGGGACGCAGGAGGCGGGTTGGTTTTTGCCCCAGAGAAGGTCAATGCGGTGTTTGAGACCTTTTATTGTGGGCTGTATAAATCTGAGCCTCCGGAGGAGGACTCGACAATGGTAACCTGTTTAGATGGGTTGACCTTTCTGGAGGTGGAACTCGATAGAAGGCAGGAGTTGGATGCACGAATTGGACAGGAGGAGATTTTGAACTGTATTTGCCTAATGCAGACGGGTAAGGTTCCAGATCCAGATGGATTCCTTGTTGAGTTTTATAAACAGTTTGCTGGTCTGTTGGATATGTTCAATGATTCTCCATCTCGGTGGGGCAGTGTTGCCGACCTCACTGCCGCAGGTATCGATCTCCTTTATCGGTGGCACCCACCTATTTCTCTGTTAAATGCTGCTGCTCAGTTGTTGACTGAGATGAGGCGCAACATGTACCGGGAAATAGAAAAGGCATGTCAGAAAGGCAAGGTCACAGTGATCATGGGGGACTTCAATATGCAGGTGGATTGGGTAAATAATGTAGCCAGTGGATCCAAAGAAAAGGAATTCATGGAATGCTTACAAGATGGCTTTTTGGAACAGCTTGTCATGGAGCCCACAAGGGAGCAGGCTATTCTGGACCTAGTGCTATGTAATGAACCAGACTTTATTAAAGATCTTAAAGTAAGGGAACACTTAGGAAGCAGCGATCATAATATGGTTGAGTTCAGTCTGCAGTTTGAAAGAGAGAAGGCAAAATCGGATGTAATGGTGTTACAGTTAAATAAAGGTAATTACGAGGGCATGAGAGAGGAACTGGTGAAAATCAACTGGAAGCAGACCCTAGCAGGGAAGACAGTAGAGCAAAAATGGCAGGAGTTTGTATGCATAATTGAGGACACTGTACAGAGGTTCATCCCCAAGAAAAGAAAGATTATCCAGGGAGGGATTAGACAGCCATGGCTGACAAAGGAGGTCAGGAAATGTATCAAAGAAAAAGAGAGATCCTATAAAGTGGCCAAAAGCACCGGGAAATCAGAAGATTGGGAAGGCTACAAAAACAAACAGAGGTTAACAAAGAGACAAATAAGGAAGGAGAGGATCAAATATGAAGGCAGGCTAGCCAGTAATATAAGAAATGATAGTAAAAGTTTCTTTCAATACATAAGAAACAAACGTCAGGCCAAAGTAGACATTGGGCCAATTCAAACTGATTCTGGAAGGCTAGTGATGGGAGATGAGGAAATGGCTGGAGAACTTAATAAGTACTTTGCGTCTGTCTTCACAGTGGAAGACGTTAGTAATATCCCAAAAATTATAAAGGGTCAGGGGGCTGAGTTGAGTATGGTTGCCATTACAAAAGAGATGGTGCTAAAAAAGCTAAAAGGTCTTAAAATTGACAAATCTCCTGGCCCCGATGGGCTACATCCTAGAGTTCTGAGGGAGGTGGCTGAAGAAATAGCGGAAGCGTTGGTTGAGATCTTTCAAAAATCACTGGAGTCAGGGAAAGTCCCGGACGATTGGAAGATCGCTGTTGTAACCCCCTTGTTCAAGAAAGGATCAAGACAAAAGATGGAAAATTATAGGCCAATTAGCCTAACCTCGGTTGTTGGTAAAATTCTAGAATCGATCGTTAAGGATGAGATTTCTAATTTCTTGGAAGAGCAGGGTCGGATTAGAACAAGTCAACATGGATTTAGTAAGGGGAGGTCGTGCCTGACGAACCTGTTAGAATTCTTTGAGGAGGTGACAAGTAGGTTAGACCAGGGAAACCCAGTGGATGTGGTCTATCTGGATTTCCAAAAGGCCTTTGATAAGGTGCCACACAGGAGGCTGCTGAGTAAGGTGAGGGCCCATGGTGTTCGAGGTGAGCTACTGGCATGGGTTGAGGATTGGCTGTCTGACAGAAGGCAGAGAGTTGGGATAAAAGGTTCTTTTTCGGAATGGCAGCCGGTGACCAGCGGTGTCCCACAGGGTTCAGTGTTGGGGCCGCAGCTGTTCACCATATATATTAATGATCTGGATGAAGGGACTGGGGGCATTCTAGCGAAGTTTGCTGATGATACGAAGTTAGGTGGTCAGGCAGGTAGTGCTGAGGAAGTGGGGAGGCTGCAGAAGGATCTAGACAGTTTGGGAGAGTGGTGCAGGAAATGGCTGATGCATTTCAACGTGAGAAAATGTGAGGTCTTGCACTTTAGAAAAAAGAATCCAAGCATAGACTACTTTCTAAACGGTGAGAAAATTCATAATGCCAAAGTACAAAGGGATCTGGGAGTGCTAGTCGAGGATTCCCTAAAGGTAAACATGCAGGTTGAATCCGTGATTAAGAAAGCGAATGCTATGTTGTCATTTATCTCAAGAGGGTTGGAATATAAAAGCAGCGATGTGCTACTGAGCCTTTATAAGGCTCTGGTTAAGCCCCATTTGGAGTACTGTGTCCAGTTTTGGGCCCCACATCTCAGGAAGGACATACTGGCACTGGAGCGTGTCCAGCGGAGATTCACACGGATGATCCCTGGAATGGCTGGTCTAGCATATGAGGAACGGCTGGCGTTCCTGGGATTGTATTCATTGGAGTTCAGAAGGTTAAGGGGAGATCTAATAGAAACTTACAAGATAATACATGGCTTAGAAAGGATGGACGCAAAGAAACTGTTTCCGTTAGGCGAGGAGTCGAGGACCCGTGGGCACAGCCTTAGAATTAGAGGGGGTAAATTCAAAACAGAAATGCGGAGACATTTCTTCAGCCAGAGAGTGGTGGGCCTGTGGAATTCATTGCCGCAGAGTGCAGTGGAGGCCGGGACGCTAAATGGCTTCAAGGCAGAGATAGATAAATTCTTGATGTCGCGAGGAATTAAGGGCTATGGGGAGAATGCTGGGAGGTGGAGTTGAAATGCCCATCAGCCATGATTGAATGGCGGAGTGGACTCGATGGGCCGAATGGCCTTACTTCCACTCCTATGTCTTATGTTGGCAACGTGACTGGAGCTCTGCCTGTGGGGAGTGATTTCAGAGGAGCAGACAGGGTTTGTTAAAGGTCGGCAGTGGTCGACCAACATTAGGAGACTCTGGAATGTGGTGATGTCGCCCTCCTCAGTGGCCGTGTAACAGGTGATTATCTCATGGACACAGAAAAGGCGCGTGAGCGGGTTGAGAGGAGATTATGGGGCGATTTTTTTGGGGGGCCAAAATATATCCTGGGTTAGGCTTTTGTAGAGTCCCCATTGCGAGTGTCATGAGCTTGGGGTACTTTCAACTGAACAGAGGTATGAAGTAGGGATGTCCACTGTCCCCATCGTTGTTTGCTTTTGCAATTGAGCCGCTGGCTATTGCTCTGAGATCGGCTTCTAAGTGAAGGGGGACAGAGCAGAGAGGTAGCCCCTATATGTGACAATTTGTTGTTGTATATTTTGGACCCTCTCTCCAATGTGGGGGAGATAATGGAGTTGCTCAGGGAGTTTGATTCCTTTTCAGGGTATAAGCTAAACCTGGGTGGGTGAATATTTTCTGGTGAACCGTCTGGGGAGGGGAGCTGATCTGGGGAGGTTACCGTTTTGTCCGGCCAGGACTAATTTCCGGTATCTGGGAATTCGAGTGGCTCATGGCTAAGCTTCGCTCCACAAACTGAACTTGGCCAGTCTGGTTGATGGGGTGAAGGCTGATGGCTTTCCTTTGACGTCGGCAGGTAGAGTCCAGACAGTAAAGATGAATATTCTTCCAAGGTTTTTGTTTCTGTTCCAGTGACTGCCAGTCCTTCTTTCTAAGGCTTTTTTTTAGGGTCATTCCATCAATATTTACTTTCGTTTGGGTGCATCCATAGGGCTTTTTTGCAAAAATAAAATCTGGAGTGGGGGGGTGGGGAGGAGGTTGGCACCACCTAATCTGCTGTGTTATTACTGGGCGGCAAACATTGATAAGGGGTGGGGGTGTTTTAAGGATCCAGACTCTATACGAGATGGATGGAGGAGGCTGCTTGCATAGAATCAAGTTTGAGGACACTTGTTACCGCTCCTCTCCTGTTCTGTCTGGTAAGATTTTCGTTGAGCCCAGTGGTAATAGCCTCTTTGAGAATTTGGTATCAATTTAGACAGCGTTTGAAATTAGAACATAAGAACGTAAGAACTAGGAGCAGGAGGATGCTATCTGGCCCCTTGAGCCTGCTCTGCCAGTCAATGAGATCATGGCTGATCTTTTGTGGACTCAGCACTTTCCCGCCCGAACACCATAACCCTTAATCCCTTTATTCTTCAAAAAACTACCTAGGTTCGATGTTGCTGTTGCTGCCGATTTGTGGGAAACGTGTGTCGGTCTTGCCCCAAGCTGGTTGATTTTTGTGCCATCTGGCATGGGAGAGGGAGGGGCTGGAGAGGTTTAGAGAAATGTTTCTGGAGGGTGGTTTGCTGGGCTAGACGAGATTTTAGAGAAGTTCCTGCTCCGCGGGGGGAATGCATTCAGATACTTGGCAGCTGCAGGATTGTGTGTGTAAGAATCTTCCTTTGTTTCCCCTGGTGGTGGCGCCTTCACTTCTAGATAGGGTTCTGTCCTTCGATGAGCTTGGGGAGGGAAGGATCTCAGACATTCATGGGCAGATTTTGGCAACAGAGCAGCCTTCGTTGGAAGAAGCCAAGAGGAAGTGGGAGGGTGAGTTGGATTAGGTCTGCGAGTGTGGAGTGAGGCTCCTCATAGGGTCAACTTCGCCTTCGCAATGTGCAAGGTAAAGTTTGATACAGTTTAAGGTGATGGATAGGGTTCATTTGACCTGGGTGTATATGAATGGATTATTCTAAGGGGTGGAGGATAGGGGTGAGCGGTGTTCCCCGGGGACTGGCAAACCGCACCCATCTGTGTCGGTCTTGCCCCAAGCTGGTTGATTTTTGGGTCTGCTTTTTTTGAGATGATGTCAGGGATTCTGGGGGTTAAGGTGGAGCCGTGCCTGATGGTGGCCATTCTTGGGGTATGCGACTTGCCGGTGCTGCAGGAGGGGAAGAAGGCAGATGTCTTGGCCTTCGTCTCTCTAATAGTCTGGAGAGAATCGTGCTCGGGTGGAGGTTCCCAGCACTGCCTCAGGTTTCGCCTTGGTTGGGGGACTTGGTGGATTTTCTGCACCCGTAGAATATAAGATATGCCATGAGGGGGTTGGTAGACGAGTTGTACTCAAGTGGGCAGCCGTTCATTACTTTTTTTCTATAAATTTAGAATACCCAATTCATTTTTTATAATTAAGGGGCAATTTAGCGTGGCCAATCCACCTGCCCAGCACATCTTTGGGTTGTGGGGGTGAAACCCACGCAGACACGGGGAGAATGTGCAAACTCCACACGGACAGTGACCCAGAGCCGGGATCGAACCTGGGACCTCGGCGCCGTGAGGCAGCAGTGCTAACCACTGCGCCACCATGCTGCCCGCTCATTACCTTTTTTAAAGAGCTGGTTACCGTCAGCTGTTAGGGAGGTGGGGTTGGGGGCGGTGCTGGTCAGTCTAGTCGGGCTTTCGTTGTGTGTGTGGGGGGGGGGGGGGGGGGGGGGGGGTGGTTTTTGGGGGGGTTGGCCTTGGTGCGAAACTGGGTGAGGATGGGTGGGATTACGTTGGCGATATTCTTTGTAATAATGGAAGGTTTGTTTATATAGTTTGAATATTTAATTTGTTATAAATGAACATTGTTGAATAAAAGTATTATATATATATATGCGAAGACTCCGCTGCCTCTGCCTTTTGAGAAAGAGAGTTATAGAGACTAATGATCCTCTGAGGGAGAAAAATCCTCCTTATCTCTGTCTTAAATGAGTGACCCCTTATTTTTAAACAGTGACCCCTTGTTCTAGATTCTCCCACAAGAGGAAACAGCCTCTCCAAATCCACCCTGCCAATGTCCCTCAGGATCATAAAGGTTTTGATCAAGTAACCTCTTACTCTTCCGAACTCCAGCAGATACAAACCTAATATCTGCAATCTTTCCTTATAAGACAACCCTGGTATTAGTCTAATAAACTTCCTCTGAATTTCTCCCGATGCATTTACATATTTTCTTAAATTAGGAGAACAATACTGTACACCATACTCCAGATCTGGTGTCACCAATGCCCTCTCTCTGACTGTTTCCTATAATTGTTCTTTAATCTCTCATACTCTCTGATTTCCCCTTAGTTCTTTCTTTCTCTCCCTCACTCTCCTGTCCTCTATGACAACTGCTCGTCTGTCTCAGATCTCTCGCGTCCCTCTGACAATTGTCTCCGTCTTCCTATTCTGTTCTAGAACCTCTTCTATTTTGTATGTACACCAGCTCAACTGCCCTTCACCTTTCCCATTATGAAAGAAACAGAAAGATCGCCCCCTAGGAAATGTCCCCCCGTCTGCTGTGGTTTGGCATTCCATTATAAAAGCACTCACAAGCTGCCAGGGGGAACGTTTCTTAATTTCAGGGTTCCCCTTGGCAGCGGAGGGGGCTCGAGGCTAAGTGAAGTAGAGGCTGCTGACCCACCCAGAGAGGCCCGGTCGAGAAACTACAGCAGCGGAAGCCTCCGATGGATCGTGCGATCAGGCAGCCAGTAATCTTCCACCTCTTCCTGCTTTACCAGCTGATGCCTCTAGCACTCTGCCAGGGCCTGCCCGTCGAGAATGGCAGCCTCCGCCCCCGCTATATGTCACGGAGGAGTGTGCTGGACATCGCGTTTGTCCTTTGGTGCTACAGGAACCGCTATCAGTTCTCCATTTACAGCGTGAATGGCTACGGCTGCTACTGCGGCAAAGGGGGTGACGGCGTGCCGCTGGATGACTTTGACATCTGCTGCTTCAACCACGATTGCTGTTACGAGAGTGCCCTCCAGGCCTCGTGCGCAAAGGGCACAAACGTCTACTTCAAGCCCAATTACTCGCTGTGCAAGCTGGGCAGGGCCGAGTGCCCGGAGGGCTCGGACCCCTGCTCCAGTGACCTCTGCCTCTGTGATAAGCAGTTTGGCGAGTGCCTGGCCATTGCCACGTATCGGGACGAGTACACAAACTATCAGCAGAAGTTCTGCACTGAGCCCAAACGGAAATGCCCCCAAGAGGAGCGGATTGACGTGGAGGGGGAAACCAGACGATAGAACAAGGACCTCACTGGTCTCCACTGGAAATTATGATCTTTGTTTTCAAAAAGTAATTACATTTGTCTTAAACGTGCAAACTTTATCACTGGGGGTCTTTGCCTGAAATTTACTGCAGTATTAAATCGATGGATTCTTGTAATGGGGAGGGCAAATGCGTACTCCAATTCTTGCAGGTATGCCCACCTTTCATCGCAGGCTAGGCTGTTCAATGGAGCCAACAGTCCTTTCAACAAGACCCCCTGTTCCAGGCACAATGAGGCAGGATCGCCTAAATTAGCGCCCACAGGTTCCGAGTTCTCCCCCTGCCCCCATCCAAAACACAGCCACGCAATATTCCACCACCCACTGGACCACTTTGGCCATGTGGCTGTCACGGTTGCTATGAAGAACATAGCAACACATGACAGCGTAGCAACGCAGCCTCGGAGAGCAGCATAGCAACGGCAAGGGGATCAAGGCAGCTTAGCAACGCCTTGGTGTGAGCTGTGCAGGCTAGAGTAGGCGTGCACAAAAAGGTTCCAGGAGAAGAGATAAAATGAACCCTAGCCACCGCTATCATGCCAAGTGGAAGCAGAGTAGAGCAGAGCAGAGTAGAGGCAAAAGTCGAACCTATTCACTGCCCTCCCGAGTGTGTGCCAGGGTACAGGACTGGGCACTGTGCTAGTCGCAGCCCTGATGTGTTTCCTCAAGTGTTGAGAAGCCATCACCCTACAACCATTTCATATCAGTAATCACAGTGTGCCCTTTCCTTTGAGGATCAGGGGATAGGGTAGTTAGTTGGTTTACAACATGCAATGTTATTTTAATCACCAACCCGTAGCTTCTTCTGCCCACAACCCCCCCCCCCCCCCCCCCCCCCCCTCCCCCCCTCCCCAACCTTAAACAGTGAAACATTGGGTCTGTTTTCAATTTGTTTTTAAATTGCACACACAGCCATAGCGAGGGAGATGTTAACACACCACCTGACATTGTTTTACCTTTTTACATTTTCTTTTTAAACCTAGGCTTGTGAAACCTTTTAAAACTGAAAAACAGCGTCTCACAAACACACCGAGATGTTCGCTGGCAACAGTGCACGGCCCCATCCAACTCGGATGCTGCCAACAAGCTACAGATTAGATACCTGTGTACAGAACTTCATTGTGGCTGAGAATCACACAGCGGACAGTCCAATCTAAATTAAAATATATATGTCTGTATGAGTGACTCAGTGATTTGGCTGCACAAATCTTTTTACAGTCAGTAGGGGTTAGGGCAGTGATGGGACAACCCCCCACCCGCCTTCATCTAAGTGGGCGGCAAGGTTGAAATCCGGCTCGCTCACCCACCATGACTCCACGAATAAGATTAAATAGATTTAACGACACGCCGAATATTTCATAATGCGTTGCAGAAAATGCTCAATCATTTATATCTCAATGGAAGTGTCATCGACTTCAAGTGGTTAAAAACCAAAGAGATATTTACACTTTGGACACGGAGGGAGCGCACGGCTCTCACAGTCAATCTTGTGAGCGATCGGCACGCTTCTCACTTCACCTGCTCTTCTTTTATGAGTGGATCACTTCAGCCATACCGGTAGGAAAAAAAAACTACGCGGGTGGAACTTAGCGGAACGTGGGAACTCTGCACGTTGGCGACGGTCTTGTGGGGGCCCTACTCGGAACCCAGATGGGCCACAGGTTGCCCACCACTGATTAAGGGGGAGCAGCTGGTCGGATGTAGAGGGTTCATATGGTGGAGGTGCTGTCTCTTCCTCTCCTGTTGGCCCTCCTTCTCCACCAGGCGTCTGTCTCTTTCCGTCCTTTCCCTTCTCGCTCGCTCTATTCCTGCTATCTGTTTTGTCTTACCCACGTAGTCTCACAGGCCTTTGGCGGTGAGTCACAACAGCGTTCACTATTTGCCAGTTATAGACCGTTAAGCCGTCTGGAGTCTCAGAGATCTAGAGCTTAGGTTGCTGCACGCTCGTAACCAAGTGGGTGCAGCCTGGAGTCCCCTCATGGCGTTCTGAAGAACTGAATTCAGTTTAAAAATACTGGAATTTTTAAATGTTGGTGCCAGCGTCAAAAAACATACAACTGTTTCGCTAATGTCACAGAATCATAAAATCACTGCAATGCAGAAGGAGGCCATTCGGCCCATTGAGTGTGCACCGGCCCTCGAAAGGAGCACACTACCTAGGCTCAATCCAAACCTGTCCTCCAGGGTAGAAAACCAGTTGTCCCTTCCCAGACTGCCTCACGTGTGAATGTGATCCCAATCACATGGACCTCTGGAATGGCTCACCAGGCGTCACAATTAAGTCAGGACTAGCGATTGGCAACAAATGCCAGACCAAGTGTAAAAACACAATCCACTTGTACACAGATTTAAAATGATTCCAAGCTTTATTCCACAATGATTTATATCTCATCGACTGACCCCCATTTTAAAATAGTTCCACAGCGGCAAATGCATCATCCTCCACCTTCATCCTCGTTGTATCTGATTTGAAATCATGACTGACCCTAGGTTAAAGGTGCTAGATCAACGCAAGTTATTATTTTTGTGTCTGGGAGAGCTCTGCTTACAGATTGGCTGCTCGATTTGCTACTTTAGAATTCCTACAATGCAGAAGGAAACCATTCGGCCCATCGTGTCTGCACCCCCACACACCCAGGCCCACATCCCCACCCCATCCCCGCAACCCCACCCAACCTGCACATCTCTGAACTACGGGAGGAAACCCACGCAGGCACGGGGAGAGAACGCAAATGCAAACTCCACTGACGCCCGGAGGCCACAGTGCCAACCACTGTGCCGCCCCCTATTCTGCAACGGGGGGCCGCATTTCAAACGCGCTGAATTGCCAAACAAACCCTTTTGCACGTCCCGACGGCCTGAAAGCCTGGAGGAGGTCAAGAGAACAGAACTGCGTTTCTGAGTGCGAGCTGTTTTAAGCAGGGAGAGTGGTGAAGTTGCGGCCGGGAACCTTCCTGTGCCGTCCCACATTCTCTTCCACCCACGCTTTATAAAAAAAAATACAAAGTGAAAAGCTCTCTTTGAGATTTATAATAATCACAAATATACAATCATTCACAAAATCTGAGCACCCCGTTTCCTCGCTCTAAACTTACAGCCGAGCATTAAAACAAAACATAAATAAGGTGGCAAACTGATGTATTTTTTTCCTCAGTCAGACTTGTCTTTTTTGGGTTTGGATTGGATTGGTTTCTGGTCACGTGGACTGAGGTACAGTGAGAAGTATTGTTCTACGTGCGGCAGAATTCTCCCAAAGGGAGACAAACAGCCGACGCCGGAGTGAAACCCAGAGTGTTTCACTCCGGCATCAGAGGCCGCTCCTCGCCCCCTATTCTCCCCCCCCCTCCCCCCGGGGGGCAAGAAGCGGCGGCGCGTGAATCTCGGGCGCTGGGCCTTGACGCTTGCGTCAAAGCGGCGCGCCAGGAATGACGCGGCCGGCGCGCCTAAGTGACGTCAGCCGCGCATGCACAGGTTAGCCAGCGTCAACCCGCGCATGCTTGGTTGCCGTCTTCCCCTCCGCTGCCCCGCAATACATGCCGGCTTGATCTTGCGGGGCGGTGGAGGGGAAAGAGTGCGTCTTTTAGTGATGCCGGCCCAACGATCTGTGGGCACCGATCGCGGGCCAGACATCTCCTGAGCACGCTCGTGGTGCTCGATCCTCCCTCCGCCCCCCACAGGCCCCAAACACAGAGGTCGCGCGCTGTTCACGCCGGCAGCGACCAGGTGTGGTTGCCATTGAGGTGGGGTGGGTGGGGGGTGTGGGGGGGGGGCAGGGAGGAGAGGGAGCCTGGTTACAGCTGCTGCAAAGAATTCACATCATCAACTGACCATTCTGCCCCCTTGGCCCCTCCTGTGTCCTGCACGGGTCTGCTCTCTCTAAACTTTATACCTTTTCTGTCATAGATCGTAGAATTTACAGTGCAGGAGGCCATTCAGCCCATTGAGTCTGCACCGGCCCTTGGAAAGAGCACTCTACCCAACCACTGTGCTACCCTGCTGCCTTCCCTCCCTTACGCACTTTCCCAATTTACGTCTTAAACACATCAATACCAGTCGCGGCGGCCACTCCGAGGCAATGAGCTCCACATTCTCACCACTCCCCGGGTAAAGGGGTTTCTCCTGAGTTCCCTATTAAGATTTATTCATTACTATTTTGTATTTGTCTCACATGGATTCACCTAGAAGGGGAGACAACTCTACTTGCAACTTATCAGTTTCATAAGTTAAATACATCCATTAGGCACTCTAGTCTTCATTCCAACATAACACAGTTGCTCAACAGACCCTACGTAAGAAACAAACCCATTTATCTAAAGCTTAGATCAATGTCATATTATGTCAGCAATGCCATATTATGTTAGCTTCATGCTGCAGTGTCATTTTGATAATGAGAGTTTGATCCTGAAGCCTCTCCCTTGTTCCTCAAATTTCCTACAACACTGGGAGGAAATGCTTTCCAGTGAGATTGTCCGGCCGGAATTATATAGTGTGAATGAGGCTATAATCGTTCCTGGACATTGCTGTGTCTGTGTGCGGAGATAAGGAAGCGATATCCAAACAGAACAGTCCGACTAATGGGACACTACAACCAACCAAACAGAAATCCTCCCAACAACTTGGGTTGAAATAGTACCTTTAACGCGATGACTATAATAATAATCCATCGGATCCCTACAGTGCAGAAGGAGGCTATTCAGCCCAGTGAGTCTGCTTCGACCCTAGCTAGGCCCACTCTCCCAGCCTATCCCCGTAACCCCACCTAACCTGCACATAGATCATAGAATTTACAGTGTAGAAGGAGGCCATTCGGCCCATCGAGTCTGCACCGGCTCTTGGAAAGAGCACCCAACCCAAGGTCAACACCTCCACCCTATCCCCATAACCCAGTAACCCCACCCAACACTAAGGGCAATTTTGGACACTAAGGGCAATTTATCATGGCCAATCCACCTAACCTGCACATCTTTGGACTGTGGGAGGAAACCGGAGCACCCGGAGGAAACCCACGCACACGGGATGTGCAGACTCCGCACAGTCACCCAAGGCCGGAATGAAACCCGGGTCCCTGGCGCTGCGAGGCAGCAGTGCTAACCATCGTGCCCTAGTGTATTCTCTAAGAGTTTCGAAGAGCGAGAGGTGATCTCATTGAAACGTCCAAAATACTAAAGGAATATACAGGGTAGATAGAGGTAAGATGTTCCGCTGGTTAGAGAGTCTAGAACCAGGGGTGGGGGGCACAATTTCAAAATAAGGGTAATGCCTCTTCGGCTCAAGATAGGAGAAGTTTCTTTAATCAGAAGGTTTTAAATCTTTTGAATTCTCCACCTCAGAGGGCTGTGGAAGCTCAGTCATTGAGTTTGTTTAAGAGTAGAGATTAGTAGGTTTCTGATCAACAATAACGTAAAGGGTTATGGGGATAGAGGGCATTGACGTGGCCAATCTCCATGATCGGATTGAAAGGTGGAGCAGGCTTGAGGGGCTGAATGGCCTCCTCCTGTTCCTATACAACAGCCTAAGGCACTTCACAGGAGGGTATAAACTCGAGACACCGGGGAGAATTCACCACCACCTTCTCTTTTTCTTTTTTTAAAAATAACTTTAGAGTATCCAATTATTTTTTCCAATTAAGGGGCAATTTAGCGTGGCCAATCCACCTAACCTGCACATCTTTGGGTTGTGGGGGTGAAACCCACGCAGACACGGGGAGAATGTGCAAACTCCTCACTGACAGTGACCCAGAGCCGGGATTCGAACCCGGGTCCTCAGCGCCGTAGGCAGCAATGCTAACCACTGTGCCGTCCTGCCACCTTTTCAAGGGCAATGAGGAATGGGCCTGGCCAGCGACACCCCACATCCCGCATAGGAATAATATTTAAATATTAGGTCAGATGACCAAACAACCATGGTCAAGGAGGTGGCTTTAAAGAAACGTCTTACAGGAAAGTGAGTTGGAGAAACTGAGAGATGCAAGGAGGGAAATCCAGAGCTTGGGGCCCTGGAAACTGAAGGCATGGCCGCCAATACTGGAGCGATTATAGCTGGGAAGGCAGAAGAGGACAAAATTGAGAGGAGCACAGGTGTTCTGGAAAGCTGCGTGGCTGGACGAGGTTACAGAGCTAGGGAGGGACAAGGCCAGGGATTTGAAAACAAGATGGGGAACTTTAAAGTCAAGACCTTGCCAGGAGCCAACTTGAGGAGGGGGGGGGGGGGGGGGGGGGGGAGAGGAGATTACCACACTGCCAATGGGAACTGTGAGACAGCAGTGACCTTAACAATCCAATCAGACATGATCTGGGACCAGCAAGGCTCAGGTAACTACTTTACAAAGGGCAGAGGAAGATGTTAAACAGATTTACAAGGGGAGCGGTGTACATAATAAAACAGCCGTCTAGGACAAGCTTCTAAGGTCCACTGAATGTACAAGGTCCCCAGAAGTGATGCCTCATGTGATTATTTGTGGTGTTGCTGACTTGACTCTTTAACATAGCACACCAGCCCCCTCTCCTGGCAGGGCACACACGCTGCAGTTAAACATCTGGCCAGTTGCATGCAGAGGCGTCCTTTGAGGCTGGTTGCGAGCTTCATTAAACTCCTGCAATTTATAACAGCTCACAGGTACTTTCTTTTCCCCCCAAATGAAGCACCTTGGATAACCCCTCGACCCCAAAGTGCAGGTTTGGCAGATTAACCATGCTAAATTGTCCCTTAGTGTCCAAAGGTTAGGTGGGGTGACAGGGATTTGGCCGAGTTGCGGTGCTCATTCAGAGGGCCGGTGCAGACTCGATGGCCGAATGACCTCCTTCTGCACTGTAGGGATTCTATGACCTTTCGCCAGCACATTTCCCTCCAGTAAACCGTGCACTAATGTAATTTAGTCAAACCAGAAATGTCTGGCATTTACCGAGTGCCTTTCATGAACCCAAGATATCCCAAAGTGTTTTACAGGCAAGGAAATACTTTTTGAAGTGTAGTCACTGTTGTAATATAAGAAAGCTGGCAGCCAACTGTACACAGCAAGATCCCACAAACCACAATGTGATCATGATCAGATCCTGCTTTTTTCCTGCCACTTTCCAGCACTTGGCCCATAGCCTTGAATGTTATGACATTTCAAGTCCTCAATCAAATACTTTTGAATGGTTGTGGCTCTCCGGCCTCTACTACCCTCCCAGGTAGTCCATCTCCCACCACCGTCTGGGTGAAAACCTTTTTCCACAAATTCCCTTTAAACCTCTCGCCCCTCACCTTAAAATTATGCCTTTAACTAAGGGGCACAGCGGCTTCCCATCCACCCTGTCCATGCCCCTCAATCTTATGAACCTCACTCAGGCCCCACCCCCTCAGTCCTCTCTGCTCGAGTGAGAACAACCCGAGCATGTCCAGCCGCTCGTTATAGCTTCATCCCTGGCAACTCTCCTCTGCACCCCCTCCAGTGCAAACACATCCTTCCTAGTGAGGGAACCAGAACTGCACGCAGCACTCCAGCTGTGGCCTAACCAAGGTTTTGCACAGCTCCCACATAACCTCCCTGATCTTATAATCTATGCCACAACTGATAGTGTTCCGTATGCCTTAACTGCCCTATTAATCTGTCCTGCTGCCTTCAGGGATTGGAGGACCAAGGTGCCAGAGCTTTGTAGTATCCTGCCATTCATTGAGCACTCCCTTGTCTTGTTGCTTCTTCCAAAGTGCATCACCTCACACATTTCAGGGTTAACTTCCATCTTCCACTGATCTGCCCAGCTGACCAACCTGTCCATAGCTTCCTGCAATCTAAGACCGTCTTCCTATTAGCCACTCTTCCGATCTTAGTGTCTTCCACAAACTCATTCCTAACTCCCCCCCACTTTGATTCTCATCTATATCATTTATATCTTTCAAAAAAGGTACGCCACACTACTTGAAGAGTGGAGCCACATTAGTTGTCCCTCAACACTCTGGGGCACCTCCCTGGTGGCCACAGAGGAATTAAACATTTGGGTCAGAGCCCCTGCAATTTCCTCCCTTGCCTCCCACAGCAGCCTGGGATACAATTCATCCAGACGTGGGGATTTGTCTGCTTCTAAGCCCACCAAAACCTCCAATACCTCCTCACTCCCTGTGTCAAACTGCTCGAGAACCTCACAGTCCCTCACCTCTGATTTCTGTGCCTACATCCACCTTTTTACTGATGTCGGTTGAGGGGTAAGTATTGACCAGTGAGAACTCCCCTGTTCTTTTTTGAAGCAGTCTATGGGATATACCTGAGGGAGCAGAAAGGGTCGCAACCGTAATGTCTCATTCAAAAGAGACCGAGAGCAGGGCGAGAATAAGGGCCAATAGAAGAAGAAACAAGGACTGGGGGGGAAACCCCATTCATTGCCCTGGATGTCAATCTGTACCAAACAAACAGGTCTTGTAACTTCACTGATAATTTCCTCAGTCGTGTGTGTGTTCAGCCCAAGCTCAGAGATTCAGTCTGGGTGCCACGTATGGGATCTTGCAGTCAGTCTTCACACTCTACCCAGTTACCCGTGAGAAATTCTGCAACGGAGTTTGGTGTTTTGCAAGATCAAGTAAAAGGCAACACAAGCCACACGGTGCTTCAGCTTTTATTGAGATAGCAATCTCACTCAGTCTCAACAGTAAACATCAGCTTGCTCAGTTTAACGTGAGCAAGACTGGAAGAGTCACTCAGAAGTTTGAAGCCATTCCTAGGAGCATAATTCATCTGAAGACATAGTGCGTTGATACATGAAGCTTTGATATCTGCCTCAAGGTATGCGGCAGAAGAGGATGTTTCCATCTACACGATTCTCTCTCTAACAGCATGGCAAGCCAGTAGGGAATTTCCTCTCCCTTCACGTCAACAAGCTCTCCTTCCCTTTACCCAAGCCTTCGCAATAGCATCCCACTATTGGAACATGTGAAAGGTATTGAACCCAATGTCTAATGGTAAATATTTTACACAACTGGAGGGGGATTACATTGGGTTGCTCCTGGCAAATTAACGTTGCTACCCTCTTCCCCAAATCAAGAAAAAACATTTTTAAAAAAAAAATCGAGCCTCCAAAAGGAGGCAAAGATTAATTCTCCCAAAACTTTTCCAGAATCTCTGAAGTCTTCCTTTCAAAGTCAAAAGGAATTTGGTCCATTAATGATTCAGCCACACTAATGTATAACTATAACCCATTTGGCTGAAGGAGTTTCATTAGCACTTTACACCCAAGTGCAACTAAGATGGATTGGGGTGAAACAGGGTTGTCAAATTAGGGGCTGTCTAATCACCTCCACTTCTGCATTTTTAATACAGACAAAAAAATGCCATCAAAAGGACACAGGGGCGGCACGGTAGTACGGTAGTTAGCACTGTTGCCTCATGACACCGAGGACCGGGTGCGATCCCGGCCCCGAGTCCCTGTCCGTGTGGAGTTTGCACATTCTCCCAGTGTCTGCGTGGGTTTCATCCCCACAACCCAAAGATGTGCAGATTAGGTGGATCGGCCACACTATAACTGCCCCTTAACTGGAAATAAATAATTGGGTACTCTAAATTTGTTTTTAAAAAAAAAGTAGGACACAGCTCGTGACAATATCAAACTGGCTCTCAAAACACAGGTGAACCTCCATTTAACTGAATCCTTCATGTTTTGCTTATGTGAATGGCGTGCCGTAAACAATGTCGTGCCGTAAACATTTGAATGTTTAGCTATTTAAATATAAATAAAAATGAGCAACTAAAATCACGTGGATGTACCAACTCTAGTCAAAAAAGGTCATAGCCACAGTTACTTGGGGACGGAGGTGGGAGAAGTATAATTGGGCTATGACATTACTTCAAAATTCACAGGAGAATAATTGCTGTATATACTCAGACAGGACTTGCAACTTAGCCCCCGAAATGGGCGTCACCTTATGTCTGGGTCACATCCTCCCTCCTCAGTAAAGGCAGTAGGCCATCTGCATCGGACTTGTCCATCACTATTAGCCACAGCTCCATGCTTCCCCCCCCCCCCCCCCCCCCCTCCCCCCTTCAGCCTCATCATTAAACGTTATTGGGAAAGTGAACTGCCTTCTTTAAGTGAGTTTCAGGAAAGGTGACCAGCCAAAGTTGAGATTAAAAGATGCTAGGAAATGAAAGATAATTAAAAGCACGCAACAATTAAACTAATTTGTGCGCAGCGGTTAGCACTGCTGCCTCACGACGCCGAAGACCCGGGTTCGATCTCGGTCCCGGGTCACTGCCCGTGTGGAGTTTGCACATTCTTCCCGTGTCTGTGTGGGTCTCACCCCCACAACCCAAAGGTGTGCAGGGTAGGCGGATTGGCCATGCCAAATTGCCCTCAATTGGAAAAAAATAACTAGGTACTCTGAATTTATTTAAAAAAAACAATGAAACAAATTTTCATGATCAGTAATAGGAGACTTGCGTCGAGGACTGAGCTCGAGAAATGTGCATCAGTGGGAGGCAAACCCTGTGCAAAAATACTTTGTTAAAGGAAAATTGAAATGTTAGGGGAGTAAAACGTAGCACTTGTCATCTAGGGATCCATACCTCATTAACTTTGACATCTTCCAAAACCGTTACCTGTTAATAAGTGATGGACAATGTGAGGAAAACAACCTGTTGCTGCATGTGTCACCCCAGGGCAGTCAATGGAATAGAAATCTGATTCTCCTTGAACGAAAGGTATATAAAATAAGCTTCAGGACTTGGCCAAGAAGCCCTTTGTCAGCTGTTACTAGTTCTGTAGTAGTGCACTATTTCTGTAGCACCCATCACCTAGCAGAGGGAGGCAGGTACTTAAGTATGAAGATTATCAAGGGCACAGAGTAAGAGGGTAGATTGCGTGGTCAAATTAACCGGGTACAGGCAGAGGTAAGTTTGTCACTTAATGGTGCGAGTTGTCTTGACATCACAGAAGGCGAGATTTAAGCCAGTCAGCTCGGATATCGGTACTGAGGCATAAGGTGTGTTGCTGGTTCAGAGGATCAGAGTGCAGCAGACGCTTCTGCCCAGCAGAGGCCCATCAACCTGATTTTTCAGAACCCAAATCGCCCCTCTCAAAAGGGGGTGCTCGATTCGGCCACACAGCTCATAAGGACAAATTTATATGAGCCCTGGAAATATGTTAAACTGCCTGGAGATAGTCTATTTAACAGTCTGGCTGCCCAATGCCACCTGTCCCAGACATTTTATTCCTTAAATACTTCTCACCAATCTGGTGTAGTCTCAGACGATGATCCAATTTTAATTTGTCAATGATCCAATTAACGTAGAATTAGTGATGCATGGAACCATTTCTACAACTTATTTGATTTAAATCCGTTATGTAAATTGCAAGTTAATCACTCATAACTATTTTCAAACTACTAGTTGGGTACATACGCAACTGTTTGAATCACATGGTGGTATCTCAATATTTAGTCATCAGTGATTCAGCAATACTGTACTGAAGTCCACTGATACAGTGAACTCCCCTTACAACCTCTCCGACGCAACCTTGTCTTAATTATTTGTTGTTCAAATTGCTAGGTGACCCGATCCATAAATACCTTCATGTTTCCATGCATCAATTCAAGCAGTGATAACTATGGTCTTTATAGTCAATATCCAGTTGCCAGTGCATAGCTTGTCGTCTTGACTTGAGTTTTGGCAAGAAATGGTTCATTCATTCATTAGTAGCTGGTAACCCTCCTAATTGAGAGTTGGACAAGTGAACTTTATTTTAATCTACATTGGGGAAGGTTTAGACAGTTCAGTGAACCAAACTGCAGCTTCATTCAAACCCCTGAGTGATATGTCAAAGAGAAGCGGTAAAAGATTTAAGAACATCAAAATTAGGAGGAGGCGAAACCATTCTGCCCTTCGATCATGCCCTGCCATTCAAATAGACCGTCTACCTCTATTCCATGTTCCCAAGCAATGTCCCGTCCACAAAAAGCGAGACAAATCCAATTCAGTCAATTACTACCCCTTCTGCCTCCTCAATGATGGATGGTCTCGGCAGCACGATAGCATAGTGGTTAGCACAAATGCTTCACCACACCATTCGATTCCTGGCTTGGGTCACTGTCTGTGCGGAGTCTGCACATTCTCCCCATGTGTGTGCGTGGGTTTCCTCCGGGTGCTCCGGTTTCCTCCCACAGTCCAAAGATGTGCAGGTTAGGTGGATTGGCCATGCTAAATTGCCCTTAGGGTCCAAATTGCCCTTAGTGTTAGGTGGGGTTAATGGATTATGGGGATAGGGTGGAGGTATGGGCTTGGGTCGGGTGCTCTTTCCAAGAGCCAGTGTAGACTCGATGGGCCGAATGGCCTCCTTCTGCACTGTAAATTCTGTGTGTCATCGACAGTGCTAACAACCTATTCACTGATGCTCAATTTCAGTTCGACCAGGATCACTCAGCTCCTGATCTCATTACATGGATGAGCTGAACTGCTAAACTGCCCCAGTGTCCGAAGATGTGATTAGGTGGGTTGGCCCTGATCAATGTGCGGGGTTACGGTAATAGGGTGGGGGTGTGGGCCTGGATAGTGTGCTCTTTCGTGCCAAATTGCCTCCTTCTGCACTGTAGGGATTCTATCTCGAGAAGAGAGTGATTGGCAGAGTGCGGCATCACAGATCCCCAGCAAAACAGGATTCAATGAGAATCAGGGGAAAACTCGCCTCTAGTTGGATTCATAATAATAATAATCTTCATTAGTCTCGCAAGTAGGCTTACTTTAACACTGCAATGAAGTTAAAGTGGAAAGCCCCTAGTCGCCACACTCTGGCGCCTGTTCGGGTACACAGAGGGAGAATTCAGAATGTCCAATTCACCTAACAGCACGTCTTTTGGGACATACCTGGCACAAAAGATGATGGTTGTGGTTGTTGAAAGTCAATCATCTCAGCCCCAGGATATCACTGTAGGAGTTTCTCAGGGTAGTGTCCTCAATGACTGCCCCTCTTTTATAAGGTCAGAAGTGGGGATGTCTGCTGATGTTTGTACAATGGTCAGTACCATTCGAGACTCTTCAGGTACTGAAGCAATCCATGTCCAAATGCAGCAAGACCTGGACAATATCCAGGCTTGGACTGAAAAATGTCAAATAACATTCCCATCACACAAGGCACAAGTCAGGAATGTGATACAATGATCTCCACTCATCTGGATGAGTGCAGCTCCAACAACACTCGACGTTGGGACACCATCCAGGACAAAGCAGTCCCGCTCGATTGGCACCCCATCCACCCTCTTACTCCCTCCACCACCGACACCAATGTTGCAGCAGTGCATACCGTCTACAGGATGCACTGCAACAACTCGTCAGCACCTTCCAAACCTGTGACCCCCACCACCCAAAAGGACAAGCGCAGCAACACATGGGAACAGCACCTGCAAGATTCACCCCCAAGTCATGCACCATCATAACTTGGAACAATATCACTGCCCTCTGGGGCGGTGGCTTCATCTTCCCACCTTCTATGCTAACCAACCCCTTACAAAATACACACATTTCAAAGAGATCGCCTCCCATAATGGTAAATCCTAGCTACCAGTCTTACTGGCTGTTGGAATGCTGCCCCCAGTGTTCTTTCAATGGAAAGCCCATGCCAGAATTGGAATCCCAGCTTTAGCTGAATTCACAAATTGGAAGCAATTCTTTGGATAGATTGAAAACCAGAGAGATGATTAGGGTGCGGAGAAAGAGGTTTAAAGCCACAGGCAGTGCAGTGGGAGAGACGGAGGGGAAAGCAATTAAAAATCTGCAGCATAGGAGTAATGGGGGACAGAAATGAACTGGTTGAAATGAGGGAATGGGATGGAGAGTGTACCAGCCAGTGTAAAGGCGTAAATTTTGATTGATAGAGGCAGAGATGTGAACCCTGGTCGCCAATGAGCGCCAGGGGTGTTTACAGCATTTCTTTGGGTGGATTCCCATTTTGAAGGGGCATCTCACAGGTAAGTATTTACAGTACCTTTACGTTGGCAGTGTTCCTGATAGTTGGTTATGGAAGATCAATCAAAAATAAATGATATAAAGTGATGCCAGATTTGGAGAGTGCCACTGTTGGAATGATTCACTGTTGCACTCACTCTTGCTCCTCACCTCCAACCGCTACCCTTACACATCCCAAATGAAATGAATAGGACTTGAAAACGTAGCTAACAATCCAATACCATAGTTCTCTTATCATGTCTCAGAAACAACTCAAAGCACTTTATAACCAATAAGGTACTTTGAAAATGTTTTCAAACCTTTTTAGCTCTCGCACACATTTTAGTTCAATTATTCAAGTTAAAAAATCATGGGTCTTTTTCTTCCTCGATCTTAACAATCACTGATTAACATTGTAGCAGCCTCTCCTCGTCTGACAAACAGGACCATGATTCTGCGCCAGAATTGATGAGGTGCGTTAATTCATTTGTTGGAGTTGTAGGCTGAAACGGCGAGGGGAAGAGAGGACGAATGAGACAGACAGAAAGAGGCGGTGACATTGGGCAGGACACTGGAAGATCGCCTCTGGTCATCTTTGAATCGTACCACGGGGCTGAACATCTCGTTCAAAGATCAGCACCCCTGACAATGCAGCACCCCCTCAGTTTCAGTGTGCACCATGCTCTTCGCTCGGGTTTGAATGCAGAGCCCTCAGGTCAAGAATCAACAGTATTATTAGATGAGCCAGGTTGACGGCACATAGACAAAGGAGGTGCACCCGAGTTCTGGCAGGCCTTCACCCTGCATGGTTCTACACCTCCTCCTCCAGATGGCCAGAAACAGTTAAAAAGAGTGCGGAAATGGTGTATTTGTGGTCCGAGTCACAGGATATTAATACGTACTGTTCCACAGCTAGCCCTTATTCCCTTAATTCGCACTGAAACCCTGCAATTTCCTGAGCCACATAAAGCCCATCGCTCTCGAACGAGTATGAGCGTACTGCGAAGCAACAGACCAGAGCAAGCGGTGGGGGGGTGGGGAGGGGCGTGACAGCCCTCTACGTGGACGGGGTAACTTGGAAGTGGCAATTCCTTCTCACCCACCCTCCCACCTCCTCCTGGGTATCGGGGATCTCCAATACACTCGCACTGCAAGAGCGAATGGCACACACAATGCTGAGCTCCTTCTAGATGTATAAACCCATCAGCGCATTTAGTGCCATTAATCCAGCACCGCGACAGCACAATGTAATATCTAGACATCGGTGGTCCCATTATAAAACACACAAAAGATCCTGACCAAAATCTGGAAATTAAAAGCCTTAACAGGTCGAGTGGCAAAGTTCTCTGACTCAGTCAGGAATGTCGCTGTCAGTTCTGTAGGCTTGCTTGCGGAGGTGGGCCTCAATCTCCTCTCGGAACACCAGCATCCCAAGGTGAGCTTGGGAAGCCTCATTCATGGCTTTTGACTGAATGCACATCCGGTACTGTTCCGGAGTCAGCTCGTCCGCACAATGTTTCTCGTGCCACAGGTGGAACAGGCTGGAGACCGGCGTCCTCACCACAATCAGGTCACTGTGGAGGTACTTCCTGTACAGGTGAACGTCCTCCCCTCCCCAGCCTCTCACATCCAGGTCAAAGCCGCCTGCAGAGGAAGAAAAAATATTTGCGCTCAAGACGTATCCCACACAACGTTACCTTGAAAAGCAGCGAAACAAACAAAGTCCTGCAATTGACGATGCCAGGGCAGGGAAGGGCTAGTGGAGGCTGGTGGAGCCGCACTGGACCGTCAACGTAGCTTCATGGCCGACATAGAATCCCTACAGTGCAGAAGGAGGCCATTTGGCCCATCGAGTCTGCACCGACTCTCCGAAAGAGCAGCCTTCCGAGGCCCACTCCCCCGCATGGACTGTGGCCAATCCACCCAACCTGCACATCTTTGGACAGGTGGAGGAAACCGGAGCAGTTAACCAAAGCCGGAATTGAACCCAGGTCCCTGGCGCTGTAAGGCAGTGGTGCTAACCACTGATAATGACCAGATAATCTTTTTTCATTAAGTTTTTAAAAATAATTTTAGAGTATCCAATTCCTTTTTTCTCAATTAAGTGGCAATTTAGCGTGGCCAATCCACCTACCCTGCACATCTTTTTGGGTTGTGGGGCTGAAACCCACGCAGACACGGGGAGAATGTGCAAACTCCACACGGACAGTGAACCAGGGCTGGGATTGAACCCGGCTCCTTGGCGCCGTGAGGCAGCAGTGCTAAGCACTGCGCCACTGTTCCACCCCAGTCTTTTTTCTTAAAGTGACGTTGTTTTGAAGGATAAATGTTGGCCAGGACATCAGGGGGAACTCTGCTTCTTTCAATCGTGGTCAGTGGGCCTTTAGCATCCTCATTAGCTGGCAGCACATCTCCCTCAGTGCAGCACTCCCTCAGTGCAGCACTCCCTCAGTGCAGCACTCCCTCAGTGCAGCACATCTCCCTCAGTGCAGCACTCCCTCAGTGCAGCACTCCCTCAGTGCAGCACTCCCTCAGTGCAGCACTCCCTCAGTGCAGCACTCCCTCAGTGCAGCACTCCCTCAGTGCAGCACTCCCTCAGTGCAGCACTCCCTCAGTGCAACACTCCCTCAGTGCAGACCTCCCTCAGTGCAGCACTCCCTCAGTGCAGCACTCCCTCAGTGCAGCACTCCCTCAGTGCAGCACTCCCTCAGTGCAGCACTCCCTCAGTGCAGCACTCCCTCAGTGCAGCACTCCCTCAGTGCAGCACTCCCTCAGTGCAGCACTCCCTCAGTGCAGCACTCCCTCAGTGCAGCACTCCCTCAGTGCAGCACTCCCTCAGTGCCATACTGAGGAGCATCAGCCTCAATTATGTGCTCCGGTCTCTCGCTGACAATGGAACCCACAATCATCTGATTCGGAGACGAGTTGCTACTCATTGAGCTCCAGCAGATTCCTGTTACAAGACAACAAGGGCGCTCTGGTCAATCTCCGCAACTCAACTGCGCTCAACTTGACATGGTGCCAGACAGTCACCAGTGGAGCGTGTTATCTGTAGATTTTTGCCTCAAACAGTTGACTAGCAGGCGTTAGGCGTGCTGTCTAGTTACCAGATGGGACACCCCTAACTGCTGGTCACTGACAGAAAGGAGGACAGGTGAATAACTTGTGCAAGAGTAACTGTTGAGCAGGAGAAATCTGCGGTTTAATTTTCTGGCCAACTCACCGATAGTGAGGAAATCGGAGCGATATTGACAAGTCATCCCAAATCCGAAATCTCGCCAGAACCCCGAATCTTTCTTATGCACCTGTGGGAAGATTGGAAAGAAATAAACCAATCTTGCAGAACAAAAGTAAAATTTTTATTAAAAAAACAGATAATGCTGGAAATATTCAGCAGGTCTGGCAGCATCTGTGGAAAGATAAACAGTGAACATTTAGAGTCCAATGCGACTCTTCTTCCAAACAAGGAAGGTAGAAACGTGGTGGTTTTATGCTGTTGACAAAAGGGGCGGGTTAGATGGAGCAAAACGGAAGGGCAACAATTGGTCAGTGAGAGCGGGAGAGATTAAATGACAAAGAAGTCATGGAACAAAAGGCAAAGAGTGCGGCAATGGTTGTAGTAAAGAAACAAAGCATTGATCCAGAGTTACAGTTAATGGGAGAGTATAGGACACCATTCACCCAGTCTGCATTTGGACATCCCCAAGTGGAGGAGACAGCATTGGAGCAGCGAATACAATATACTAAACTGGGAGAAGTATAAGTAAAGTGCTGCTCTAAGAGGTGTTTGGAGCCTTGGACAGTGGAGCTGATCAGAAAATTAAAACGCAGATTGTCTCCTGTTCAACAATGACCGTTCCGGAGATTGCACCTCCTGCGATCGCAAGAGAAGGTGACTTGGGAAAGGGCCAAAGTGAAAGGGGAGCACACTCGGGTATCGAGGGGGGAACATTCCCTTCCCAACGCTAACAGGGAGGGGTCGATGCGTTTGGTGGCGGCATCACGACGGAGGGGGCAGAAATAACAGAGCATGATCCTTTGGATGTGGACAATGGTGGGATGGAAAATTAAGACAAAGAGAGCTCCATTATAATACTGAGAGGGACATGGTTTAGGCTCTGGTTTAAGGGCCCTGTCAAACTGAATGCGGGGAGGTTGGTGGGGGGGGTGAGGGGGCGGGGGGCAGGGTGGAATTCTCATCTGGAGAAACGCAAGACGTGCATATCGGAAGCGCTATTATGGAAGGTAGCACCATCAGAATGGTTGTGATGGAAAAACTGGGAGAATGGCATGGAGTCCTTACAGGAAGAAGAGTGTCAGGAGGCAGAGTGGAGGTAGCTGTGGGAGTAGGTGGGATTATAATGGATATTAGCAGGCAGTCCTTTCCCAGAAACGGAGACCGAGAAGTCGGAATTGCCGGAGATGGACCAGGTGAAGGGCAATTCCAGCAGAATCCTGGATCCTGCCAACAAAATGTCTACCAGCAATACCCCATACAGCAGGCACTGACCAGCAATACCCCATACAGCAGGCACTGACCAGCAATACCCCATACAGCAGCCACTGACCAACAATGCCCCATACAGCAGGCACTGACCAGCAATACCCCATACAGCAGCCACTGACCAGCAATACCCCATACAGCAGGCACTGACCAGCAATACCCCATACAGCAGCCACTGACCAGCAATACCCCATACAGCAGCCACTGACCAGCAATACCCCATACAGCAGCCACTGACCAGCAATACCCCATACAGCAGGCACTGACCAGCAATACCCCATACAGCAGACACTGACCAGCAATACCCCATACAGCAGGCACTGACCAGCAATACCCATACAGCAGCCACTGACCAGCAATACCCCATACAGCAGGCACTGACCAGCAATACCCCATACAGCAGGCACTGACCAGCAATACCCCATACAGCAGCCACTGACCAGCAATACCCCATACAGCAGCCACTGACCAGCAATACCCCATACAGCAGGCACTGACCAGCAATACCCCATACAGCAGCCACTGACCAGCAATACCCCATACAGCAGCCACTGACCAGCAATACCCCATACAGCAGACACTGACCAGCAATACCCCATACAGCAGCCACTGACCAGAAATACCCCATACAGCAGCCACTGACCAGCAATACCGCATACAGCAGCCACTGACCAGCAATACCCCATACAGCAGCCACTGACCAGCAATACCCCATACAGCAGACACTGACCAGCAATACCCCATACAGCAGGCACTGACCAGCAATACCCCATACAGCAGCCACTGACCAGCAATACCCCATACAGCAGCCACTGACCAGCAATACCCCATACAGCAGACACTGACCAGCAATACCCCATACAGCAGCCACTGACCAGCAATACCCCATACAGCAGGCACTGACCAGCAATACCCCATACAGCAGCCACTGACCAGCAATACCCCATACAGCAGGCACTGACCAGCAATACCCCATACAGCAGCCACTGACCAGCAATACCCCATACAGCAGGCACTGACCAGCAATACCCCATACAGCAGCCACTGACCAGCAATACCCCATACAGCAGCCACTGACCAGCAATACCCCATACAGCAGCCACTGACCAGATATACCCCATACAGCAGGCACTGACCAGCAATACCCCATACAGCAGCCACTGACCAGCAATACCCCATACAGCAGCCACTGACCAGATATACCCCATACAGCAGCCACTGACCAGATATACCCCATACAGCAGGCACTGACCAGCAATACCCCATACAGCAGCCACTGACCAGCAATGCCCCATACAGCCGCCACTGACCAGCAATGCCCCATACAGCCGCCACTGACCAGCAATACCCCATACAGCAGCCACTGACCAGCAATACCCCATACAGCAGACACTGACCAGCAATACCCCATACAGCAGCCACTGACCAGCAATACCCCATACAGCAGGCACTGACCAGCAATACCCCATACAGCAGACACTGACCAGATATACCCCATACAGCAGGCACTGACCAGCAATACCCCATACAGCAGCCACTGACCAGCAATACCCCATACAGCAGGCACTGACCAGCAATACCCCATACAGCAGCCACTGACCAGCAATACCCCATACAGCAGGCACTGACCAGCAATACCCCATACAGCAGCCACTGACCAGCACGCCTCAAGACAGTTCAGAAACTTGTGGCTTTTCAAACTCAACAACCTGCTCCGGACCGAGCACAGCAACAGGCATTCCAGGGCGGGCAGGGTGCGTCAGGGAGGGCAGGGTGCCTCAGGGGGGCACGGGCGGGCAGGGGGGCTCAGCGCGGGCAGGGGGCTCAGCGCGGGCAGGGGGCTCAGCGCGGGCAGGGGGCTCAGCGCGGGCAGGGGGCTCAGCGCGGGCAGGGGGCTCAGCGCGGGCAGGGGGCTCAGCGCGGGCAGGGGGCTCAGCGCGGGCAGGGGGCTCAGCGCGGGCAGGGGGCTCAGCGCGGGCAGGGGGCTCAGCGCGGGCAGGGGGCTCAGCGCGGGCAGGGGGCTCAGCGCGGGCAGGGGGCTCAGCGCGGGCAGGGGGCTCAGCGCGGGCAGGGGGCTCAGCGCGGGCAGGGGGCTCAGCGCGGGCAGGGGGCTCAGCGCG
Organism: Scyliorhinus canicula; assembly: GCF_902713615.1. Lineage (NCBI taxonomy): Eukaryota > Metazoa > Chordata > Chondrichthyes > Carcharhiniformes > Scyliorhinidae > Scyliorhinus > Scyliorhinus canicula. Next base: position 2,299,484 of record NC_052167.1, read on the forward strand.
GGCAGGGGGCTCAGCGCGGGCAGGGGGCTCAGCGCGGGCAGGGGGCTCAGCGCGGGCAGGGGGCTCAGCGCGGGCAGGGGGCTCAGCGCGGGCAGGGGGCTCAGCGCGGGCAGGGGGCTCAGCGCGGGCAGGGGGCTCAGCGCGGGCAGGGGGCTCAGCGCGGGCAGGGGGCTCAGCGCGGGCAGGGGGCTCAGCGCGGGCAGGGGGCTCAGCGCGGGCAGGGGGCTCAGCGCGGGCAGGGGGCTCAGCGCGGGCAGGGGGCTCAGCGCAGTCAGGGAGCTCAATGACACTCCAAACCTCATGATGTGAATTTTTAAACTGCCAATGGAGTGTTTCATACAGTGGACACTTGTATTCTGGCGTTGAAAGTTTAAATTGTGTTTCTCATTGTTGAAAACAAAACTGACTGTGATTTTCCTGAATTATTTTGAAAATATTTCCGCCTTGCATCAGCCATGAACGCAGTGACAGTAAGCACAGGCCAAACAACGAATGCCGATTTACTTCCAATTTGAAGGGGAGGTTATGGCACATTCCCAAACTTTCACTGACCTCTCTCTTGAGGGTTCCCAAACCTTCACTGACCCCTCACCTGAAGGTTCTGACCCTTGCTGGAATTTAGTTCCATTTGTCCCTTCCTCTTCTCTCTCTTCCCCCTTTCGCCCCCTCCCGCTGGGGAGAAGGTGAGGGAGTCCCCCTTTACATTTGACTTTGCTTCTCCCCTGATTGCCTCCCCCGACTGCTCCTTCCATGGCTGGACTTTGGAGACTCTCAAATTCCCATACTGCAAAATCTCACCAGTGCCACTTGGGAGGTCCAGCAGTCATTCAGACACAGGAGGAGATTGTTCTACCATCACCACTGTGCTGACTCCTTAAATGAATGAACCCCACCCCACTGCTCTGTCCCCATTTCACTGGAAACGCTTCCCTCTCAAAGATTCATCCAGTTCCTGGTTAAAAGTTACGACTAAATTTACTTCCCCCAGTATCTGAGGCAGCACATTCTGGATCACAACAACGGGCAGTGTTTTAAAAAAATTCTCCCACTCCCCTCCAGATTTTAAAAATTAGGCACGGTGGCAGAGTGGTTAGCACTGCTGCCTCACAACGCCAGGCACCTGGGTTTGATTCCGACCTTGGTGACTGTGTGGAGTCTGCATGTACTCTCCGTGTCTGCGTGGGTTTCTTCCGGGTGCTCCGGTTTCCTCCCACAGTCAAAAAGATGTACAGGTTAGGGGGATTGGCCATGCTAAATTTCCCTAGGTGGGCTTACGGGGATAGGGTGGGTGTGGGCCTAGGTAGAGTGCTTGTTCAGAGGGCGGGTGCAGACTCGATGGGCCGAATGGCCACCCTCTGCACTGTATGGATTCTAAGAACATCTCCATCAAAATCTTAAAGGTGACGAAAGGGCGAAAATTGGAAGCAAAACGGATTCATTTTTGCCATTTCCGGACAAGAGCATCAGGCAGCACCCACGCAGTCATCGATGTATTGGAGAAAGAGTTGGAGGAAGTCTCTCCCTACCAAGCAACTGCTGGGGGGGGGGGGGGGGGGGGTGGAAATGTTCCATAAAACCCACACACAAAAAACAGGTATAACCAGGAGCCAGCACTCATGCCAATATCCATTTTTAAAAATTATATATAAATTTAGAACATCCAATTCTTCTTTTTCCCCCAATTAAGGGGCAATTTAGTGTGGCCAAACCACCTTCCCATGCACATCTTTGGGTTGTGGGGGTGAAAACCACACAGGCATACATGACCCGGGGCCAGGATCGCATCCTGGTCCTCAATGCCGTAGGCATCAGTGCTAACCACTGTGCCAGTGAGATAGGTTACAAGAGAAATTGTTCAATGAGAGAACAGGTTCAGCCAGGCGGTGGACAGTAGGGGCGGTGGATGAGAAGCAGAGAGTTCTCAGGCCATCCTGGTGGGAGATGGAGGTAAACAAAGGTGCAGTCAGATTCCCAAGTCAATGTGAACAAAACATTTCACTACTCCACACAGCATCATTGAGCAGTAAATCAGAGCCCAATCTGCCAGATCAAGGGATAGATTCTGGCAAGGAATGAAACATTCAGCCACAAATAAACAGGACATCCCTCAATCCCATGTATTTCCCAACTCTCATTAGAATAAAGGATTTCAAGGTTAATTTCCACCCAATTATAATGTTAATAGACCCAGAAACCTCTCCATTAATTTAGAAAATTAAAACAACGCACCTACAATAAGGAATGGTCTTTTTAGAAGTTCATAGATCTTTTGATGTCGGAACAATTATATCAGAGCTGGGCTCTATCAAGGAGTGCCAGTAGGGCATGTTGGAAGAAGGAAGGGAAGGGAGGAGGGAGGAGGGAGGGAGGAGAGGCAATTTGTATTGGTAGTACACTTAATGCAATCCAAGAGAGCTATCTCAAAGCGCTTCAAACACAATAAATTTCTTTCAGGCACAGCTACTGCTGTTAAGTAGGTAAACGCATCAGCCATCTGGCGCACAGAATGATTCCAAACAACGGGATAAGCAAGCAGTTCTTCGGTTTCTGTGCAGACATTGACTGAGGAGTCGTTGCTCGTCTTCAAACAAATGCCGTGGGATCTTTAATATCCACCGGGACCATTGTAAAGAGCTGACCAGACTTTGCTTAGTTTGAAGGATGTCACCTCCAATGGGGCACCATCTCACCCAACCCTCCCCCACCCATCGCACTTTGGGAGTTCCTGGGTTCCTGGAGTGGGACTTTGTCAGAGTGTGAAGCTGCAGAATGCCAATTTGTAAGTACAGTGACACAAATGTGATTTTAAAAAAAATTAACAATTAATAAATTGCATCATTTAAAATCAGTCACTCACCAGCTGTTGCTCAATGGATGCGGTACCTTCCACATTGGCATAGACAACTGCAGGATTGTACAAGCTGAACACAACAGGGTAGAAAACCTTTTTACCTGTGGAAAGGCAACAGGCTTATTAAACACTACAAAAAGAGGAGACAGCTAACTTACTCCAGGAAACATTGTATAAAACTCAAGTTGCTCCAAGTAATATAAAGAAACATGCCAAGTGTACAGTAATGCATGCCACCTTCCCCACTCACATTATGCTCAGTAGATTCACCCGTTTAAATATTTATTCTTTCACGGGATGTGGGCATTTGTTGCCCATCCCTAATTTCCATTGAGTTGACTTAGATTTATTGTCACATGTACTGATGTACAGTGAAAATTATTGTTCGGCGTACAATCCAGGCAGATCGTTCCATGCATGAAAAACATGGGCCATACGGTAAATACACAATGTAAATACACTGTCATTGGGTGAAGGATACGGAGTATAGTGCAAACAACAGTAGAGAAGATGCGCAGAAAGATCAATTCAGTCCATAAGAGAGCCATTCAGGAGTCTGGTAATAACAGGGAAGAAGCTGTATTTGAATCTGCCAGTGCCTCTTCTCAGACTTTTGTATCTTCTGCCCTATGGGAGAAGTTAAAAGAGAGAATAACCTGGAAGGGAGGGGTCTTTGATTATGCTGCCTGCTTTCCCAAGGCAGCGGGAGGTGTAGACAGTCAGTGGATGGGAGGCGAGTTCACATGATGTGCTGGGCTATGTTCACAACTCTCTGTAGTTTCTTACGGTTTTGTCACAGTTGCCATACCAAGCTGTGATGCACCCATAGGATGCTTTCTATGGGTTTGATCTTCCTCACTTCAGAGGGCAATGTCAACCACATTGCTGTGGGTCTGGAGTCACATCAGACCAGAATGTCCTTCCCTAAAAAAAAGGGCATTAGGGAACCAGATGGGTTTTTGTGACAATCAATGATAGCGGTCATGGATCGCCATTACAGAGACAAACTTTATATTCCAGATTTATTAATTAAATCCAATTCCACCAGCTGCCAAGGTAGGATTTGAACCCATATCACCCGAGAATTAGCCTGGGCCACTGGAGTACTAGGCCAACTATATTACCATTGCATCGCCATCTCCCTGGAGATTTGCTCCCTCATTGTAACGCCCCCTCATTGTCAAAGATTCAAAAACTGGGCAATAGACGGACTTAATTTAAGATGTACAGACGTTCAAGCTACAAGTTATTTGCTGAATCATAGGATAGTGCGCCACATACGAATGTCATTCTGTCCATTGATCTGCACCAGATTAAGAGTTTCATGTCACACACATTGCACCAGAAAGTTAATGGTTTCAGCATCCCAGTATTAGATGGGGAAAAGAAAACAGACTTACCTTTGCATTGTACCTTTAAACTGCACTGTCATCATGTGGGGAAATTAAGGGATCATCCTATGTGGAGAAAGATATTCTAAATAGCAAAGAGCTGAATAGATTGTCACATCAACTGATGCCAACAAACAGGGCTTTGGTTTAATTATGTGCAGGTGATGGGCATTCATTTGAGCTCTCTGTAAATAGACAAAGGCTGAAACTGTGATTGTGACAATAGGAGGTGTATGTTTGTAATGTGTATATAATAAATAATTTGGGTGTAAAGATTGGCTCCAGTTCTATCCTTCACCAACTGGCTTTATGGGATAGGAGGTTGGATAACACCTCAGCAGAAGGACAGAAACCGGAGCAACCCACAGGCACCACACGGATATGTCGGCAGAATGTATGCGCTCAAGTTCCAAAATGGGGTTCGAACCCACCACCTTCTGACTCAGAGGTTACAGCAAAACAAACAAACAGACAATTCACTGTTTCCTTCCTCAGCATTAAATGGTTCCACATGTGCTTGGCGAAGGCAAATTGGGAAGGTTCACGAGATCACTGCATACAATAATAGCGCTGAAAAACTCAACTCACCAGGTTCTGTGTTTATCCGGCAGCTGTTAAGAAACTCAGGAGAGATATAAATATCCACGTCGCAGAAAAACATCAACGTCTCGCCCTTCTCCCAGGTCCGGGCTCCCATATCCAGACCACGTCCCCGAGAAAACTCGTCAGCCAACGGAACCAGAGTGTAGTTGTGAAAATTAGTTTCACTGCACAGAAAAAAAACTTTTATTCCGTTGTTTCAGTATTTCCAGCTTTCAAGCAATAAAGGCTGCATTAACAGATTTAATCTTTACAGCACCTTTAACCCAGTAAAGCATCATCAGGCTCTTCACAGCATCTCTTACTAGAGAGCATCTAACCATCGCCCCTTGACATTCATTGGCATTACCATTGCTGAATCCCCCATAAACAACATCCTGGGGGTTACCATCGATCAGAAACTGAATTGAACTAGTCATATTAATACTGAGGCTCGCAGGGCATGTCAAAGGAAAGGACTCTTACGGCGAGCAACTCAGCTCCTGACCCAAGGCACAAGTCTGGAATGTAATGAAATATTCTCCATTTGCCTGGATGAGTGCAGCTCCAACACCACTCAAGAAGCTCGACACCATCCAGGATAAAGCAGCCCCGCTTGATTGCTCCCCCTTCCACAAACATTCAAACCTTCCAGCACCGACGAACAGTGGCAGCCAAGCATGCCATCTACAAGATGCCACTGCACTAACTCACTACGGTTCCCTGGACAGCATCTGCTAAACCCACGACCACTACCATCTCGAAGGACAGGAGCAGCAGATACCTGGGAACCCCACCACCTGGTGGTTCCCCTCCAATTCACTCACACCCCCCCCCCCCCCCCCCCCCCCCCCTCCCCAACCCCGGACTTGGAAATATATCGGCCGTTCCTTCACTGTTGCTAGGTCAACATGCAGGAACTCCCTCCCTAACGGCACAGTGGGTGTACCTACACCTGAAGGACAGCAGCGGCTCAAGAAGGCAGTTCACCACTACCTTCTGAAGAGCAACTAGGAGTGGGCAATGAATGCTGTGACGGCCCACATCGTGTAAATGAATAAAAAAGTTAACAAAATTTGACACTGAGCCACATAAGGAAATATTAGGACAGATGTCAAAAAGCTTAGTCAATAAGATAGCATTAAAAGAATGGCTTATAAAAGGATGTGAAAAGTAGAGAGTGTTGGTGAAAGGTTTCCAGCGTATGGGGCCTCGGTAGCTGAAAGTACTGCCAAACATGGCAGAGCAATTAAGTTCAGGGACCTACAAGAGGCTGGAACTGGAGAAGCACAAATATGTCGGATGGCTGTGGGGCTGGAGGAGATTAGAGTTGGGGAGGGGCAAGACCATCCAGGACTTTGAAAACAAGGATGAGAAGTTTAAAATTAATGAAATGTAAATGTAACTCAACCTCCATATGTAGCACAGTGCATTGCTATCCCACCGCTCTCAATTACTCAGCATGTTGTTAATAATGTAACCCTGCTTTGTTCAAGGGGTAAGAGGTATTAATCAAGATTTCCTTGGGTCACTGCATGTTAAGGAAATGGTAACCAATTTCTCAAGTTAAAGAAAGAAAGACCAGAGGACAGCCTGCCCCATGTGAAACATCAGGTGCATAAATCTGGAGCCAATACACTACGCCACGGAGCCCTTGCAGAGAGTTTCCGGATAGTGGCTCAGTTGGCAGCACTCTTGCCTCTAAGTCACAAGGTTCTGGGTTCAAGTCTCACTATGGGGCTTGAGCATAAAAATAATGGTTGACACTAGTGAAGGACTGAGTCCGCACTGTCAAGAGGTGTTATCTGTGGAGGCCCCTTCTGAATGCTCGGTTGAATGTAGAAGATCTATAGCACTATTTTCAACGTAGGGCAGGAGGGGTATCTGGTCAATATTTATCCCTCTATTAACATTACAAAAAACAGTTTACCTGGTTATTATCACCTTGCTGCTTGTGGGGAGTTTGTCGAGCGCAAATGGACTGCTGCGTTTCCTGCTTACAACAGCAACTGCACTTTGACATCAATAGCTGTGAAACACCGAGATGTCTAGTGGTCAAGAATGATACTATAGAAATGCAAGTGTTTCTTTCTATTGGCTCACCTGGCAGTCATCTCCAGGATCCTCCTCACTTCATCTAATCCTTCCTGACCAAAGTAGACGACCGTGAGATAAACGTGCCCATCCTGGTGAATGCACACATCCCTGCATGAAATTAACAATTGGATACATGGGTGTTTTAATGAAAGCTTGGGTATTGAGATGCTGATTAACCAGTCACTTTAGACAAGAGGTTTAGTTACACGTAATGGAGATGCATCAATTATACAGTCATGCGACCTTGATGTTCTGCAGAATATGACTGTTTGTACAAAATATCTTTGCTAATTTAGTGACCGATTTAACCCATTTAATAGAAGAGAGTTCACACCTCCCTCGAAATAGCAAACAGAAGGAATGCCTGCAATGCTCATTTCTCTCCCCCCCACAAAAGTATACTTTAGTCATAAAATTTGGAAGAAAAAAAATTGCAAAACTTTTCAACATGGAAATTACGGAAAGTGCCATAGAACCGGACTTGCCTCCATACAGTGTGCTTCACTCTTGGATGTCTCTATACAACTGTACAGTGTTCAAATACCTCGATTGAGATTGAGGAGCACCAAGAGGCAACTATCAGCTCCCATTGGTTGTATCCGTTCATAGCGTTCCTACCTGAAATTCTGCATGAACTGTGCGAATGCTTCTGTGCGGCCGGACAGGGGCACAATTATATTGATGATCAGGTGAGAGACGTCAACAGTTTCACTTTTGACTTTCATGAGCGGTCCAAAGGGGCGGAACAGCGTGACATGTTGAGATTCATCCAGGAATTCCTTTTTGTAGAAGAGTTCATATAAGGTCCCTTTGTCCCTCTCTGTGCGATAGTAGCCTGAAATACACAAATTCAGCAGGAAATTAGAAACTGAATTCTAAAGAGTCACTCCCTCCAGTTACAGTCCGCTGAAATATCGCGGTGCAGCACCCGCAAGATATTTCTGGTAGGGCTGCTTGTGCAGCAGATTGCAAAAAGCAAATTGGAATGCTTGACAAGTGGCAGCGTAGGTTCACAAGGATGTGAAAGCAGGAACCAGAATGTTTAGCTATTAATGGATACTTAAAAAAAGAATGACTCTCACATTTTCTGTTTTTGTTTGTAAAACAAAAGTATGGCTATAAATCACTGGAACAAACAATAACAGAACTATAAAGGTATAAGATGGTAAATGGCCAAAATATTTCCACACAACAGCGAATTGGTAACAACGTGATACAGATTCAAGATTAGGACCAGAAGTGTAGAGGAGAGATGGAAAATGTTCATTAGGATATGGGTTGCTTTACCACACAACTTGTTATTGAAGCTTTAGTCATAGCAATGGAGAGAATTAGGTAGGCAAAATGGATCGTATTAAAAGGTACATGAATGGTGCAGGGAAGCCCAGAAGCTTGTTTAAAGGAGATAACACCAACATAAATGGGCCAAATAGCCTCCTTACATACCAAATGGTCGACAATGTTCAGCATAATTGCTTGTTTATGAAGGGCTTCACATTCTGTTTTAATATAAATAACAAAGCTTTGCTCGTCACATAGAGCAGGAGGCAAGAGCTCATATACAGTTTGCTTTAGATGTTAAACTGATGGGGACACATCACTACATGTGGGAGTGACCTTGGGTTCAGTGGCTCTATTTATACAGAGGGACATAGTCAATTACAGCACAGATATCATCTCCTCATTAAAGCTGAACATGCAATAGAAAAAAAAGCAGACAGGACCCTACTTAAATGTCTCAAAAGGTTAAAAACAAAGATCCCCCTGCTTATTTCTCTGCTCGAAGTTAATGTTTAGAAAGCTGCCCCAAAGAAGTTCCCAAATTTCCCTCCAGAGGGCAGTGTAAAGCACCATTCTCAAACCCGAGCCCTCAGAGGTGATGGAGAACGCACACTGGAAGCTGTGCAAGACTTTGACAAGGTCTGGTGATGAAGCGGTTTTGAGTGAATGTTCAGTTGCACTGTGATTGCTCAGGAGGTCTGAAACAGCACCAAATGACCAGCAGAGGCAACGCGATTAGGTTTCCACAGAGAAAAGAAAAAACAGACAGAATGTAATCAAAATGGAATTGAATTTATTCAGCCACTGCCGAGCAAAAACGTGATTTACAGGGGGCTCTTAGTGCTATATTTTACAATAAAGCACTTTACTAACATCAATTCAGTGACGAGAAAATCCAACAATGATTTGATTTCACAATTGCCCCTTAGCAGCTCTTAAATTTAACAATTTAAACTCGGAAGTGAACTGAAACAAGAAACAGTAACATGTCCTTCCGCACGGAGGGAGCTTTGAGTTTACTCAGAGCCAAATGGCAAAATCCTACATCAATGCAAGCCAACTAACCTTTCCTCCGGTCTCTGGCAATTGTCGCCTTCCTTCTCCTGTAAGCCAGGAGGGTAGTATCCCACTTGTAGGAAATTCAGCAAACGTATGATACATAAGGAAGCCAGTCAGCCCATTCAATCAGTGTCATCCAGAAAAGAACTACCTAACTCAGGGGGTCATGGTAGCACAGTTGCTTCACTGGCCCAGGGTGCCAGGTTCGATTCCCGGTTTGGGTGACAGTCTGTGTGGAGTCTGCACGTTCTTCCCATGTCTGCGTGGATTTCCTCCCACAGTCCAAAGATGCACAGGTTAGATGGATTGGACATGATAAATTGCCCCTTAGTGTCTAAAAAGGTGGGGTGGAATTAATGGTGGGGGTATGGGCTTAGGTTGGGTGCTCTTTCCAAGGGCCGGTGAAGACTTGATGGGCCGAATGGCCTCCTTTCTGCACTAAATTCTATGACAATTCCACTTTCCAACTCTTTCTCAGAAGCCCTTGCATAACCAAGTATTTTTGAAATGTGATGAAGGTTTGTGCCTCTCCCACCCTTTCAGACAGTGAATGCCAAATCCCCAGTACTCTCTGGGTGAAAACGTTTCTCCTCAGCTCCTCTCAAATCCCTCTAATTGTTTTCAATCCAAGCCTATTGATCTTTCTGCTAAAGGAGTTGGGGGGGGGGGGGGGGGGGGGGCAATGCAGGTTAATGGTGAGGGTTTTAAACTTTTAAACTAGTTAAGGGGGGGGGGATGGCTCAAGGGAGGTTAGTCAAGTTTCTAGAACAAGTACTAGAACAGAGATTATGGAGAGCAGGAGGAATCTGTTCAGGCACAGCAGAAAAGGGGACAACTATGAGACGGGGAGAAGGACAATGCAGGACTGAGGGTGTTGTACCTAAATGTGTGCAGTATACGAAACAAGGTAAATGAGCTTGCACCACACATTAAAATTGGTAGGTATGATGTTGTGAGCAACGCAGATGTGGCTGCAAGAGGGTCGGGGTTGGGATCTAAATATCCACAGATGTGTGTCCTATCGAAAGGACAGGCAGATGGGTACGGCTGTATTGTTCGTGAGAAAATAAATTAAAATCGATAGCAAGAAGCGATATAGAGTCAAAAGGCATAGAATCTGTGTGGGTAGAGTTGAGGAATTGCAACGGAAAAAAAGACTCTGATGGAAGTTATGTGCAGGCCCCCCAGCTGTAGTCAGGATGTGGGGCCTGCAGAAAATAAATCAGGAGGTAGAAAAGTCATATAAGAAAGGCAGTAGTGCAATAATCGTGGGGGACTTCAATATGCAGGTGGACTGGGAAAATCAGGTTGGTAGCGGATCCCAAGAAAAGGAACTCATGGAATGCCTACAAGGTGTTTTTGCTTGTGGTCCAGTCCACTATGGAACAGGCAATTCTGGATTTGGTGATGTGTAATAAGGCAGTCTTGATTTAAGGAAGATAAGGTGAAGGAACCTTAGGTGGCAGTGATCACAATATGATAGAATTCACCCGACAGTTTGAGAGGGAGAAACTGCAATCAGATGTAACGGTATTACAATTGAGTAAAGGTAACTACAAAAACATGAGGGAGGAGTTGGCCAGAGTTGATTGGAAGGGGAGCCTAGCAGGGAAGACAGTGGGACAGCAATGGCAGGAGGTTTTGGGGATATTCGGGAGGCACAACAAAAATTCATCCCAAGGAGGAAACATGCTAAGGAAACAAGGCATCCATGGCTGACAAGGGAAGTCAAGGACAGCATGAAAGAAAAAGAAAAAGCATACAAAGTGGCGATGGTTAGTGGGAAGCCAGCAGATTGGGAATCCTTTAAAGGCAAGCAGAGGACAACTAGCAAAGCAATAAGGGGGGAGAAGATGAAATATGAGTGTAAGCTATCTAGTAATATAAAAAAGGTAGCAAGACTTTTTTACAATATATAAAAAGGTAGGAGAGAGGCAAGAATAGATATTGGACCACTGGAAAATGAGGCTGGAGAAGAAGTAATAGGAAACAAAGAAATGGCAGAGGAACTGAACAGATACTTTAGTCTTCACAGTGGAATACACCAGTGGTACACCAGAACTTCAAGAGAGTCAGGGGGTGGAGGTGAGTGTAATGGCCACCACTAAGGAGAAGGTGCTGGGGAAGCTGAAAGGTCTGAAGGGTGCATAAATCACCCAGACCAGATGAACTACACCCCAAGGTTCTGAAGGAGAGAGCCAAGGAGATTGTGGAGGCATTGCTGGTGACCTTTTAGGAATCACTGGAATCAGGAAGGTCCCAGAGGACTGGAAAATGGCTAATGTAACACCCATGTTTTCAGAAGGGAGGGCGACAGAAGACGGGAAATTATAGCCTGACTTTGGTTATTGGTAAGATTTTAGAGTCCATTATTAAGGATGAGATTGCGGAGTACTTGGAAGTGCATCGGAAAACAAGACCAAGTCAGCACGGATTCATCAAAGGGAGGTCATGCCGGACAAATCTGTTAGCATTCTTTGAGGAGGTAACGAGGAAGTTAGACAAAGTGGATGCAATGGACGTCACCTCTTTGTATTTCCAGAACACTGTTGACAGGTGCCATACAGGAGGCTGATATAATAAGAGCTCATGGTGTTGGCGGCAAGGTACTGGCATGGATAGAGGATACGTTGACTGGTATAAGGCAGAGATGATAAGGGGATCTTTTGCAGTATGGTGACGAGTGGTGCTCCGTAGGGATCTGTGTTTGGACTACAAATATTCACAATATACTAATAAAATGTTTGTTTTTTTAAAAGAAAACTGGATCTGGAAGAAGGAACTGCGGGCATTGTTGCTAAGTTTGCAGATGATCCAAAGATATGTAGAGGGACAGGCTGTGTTGAGGAAGCAGAGAGGCTGCTGAAAGATGTGACAAGCTAGGAGAGTGGGCAAAGAAAGTGGCAGATGGAATGCAATGTAGAAAAGTGTGAGATTGTGCACTTTGGAAGGAGGAATTGAGGCATAGACAATTTTCTAAATGGGGAAAGGCTTCGGAAATCTGAAGCACAAAGGGACTCACGAGTCCTAGTTCAGTATTCTCTTAAGGTTAACGTGCAGGTTCAGTTGGCAGTTAGGAAGGCAAACAACATGTCAGCATTCATTCTGAGAGGGCTAGGAGACAAGCAGGGATGTACTTCTGAGACAGTAGAAACTCTGGTCAGACCCCATTTGGAGTATTGTGAGGAGTTTGGAGCCCCGTATCTAAGGAAGGATGTGCTGACCTTGGAAAGGGTCCAGAGGATGTTGACAAGGATGATCCCTGGAAATGAAGGGCTCATCATATGAGGAACGGTTGATGGCTCTGGGTCTGTACTCGATGGAGTTCAGAAGGATATTGGGGGGGGGGGGGGCCTCATTGAAACTTACGGAATATGGAGCGGCCTAGATAGAGTGGATGTGGAGAAGATGTTTCCACTAGTAGGAGAGACTAGAACCCGAGGGCACAACATCAGCCTGAAGGTCGAGCCTTTAAAACGGAGATGAGGAGGAATTTCTTCAGCCATCCATGAATCTGTGGAACGCATTGCCACAGAAGGCTGTGGAGGCCAAATCACTGTGAGTCTTGAAGACAAAGATAGATAGGTTCTTGATTATTAAGGGGATCAGGGGTTATGGGGAGAAGGCAGGAGAATGGGGATGAGAAATCTATCAGCCGTGATTGAATGGTGGAGCAGATTCAATGGGCCAAATGGCCTACTTCTGCTCCTATATCTTATGGTCATATGAGAAATAGGCCTTTCCTATAAACTCCAGGACCCTCATTACGTCATACAGCACAATTAAGTCTCCCCCAGCCCCTTCCATTCCAAAGAAAACAACCCTAGCCTAGTCAATCTTTCCTCACTGTAACATTCTTTATGAAGTTGTGCATCAAACAGAACAGTTGTCAGGTTATATACTGGATCAGCGAGTCCTGCTGATAAATGTTTCTTTGCTTTTGACAAAGAAGCGCAGCTAAAAAGGCAAGAGGGGGACTATAGAACATGTTTTGTAGCCTTGGGTGATGGAGAGGGGATCAGGGGTTATGGGGATAAGGCAGGAGAATGAGGATGAGAAATATATCAGTCTTTCATATACATAATGCTTTTGAAATTGAGACTAAGCTGTAGTTTGCACAATGAGAATTATAATGTGACAACGGTCAGGAGGGTATCAATTTGTTCAGATAATTGTGTGTGCGAGCGATGTGAGTATATGCGAGCGATGTGAGTATATGCGAGCGATGTGAGTATATGCGAGCAATGTGAGTTTATGCTAGCAATGTGAGTTTATGCTAGCAATGTGAGTTTATGCTAGCGATGTGAGTTTATGCTAGCGATGTGAGTATATGCGAGCGATGTGAGTATATGTGTGAGTGAGAGCGAGAGAGTGGCAGCAAGCTGTTCGGTAGGAGCAATCACTAGTGAGGGAAACCTCAGCTATTGTCTGCTCACTAACCCCAGGGAATTGACCCAGACAGACTGTCATGAATCAACTCGAGATCAGACCTGAGGTTGAAGGATCAAACCTCTCTGAGAGATCAGCCGTGAGAGCGCGGAACAGAGTGGAGGGACTTAAGCTCTGGAATGCCCTCCTTTAATCTCTCTTTCTTCCTTGAAGATAGTCCTTCAAACCTAAATATTGTTGAAAAGAGAGACATGTTGCAGAAATTTTCCGTCTTGCACTCACCAGAACGTTGAATTGCTAACCAAAGAGCACCCTTTTCTCCTATAGTATAGTAACTCATTTAAATTTGGCATTCTTGTACTTGGCCTAATGTGTCCAAGGCGGAAGGCTTCAGAAGGCTTCAGCAATAGTCAAGTCCCTTATAGTCTACCTCTTTGACCACGTTTTTGGTCACATCTGTCCTAATATGTCCTTACATGGTTTGGTGTCAAAGTTTGCTTTAAAATGCTTCCTCAAAGCACCTTGGAATGTTTCACGATGTCAAACATGCTATATGAATGCCAGCTGTTGTTGAGTTGGTTCACAGCTTGTGTGGGACATGAAGGGTTAGGCCTTTTCCATCTTAATTTCAATAGTGGAATCGGCTCTCACGGCCCCTAACACCTTAGACAAACCAGCAGGACTGGTTCAAGTGGTTAAAGGCAATCATCATAGGGATGCGTGCGATGAAAAGATTACAACACACCTGGGCTCAAAGGCAGCTGCTAGAACAATAAAGAGATAGAGAAATACTAGCTCCTGCAATATCAGTACAGCTGCAACCACTTTGTAGTTCCACTTCACCTTATAACATTCGACCCAATGTATACTGCATATAGTAAGATTTGGAGATGCCGGTGTTGGACTGGGGTGAGCACAGTTAGAAGTCTTACAACACCAGATTAAAGTCCAACAGGTTTGTTTCAAATCACTAGCTTCTGGAGCACTGCTCCTTTAAGCAAAGTGAAATGTACACTTGAACTTCATCTGAGGAAGGAGCATATAGTAAGAGTTGAGAATGCCTATCTGAGCTCAGTCATACACTCTGTCACAATGCACAACTCAGATCATTCCAAAAGGAGCGGACACCCTCTCCATTACCCAAGGCTACAAGATACGTTCTATAGTCCCTCGCTTGCCTTTTTAAGCTGCGCTTCTTTGTCAAAAGCAAAGAAATGTTTTTCAACAGAACTTGCTGATCCAGGATATAACCTGATAACTGTTATGTTTGATGCACAACTTCAAGGTGCAAATTAACACACAGACTCACCCAGATCAGAAACTCCCACACATTTCCTCCCTACCCCCCAGCTGTATTCCACCCCCTGACATTTAAACATTTTCTCCACATTATCAATCCATCTTTGCACACTTATTCTGTTATGTACTAGCTCCACCAACATTTACCAGTTAGGACTTAGTAGCCCCTTGTATGTATGAACCCCCTCTGTGCATGATCCCAAAAGGAACTCGGTCACAGCCACAGAATTAGAATTCAACTCTAGGGACAGGTTCCACTGCAACCCATTTCCCCCCAAACCAACCTGGGAGAGGTTTGACTAATGATCAGGGCTGCATTCTTACAAGGATCTGAAGAAAGGGCCTAGTGTTCAGTACCTAGTCCCAGTGAACAAAGCTCAATGGATTCTAACTGCACTGTGCTCAAATCAAGCCATGTGCAGAGTTTACCACGGGAGATGGACGCCAGCCAAACAGGCAGGAAGGATAGTGGACTCTGGACAAAACACAATCTAAATGGGACAGCCAGTTACATCAACATGTCTCCAGGTAAAGTGTACATTTCACTTTGATTAAAGGCAGCCACTCTAGAAATAACGTTTTCATTTTTGCAAGAAATGATGGAAAAATTACTAAATGGTACAGTGGCATCACGTAATTGTGGTGACAACTGGCCTGCTGGCAGTGTGCAGGACTTTTTTTGTTTGAGGGAGATGCTGGCCTGAACACCAGCAGCCATCTCCGTCCTTTGAAAGATGTCCTGGGATCCACTGGGCTGGTGTATGATGATCAGACACTCGCCCAGATCACAAGAGTCCAACAGATGTAAAGATGAAGGAGGCGGCCAATTGCTAGATCCTGACAGGTCATTTTTAAAAAGCACATTTGTTCTTAGGCTGTGGACAATATGGAAACTGTCACAAGGCTGTGTCTCTTTATGTTTTGAAAATATAACTTTTTAAACTTTCAATTGACTGGAAACAATGACATTTGCAATGAGACAGAACAAATTACTTAAAAACGCAAGGCCAATTTCCAGAATGAAGGTTAAAAAACAAACAAGACACCCTCAGGAGAGTGTGAAGAGAGAGGAGACTTTACCTATGGTTCAAAGATCCATAGAAACTCACCCCTATCTAAGGAAGAGACGTTAAAATGCAAAGTGCTGGATATTGAAATAATGGCTGCCACATACAGATCCACCCCAATCCCCTGGTTAATACATAATGGGTGAAGTATAACAAGTCAGGCTGCAGCGAGATTGCAAGTGACACAGGGAGTGTTAATAAAGCTTTCAGCACAAAAGGCATATTCTTGGGGGGTGGAAAAAAAACTTAACCCGTTGTAACCAACTGAGGTGGTTGAATAGAGGTGAGCAGTTCACACCTTCTCACCTGGCCATAACAAAAGGTTACATTAGTTGTCCTTCCTCAGATGCCCTCCCAAGGTAGCGATGGGCTCAGCCCTAGTACTGTCACAACCCTCGAGAACGTCACTCTCTCAATGGCATCAGATGGTGAATGACAGGATAGTTTTGGGGCTGGTTTAGCACACTGGGCTAAATCACTGGCTTTTAAAGCAGACCAGCAGCACGGTTCAATTCCCGTACCAGCCTCCCCGAACAGGCGCCGGAATGTGGCGACTAGGGGCTTTTCACAGTAACTTCATTTGAAGCCTATTCGTGACAATAAGCGATTTTCATTTTCATTACTTGGAGGTGACAATATTCTCAACAAAATGCTGACAGATGCCTGGGACGTTGCCAAAAGGCCGCCTGAACAATTTCCCTTTCGTGATCACAACCGTATAGTTTAAGAGGGCCCTCACTCGGAGCACGACATCAGCCACAGTTTGGGACATGCATCACATGCAAGGCGGCATCCTTCCCTCAAAGAATGTTAAAAATAAAAAGCGGCAACTGATTTTCTGGGCAACGGTCTGGCAGCTTCTTGTTGTCATTTATTCTGGTGCTGGTCCAAAAACAGCAGACTGCCACCCCATGCATGTCCATACCCCCTGATCTCCACCAATACAACAGGCAGCTAACTTTTGCCTCCACTACCCTTGCAAGAAACCCATTCCAAGCCTTGATCGTTCTGAACAACTCCCTGACACGATTGTGCAATTTGTTATCAGTGTCACCTCTTACCACTTAAAACATCCCCACTCGCCCCACGTCCTGTTGTGCGTGAAAACAAGCTAGTTCAGTGCCTTCTCAAACAAATACCTTTCTGGTCATGTTTTCTTCACCATATTGCAGGCAGATTCTTGGCTTTTCTTTTGATAACATTGCAGTCTAAAACTATAATTAGCAAATGGCTCATTGCCTACCTGACCTACAAGAATACCTTGTGAGATGTTGCTGATATTTATAAATGTAAAACCAGCAACCATAGGAACAGGAATTGGCCATTCAGCCCCTCGAGCATTCAATCAGATCCTGGCTGATCTATACGAATATGATGGGCTACCTTAAATCATGAAACCTCAACATACAGTCCTGTTCATAGATTTTCCACAGACTAGAGTAAGTATGAGACCTGCCAGTGCACTCAGACAAAACAATTAGATAAGATTCCTGACTGAAACAGTCTCCATTCTCACAAGTCCAAATATTAAATCAGCTCAAAACATCGAATGGATGCTCCTTACTGATGCTGAAAGAGAAATAGCACATTGGCTCGGCAGACGCAAAGCACTTCCTTGAAGGGATTAAAGAGAATAAATTAATGCTGAACTGACGCTATAGGACGAAGACTCAGCATATTTCTCTGAAATTCCTCTTTGCTACATCAGTAGAGGAGCCAATCTGTTGCAAATAAATGGGTTAATGCCTTTGCTGATGGGGAAACGGATTAATATGCTCTTCGCTCAGCAGAATTTCCGCATTTCCCTCCTGCACCTCAAATCCTCTTTAATGGTCTCCAGGGAATTACATTTCTGTTCAAAAATCCACTTGAAAATCTGCAAAATTGAAAATTGGCGAGATTTATGGTGATCATGAAATGACTTGGGCCGAGCTTGGTTCAGATCTCACCCATCCTATAATCCCAGTTAAGCAGTCTTCAAGTGTCCTATCAACAGCCTATACAAAGGAAGATTATGTGATAATAGATACACAAGACTCTTCATGCCCATTTAATTCTGTCTCCGTTCTGTCAACAAGTTTGCTCATTATAATTTCAAGTGCTAGACGAGTCATTTTCAGTAGCCAAGCCACAATACATTTTATACACTCACAAATAAACAAATATTGGTTTCAGAATGTATTAATTACACAAGAGGAATGGAAGAAAATCTAGCTGGTTCAAACATTGACATACTCCCTGTTTTTTCACCTCCTCGATCATTTACTCTGCTGGAGATTTATCTGGAATCAGCCATCATTACCTGCCTTTACCATTCACCCAGGCAGTCTGTTCTGTACATTCACCACCCAACACAAAAAGATAATCGGGATTTAATGTAAAAATCTTTGCAGGGTAAGCGGCTGGTGAAGGGTGCCTCAGGTGACTACGTCTCGGAACAGTGACTTTCTGTACAGTGGGAGAGCGAGGAGAGGAAAGTTGAGGGAATGATTTTAACGCATTCCCCATCAGTGTAGGAAGGACACTTGGGAGAATCCGAATATGCCTTTGGAAAGGGGCAAAGGAGATTTACCAGGATGTTGCCTGGAATGGAGAGTAGGTCTTACAAGGAAAGGTTGAGGATGCTAGGCCTTTTCTCATTAGAACGGAGAAGGATGAGGGGCGACTTGATAGAGGTTTATAAGATGATCATGGGAATAGATAGAGTAGACAGTCAGAGACTTTTTCCCCGGGTGGAACAAACCATTACAAGGGGACATAAATTTATGGTGAATGGTGGAAGATATAAGGGGGATGTCAGAGGTAGGTTCTTTACCAAGAGAGTAGTGGGGGCATGGAATGCACTGCCTGTGGTAGTAGTTGAGTCGGAAACATTATGGACCTTCAAGCGGCTATTGGATAGGTACATAGATTATGGTAGAATAATGGAGTGTAGATGAATTTGTTCTAAAGGGCAGCACGGTAGCATTGTGGTTATCACAATTGCTTCACAGCTCCAGGGTCCCAGGTTCGATTCCGGCTTGGGTCACTGTCTGTGTGGAGTCTGCACGTCCTCCCCGTGTGTGCGTGGGTTTCCTCCGGGTGCTCCGGTTTTCTCCCACAGTCCAAAGATGTGCAGGTTGGGTGGATTGGCCATGCTAAATTGCCCTTAGATTATCATACAATTTTGGACACTAAGATTAAACTAGGACAAAAGTTCGGCACAACATCATGGGCCGAAGGGCCTGTTCTGTGCTGTATTTCTCTATGTTCTATGTCCCAAAAGGGACGGGTGGAAAACAAGAAATACTTTGAATTATAGAATGATTACAGCCCTGAAGGAGGTTTCTTGGTCCACTGTGTTTGTGCAAGTCATCAGGCAAAAGCAATTCACCAGTTCAAACTCCCCCATCCTTTTTGCATAGCTTTGCAAATCCTTTCAATTCACATACTTATCTAACTTCTTTTGAAAATCAAGATGGAAGAAAATTCCACCACATTCTCAGGCAGTGAATTCCAAATCTTAACCTTCTTGTTGGTTTTACAGTGACTGAGAGCACATTAAATATTTTCCTCAACTTTCACCTGGACATTTTTTATTCTCCCCTAGGGGACAGTGCGTAAAAATTATTTGTGCCACCTTTGGTTCATTGCCCATCCCCTTAGATTGGTGCCCCTGGTCCTCCACCCTTCCCCCTTTGGAGACTGTTGCTCTACCTAGACCTTCATGTTCACCATTTGAATTTATGTAGCACCTACCATGGCCGCTTGAGGGCCTGACGTGCAGTCACTGTTGTAATGTATCAAGAACAGGGAGTTACCCTCCATCACAGAATAGTAGTTTGGAATGGTGATGGCAGAGGCTTAGCAGGTCCAAACGCCCCTGTAAATTAGTTATTTTTTCCTGAAATTGCACCCGAGCTAATGGGTCCTGTAATCACACATTCAAATGAACTGGATATCCATTAACGAGCAAGTTCCACATTAGAAACACATTTTTAGTTAATAGAACCAGTGAGGTTTCAAATTGTTTCATGCCACTGATCATCCAGTTTCAATCAGGGCTTACGTACAGGCAAACACTATTTCAAAGAAGAGCAGGAGAGCTGTCCCCGGTGCCTTGGCCAATATTTATTCCCACCAACAGCATAATTTAAACAGCTTCTTGGACCTTTATTACATCATTTCTGCAAACTTGGGTGTGTGCAAACTGGCCGCCACATTTACAACTTTTTAAAATTTATTTTAAATTTAGAGAATCCCAAGTATATTTTTCCCAATTAAGGGGCAATGCTAACATAGCCAATCCACCTACCCTGCACATCTTTGGGTTGTGGGGGCGCAACCCACGCAAACACGGGGAGAACAAGTTTCCAACCTTGCAACAGCAGCCGCACTTCGAAGCAACCACTGGCCGTGAAGCATTTTAGGATAAACTGAGGCCACGAGAGGCACTATATAAATGCAAGTTCCTTCTTACTGATCTACTCTCGAGAATTCTGCCAGTTCCCACACTGGTTGGCAAACCCACCATAAAAGGCAAGTGTCACCTCGATGAATGATGTGTGCAGTTTCACTGTTAGATTTAAGGTAAAGATATGGTGTTTCCCACATCAAATCTCACAAGCAGGAAAGGAGATGATTAACCAGTTATTCAGTTTGTGAGGCTGTTGACAGAAGTGCTTGGCGGAACAGAGAACACCCTGTTCTTTTTTCAATTAGTGTCATGTATGCCTTAACATTCAATTACTGAACTGTATTCCTTAACATTCAATTGCTGAACTATCAGAGGTGAGAAACTGGGACTCGTCTAAAGGACAATGCCAATGAAAATGCAACATCACAACACTTCAATGGTACACTGGAACAGTTCTACAAGGGCAACAACTCCATTAAAAGTCAACACGCTAATTGGTTGAATGCTTATTCATGAGAATGGTTTCTGGAATGGGGAACGCAGTTATGAAGAAGTTGGGAATGTTTTCCTTCAAGAAAAGAAGGCTGAGAGAAGATTAGATGGAGGTATTCAAAATCATGAAGGGTCTAGATAGAGGAGATAGGGTTCCCGCTTTTGAAAGGATTGAGAACGAGGGGACACAGGAGGTAAAAGTACTAGTGAAATGAGGGAAAGTTTTTAACACAGCGACTGGTTCTGCAATACACTGCCCGAGAACATGTTGGGGGCAGGTTCAATTGAAACATTCAAAAGGGAATTAGACTGTTGTTTGAAGTGAATGTGCAGATTTAGGAGGAGTAAGGCGGCACAATGGAGCTAAATACGTTGCTCACTTGGAGAGCCGGAGCAGACATGATGGGCCAATGGCCTCCTTCTACACGTAACAATTCTGTGATTTATTTTTGTTTGCGTTAATTAAAAGTATCAGAATCCTTGCAGCTTGCTGATTAAAACATGCTCAAGACTACACAGCTTTTAACCATACAATGACCTTCCTTCCAACATAAGGTCAGATGTGGTGATGTTCACTGATGATTGCACAATGCTCCGCATCATTTGAGACTCCTCAGACACTGAAGCAGTCCACGTGCAAATACAGCAAGGCCTGGACAATATCTAGGCTTGGGCCGACAAGTGGCAATTAACATTCGTGTCACACAAGTGCCAGGCAATGACCATCTCCAATAAGAGAGAATCTAACCATCGCCCCTCGGCATTCAATGGCATTACCATCGCTGGATCCCCAACTATAACTATCCTGGGGTTATCACTGACCAGAAATTGAACTGGACTAACCATATGAATACTGTGGCTACAAGAGCAGGTCAGAGACTGGGAATTCTGTGGTGAGTAACTCACCTCCTGACCCCCCAAAGCCTGTCCACCAGTTACAAGGCACAAGTCAGGAGTGTGATGGAATACTCTCCACTTGCCTGGATGAGTGCAGCTCCAACAACAACTAAAGAAGCTCGACACCATCCAGGACAAAGCAGCCCGCTTGATTGCTCCCCCTTCCACACACATTCAAACCCTCCACCACCGCCACACAGTAGTAGCCGTGTGTACCATCTGTAAGGTGCACTGCAGGAACTTCCAAACCCACGACCATCTAGAAGAACAAGGGCAGCAGATACATGGGAATCCCACCACCTGGAAGTTGAATTTCAAGTCACTTCCCATCCTGACTTGGAATCGCCATTCCTTCTCTGTCACTGGATCAAAATCCCCCCACCACCTTTTCAAAGGCACTTAGGGATGGACAACAAATGGTGGCCGAGCCACCGAAGCCCGCATCTCTTCAAAAATGAATTTCTAAAAAACTACGCAAAGTGGCAAATCTCATTCCAGAATCCAAGCCTACAAATCTAGACTGACACTCCAGAGCCGGACCGAGGGAGGGAGTTATCAGATTTTCTGTTGTTTGGATGAAACGTCAAACCTATCTGTCCTCTCAAGTGGATATAGAAGCTCCCAAGAACAAGGGAGTTTCCCCCAATGTTTTGGCCAATATTAATCACTTAATCAACACCTCGAAAACAGATTACTGTGGGGGCATAGTATGTGCAAATTAGTTGCCACGTTACAAAAGTGACTACACTTTAAAAATTAACTTCATTAGCAGTACTGCACTTTGGGAGGTTCCGAGATTGCAAAAATCACGCTATAAATCAAGTTTTACTTCATTTTCATTCTTCTATTCCACAACTATGGACCCATAACTGAATGTAAAATATATGGTACTGCACCTTCTACAAAGTCATTCTCAGTGTAGGTGTGTTTCTGTGTTCGGTCATCAGCAGCTTCATTGTCATTATCTTCCTCCTCCTCAGGGTTATTCAATACTTCTAAACCAGCCTCAATGGCCTCAGCGAAGTCATCCCTGCGATCCTTCCGAACGGCTTTCTCCTCAGGGTGCCGGGTCAGGCCCATCTCCAGCTGGTAGACTTTAGTCAGAGTGAAGCTTTCAAAGGGCACCACTGCATACTCGCTGGGTACCCTGGCGCCCACGCTAACCTCAGCCTTGTCAATCTGAGAGTGCAAGAACTCCAGCAAATCATTGGGAAAATTCTCCTTGCTGTTCTGGCCTCCTCCGCCAGTTAGAGCTGGGCTCTTCTTCTCCTGCACGGATTTCAGCTTCTCACTCATTTCCTGGAGCTCCTGCTTCAGCTGAGTGATCTGCCGCTTGAGACTCGAAGCGCGTGTCAGGTAGTGCTCCTCCTGTTCCTGCAGGAGGGCCTGATAGTATTCTTTGCCGTACTGTTTTCCTGGAACACCAAGAAGAAGGGGGTCATTATCCGGCCGGGGCGTGCACTCTAGCAAGTACAAGAGGGAGATGAGGCAGAAAAACAGAGCGAGGCCTAGCAGTAGGCGCCGTGTCCAAGCGTGCATTAGTAGGCCTCGGCGAGGCATTACCACCAGGATTGCCGCACGCTCTCTCACAGAAAGGACTCGTCACCTCATTGATGCAGAGCTTGCTCCAGTTCTAGCCAGTTTCAGGACAGCCTTGGGTTAAAGCCATAGAACGTCAGGCTCTCCACAGGGTGGGGTGGCCACTTTTGATCAACACTCTTGCAGTTCCGTCAGCGTTGGCAAAATCGAACGAGGTCAGCACAGAATTTGGCTAGTTTTGGTCAGTTGGAGAAGAAAAGGAACTTTGAACCCGTTAGAATTCAGATGATTCTGCTGTGCTTTAGCACGGACAAGCTTCTTACAAGCAGACTCTTGTTGCGTTTTATCTCTGCCCTGCAGTGGAACTCTAGTTCGTCCTAGGTGAGGCCCCAAATAAATTTCCATGGAGTGACGCCAGCTTTGGTTTTATTGGTGTTAACCCGTGTTCTATTTGCTCAGAGCTGAAGGCAGCAATTTCCAGCAAACGTGGGTGCCCGTTAAGTTTATATGAGCAGGACAGACCCTCAAAGGAAAGTCACTAATCAACAACAGGCTGATCCAAACAGTTTTAACACAGCTAATTATACTGGTCAGAGCAGATCATGGCTTTCTACTGCAGCTAAACCCTAATGAAAATACTTAATAGGTTCCGTTCACAAGATGCAGTTCAGTTCACAAGACATTTTCTTCCAGAGTCCATCGAATCGCCTTGGTTTCTCCGGCCACTTATTTCGGCTTTCACAGCAGCATGGTGCAGGCCATCTTCACAGATCCTAACCTCTGACCGGGCGTGAACTAATGAGTGCCAGGAAAGGTCACGGGAGCCTGTCTCCTGAAATAGGACAGAGAGAGAGAAAACAAAATCTGGTCAAAATCACGCAGAAAAATAAAATCAGGGGAAAAAACCCATGTACTGCCCCTGAAGGGCTCATGCAAATGAAAACCCATTTTAACCCAGCAAGACTCCGCTAATGGGTGACTCCATTTGCTCAATAATTAAGAGTTAGAAAACTAGAAGACAGTAGTTTTCAAACTTTTCTCTGCAGAGGAAGAGTTTAAACAACAACTTGTATTTATACAGCACATTTAACTTAGTAAAATATCCCAAGGCACAGGAGCATTGGCCAACAGGACTTTGCACTGAATCAAATAAACAAGATTAGGACTGGTAATCAAAGGTTTGGTTAAAGAGGGAGTTTTTAAAAGGAGTGTTGCATTGTAGGAGAGAGGGGGGGGGGGGGGGGGGGGGGAAGAGGAGAGGTTTAGGGGGGAAATCCACAGTTTAGGGACCACGCAGCCAATGGCATGGCCACCAATAGTGGAACAATGGAGATGCCAAATGACTGCGAGATCAGAATTGGAGGAGTGCAGAGATCAGGTAGGGCTGGAGGGGCTACTGGAGACAGGGAAGGGCGAGGCCATGGAGCGATTTGAACACAAGGATGGAAAATACCAACTGAGAGATTTATTCTAACATTTGAAAGACACTAGCAATTATCTCGAGCAAAATTGAAACATTGTTGCGGGAAGAACATTTTAATATAGTAACTAAAACAACATTATTAAATCAATTACAGTGAAAAATTAAGAAATTTGTGGTTGATGACTCGCATTTTGAGCAACCCTACAAAGACAGAAATCGGATGAACTCTCTGATCCCACAGGATTCGCTCACGGACGGCAGTTTCAAAACAGAGGACAAAAGAGTTTGGATGTCATCAAACAAAATAGCAAAAACCCTTTCGGAATGAGTTGCTGCTTTTATGGCACCCCACCAGAGGGAACAGTTCTGGTCTCTCTACCCTACATGCTCAATTGGGATATCTACACGTCTTTATTCGGAATGTCTGGTAACACTAATAGATGGCGAGGAGCAGGGCGGCAACTTTAAAAATTTGCATCTCCCTCCCCCTGCACACCTGTGTCAAGCGCGAGATACAGCTGTCGAAAGACAACAGAATAACTTTGTGAATTACTCTGAAAACTAGAGAGCTCTAAAAAGATGTTCCAGTCTAACAGTAGACTTATCTGGATCAGGGAATCGGATGTAATATTTGCTGGTTTACTGATGATACTAAACTGTGTGGAACTGTGAGTGGCGAGGAGGAAGTACAGAGGCTTGAAGGCTACTTAAACAGATTGAACAAAAAGCATAGCAGACGAACTATAACATGGATAAAGAGAACAACAGAATGGCAGAGTATTATTTAAATGGTGATAGATTGGGAAATGTTGATGTACAGAGGGACCTGGGTGTCATTTCAACCCGTCACGGAAAACAAGCATGCAGTCCCCTGGGCCAGATGGGATTTATCCTAGGATTCTCTGGGAAGCCAGGGAGGAGATTGCAGAGCCTTTGTCCTTGATCTTTATGTCGTCTTTGTCGACAGGAATAGTGCCGGAAGACTGGAGGATAGCAAATGTTGTCCCCTTGTTAAAGAAGGGGAGTAGAGACAACCCTGGTAATTATAGACCTGTGAGCCTTACTTCGGTTGTGTGTAAAATGTTGGAAAAGGTTATAAGAGATAGGGTTTATAATCATCTTGAAAAGAACAAGTTGATTAGCGATAGTCAACACGGTTTTGTGAAGGGTAGGTCATGCCTCACAAACCTTATTGAGTTTTTTGAGAAGGTGACCAAACAGGTGGATGAGGGTAAAGCAGTTGATGTGGTGTATATGGATTGCAGAAAATAAAGTATGGGATTGAAGGTGATTTAGCGGTTTGGATCAGTAATTGGCTAGCTGAAAGAAGACAGAGGGTGGTGGTTGATGGCAAATGTTCATCCTGGAGTTCAGTTACTAGTGGTGTACTGCAAGGATCTGTTTTGGGGCCACTGCTGTTTGTCATTTTTATAAATGACCTGGAAGAGGGTGTAGAAGGATGGGTTAGTAAATTTGCAGATGACACGAAGGTCGGTGGAGTTGTGGATAGTGCTGAAGGATGTTATAGGATACAGAGGGACATAGATACGCTGCAGAGCTGGGCTGAGAGGTGGCAGATGGAGTTTAATGTGGAAAAGTGTGAGGTGGTTCACTTTGGAAGGAGTAACAGGAATGCAGAGTACTGGGCTAATGGCAAGATTCTTGGTAGTGTAGATGAACAGAGAGATCTCAGCATCCAGGTACATAAATCCCTGAAAGTTGCCACCCAGGTTAATAGGGCTGTTAAGAAGGCATATGGTGTGCTAGCCTTTATCAGTAGGGGGATTGAGTTTCGGAGCCACAAGGTCATGCTGCAGCTGTACATAACTCTGGTGCGGCCGCTCCTGGAGTACTGCGTGCAGTTCTGGTCACCACATTATAGGAAGGATGTGGAAGCTTTGGAAAGGGTTCAGAGGAGATTTACTAGGATGTTGCCTGGTATGGAGGGAAGGTCTTACGAGGAAAGGCTCAGGGACTTGAGGTTGTTTTTGTTAGAGAGGAGAAGGCTGAGAGGTGACTTAATAGAGACATATAAGATAGTCAGAGGGTTAGATAGAGTGGACAGTGAGAGTCTTTTTCCTCGGATGGTGATGACCAACACGAGGGGACATAGCTTTAAATTGAGGGGTAGTAGATATAGGACAGATATCAGAGGCAGTTTCTTTACTCAGAGATTAGTAGGGGTGTGGAACGCCCTGCCTGCAACAGTAGTAGACTCGCCAACTTTAAGGGCATTTAAATGGTCACTGGATATACATATGGATGAAAATGGAATAGTGTAGGTCAGATAGGCTTCAGATGGTTTCACAGGTCGGCGCAACATCGAGGGCCGAAGGGCCCGTACTGCGCTGTAATGTTCTATGTTCTAGGTGCAGTAAGCAGTTAGGAAGTTAAATGGCATGTTGGTCTTCATTGCAAGAGAATTTCAGTACAGAAGGATGTCTTACTGCAGCTTTACAGAGCACACCTGGAATATTGCATGCAGTTTTGGTCTCCTTACTGAAAAAAGATACCCTTGTCATAGAGGGAGTGCAACAAAGGCTCACCAGACTGATTCCTTGAATAGCTGGATTGTCATGTGAGGAAAGATTGGGCCAACTAGGCTTGTATGCATTGGAGTTTAGAAGAATGAGGAGGGGGGAATCTCATCGAAACGTATAAATTTCTGACAGGACTGGGCAGACTGGATTGGATTCAATGATGATTTTTCCTCTGGCTAGGAGAGGTGGTTCTAGAACAAGGATCACAATCTCAGGATATGGGGTAAGCCATTCTGATCCGTTCTGACCTGTAGGGATTCCATTCTATTGGTGGAGCAAGGACAAGAGGGCAGAAGATAGAGGTCCCACTGTGCATTCCTGAACTTCAATGGTGCCAATCTAGCTTGCCGAGCTTGATGACTTCAAGGAACTCTTTTAAAAACAAAATGCCACATTGCACAATGACCGTTACTACTCTTTCAGCCTCTTCAAGGGAAGGAGGAGGTAAACATGCTTCAGGGCATTTCAAATGGAAACCTGGAACTCATCATCGTTCAAACGCAAGCAGGATAAAACAATTCCTGTTTGCGTTTGAAAAATAATGACACTAATTTTGTTAATTAGAAACTGCAACATCCTGCAGGAACAAACAAGGAGAATGATCAGTTAGATGCCTGCATAAAACAAATGAAAGTAAATTGGAATAAAAATAAGGGCAGCTCAGTAGCACGGTGGTTAGCACAGTTGCTTCACAGCGCCAGGGTCCCAGGTTTGATTCCCAGCTTGGGTCACTGTCTGTGCGGAGTTTGCACGTTCTCCCTGCGACTACATGGGTTTCCCCTGGATGCTCCGGTTTCCTCCTACTGTCCAAAGATGTGCAGGTTAGGTGGATTGGCCATGCTAAATTGCCCTTAGTGTCTAAAAAGGAAAGGTTAGATGGGGGTTACTGGGTTACAGGGATAGGGTGGAGGTGTGGGGCTTAAGTGTGGTGCTCTTTCCAAGGGTCGGTGCAAACTTGATGGGCCGAATGGCCAACTTCTGCACTGTATGTTCGAAATTCTGAAGGTTGGAAACAATCCTGGAAATAAAGGACAGGATCATCAGACAAACTGAAACCTTAAGCTCACTTTAAAAAAAAAGAAAAACTGATCTGGATGAACCTCTCAATAGTCTCCAGCATTTTCTATTCTGGTTTCACACACCAGCCAAACCAACAACCAGATCCTCATCCTGAACACGAAGCGTGATGGTGTGAAACTGAGGCAAGTGACCCTCACTGCAGCGAGGGGTGCAAGAGAGTCAGAGGGGACACCGTCTGCAGGGGTCAGCCCGTGGCTCAGCGGGAGGCACTCTCACCCACTCCAGAGCTGTCGCGCACAGAATCCAGGCTCCAACACAGTAATGAAGGAGCGCTGCTCTGTCACAGGTGCCGGCTTTTGGATGAGGCGTTGGCCCGAAACCCAATCTGCCCCCTCGGGTCAACGTGAAGGATCCCGCGATAACAACATTCAGAGAACAGTACAGCTTCCCCCACATCCCGGCCAATACTCATGGTAACATCATTAAACTTGGGTTATCCGGTCACGGTCTTGTTGTTTCTGGAAGCTTGCTGTGCGCATTTATGGCTGGCACATTTATGACATGGTTAGACAGCAAAGGTACTTCATTGGCTGTGAAATGCATTGAAAGGGTACTGAAAGGCACTATATAAATGACATTTTTCTATTTTTCATTTCACTCCACTTAGCAACCACTTCAGGAACGGCACTGATCGATGCCCCGTTAACCTTCTCCTCAAATGAGGGGAGGAAGAGGAAAAGGGTGTGATTAAACTGAAATGAGCATTAAACAAAGTATTCCAGCACCTCAAACTGCCTCAGCAGCATCGGTGAATCATTACAGTAATTGGTGTCTCATGCCTGTGCAAGGTGAATACAGCCCACCCCACTCTTCCGCCTTTCTCTGTAGTCCTGCAAATTCACTTTCCAGGTTCTTATCCAATTCCCTTTTGACAGCCAAAATTGAATTTTCCTCCGTCACATTCTCAGGCAGGGCATTTCAGATCCTAACTATTCTTTGTGTAAGAATGTTTTTCGTGTCACCGTGAGCCTTCTACCATTCACCTTAATCAATAAGGACAGCTTTTCTCTACCCACCTCATAGACCCCACTCATAGTTTGAAACACCTCTATTAAACCTCCTCTCAATCTTCCCTCCTGTACCCAAATATTTTCAATACTAACCAATTACGTTCCCTTAATTGTCAACCTTAAGCACCCCTCCCGTTTTCTCTCCTATAGCGGGCACTGGAAATAGAGGATGGTTACAACCGAGGTACTGGACAAGGGAGAGGTTGGAGCAGAAATCCCCTAGGAAGGAGTGCTCCGCACTCATGCAATCTCCTCACTTTACTCCGCTACATTCCCTGCCTACAGGGCCCTTCACTTTGTCAGATTCAGCAAACCTTCCTCCCCTTCTGCTATTCTGTTGCAACCATTTGAAAGTCACCGTTGTCCTCAAGGACCACAGGCTGCACTCCCCTTTTGACAGAAAGCGAGAGAGACACTTGACTGGTGGTGATTTAACCCGAGGGTCACCACACCTCAGGCAGGGACAAGGTTTGAGAAGTTTCATGGATAACCTCAGCCGGTACAGGAATTGAACCCGTGCTGTTGACATCGCTCCGCATCCAGCCAACTGCGTTAACCGGTCCCCCATACATTTAAGCTGACAGCGGAACGGTCATTTGTTTGTCCCATTACCACCCATCTTTTGTTTTGTGCGATAATCCTTTTGGATAATCTATTGCTGTCCACGCCATCACTGACCGTCCCCTCCCTTCACCAACTTTCCCTTGGCTGTGTATCTGCTTAAAAACTAAGTTTCTAACATCTTCCATTTGTACTGAAATAGCACCCACATTTAGAGAGGGGAGTGTGAGGGGCCCAGACCTACAAAACTTTGATGCTCGTAGTATACAGTGGTGGCCTGTTAGAACCAGACCAGCCCTCCATGTACAGTGAATGAACTGGGATCGGTGGACCCATGCACAGAAAGAAACACCGCTGGGAGAAGTTATTTTTGGATGAGCAGAAGCAGGAGTCCAATAGCTCATTTAGCGAACAATGAAAATTAGATTTTGCCGGAGGCTTCTGGCAGCAACCACTTCCACGTAGGATTTCAGGACATGAGCGGCTCACAGTAGAGGTGCGGTGCAGCAGTTTTAACATTTGCGACAAATCCGCTGCAAGTTCCAAAGCCAATTTGTATGTTGCTGTTTGATCTTGAGAGACCAGCATTTGGGAGCCAGCTCCCAGCATTTCTACATATAAAGTTGGCTCCCTTTCACCTGCAGTCGCTTCACTGGCTCAAGTGTTTGGCTTTCTGGAATCCCAACTAAAGTAGTGCAAGCACAAAACGCCCCTTTGGGGAAAAGAGAAGCAAAAGGAGCAACTCCTTTCCAAGTGATGGAGAAATTCTGAGAGTGGGTCCTGAATCCAGTTGCCTACACTCTCTCTCCAAGTCCACCTCAACTCTCCCAATTTCCTTTTTATCCCTGAAGGTGTTAATTTTAGGAGCAGCTTCGATCGATGGGAATGAGGCAACACCGGAGGCCATTCGGCGGTACACATCTGTGCTGGTCTTTGGAAAACTATCCGGTTAGCTCCATTCATCCACGCTTTCCCTATAGTCCTCCACATTTTTCTCTTCAAGTACTTTTCAACGCTGATAGAATATGGGAAGACCCTTCCCTTTAACAAGGACAAACTTCATGAATATATGTTAAGTTTGTAATAATAACTCATGACTTCACAAGTACCATTTAAAATGAGAATAGATAGATATTCGAAGTAGAGGAAGGTACAGGGCTTGACAGGACAGCAGGGAAGTGGGGTTAGTCTGGATTCTCTAATGATTGCATGGTCATTTCCTGTGCTGTTAACCTGATGCTGGTTCTTAATTAGCAGTCATAGCAGCAGAAAGTCGCCCCCACAACATTTTTTTTAAAAAATGCTATCTTTATACAAACAAAGCAAGGGAATTCAATAACGATATATGCAATGAGCAATGGGGAAATTCAAGAAAGCCAGAAAAGTGCAAGAAAATTATTTGGTAGCTAACACAAGTTTCCTTCAGTACAGTCCAAGTAATTACAATGTTAAGCTGGCCTGGAATCAAAGTTACTTGTGCTCCATTAGGCTGCAAACGTGGTTTTGAACAACGGAAACCACAAGCTAATTTACATTTATGTAGCCCCTTTCATGTCTCAAGTTGCTACAAGCAAAGTTTGACAGTGAGCTACATAATGATACGATAAGATGGATATGGATAGGGCGCTTGACCAAAAGCTTGCTCAAAGAGATAGGTTTGGAGGAATGTCTTAAAGGAGATGAGGGAGGTAGAAAGGCAGAGGTTTAAAGGAGGGAATTCCATAGCTAAGAGTCCAGACAACTGTAGGCATGCCAATGAAAGAGCAATTAAAATCAGGAATACACAAGAGACCAGAATTGGGGAAATGCAGAGGGATGTGGGGTTGTTGGAAGTAATAATATTAATCAGACTAACTTGACACCAACAACATTAGCAAAAGCACAAAAATTGCTTGAATTTAACATGAGCCAAATGGCCTGAAATCAATACACAAACTCAACAGACACCATCTAGCCTACCCAACATCACTAACCCACTTAATCTCATTAACAGACAGGACACATGAGACATCATGCAGCACCTGATGGAAGAGGCAAAGTAAAAAAAAAGGACAATGTTGAGGATTTAGTAGACTTTGAACAGGAGTCATTTAACGTGATACAATATTTTATTAGATAGCAAAGCAAAGGTTAATGCTCAAGACTATCCTTAATATTTAACTTGCTGACCTGCATCGTGAACAATTTTCACCGTCACAACCTTTGAGGTAACACATTTCCTGAGGGGGAGTGGGCTGGAGGCAAGATTTTGAAGATATTAATTGTGAACTTGCTCCAGGCACCAGCATTTCTCGAGTAAAAAATTCCTCTTAGAATTTCCATCAGGAGTAGCACAATGAGGGCAGCAAACATCACACTCGTGAGGTACAAGCTACAAATGGTAGTCCCCGAGAGTCAGAATTTTACACATGAACAAAATATTCAAGGAAGTGGTCGCTGGCTCTTGTTCCATCTGTGCACAGGAATGACAAGCACACATGACTTTTGAGACAATGTCCCTTTGGATGGAAATAGACAAATACTCTTTCTATTGTGGCAAAAAAGATGATTTTCGATACTCTAAAACTTAACTTCCTGAAATTTGAGAACACTTGTTTTTTAAAAACTGAACAACTCATAGAATCCCTACAAGGAGGCCATTTGGTCCATCACATCTGCACCAACTCTACGAAGAGCACATTACTTAGGCCCACTCCCTGCCCTATCCCCCGTAACCCCGTGCATTCATCGTGGCCAATCCACCTAACCTGCGGGAGGAAACCGGAGCACCCGCAGACACAGGGGGAAAACATGCAGACTCCGCACAGACACCCAAGGCTGGAATCGAACCCAGGTCCCTGGCGCGGTGAGGCTGCAGTGCTAACCACTATACTGCCTCCGTCGTAGTGAACTGTTGGGATGTGGTACGCAGAGCAGATGCGACTCTCCCAAGATAATCATTCAATTATTTGATCCCACGACTCCTTTTAAGTGCCTCATTCCTTTAATCTTTCCATCTGGCTTCCACCTTTTCCACACTCCTACCCGAGGTCATAATTAATCCTGCAAGAAATGTTCCTGCAATATTAAATCTGGGGTTAACAAGAGTTAACAAAGGCATGCTTATCGTTTTGGTAGCAATGTATGAATGGAGCTTTCCCAAGTTTGTTCCTGGTAACGCTAAACGAGAGGCTTACCCAAACAGTTGCTTCTGCCCGTATCCTTCAAGTCCGCTTCAGTGAGCGATGGCTCACCCAGCACAGCCCCATCACTCTCCAAGCCTGTCCAATACAGTCAGTCCAAGTCGTCTGGAAGGGAAGAAAAGAAATTCACAACAGCGCAGCTACAAACGCCTTGTTCAAAGTGGAGCAGCCCATGTGTTTGTCATTACTCTAACCACTAGCAGAGCAGACTGTCACTGCTTTACTCACTGTTAATGTTATCCTGGGGTGGAACCTGCAGTAATGTCTGGAAAACCACAGAGATTTTGTTTTTTTGATGTGTGTGCGTGTGTGTTTGGAGGAGGTCGGGGGTTGCAGCATAAAAATAAACGGGGATGACTGCCTTCTTGGCAACCTGACTCCCAACAAAACAGAAATCGGCTGAAGAGAACGTGATATTTATTTTATCTCGGGGCTCCAAATCCCACTCGTCTCTTTCCTCCCCCCCCCCCCCCCCCCCCCATTTCAAGCTCCAGCACGAGAGGAATGAACATTCGATTTGATCTTTTGTCTGTGAAAATTGTTTGCCATCCAACGTCCTGCGCATTGCTCCACGTGTGGCAGTTGAAGTAGGCAACAGGGAAACAACAACAACACCAACTTGCATTTAGATGACACCTTTACACGTACTGGAACGTTTCACAACGCTTCACAAGAGCAGTATTTTTGCCAAGATATACAAGGAGGTGTTAGGACCAATGGCTGAAAGCTTGGGCGATGAGTTAGGTTTTAAGAAGGTAGGAGGCGGTGGAGGAGGAAAAAGAGAAATTCCTTAAATATAGGGATGTCACAATTACTGCAGTTCCACACATCTTCTGTACTGTGTAGCACTACATTCCGTATGCTTCACCCGATGCCTGTGTCTATGTATTTAAAGTATGTCCTATGTTTTTTTTTCCATGTATGGAGCAATCTGCCTGGACTGTACACAGAACAATACTTTTCACTGTACCTCGGTACACGTGACAATCAATCGAAATCTTTCTTCACATTATAGTATTACACAGCACGGAAACAGGTGGTAAACTTCAACAGATCCAAGTCGGTGTTTATGCCCCACACCAGACTTTTTTCATCTAACCCCTTTAACATCTCCTTCGATCCTTTTCTCATTCATGTGCCTACCAAGGTCCACCTTGAATGAGCTGTGATAGCCACCTCAAATACTCCAGTTGCTCGCTAGTTCCTCATTTTTCACCACTCTGGGTTAAGAATTCTCTCCTGAATTCCATCAGTGATCTCTGCATCATAAAATCGACCTCCTCCAAGATAATCTGATGTAAAAAGAGATTTAGGAATAATCCACACCTGTCATGATGGGGTTCTCTGGCAGCAAAGAGACTGCAGAATCCCACTATTCTCTCAAAGAGTCATCCAGACTCGGAACCTTAGCTCTCTCGCCACAGAGGCTGCCAGACCTGCTGAGATTGTCCAGTGTTTTCTGTTTTTGCTTCAAACTCACTGCTTTCATGCAGGAGCAGGTCATCCACTGCCATACACTCACCTTGGGAGTTTGGAGTCCACGGGTTCAAGCACCCCGACCTCCGCTCCTTCTAGGATGTGACCACCTAAATGTAGGCACCTCCTGTGCATTACTGAGGGCATTCAACCAAAGACCTCTCACAGAATTCACCCCCCCTCTCTCGCTCCCCTCACCACCAAGGGGGTAAAGAGCTATTGGCAGACACTGGCATGAAGCACATGACCTTTGAGGAGAGATCAACCAGTTCAAAAGCAACACTGTACTCAGAAAACAAAGCACATTTACACAGGGCCGTATCACATCTCCGGGAGACCTCTCAAAAGTGCTTCACATGCAAGGAATTACTTTAAAGTACAAGCATACAACAACAAGCTGCATTCAAATAGCACCTGCAACATAGTAAAGTGTCCCAAGCCCCTTCACAGGATTGTTAACAGCAGAGGATATTAGGACAGATAACCGAAAGTTTGGTCAAAGAGGTACGTTTTAAGAAGCACTGGGACATTAACATGACACACCTTATGCACAGCAAGATCCCGCAAGCAGCAAGAAGACACTCAACCAGTTGATCTACTTTTGTGTTGGCTGAAGACAGTATTTTAATCAGGAGAGTAGGAGAACTCTCCGCATTTCTTTGACTAGCATGCAGTATCTTTAATTCTTGCCTGAACCACTGAAAGGTTTTTGAAGCAACCTCGATGAAGGACTGAGATTCGCAAAGTATCCTCTTTCTTTATTTTTTCTCCTGTAAACTGAACGCTCTTGTCTAGACGTTCGAGCGTTGGCAGCAGAATTGGGCCACACAGTGCCAGGGTGATGAATGAATGCATTCATGCCTGGTTTAGTGTTCCAAATAGACAAAACTTCACACATTCATTCTGCTGGGGGCTGCTGGCCATGTGGAAGACAAAACTTTGCAAACACCGGAACCGCGAATGGACCAAAAGCCACCTCCAGCCCTGGTCCGTGTCCCAAACCAGTTCAGAGTTCCGGCCACTGACCAGATGTGCCGGCTCTACTCCCTGCAAAGGGATGTCCGCCAGTGTTGCAGCCACCATAGTGGTTCACTTCCAATTTATCCTGTCTACTGTGTGTGGAGGCCAGCTGGATGAGATACAGGACCACTAATTACAAAAAACAACCCCATTGCGTGCGAGCAGACATTTCACGGCAATGAGAAGCCACATCCAGATCCACTGTGCTAAGGGGGCTGAACCTTTCAGCTTTGAAAGGAGGCAAAGGAGAGGGGACCTTTATATTCGGGATTAATCCAGGTTTTGGAAGTCAAACTATGACTGCAGGGTGAGAAGGCACATGTACAAAAGACACATTCTGTGCTGTCCAACTAACAGCAGTCAGGACTGAGAATGGTTGTGAGGCTGGGTAGCGATGGTTAAAAACTCCAGTGATTTGAGCGGCAGCTCAAAGCTATAAGCGGTTGTGGGGCAATGGAGGGCTGCCACCAGTTCCTTCACGAAGGATGAGCTAAATAGCTTCAACCATCGTGAGACTGGGCAATCTGTAATCTGAATGAATAATGAATAGTGTGTCACGATAGCTTGGTGGGTAGCACGTTCAACTTTGAATCACAGTGTGGCGAGAGATCAAGTGCCATTCGAAATTGGAGCACAAAAATTCAAGGCTGACAGTCCAGAGTATGGCTGAGGGAGGTTTGCACTGTTGCAAGTGCTGTTTTTCCAAACGAGATGTATACTTTCTAATATGGATGAAAAAGATCCCGCGGCACTATTGCAAAGAAAACACTTTCATTTGAAGAGTTCTTCCCCAGTGTCCTGGTCACTGGTTTGTCCTTCTGCCACATCACAAGAACAGCCGATACGGTCATTATCACATTGCTGCATCTGGGAGCTTGCTGTGTGCAAACAGACTGCCACATTTCCCACATTACAACAGTGACAACACTTCAAAAGTAAAACACTTTAGTGCACCCCAAGATTGTGAAAGGCGCGACAGAAATGCACATCCCTCTATATTTCTTTCCAACACGGAGACAAAAGCAAAAGGATACTGTACCAAGCAAAACCATTTCATTCCTGTAATTGACGAGACAGCTTCACCGTGCCTCGCGCTTCTCTACTGAAGAGTAATTGCTGCTTGTTGACATGGGTGGCCAGTATCCTCACACAAACGTAGACAGCTTGGATCCTTCACCTGCAATTCCAGCTGGGCCAGATGTACACAGAGGGTGCACAGTTGTCTTTAACATTTTAATCCACTCATCCTCCAAAGCTGTGTACACTGTGACCATGCACTTAAATAAAAGAGTAAAGTTTGAATGACTTATCAACATGCCCCTGCCCACCTATGCATGACTGAACTCACAGATTGCAGGACACTGATATGTTGGGAAAGTCTTTGAACCGAGGACATATCAAATGAACCACAAGGTCAAAGGTCTGAAGGTCCAAACAGTGTTCTCAAGAATCCTGCGATCTTTCTATTTTGTATTTGCTGACTCATATTATTCTTTCTGTGTACCAAAATATGTTTATTCCTCAGCGAAGGCAGCTCTTTCCTTTGCAATTCACATTTTCAAAGTGAGCTCAAGATATCCCAGGGGTTCTGCGACTTCAGATGTCTGGAAGCTAGCAATGATAGTGGTCAAGAGCAGGTCAACTTTGAAAACCAACACTGCAGGGTCCCCGAGCACAGGCTAAGAAAGAAAAAAAAAAAGACTCTTTGCCCCGACTCACCTCTTTAACAATATTTCCCATGGAAGTCTGCGGTGAAGAACTCGTCTGGGAGTCCAAATTGGGGCTATGTGATATTTCATGGAATGCGATTTTCACTTTGCACCTGGGAGAGATAGCATACTGAGCAGAACTATTTCCCAGTAAGTCACAAACGATTTTTTAAAACAACTCTCCCAGTATAGTGCAGAGAATTCTGCTTTGAACAGTGTTGCAATCCAGGTTTTCATACTGGGGTGGCTGGCCCCCTAGCAAGGGTGGGAAAGTGAGTGCAGGGCGCGGGGAACCCCTGGGATCAGATTTCTGTCGTTGCTGATTTATTAAATTTCAGTTGCCAGACTCAGAAATAGCTTCCGCCAATGAGGGGAACATTTTTTTCCTTTGTACATCTTTCAGAGATTTGAGAGTCGGTCCTGCCGCAGATAAGGTTGAAAGCCATTGCATTCCATTATCAAAACCGCAGCACCCCGTAAAGTAAGTATGGGTGAGCATCTGGAGAAAGGCACTCTCGCCTCGTGTGTTTTCTTTTCAGAATCACTGCAGCTATTAAGAGTCCCCACATTCCAAAAGAACATTGAAAGAAATTAGCTCTGTGGCCCAAGTCCAAGGCTCAGAGACTCAGCAGCAGATGTAGAGACAGATTCTGACATCACAGTGATTACATCAGTACTGCGGAATCCTCGGACACCTCATCACCTCACCTCACTTGTAGACTTTGCCACATCTCCACAGCACTGCAGCCGACAAAAACCTCAAAAAGAGCATGCGATTTTTCACATCGTTCGCTTTAGCAAAGCCAAACATCACACAGTAACTGCATTCCGTCTGGGATAATGATAACAAAGAAGCAAAAAAAAAAAAGTCCTACTGATGGGAATGGAATATTTAACTCATTGGTGACTTACTGCAAGTACTCAAGTTCAGATAGGAAATCTGGCTCACTGTCTGGGGGCGTAAAAGTTGGGAGGTACCTTCCATACAAATCATTATGGCAATGCTTTAGCTTACTCTCAGGAGCATATGTATCAGCCCCTGATCCTTTTTGTTCATTCTGTACCAAACCTGCCTCTCCCTGGCTCCGTCGCCCTATTCCCTATCCATGCTTTGAGCAGCCAAGATGCCTCAAAGCAAATTTCCTTGCTATCTGGAGAGAATGGGGCATTGTCTATTGGAGCCTTCATTCCCCTCCTAGCACAGAGGAGTCTATAACACTTTGGGAAGCTTTATCGTCCAGAAGGTGGGACTCGCTGCCACAAGGGGTGGTTGAGATCAACGGTGGAGAAGTATTTAAGGGGAAATTAAATAAGCGCATAAGGGGGAAAAGAATAGAAGAAAATGCTGATGAGGTTGGATGAAAAGGGAGTGGGTAGGTGGAAATGACACTGTTCTGGAGCATAAACTGGTGGCGTGGAATGTCTTATTTCTATTCTGTAGGTTTAACTTAGCCTCAGGCAGTGAAATCATAATAATAATAATTGTTAAAAGCGAGCAGGGCTTCAGGGCAGCTTATCCTGTGGCATTTGCACACCCATAACTGACATGTAGCACGGTAGCATTGTGGATAGCACAATTGCTTCACAGCTCCAGGGTCCCAGGTTCGATTCAGGCTTGGGTCACTGTCTGTGCGGAGTCTGCACATCCTCCCCATGTGTGCGTGGGTTTCCTCCGGGTGCTCCGGTTTCCTAACACAGTCCAAAGATGTGCAGGTTAGGTGGATTGGCCATGATAAATTGCCCTTAATGTCCAAAATTGCCCTTAATGCTGGGTGGGGTTACTGGGTTATGGGGATAGGGTGGAGGTGTTGACCTTGGGTAGGGTGCGCTTTCCAAGAGCCGGTGCAGACTCGATGGGCCTAATGGCCTCCTTCTGCACTGTAAATTCTATGATGTATCCATGATGTACGCTGTGGAAATGTTCCCCAGTAGCACAACGGAGATGAGCAGATCTATCATAACAGAGAATTATGGAAACCAACTTTTTACCATCAACTTCTATTGTGCTGAAGGTGGCTGCGATTTATGTTGGAATAACATGAAGGGCTGGGTCCAGCACCGTTCTCACAATACCATGTCCCATCCTGGCCAATGAAGCACAAGACATTCCAATCTGGCAGCAGCCTGATCCATAGTCTCTGAGAAACGGACAGACTAGGAAGACTTGGCAATCTCACTCTGAAAATAGGGAAAATTAAATCAGCAAAATGAAAGGATGTTCATGTAGGGGAACGCAATTAAAGTTTTGATGTTTGACGTGGGCCGGTTAGATACAATTTGCTCCATTTGCCCTTGATAGAAGCAACCAGCTCGGTTGCATACCTCGGTCACTTCTCCTCCAAACCAAAATGTTCCGACAAATCTTCCTGTTTCCTTTCCTGTGGCTTTAGACAACGATGCATAGAAAGGCAACCACTGTGCGCTAGATAGCGGACAGAACCTGCCAACTTGACAAACATCCCCTCAGCGTGTTTGCACACTCCAGGTTTATTTCCACCATCTTCAGTCTTTGAAAGTATAAGACTTTGGTTTTCAACAGTTTAGGCAGACCCTAGAACTCCCTCAGTAAATGTACAAATTCCTCCCTAAAACCCAGCTCTTTGAGCAAGATTTTCCTCGCCCCCTTCTCTGTTCCCATTTTTGTTTGATTGCTCCATGAAACACAGTAGGGCATTTTTGTTCATGAAAAGGTGCTGCATAAATGCTTGTTGTCCTCACCACTGGTCTGGCCATCTATCCTCAACCTTCCTGTCACTAGTTTGCATCTATATTCGCTTGTCTTGAAGTTGTGCTTCAACTTAACATAGAACATAGAACAGTACAGCACAGAACAGGCCCTTCGGCCCTCGATGTTG
This sequence comes from Scyliorhinus canicula, assembly GCF_902713615.1. Lineage (NCBI taxonomy): Eukaryota > Metazoa > Chordata > Chondrichthyes > Carcharhiniformes > Scyliorhinidae > Scyliorhinus > Scyliorhinus canicula. The sequence continues at coordinate 2,339,677 of NC_052167.1, forward strand.
TGCCGAGCATTGTCCGAAACCAAGATCAAGCTATTCCACTCCCTGTCATTCTAGTATGCTCCATGTGCCTATCCAATAACCGCTTGAAAGTTCCTAAAGTGTCCGACTCCACTATCACAGCAGGCAATCCATTCCACGCCCTAACCACTCTAAGTAAAGAACCGACCTCAGACATCCCTCCTATATCTCCCACCCTGAATCTTATAGTTATGCCCCCTTGTAACAGCTACATCCACCCGAGGAAATAGTCTCTGAACGTCCACTCTATCTATCCCCCTCATCATCTTATAAACCTCTATTGTCGCCTCTCATCCTCCTCCGCTCCAAAGAGAAAAGCCCTAGCTCCCTCAAGCTTTCCTCATAAGACCCATCCTGCAAACCAGGCAGCATCCTGGTAAATCTCCTTTGCACCCTTTCCAATGCTTCCACATCCTTCCTGTAGTGAGGTGACCAGAACTGCACACAATGCTCTAAATGTGGTCTCAGCAGGGTGAGGAATAGTTGCAGCATAACCCCGCGGCTCTTAAACTCAAGCCCCCTGTTAATAAACGCTAACAAACTATAAGCCTTCTTCACGGCTCTATCCACTTGAGTGGCAACCTTCAAAGATCTGTGGACATGAACCCCAAGATCCCTCTGTTCCTCCACATTCCTCAGAACCCTGGCATTGACCCTGTAATCCGCATTCAAATTTTTTCTACCAAAATGAATCACCTCGCACTTATCAGGGTTAAACTCCATCTGCCATTTTTCGGCCCAGCTCTGCATCCTATCAATGTCTCTTTGCAGCCTACAACAGCCCTCCACCTCATCCACTACACCACCAATCTTGGTGTCATCAGCAAATTTACTGACCCACCCTTCAGCCCCCTCCTCCAAGTCATTGATAAAAATCACAAATAGCAGAGGACCCAGCACTGATCCCTGTGGTACACCGCTGGTAACTAGTCTCCAGTCTGAAAATTTTCCATCCACCACCGCCCTCTGTCTTCTAAGTGATAGCCAGTTACTTATCCAATTGGCCAAATTTCCCTCTATCCCACATCTCCTTACTTTCTTCATGAGCCAACCATGGGGAACTTTATCAAACGCCTAATATTAAAAATAATATTTAAATAATATTTAAAGCTCAAGATTCAGCTTTTCTACTCCAATTAGTATCTTGTGCATCGCTGAAAGACTCCCCTCATATAAGGTCAAGGCTGGCACAGCCAGGTTTTGTGAACCTTTCCTCATATCTCAGTCCTTGGGCTTCATATGCAGTGTAGGCATAGACAATGTCATGTCGCTCGGTCAGAGCGTACCGTCAAGCACTGAAACATTACTTTCGCAGTGCAGAGACTTCCACTGACGATTGATCATCGCTGATGCTACCAACTCAGCTCCCTACATTGCCAACATCTGAAAATTTATTTTCTTAAAAAGCGCAGGAGGAAGCAAACCCTTGCAGTTATCTAGAGAAGACGAATTTCACCCAAGCAAGAAAACTCAGCCTCCGCTGTAGCTGGTGGTAGCTACAGACAGAGACGGTTAGAGGTTTTCTACATTGTGTGGCCGACTAGGAATCTCCAGCACTCTTACCGCCTGCCATTGGGGGAAGACTTGCCGGTTGATATTAAAAACCGGTTTAACCTCAAGTTATAAACACATCATCCTTGGCGATCATGTCCTGGGATTAAACTTGAAGCTGGAGCTTCTGGCTCAGAGACAGGACATTCCCCTGTGCCAGAGACCTCCACAACTGCACCCAAATAATGGATGGGGTTTTTGGCAGCAAAAATGGTTTATCGTCCAATTGCAAATATCAGATAAAAATCCTCTTTTAGATAGCAGTGAAATGTTAATTTGATTGCAGCAAGATCCATTCGTCCATGAAAAGGCAATGTAGAATGTCACAGCTGGACTCCTGTCAATACATCTCCCACATAAATAAATAAACTCCTCTTGCAAGTCCAGAATCTTAAATGTACTGGGAAATGAAATGAAATCTTCTTTCAAATCTTCAAAGAAATTTGCGTCACAGCTCAACTCCGGCCCTTAGTGGAACCTTCCCTTGTCAACACTTTTCATCATACCGAATACAACTCTTCTCTCATCTGGTTTCTTTTTGAAACTGGAATGTATATTTATAGAGTAGGTTGAGTGGGAAAAAACACATGAGTAGAAGTAATGATTGTACCAACCCTCCATAACTCTTTCCCAATCAGCATTATCAGATTTCTCTTGTTATCAAGTCCTGGAACAGGCCTTTATTTCATGATAGGCACACTGGCATAGTACAGCTAGCAACATAGACACACATGTTCTTCAGTGTTGGCATCCTTCCATCTATGGACACATAGAAAACAATCTATCTAGTTGGGGCGTCTTCAGTTGGTGCACCTTTGCTGATGGCTGTGATGGTAAATCATTGAGAGGGAGTCTTGACACAAGCGCCACTCATGCAGCTGCCAAGTGACCCTGTGGATTACTGTTTTTGGCATAGACCGCCTGTTGCCAAGACGATGGGTATAGTGGCGGTGCACGTGTGTTCTAATTTCCCTCTTACACCAGCCACTTCAGGTCACATTTGCCTGATCATCTGGCTCCGATTACTTCACCATACAGAAAAAGTCTTTGGGTGTGTAACATTTTCCAGCCTGCAGATGTGTCCTATCCACCGGAGCCGCATCTGTTTGCTTAGTGCCAACACACTTGGCAACTCTGCCATTGAGAGAACTGCCGCATTCATGGTTTTGTCTTGCCAGGATAAGAATGTGATTGCACTGTAGGGGGTGCAGAGGAGATTCACCAGGATGTTGTCTGGGATGGAACATTTAAGTTATGAAGAGAGGTTGGATAGGCTTCGGTTGCAGCAGAGAAGACGGAGAGGTGACCTGAACGAGATGTACAAGATTATGAGGGACATGGGCAGGGTGGATAGGGAGTAGCCATTCCCCTCAGTTGATGGGTCAGTCATGGGGGGGAGGGAGACAAGTTCAAGGTGAGGGGCAGGAGGTTTTGGGGGGGGGGGGGGAATGTGAGGAAAAACATTTTTACCCAGAGGGTGGTGACGGTCTGGAATGCACTGCCTGGGAGGGTGGTAGAGGCGGGTTGCCTCACATCCTTTAAAAAGTACCTCGATGGCACTTGCCACGTCATAACATTCAAGGCTATGGGCCAAGTGCTGGCAAATGGGATTAGTTGGGGGGGGGGGGGGGGGTGGTCAGGTGTTCTTCATGTATTGGTGCAGACTTGATGGGCCAAAGGGCCTCTTCCGCACAGTATTTTCTGTGATATGCGCATAATATATTGCAGGTAGAAAAGATGAAAATTATTGAGCCCCTCATTACTGGTCCAATTAGAGGATATTATTGAGGCAGGAAGACATAGCATCAATTTAGCTAAAGAACAAAGCTTCAGCACACTACACGGAGGAAACCTACATTTAGCGACCATATAAGATAGTAATTTATACAGGCAACAGGAACTTGTTTACCCAGAGTCAGGGTGAGAATGTGGAACTCGCGACCACATGGAAGTGGATGAGGTAAACAGCAGGGGAAGTGGAGACAGGTGAAAGGAAGAAAAGGATATGTTGACAGGTTTGGATTAAGTCAGGTGGGTGAAGGTTTGTGTGGAGGATCAACTAGATCGAGTTTTGTAAATACGGCGTATTATTGTTAATAATACGCACCTCATCGCCCACAACATTTTGTTTTGCCTTGTATCCTGCCACATTTGACTGATATTCAAGTCGATTGTCTGTTCAAAGCTCCAAGGTGTTCATAGATAGAGGGCAAGATCCACCTGCCGTGTTACGCTCTCCCTTGAGCGCGGTGTGGCTGGTGAATGCCGGGGGAGCCCTCTCGTGGGCTTCCTGACAGTCTTCGCGCCTCGGGGAATTAACCCAAGTCCTGCATCTGAAACATGGCCACAAGGGGCATGACCAGGCGGCGTACGCCGAAGCTGGTTTTAAACCAGCTTCGGCAAGCATCCGGTATCCACCGGCCTCCCCAGCGACGCCGCAGCCGGGCGCCAACCAGCGCACTCTACGCAAATGTGTAGCCATCGGAGACCCCTGGGTGGTCAGGGTAAGTGCAGAGTGGATCCCAGGCCCTCCCCTCCCCCCTGGAACGCGGGTACCTTGGCACTGCCCAACTGGCAGGAGCACTGCCTGGGTGCCAGGATGGCAGTGCAAGGGTACCGAGGTGCCAGGATAGCACTGCCAAAGGCCAGAGGGGCGAAGGGGGCCATGCCCGTGACAGGATGGTAGGGAGGTTGAAGAGTGGGGTGTGCAGGTCAGGTCAGTAAGGGGTGCTGCAAGGGGGCTTGGGGAGGCCTTAAGAGGGAGGAACCCCCAGGGACCCCATTGTGGGGTGTCTTCATTTGGGGGGTGGTGGTAGTGTCCATGTGTGTGTGTGCGCGTGTGTGTGGGGGAGGGGGTGGCATTGCCCATGGGTGGGGGGTATGGGGGACCCACAAACTCGGGGCACCCTTTCAAAATGGCGGCCCAATCTCGGAGTTCAGCTTCCCAGTGCTAAAACCGAGTCCAAAAAAGTGACCAAGTGTCATTGAATAGCGGTGAGGAACTCGCCAGACTCCCTGAAAAATCAACCACAAATGAACATAGAGTTTTTTTGGAATAATAGCGCCCAGAATCTCAGTTGACTTCTAATCCATCAGTTCTGCTGGGGACTAGCTGAAAATGTCATACGGTAACTGGCTTTCTGCACCCACTAATATCCTTAAGTTGTTAATGGTGAGGAGACAGCTATCATCACTAGATAATCATAGAAAAGTCTGGCAGATTTCTACTCAGTGCTTCACAAGGTCCCAGTGCAGTATCCAATTGGTTCTTAAATGATTCCATGATGCGATTCCATTACTCTATCTGGGAGATTAGAAGGCAACAGATTTCAGCCATGGATTCCATCTGTCAGCTAAACAGGCAATGAATAACATATAGCTAATGGCCCAAGCACAGAGCTGCACTGCAGCCAGAATCATGCCAGGTGTTGACCAGGAACTGGTCTCAATTCAGCTACTAACGGTAGTCATGGGTGAAGAAAATGTAAACTTGGAAAGCTTATCATCCGAGGTGTTGGCAGACCTGCTATGTATTTTTCAGATTCTTATTAAGATCCAGTTCACAGGACCATTAACATTTTTATGAAAACACGTTCAAATATTTTGTTATAATCAATAGAACTATGCCACAAGATTTTACTCCCTTTCAACAAAACAAACTGTATTGTATACAAGATTTAAACAGAACAAGCACGATTAACTTAACAATATGGTTTATAACTATATATAATATATATGTGTTCTACATTCAGGCTTAAAGAACAAAGTAAAGTACAGCACAGGAACAGGCCCTTTGGTCCTCCAAGCCCGCGCTGACCAGGCTGCCCGTCTAAATTAAAATCTTCCACACTTCTGGGGTCCATATCCCTTTATTCACATCCAATTCATGTATTTGTCAAGATGCCCCTTAAACCTCACTATCGTCCCTGCTTCCACCACCTCCTCCAGTAGCGAGTTCCAGGCACCAACTACCCTCTGTGTAAAAAAACTTGCCTCGTACATCTCCTCTAAACGTTGCCCCTCACACCTTAAACCTATGCCCCCTAGTAATTGATCCCTCTAACCTGGACAAAAGTCTCTGACTACCCACTCTGTCTATTCCCCTCATAATTTTGTAAACCTCTATCAGGTCACCCCTCAACCTCCGTCGTTCCAGTGAGAACAAACCAAGTTTCTTCAACCTCTCATCATAGCTAATGCCCTCCATACCCGGAAACATCCTAGTAAATCTCTTCTGCATACTCTCCAAACCCTTGACACGTTCTGGTAGTGTGGCGACCAGAATTGAACACTATACTCCAAGTGTGGCCTAACTCAGGTTCTATACAGCTGCAACATGACTTGCCAATTCTTATACTCAATGGCCCGGCCAATGAAGGCAAGCATGCCATATACCTTCTTGACTACCTTCTCCACCTGTGTTGCCCCTTCCCACTTCCATGACACATCAATCGTAAAGCCATTTACATCTATAGGGACCACCCATAAATATGCCACAAAAATGTTCCTCAGTCCGGCTTTTTTTCAAGGAGGTCAAACTTTAATTTACCCTCTCCCGACTGTGAAGGCCTCATCCCTTGTTATGGTTATTTTAATTGAGCAGTCCATGTCTATATGCAGCAAGACCTGGACAATATTCCAGCTAGTCTGGTAAGTAGTAATTAACATTCGTGCCACACAAGTGCCAGGCAATGACCATTTCCAGCGAGAGAGAATCTAACCATTGCCCCTTGGCATTCAATGACGTTACCTTCACTGAGTCTCTCAACATCCTCGGGGTTATCATTGACCAGAAACTGACTGGACCAACCATATAAACATTGTGGCTACAACAGCAGGTCAGAGACTGGAAATTCTGCGGAGAGTAACTTATCTCCCGACTCCCGAAAGCCTGTGTCCACCATCAACAAGACGCAAGTCTCCTGACTTCTAATCATAGATTTTACAGTGCAGGAGGCGGCCATTCGGCCCATCAAGCCTGCACCGGCCCTTGGAAAGAGCACCCCACTTAAGCCCACACCTCCACCCTAGCCCTGCAACCCAGTAACCCCACCTAACCTTTTTGGACCATAATTGGCAATTTAGCATGGCCAATCCACCTAACCGGCACATCTTTGGACTGTGGGAGGAAACCGGAGCACCCGGAGGACACCCACGCAGGCACGGGGAGAACGTGCAGACTCCTCACAGACAGTGACCCAAGCCGGGAATCGAACCTGGAACCCTGGAGCTGTGAAGCAACTGAGCTAACCACTGTGCTGCCGTGATGGAAAACTCCCCACTTGCCTGGATCAGTGCAGCTCCAAGACATGAAGCAACCTGCAGAGAAACGTGGAATGTTTTTTATATTCTTTCATGGGACGTGGGTGTTCACTGCCTAGGCCAGCATTTTCATTCTGATGTAGTACACACATAGTGCTGTTAGGGAGGGAGGGCGCTCCAGGAGTTTGACCCAGTGACAATGAAGGAATGGCAATATACTTCCTGGTTTGGGTGATCAAGAGGTTTGACACCATTCAGGACAAAGCAGCTTGCTTGTTTGGCACCCAACCACCACTTAAACGTTCACTCCCTCCACCGCCAGCACACAGTAGCAGCAGGGTGTACCACCTGCACGATGCATTGTTAACAACTCACCAAACGCTACTTTGACAGCACCTTCCAAGCACACGACCTCTTCCAACTCGAAGGGCAGCAACTGCATGGGAACATCATTTACCAATTCGCCACCCACCTCCCCCCCCCAGGCCACATGCCATCCAAACTTGGAACTATATCACCATTCCTTCATTGTCACAGGGTCAAAATCCTGGAGCTCCATCCCTAACAGCACTGTGTGTACCTGCACCACATAACTGCAGTGGTTCACTACCACCTTCTCAAGGGCAAATGGGATGGGCAATGAAAATGCTGGCCCAGACAGTGACACCCACATTCCATGAAACAATATAAAACGTATTTCAGGTTTCTTTGCAGGCTGCTTCATTTTGCAATAAGACACTATGAGGCCAACTTCATATTCTGTCATTAGCTTCAAATCAGACAATTTTCCAGCTTCCGTTCCACACAAGTTTCAAGCTGAGATTAAGCCTCACCTGCTAAGCAGTCAACGATGATACAAGTATTTTACTCTGTTTACAGTGCAGGTCTAACTGTCATTCACTTTGGCTCACTTCTTTCAGTGAGCTGCAAGCTACACAAGGTTCAAACTGAAATTAAAACCCTCTCCCAGCAAACAGCCAGATAAATTGAAACCAAAGAGACTTCCTCAACTCCACAATGACTCCCAGGTTCGATCCGTGCTCTGGGTCACTGTCCGTGTGGAGTTTGCACATTCTCCCCGTGTTTGTGTGGGTTTCGCCCCCACAAACCAAAAAGATGTGCAGGCTAGTTGGATTGGCCATGTTAAATTGCCCCGAATTGGAAAAATAAATTGGGTACTGTAAAAAAAATTTTTAATTCCACAACGACACAGCTTGCTCTGGGCTATCCCCAAACCTTTAAGCAAATTATCCCTCCCTTACAATTTCTCCAGCTCAGTAAACCTACCTACTGTTTTACAGCTCTATCTCTTCCAATCTGTCTATTAAACAAACATGGGCAACCTTCTGAACAGTCATTTTTTAAGGTGTTCTGGAAAACACTAAAGTCCAGCTTTTTATTACTTTGGTTTTTGCAACAATTATCATCCCAGAAATAAACATTACCTCTAAAGCATTAAAACAAACCATGAACTAGATATTCACAACACTGCATTTACCACGAGCAGCCACCAAGGCAATCTAGGTTTACGGAACACCGCTTAAAAAATTAAGGGCTGGATTCTCCGTAGCCCGACACCGAAATCGTGATCGGCGATCTGGTGGAGAATGGATTCCGGTGCTGGAATCGGGGCAGGTTTGACACCAGTCCACCATGCCCCACCCTCTCCAAACCGACATCATGGCCAATCCACCTGTGCGCCGCATGCCATTTCAACACTGTTAGCGCATCATCGGCCGTCCCACCCACAATGCTCCACTCTCAATGGGCCGCAGCGTGTAGGCTGCGGATAGTGTCCAGCACCACCACACTCGGCCAGGACCCGTGCCGCTGGCCGGGGCGGGGGGGGGGGGGGCACCTGAGGGATGGCCGGGGGGGGGGGGGGATGTGGGGTCGCAGTTGGCAGGTTGTGTTCGCCATGTTTTATAGCACGACCGGTGCAGGTTATCAGCCGTGCTCATGCGCGGCCTGGGACCTGGGAACCAGCCATTCTCGGCACGACCCGCAGGAGTTTCACTCGGCGTCAGTACTAGCCCCTCATTGGTACTGGAATCGGTGAGGATTTCACCCCGATTTTTTGGTCGTGAAATCCACACACGAGCCGCTGCCGTCAATACTTAGTCTCCCAAGTGGAGAATGCAGCCGAGAGGTTTTCTCATCTCAGACAGAGATGAGGAGAAATTTCTTCTCTCAATGGATTGTTATTTGTTGGAATTCTCTACCCCAGAGACCAGTGGGGACTGGGCTATTGAATATTTTAAAGGCTGAGTTCGACTGGCTATCAACTTACAAGGGAGTCAAGGGTTAACAGAGGACAAGCAGGAAAGCGAAGTTAAGGCCACAATCCGATCAACAATGGTCTTGTTGAATGGCAGAGTCAAGGGGTCGAAAGGCCCAGTCCTGCTCCTCTTTCTTATCGTCTTATAAATGTCAAATGGTGATGCCGGTGGCAGTATTTCCATAAGGCCCAGAGTTTGGGATTGGCATGAGAGGACAGGACACGCGGCAGTCTGGACACCAAGGAGCTTGGAGTGCATTGAGTTGGCATTTACGGCTAAAGGAAAGGAGTATAACGGTTGCAACTCTGCAAAGCATTGGTGAAGTCATACCTCAGATATTCTGCACAGTTTTGGATGGGATTGGCAGGCTGGGGGGGGGGGAGTGGGGGGGAGGCAGACTGGGGATTGCAGGCTGGGAGGGGGGGAATGTTGGGATGTGTCAGGCTGGAGGGGGGGGCGTCAGGCTGGAGGGGGGGGCGTCAGGCTGGAGGGGGGGGCGTCAGGCTGGAGGGGGGGCGTCAGGCTGGAGGGGGGGCGTCAGGCTGGAGGGGGGGCGTCAGGCTGGAGGGGGGCGTCAGGCTGGAGGGGGGGCGTCAGGCTGGAGGGGGGGCGTCAGGCTGGAGGGGGGGCGTCAGGCTGGAGGGGGGGCGTCAGGCTGGAGGGGGGGCGTCAGGCTGGAGGGGGGGCGTCAGGCTGGAGGGGGGGGCGTCAGGCTGGAGGGGGGGCGGTCAGGCTGGAGGGGGGCGTCAGGCTGGAGGGGGGGCGTCAGGCTGGAGGGGGGCGTCAGGTTGGAGGGGGGGCGTCAGGCTGGAGGGGGGGCGTCAGGCTGGAGGGGGGCGTCAGGCTGGAGGGGGGGCGTCAGGCTGGAGGGGGGGCGTCAGGCTGCTGGGGGGCGTCAGGCTGGAGGGGGGGCGTCAGGCTGGAGGGGGGGCGTCAGGCTGGAGGGGGGGCGTCAGGCTGGAGGGGGGCGGCAGGCTGGAGGGGGGGCGTCAGGCTGGAGGGGGGGCGTCAGGCTGGAGGGGGGGCGTCAGGCTGGAGGGGGGGCGTCAGGCTGGAGGGGGGGCGTCAGGCTGGAGGGGGGGCGTCAGGCTGGAGGGGGGGCGTCAGGCTGGAGGGGGGGGGTCAGGCTGGAGGGGGGGCGTCAGGCTGGAGGGGGGGCGTCAGGCTGGAGGGGGGGCGTCAGGCTGGAGGGGGGGCGTCAGGCTGGAGGGGGGGGTGTCAGACTGGGGGTGGGGGGTGTCAGACTGGGGGTGGGGGGTGTCAGACTGGGGGTGGGGGGTGTCAGACTGGGGGTGGGGGTGTCAGACTGGGGGTGGGGGGTGTCAGACTGGGGGTGGGGGTGTCAGACTGGGGGTGGGGGGTGTCAGACTGGGGGGTGGGGAGGGTGTCAGACTGGGGGAGGGGGGAAGGGTGTCAGACTGGGGGAGGGGGGAAGGGTGTCAGATTGGGGGAGGGGGGAAGGGTGTCAGATTGGGGGGGTGTCAGACTGGGGGGGGGTGTCAGACTGGGGGGGTGTCAGACTGGGGATGGGGGGTGTCAGACTGGGGGGGGTGTCAGACTGGGGGGGGTGTCAGACTGGGGGGGGTGTCAGACTGGGGGGGGGTGTCAGACTGGGGGGGGGTGTCAGACTGGGGGGGGGTGTCAGACTGGGGGGGGTGTCAGACTGGGGGGGGGGGGGGATGGTGATGATATCAGGGACGCACCGTTACCCTGACAACCAGCAATTTAAAAAAATATAAACCACAATCCCCCCCAACAGAACCCAGGAAAACCCTCCACTCACCGGCCGCCACTCTGGTCTCCGGGGAAGCTGCCGGGCCGCGGGGGGGGGGAGGCTGAGGCGGGGGAGGAGCCGCACCAATCGGGCTCGGAGGGGGCGGGGATCGAGCGGAAACATTTGGAGGACGGACCGGAAGTGGGCGGTGAGCTGAGGCGGAAGTGAGCGCCCGGGGGGGTTACAGAGGGGGACAGGCGGGGTGTCGCTTAGCAACCGGGGCTCCCTCCGGGGACGGGGTAAGGGAGGGAGCTTCAGCCCAGAAACACGGACACAGTCCGGCCATGAGCAACCTGCATTCATGTAGCGCCTTTCAGCAAAGTCTCCAAACCGCCAATTTCAGTCACTGTGGGAAACATAGAGGCAACGCGGGGACTGCGAGCTCCAACAAACAACAATGTGATAATGGCCAGATTATCTGCTTTCCACGTGTCGGCGGGGCGATTAATATTGAGCGAAGGACTGCGGCGGGGACTCTAAAATAACCGTAGATGCTGGAAATCTGAAATAAAAACCAGGGGCGGTCATTCTTCGGAATAGCACCGTGGGATCCGCACGCGAGGTCACAGTCTCGCGTCTCATCTGATAACGCAGCACTCCTGCAGTGCTGCAGCAAGTGTTGTCAGCATTGGTTTTTTGAAGAATAAAGGGATTAAGGGTTATGGTGTTCGGGCCGGAAAGTGGAGCTGAGTCCACAAAAGATCAGCCATGATCTAATTGAATGGCGGAGCAGGCTCGAGGGGCTAGATGGCCTACTCCTGCTCCTAGTTCTTATGTTCTTATGTTTCGTAGAATCTTTTTTAGAATTTACAGTGCAGAATGAGGCCATCTGGCCCGTCGAGTCTACACCGGCCCTTAGAAAGAGCACCCTACCGAAGCTCTCACCTCCACCCTATCCCTGTAACCCAGTAACCCCACCTAATCTTTGGACACTAAGGGGAAATTTAGCATGGCCAATCCTGCACATCTTTTGACTGGGAGAAAGTGCAAACTCGACACAGCCAGTCACCCAAGGCTTGATTTGAACCCAGTCCCTGGAGCTCTGAGGCAACAGTGCTAACCACTGTGCCACCGTGCTCAATCCACAGAGTGGGACCGGGACCTCGCGGCTCAGAGGCGGGGGTGCTCCTGACTGAGCCATGGCTGACATGTACCTTAGGAAAGACTTTATGAAGTCGTCGCTGTTGGCTGCCCTTCAATTTTTTATAATTAATTTCCGGGATGTGTGCGTCGCTGGATAGGCCCAGTATTTATTGCCCATCCGAGGTGCAGCTACACTCAGGGTCACTGGTTTCTCAAATAGGTCTTCAAGTGACTGAACGGTCCAATTCCTGAATGTCACTTGTAATTTTCTGAAAACGCAACACCCAGTTTTCACGTAACCACCCCCTACAAACAGCCATATGATCATCTGCTTTTAGTATAGGTTAGCTGGGACACCAGGAAAAAATGCAGTAGTCTTGTTCAAAATAGTGGCCATGAGAGCTTCTACATTCACCTGAGAGGCAGAAGGGCACCTGGATGTAGCATCTTTCCAAGGGCTGGTGCAGACTCGGGCCGAATGGCCTCCTGCACTGTGAATTCTATGATCTAATTGGAAAGATGACACCTCTGAGAATGTGGCTCTCCCTCAGTACTAATGTTGGCTTGGCATCCTGGATTTTGTGCAACAAGTCTTTTGAGTGGGACTTGAATCAACAATATTCTGATTTCTGAGTGTTAGCGCTACCTGCTGAGTACACAGCTGACACATGGTGCTTTTAAAAGAAAAAAAAACTATACGTATCATCTTGCACATCCTCAGGACATCACAAGTACTTTATCGGCAATAGTTTTGAAGTGCAGTCTTACACCCGATAGCCAATTTGTGCACAGCAAGGTCCCACGGAAAGCAAAAATAACAGCCAGACGGTCGAGGGAGGAATGTTGGTCGAGGTTCTAGGTCAGCATTCTTTGAATGGTTTTGATATGAATTGAATGGATTAATTAGCGTTCACCTGATTGGACCTCACTGGCATCACATCCAAAAGATCCAACCTCTGGCAACTGAACACTCCCTCTGCACTGCATTGAAGTGCCTACATTTTCCGCTCAATTCCTGCTGTAGCCCAATCTAATATTGTCAGAGCATGAAGCGTCATTGACATTTTTTGTCGGAATCAAGTCAAGCGGTTCTATTGCAGCTGTTTTTGTACGTTCAACACAGAGTGATATTCACCATATGCGCTTTTCTCATTGTTGTTTTTTTATTTTCTGTTTCTAACTGCTTGTCCTCTTTCTGAGTTTTCTGTTTTACTGAATGCTTAATTCCTCAGGATAACATTCTTGCACCTACGGAGCAATGGCTAAATTATTTTATCCATTAGGAGGGATCCCTGTCAAAATTGCAGACTAATTTCCTTGGCGTTTTCAGTCGGTTTGCTAGCATGGTGCACACTAACATGAAGGCCTCAAATATTTTGACAGAGTCCGGACCCAGCGGACATGAGAATTCTATTCCATTCCGAGAGCTAATATTAACAACCCGCATCGTGCCTGTTGCTAGTGATGACTGGAGTATTGTATTTACAATGTAATCTGTTCAGACCTTGTGCTTAAGCACTTTGTTTATCAGTATCGATGTGTTTGTACTTTGGAACTATCCAATGTTACAGTACAAGGGTGACAGAGGGAACTTGACTAAGAGTTGATTGGGTGCGTGTGCTGAAGGCCCTTGACACCAGTCCAAGCACAGGAGCAACGAACGAGAGCCCTTGGACAAATATCAGTTTTACATAGATGCAATTTGTTTCTATTCATTTGGCATAAATTACAGTGGATTTCTGCAGATTGATTTCACAAGGCAGAATTTGAGAAATACCCGAGAACATTAACTGCATTGTCAAGGCACAGTGACTTTGGGCAGAATGCTCCGGTTCCCCAGCCGCATGTTTCTCGGCCATGCACCATTTGCTTGTAAATAGGATTTCCCATTGAAACCACCCTACGACGCCCAATGGCGGGGCTGCGCTGCCGGCAGGAAAAGTGAATCTCAACAACCAGAGAATTCCGGCCTTTGTTTCTGAAATGCTACTCAACGTCTTCAAGATGTCACTCCCGAGCTTTGCTACTTAACCCGTCGTCGACCACTCAAACAAGTTTGTTAACAGAGGGCTGCCTGAACCATGGTCTGTCACTGCAGCCTTGTTAAACTTTTTTTTGCTATTGACTTCAAATCGACGGGGATATAAAGCGAGCTGCCAATTCACTCAAACACGACCTAAATCCTTGCACATATAGTCAAGATCGACCCCAGTGTTTTCAGATCACGCTGTAAAGGTTTTTCCCATCTCCTGCTTGTCATCCTCATCTCTCATAAAGTGCTCAGCTGTTCTGCTACGCAAACAGTCCCATATAAATGAAAACTGTTTACCTGAGTTTTCACAGTAACATTGGAACACAGAGAATCTAGCACAGAGGGAGAGTATTCGATCCATCAAACTCCATTTCCCTCTAACTTTATTCCCAAGCCTTTGTCCATTTAAACACTTGTCAAATGCAACTTTAAGGTTCAAGCGGCGACTCCATGCTCCCCGCTTGAGGACATCTTCATAAGGCGGATAGTGGTAATGTAATATCACTGGACTAGTCACCTAGAGGCACAGATAAATGCTATGAGGACACGGTTTCAAACCCTACCATGGCAGCTTGTGGAATTTAAATTCAATCAATAAGTTTGCAATTGTTAAAAACACACTTGGTTCACTAATGCCGTTGAGGGAAGGAAATCTGCCGCCCTTACCCAGTCGGGCCCTTTATGTGACTCCAGATCTGTAGCCGGATGGCTGACTCTTAGCTGCCTTCTGAAATGGGTTAGCAAGCCACTCAGTTCAAGGGCAATTCGGGATGGGCAACAAATGTCAGTGATGACCACATCTCATCAAATAATTTTTATAAAAGAGGTGGGCGAAACTTCATTTGGAAAATGACCATCACTATTGGCCGCTGCTTCGCGAGTCCTATGGTTTTATCATAGAATGTACAGTGCAGAAGGAGGCCATTCGGCCCGTCGAGTCTGCACCGGCTCTTGGAAAGAGCACCCTACCCAAGCCCACACCCCCACCCTATCCTCATAACCCAGTAACCCCACCCAACACTAAGGGCAATTTATCACGGCCAACCCACCTAACCTGCACATCTTTGGACTGTGGGAGGAAACCGGAGCACCCGGAGGAAACCCACGCACACACGGGGTGGATGTGCAGACTCCGCACAGACAGTGACCCAAGCCGGGAATCGAACCTGGGACCCTGGAGCTGTGAAGCAATTGTGCTAACCACTATGGGATTTCAGGGCTAACAGGTCTATAATGAAATAGTGTAAGTTTGGTTTGAGCTGTCCCTGTGAAGTCACCATCACTTCAAAATGATGACCAGTGCGAGATCAAGTGGTCCAAGGCAACAATGATGCAGCAGCTGCAACATTTAAAACAGGCAGAAGCGACAACAGAGATTGCAATGCAGGAAACGTACTCCCAGACTGGCTGAATATGGGAGCCAAATAATAGTTGCCTTAATAAGCTTTGAAAAAGAATTTTTCCTGAGCTGTTCTTTTGGCTCTTCCCTCCCGGCTGCCCTGCCCTCTGTCCAGTTTTAGATTTGGCAATATGTGGCAACTTTGCTCAGGGGGAAACAGATTGGAATCTAGCAAAAGTTGAGTGGGAAAGTTTTTCTCACACAAAATTGGAAGTGTATTCCTATTTTCTTCTAATCTCCCCGAGGACTCTTGCTCAATCCAGTGTTTTTGTAAGTTTAGTACCTAGTGGATCCAAATACCCTGGAGACACGAATAACCACTTGCAGGCTGTCACACAGAAGCGGGTGCCTGCTTTCGTACAGCAACTTTTACACAGTGAACTGTCCAAATGGGCTTCAAAAAGGTGGATGGAACCATTGTCCTGGGCTGTGAACACCGCTGGCAAGGCCGGCGCTTATTGCCCATCCCTAATTGCCCTTGAGAAGATGGCAATGGACCTTTTCTTGAAAAGTTTCAGTCTGTCACAAACCATGCTGATGGTATCTGCGAGGGTATCTCAACTTGAAACGGCGGTGTATAGTTTTGTTTTTGGAATGGAGAGAGAAGTCACGTGAAATCCCAGTGAGAATAATCAGCCCAATTGTCATGTAACAATTATTAAACACTATTAAATTAAAGAAAAGACAAAGACACACAAACAGGATTACAATAATAAGTATATGAATCACTAAACACGCTCACAGTTTATGTAGAACCTACCCCATGTTCCAAAATGCATCTACGATCCCTGAATTCCATAAGACTTTCCCTTTGCCCAAACAACATCCAAATGAAATAAATGTCTAGGTCAAATCCATCTTATAGTTACCACATAATACAGGGCTGATAATCAAGTCTGGGAAATGTCTTTTCCTGGTCCAGTGAAGATATTGTAACTATTACAATCCCAGACCAGACCCAACAATGGCTAGGATACTTGACCAAAACCCCAATATTTTAGTTTATTAGAACATAGAACATACAGTGCAGAAGGAAGCCATTCGGCCCATTGGGTCTGCACTGACCCACTTAATCCCTCACTTCCACCTTATCCTCATAACCCAATAACCCCTCCTTACCTTTTTGGTTTCGAAGGGCAATTCATCATGACCAATCCACCTAACCTGCACGTCTTTGGACTGTGGGAGGAAACCGGAGCACCCGGAGGAAACCCACGCAGACATGGGGAGAACGTGCAAACTCTGCACAGACAGTGACCCAGCGGGGAATCAAACCTGGGACCCTGGCGCTGTGAAGCCACAGTGCTTTCCACTTGTGCTACCGTGCTGCCCAAATTGTAAGACTGCGGAAAAATAATTCGCTCCAGGAGTAATTGAAAAAATAGGGCTTTGGTATTTCTAAAATAAAACTTTATTATAAATACAATACAAAACTTTTAACTTCGCACACAAAAAAACAGCTTACAATTACCTCTTAACACAATTTCCCATTAACAACAAGAAAAGAAACATACTTTAATCCAACTTAAAGTTTGCAAGGCATAACAGTAATTGAACTTGTGGTTCATAACAGATTCTGACTTTGGTTTGGGGGAAAAGACCACCACCCACCTCCTTCTGGAATGTTCCTTTGCAAAGAAGGTCCGTAATGAGAAACAGTAGTTTTTGTTGAAGTTCATCACGAGTTGCTTCGTGACCCAGGACTCTGTGGTCCACCGGCCGTTCCCAGGGACGCACCGCCGAGACAACTGGCAGCAAGTGGCTAGCACTGTGGCTTCACAGCGCCGGGGTCCCAGGTTCGATTCCCGTCTTGGGTCACTGTCTGTGCGGAGTCTGCACGTTCACCCCGTGTCTGCGTGGGTTTCCTCCGGGTGCTCCGGTTTCCTCCCACAGTCCAATGAGGTGCAGGTTAGGTGGTTTGGCCATTCTAAATTGACCTTAGTGTCCAAAAAGGTTAGGAGGGGTTATTGAGTTATGGGGATAGGGTGGAAGTGAGGGCTTAAGTGGGTCGGAGCAGACTCGATAGGCTGAATGGCCTCCTTCTGCACTGTATGTTCTATGTTGTTGGAGAACCATCAACTCAGTGAAAGGCACTCTTTGGATCTGTCCAAAACGTGCTGGTCCTCCAGTACAAATAGCTATCCATGACTAAGTGTTGCAGACTACCAAGGTCCAGGTCTACATGTTGAGGGACACACAAGAGCTTGGGATAGCCCCTGCAAAGATTCAGTGGTGAAAGCACACTGACTGAGACCCTCCCATCAGAACTGGAAACAGTAAAATCCCTCAGGACTGTATGTTTGACATGAAAAATCTGTTGTAAATATAACCTGGAACTGTAAATGTCGTAGGCACCTCAAAGTTCCATAAATATAGTGAAAGAGATTGAACTGTTTTGCACCTTATGTAATTACAAATTTCACTGTTATGTGATACCCCTTTATCAATTTGATGACTGAAGTTTGTTTTTAAATAAAGCTGTTCAGTGTTTCTCATTGCACAAGAGGTTTTCAATATTCATCCATGTCACATCAAAAGATATTATCGGTCATTGCCTGGCATTTTCATAATAAATCACATCACCAAATTGGCTCATTCGTTTACAGAGAGAAGTGCAGGGAGCAACATGTTACAACTGGTCAATTCAAGTAAAGACAGCAATTCTGAGCCAGATTGCGTAAAGACGTGTAATATCCCTGTTCCGAAATGTCTCAAAATTCTCACGGATCCACTCTGAATGGGGAAAGGGTCGATGGGGTGACTGAGATTCAGCATCAGGGCAGGGAACCAGTGTAGCCACCTAAGATGGACACTGGGCTACCAAAATGGAGAACTGCTAAGGCTGCAGGGAGAAAACAGTCTTAGCCAGGACAAGCAGTTTGCAGAAGGCTAATTAGCATTCTGCACGTATCGAAACCAGTTTATGGCCAGGTGCAAGATCTCAACCAAAGGTGTAAATGGCAACAACGCTTTGCATAGTAATGAGGCGATCAAGATCCAGGCCAGCACAATAGATACATTTAGATATGAATAGATACTTTTGAGAGAGGCCCAGATGAAATGGCACCAGAAGTATCCATCACAGAGACCCATAGAGACCGCCCCACCCAGCGAGAAGAAACCCTCAGATTGGGGGATTTGTAAGATATCGATTGGGAAATGACCCAATCGATACATGGCAGGTAAAGGCCCGTCCCGAAAAGGCACGGACATTGGGGGACCTATAAAGGTAGACCCCGCACATGGTTCTGTCTGTTTTTGCTCCGGCTCCGCTTCTGACTCCGACTCCAGCCTCCAGATCCTGTCTTTCATCACCGGCCGTTGAGCACCAGGCATCGTTCAGTAAGTGCCAAAACAACGTTCGCTACGTGACCCCGGCATTGCTTATACTCTAGCCGACTATTAGAGAACAGAAGGTGCAGTCCAGAAAGGAACAAAGGCCTTGTCCCCTGACCTTGCTGGTTCCTACTTAGATAAGTATTTAGTCGTTTAATAGTAGAAATAAGTATTAGTCTTTAGCGTATGCATGCGTATTTATTATATTGGTTATAATAAATATTAATCGTTTGAACTTACTAATCGGTGTACAGTGTTATTACTTTGAACCTGACCTTGATATACTTGTGAGGTGTCTAAATACGGCACCTGGCGACTCCGAGCTGAAATTACATACACAGAGCTGTAGTAGTGTTAAGCGCACAGCCTTTAAACGGAGGCGTGTTAATACACTCCAATAAACGCGTAATACACTCAAGTAAAACGTGCAACACCAGGCAGAGGGAAGGAGGACAATACGACGAGTGTTTGAATGTGGGGATGGATGACTCAAATATAGGTAATTGCTGCATTTCTTCATTTTCTGTGTTACATATGTCAATTTCTCAATAAACAGGGTGTTGGGTGATAATTGAGAGAAGGGGAAACTCCTGGAGAAAAGAATGCCGGTTAATAGTAGGAAGGTGTATAATCCACTCCAGCACTGGATAGGAGATGGGTGCTCACCACAATAATTACGCATTGACAATAATGCCACTGCCCACCCTTGTTTGCAAGTCTCTCCATGACCTCACCCATTCCCGATCTCTGTCAACTCCTCCAGCCCCACCACCCTCCGAGTTCTCTGCACTCCCCCAAATCTGGGCTTATTTGCACTTCCCCAATTTTAATTGCTCCATCACTGACAGCCATGCCTTCAGCTGCCTGGGTGCTCAGCTTGGGAATTCCTTCCCTCAATCTCCTGGACTCTCGCATTTCTTCATTGTTGCTGGGTCAAAATCCTGGAACTCCCTTCCCCACAGCACTGTGGATGTAGCTACATCAGATGGACTGCAACGGTTCAAGAAGACGACTCATCCACCACCTTCTGAAGGATAATCAGAGATGGGCAACAAATGCTGGCTTGGCCAGTGACACACAACCCACGAAAGAATGAGAAGTTACTCGTTAAAACATATCTCTTTGACCAAATCTTGCTCACCTAATCCTAATATCTCCTAATATGGCTCAGTGTCAAATTCTGTTTCATGTTACTTCTGTGAAGAGCCTTGGGGCATTTTAGCTACATTCAAAGTATTATATAAACACAAGATGTTATTGTGAACACCCCATCATCTTTTTTATAAGTCGCCATAGTCGTTGCTTTCCCCTTTGAGGGGGAGAGTTGACTGGTGGTGATTTAACCTGAGGGCCACCACACCTCAGGGGCAGCATTGAGAAGGCGGGGCCTTCAGGAATACCCTCAGCCGGTGCGGGAATTGAACCCACACTGCTGGCTTCACTCTGCATCACAAACCAGTTGCCCAGCCAACTGAGCCAAACCAGCCATGGTCACCTACTCCTTTCCTAATGGACTTAACCAACAACGTTAACAGGTGCAGACTCCGCATGTTAGGCGATCCCATATAAGAATCCCAAGAATTAGTTCACCCCTCAATTCTGCTCCGCCATTCAATAAGATCACGGCGGATCTGGTTGTAGTCTTGTCTACACTTTCCCGTCTGCCCCACCCGCCCTCCCTTAACCTTGACTCCCTTGTCAGTCAAAAATCTATACAATCAGCCTTGATTATATTCAATGACCCAGCCTCCAATGCACAGGTCGTATCTCGGTGGTCGCACCCTCACTCCTGACGCAGAAATCTGCGGGCTCCAATCCCACTCTTGAGCACGAAATCCGACCTTACACTTCGAGACAGTACCGAGGGAGCGCTGCGCTGTCGGAAGTGCCGTTCTTTCGGACGAAACGTCAAATCGAGGCTCTGTCTGTCTTCTCAGGTGGGCATGAAAGATTCCAGCACCACTATTTCGGAAGAATGCCCATTATCCTCGACAATACCTGTCGATAAAACAAGGGGCTGGTTTAGCACAGGGCTAAATCGCTGACTTTTAAAGCAGACCAAGGCAGGCCAGCAGCCCGGTTCAATTCGCGTACCAGCCTCCCCAAACAGGCGCTGGAATGTGGCGACTAGGGGCTTTTCACAGTAACTTCATTTGAAGCCTACTTGTGACAATAAGCAATTTTCATTTCAATACCTCAAAGAAAAATCGCTCAAAACGAAATGGCTAACTGGTTATTATTGCTGCTCATGGGAGCTTGTTCTATGCAGATTGGCTGCAATGTTTACCACAATACAAGAGCGAGTAAAATAATCCATTGGCTGCAAGGCGCTTTGGGATGTTGTGAGTGGTGCGATATAAATTATAATGTTTCTTTATTGCCTCATAACATGTATCCTTCATCAAAGATCATCATTTTAGAATTATTCGGCACTGTGCACATTCCACCGATTGTTGATAACACCAACAATCTCACCAAATGCTCCAAGACCCTAAACACATGGTTTAGTCCTGCCTCGCTGCCTCCTGTCACATGCTCTTGCCACTTGGCACTCCAGGATGCTAACGGGAGGGAGTGAGCACCTGCCTGGAGTTACAACCTCATCAGAGTGAGGAACACAGACAGAGAGCAAGACCCCTGGGTGATCCAAAGTAACCCAGGCACATGACAGAAAGTAAAAATGACCAAAATGTACCTGGGCAGCAGACAGGCAACGAGAAACACAAAGAGAGAGAGAAGCAGGATTCCCAATTGCTCCTGTCGCACCAACGGGGTGAGTGTGTTGTCAGTCTGTCAGTGAGGCATGATGGAACCATCAATTCACCAGACACGTGTTTCCGATATGAATCTAGGCTTTAATCGACTTACTTCAGAGCCAGCCTGTTACCTGTTGATGAACTCGAAGTGACCCAGCCTGGCTCTGGGCACGGATACTTATACAGCTGTACTAGGGGGAGGAGTCGTGGGCAGAACCAAGGGTGGAGCCCAGTACAAGTTCCTAAGTGCTCCCAGCGCTACTCCCCCTAGTGGTAGGATGGCGCTACAGCACTTACAATAACAATGTGAATTAGTATATATACATTCATATATTACATTTACCACAAGGCACTGTGAAGCATGTCCTCTGTGTCGCAATGGTACTTGCCATTAAAGCTGTTCTGCTCCAGACCAATAAACATTGCATCACCTAAAATAGCTTTCAGAACCTCACTGCCCCTCGGCACATATTTGACAACAGGAACATCAGGAGGGCATTGCACCATGCCAGCACAGGGATGAGCATTGCAACTAAAAATATCACAATCAAAACTGTTCTGGAATAATTGGGCAGCATGGTAGCATCGTGGTTAGCACAATTGCTTCACAGCTCCAGGGTCCCAGGTTCGATTCCCGGCAAGGGTCACTGTCCGTGCGGAGTCTGCGCGTTCTCCCCGTGTGTGCGTGGGTTTCCTCCGGGTGCTCCGGTTTCCTCCCACAGTCCAAAGATGTGCAGGTTAGGTGGATTGGTCATGCTAAATTGCCCTTAGTGACCACAATTGCCCTTAGTGTTGGGTGGGGTTACTGGGTTATGGATAGGGTGGAGGTGTGGATCTTGGGTAGGATGCTCTTTCCAAGAGCCGGTGCAGACGCAGTGGGCCGAATGGCCTCCTTCCGCACTGTAAATTCTATGATAAACACTATACAAAAGAAAAAAGGCAGAAGGGTTTATAGTTGTCCAGCGCCTTTGAACTTCTCGAAGCTTCCTCGTGTGTGAATTATTGTTGGGATGCAGTGATTGTCATTAACTCAGCAAGTGCAGCAGCTATTCCACCTCAACAGCATCATATAAACAGCAGTGGGATGAATCGTACATCTTTGCTCATTGTGTGAGGGTGAAATGGAAGCCTGCACACTTGGAGAGTTCAGGGTATGTCTCCGAATAGTGATGAGATGCCACGAGCATCCACCTGAACAGTTTCATGTCTTCATCTGAAGCGCGACACCCGACAGTGGGGCACTCCCTTGAGAATCCAATGGAGGGTCGGCCCAGGTGAGTGCATCCTTCCACTCTTAGCCCTGGACCTTAGAATCACAGAATTGTTACAGGGCAGAAGGAGGCCATTTGGCCGATTGTGTCTGCATCGCCTCAGAATGAGCATCGCGCCATCCCGCCGCCAGTTCCAGTCCTGGAGTGGGGGGGGGGCTTGAACCCATCTGACTGAGAGCAGGGAGTGACGGACTCTGGAAGCAGACCGGATTCAAGTCATTCCAACCTGCTCTGCAATGATCAGCACCCCTCAATTGTTCCTGAGGCCAGCCAGACCGGGATCCGTTTACCAGAGATCTGGAGGAATCACCCAGAGCCAGTTTGGCTGGTGTAACAGGTTGTTCATTCCAAGAAGATATTGGTGAAGTAAATGCGTGAAGAATGTTAGCGGCTACCCTGCAGTGCAAGCAAGCAAGGAGCTCAGACCCTGCCCTTGAACTCTGACCTAACCACACCGACATCTTGCATCGCAATAGATAGGAACGTATCTATTTCTTGATGCTCTGGTTATTTGAACCATACTCTAACCCTGTCGCCCTTTCAAGCGCTCATTTTAATTATCCGGCTGCACGCTGGCTGCTCTCAATTTTTGAATTACGCCTGTCCTGCTCTAACGTCTGCTGTTTCAGTCACAGACCTCTGTCTCTTATTTCCCCCAAAGCCCCCCGTTATCAACAAGCCGGGGCTCTGCCCTCATTAGGCTCCATCCTGCAGGTGAACCTTGCAGTCAGATTCCTGAACCCTGATGTCTGCGTTGTATGTTTTCAATCTCGGAGCTATGCAGACTTGATACTAGTTTCTGTGGCTGGGGTTTTCCAGCCCCAACACAGGCAGAGGGGGGGGGGGGGGGGGGGGGTGTATCATCGCAGGCAGGACAGGAAGATTTGGAGAGCCATTTAAAAGTCAACGACGATGCCCGCCAATGTCGGGGCTGGAAAATCCTGGCCTATATGTGTACCGCAGTACTTTAAAATGTCTGCTCCATGTTTCAGCTCCGGCTCTTTCTACAACTTTGTTTACTTTTCTCTGAGTCCACAACCAAACTGAAGCGATCAAGCACAGTGAGCATCAATAGTAAACAGATGCACGCAATCAAAATTGAACTCCACAGTCTGGATTTACAGTTCAATCGCAGTCTGCTTCATTCCCTGAATCAGTCTAAAAATGTTTGCCCGGTCATTTCACTGATTTTCCATGCAATCCATAGAATCCCTACAGTGCAGAAGGAGGCCATTTCGCCCATCGTATGCACCGATCCTCCGAAAGAGCACCCTACCTAGGCCCATCCCTCGCCCTATCCCTGTAACCCCTTGATCCCACCTAACCTACACATCTTTGGACACTAAGGGGCAATTTAGCCCGGCCAATCCACCTTAACACATCTTTTCTAATTGTGCTTCCTCCTAAACCTCCAAAGATCCCATTTCAAGTTGCTAAATGTTTCCAGTCCTGAGCTCTCCAAGATCCGAAAATAATGTTTTTGGCTTCAGTCCTTACTATGTCGTTAAGTTAAAAGTGATAGCGGAAGCCGAGAGACTAATCAGCGGGGAAAGAGTACAGACGTGGAAATTAGTTTGGAGAGTTTCAGGAAGGGCCGCTGTGTTCTGGGGATACTGCCGGAGACATGATTAGAAGGTGGAAGCTGAGAGAGAAGTGTCAGATCCTTTCATTAGTCTGTTAGTCTGTGCATCCAACAAAGTCTTAAAACACTCGAGTGGCAGCAATGCCTGCAGTGAATGTAGTATTTATCCCAGTTAGAGATATATCAAAACCATCTGGCCAATCCTCTGTAACTCACACATGTATCCGATATCATCCCCTTGCCTTTGGGCTTGAGGGTGCAAACTCACAGCAGACTAAAGGAGGAGCTGGTAGCCAGTCACAACGCCGTTTGTACAACTTGTCTCCCGTTGGTCGCTTCCACAAACTCGGGACAGTGAAGAGTAATGCGCCTCATTCACAACCTCCACCCGCCCCTTTCACATCTTCCTCTCGTTCAGGGAGTTTGGGACGACGATCTGGGCAGGAGAGACTGCACAACAAACACAGAATGACTCATTCTGGAACCAAGGTCTGGCACAACTTCACTTTCGTGTTGATTCTCTCCAGAAGGTCATTATTAAACTTTCGCTTAAAAAAACAGGCTCAGGAAACCTCTGAATTAAAAGCTGAAAATGCTGCAAATACTCAGCACCTGGGGAGGGAACAACAGAGTCCACGTCAGGTGGATGGTTTTTCATCAGAACTGGGGAAATATTACGGTTATAAAAGGTTCTAAAGCAGGTTAAAAAAAAAAATTAGTGCTGCATTTACCATGTTTCAGATATATCACATGATCAAATTCATCACATGACCTTGAAAAAAGTGCCAAGTGGATGATCACCGATGTCAGTCGGCAGCCAATATGATTCACTCCACATGATATCAAGAAACAGCTGAAGGCACTGGATACTGCAAAGGCTCTGGGCCCTGACAATATTCTGGCAATTGTACTGAAGACTTGTGCTCCAGAACTTGCCGCACCCCTAGCCAAGCTGATCCAGTACAGCTACAACACTGGCATCTACCCGGCAATGTAGAAAATTGCCCAGGTGAGTCCTGTACACAAGAAACAGGACAAATCCAACCCAGCCAATTATCACCCTTTCAGTCTACTCTCCATCATCAGCAAAGTGATGGAAGAAGTCATCAACAGTGCTATCAAGTAGCATTTACTAAGCAATAACCTGCTCACGGCCGCTTAGTTTGGGTTCCGCCAGGATCACTCAGCTCCTGACCTCATTACAGCCTTGGTTCAAACATGGGCAACAGAGCTGAATACTGGAGGTGAGGTGGGAGTGACTGCCCTTAACATCAAGACAGCATTTGACCGAGTATGGCATCAAGGATCCCTAGCTATGTCAATGGGAATGAGCGGGAAAACTTTCCACTGGTTGGAGTCCTACCTGACACAAAGGAAGATGGTTGTGGTGTTTGGAGGTCATCACAGCTCCAGGACATCACTGCAGGAGGTCCTCAGGGTAGTGTCTTCGGCCCAACCATCTTCAGCTGCTTCATCAATGACTACCCTTCCACCAGAAGGTCAGAAGTGGGGATGTTTGTGGATGAATGCACAATCTTCAGCATCATTCGCGACTCCTCAGATACTGAAGCAGTCCATGTCCAAACGCAGCAAGACTTGGACAATATCCAGACTTGGGATAACAAGTGGCAAGTAACATTTGGGCCACACAAGTGCCAGGTAATAAACATGTCCTACAAGAGAGGATCTAACCATCGCACTTGACATTCAATGACATTCCCATCACTGAATTCCCCACAATCAACATCCTGGGATTACCATTGACCAGAAACTGAAATGGACTAGCCACATTAATGGTGTGGCTAACAGGACAGGTCAAAGGCTAGGAATCCTACAGCGAGTATCTCACCTCATAACCCCCACCAAAGACTGTCCACCATCAACAAGGCACAAATCAGGAGTGGAATGAAATACTCTGTTAAAAGTTAGAACGAGGTGTAAATCCGGTGAGGGGAATGTGCTGAGCGGATGCAGGAAAGCTGGCTCTCCTCCTGTGATGCACTATCAATTACCACAAAGATGAGAGTAGTGAATAATCAAGGCTTTATTGAGCAAAGATGTTGTGCCTCCTTTAGCTGGAACCAGAATGGCTGCAGCACCGGCGAGCACACACATTTATACGCCGCCTACTGGGCGGAGCCAGCAGGCAGGGATTTACCTATGTACCTCTATTATACGTATCTTACCGGAATACATATAATACTGCTAGTGGTGACATCCTGGAAGCTTGAAATGAGGCACTTTTAGCCCCAAAATAGGCTGCTAAACCTGGAAATAAATCCACCCTCCTCCAGCACTACCATAACGAACGTGACATACCAGGCAACAATTTGAGGAGCAAACTGACGGCAGAATCGGGCAGCACGGTAGCACAAGTGGATAGCGCTGTGGCTTCACTGTGCTATGGTCCCAGGTTTGATTCCCTGCTGGGTCACTGTCTGTGCGGAGTCTGCGCGTTCTCCCCGTGTCTGCGTGGGTTTCCTCTGGGTGCTCCGGTTTCCTCCCACAGTCCAAAGATGTGCAGGTTAGGTGGATTGGCCGTGATAAATTGCCCTTAGTGACCAAAAAGGTTAGGAGGGGTTACTGGGTTACAGGGATAGGGTGGTGAGGGCTTAAGTGGGTCGGTGCAGACTCGATGGGCTGAATGGCTAGCGATGAGGAATTGACTGCACCTGAACAGGATGGGCCGCCAGAGGAGACGCTGGGCTACCAGAGGATGGGCCGCCAGAGGAGACGCTGGGCTACCAGAGGATGGGCCGCCAGAGGAGACGCTGGGCTACCAGAGGATGGGCCGCCAGAGGAGACGCTGGGCTACCAGAGGATGGGCCGCCAGAGGAGACGCTGGGCTACCCTCCGATGAACAAACGGATGGACCTCCTAACACAGGAGCTCCAATTGCACAGAGAGCCATCAGATTTGAAATGATGATGACGGTGAAGGCGGCTGTAGCCTTTCAAGCAAAGCTGTAAAAAGTGGTGCTGTGACTGGATACACAGGAGGCAGCGATCAGAGAGCTGGAGAATGCTGTGACCGACCAGAGTAACCGGATTGCCTCACTGGAGACAGACATGACAAAGTTGGTGGCAACACAGCGGATGCTAAAGGGGAAGGTGGAGCACCAGGAAACTGGTCGTGCTGTCAAAACCCTCCACATTGTGGGCCTACCGGAGGGTACCGAGGGCAGGAACCTCACAGAGTACACGGGCCAGATGCTGGGCAAGCTGGTTGGAGGGGAAAGCTTCCCCAAGCCCCCCTGAAGTGGACAGAGCCCACAAGTCACACCGGCAGAAGCTGACCAATCGGAACGCGGACACAGTCTGGGAAGGCACCGGCACCAGCAGCGAACTGGAACTCTGGTTTCCTCTGATTAAAAAGACGAGACTGATTGGGCGGGATCGGCCTGCCTAGTCTTTGGTCTGACTACAAGTCTCAAGAAGATGGGGGCGAGAGCGGGAAGGTACAGAACGGGGCGAGGGATAGAGGGGAGAAACGCAACGGTAGGGGAAGGTGAACACTCCCGGGGAGGGGGGCACCACACTCATGGGTGAGTTAGCACAGGCGAGGGGGAGGGCGTGGCACAACTCCCAATGAGGAGACAGTTCCTGGCAGAACGGGGGGGGGGGGGGGGGGGGGGGGTGGAGAAAACTCTAGTTGGGGGCAAAGTAGGGGGGCTAAACAGGGGCGTGAGAGGCTGGGGAGGGGGGGCCGCAGGGGCATGCAAGGGGAAAGGGGGGGGCAGGCAGGCCCAGTAGAAAAGAGTCGAGAGGTGGGGACGGGTGGGGGGTAGAACGCTGGCTACGACTGATCACACATTGCAACAGCGGGAAGAATGGCACCGCAAACAGCCATCTTGGAGGCACCCGAAACAAAGGGAAATCCCGGAGTTCAGTGGCGCATCCACTAGGTACATATGGCTGACCCGCCGGGGAGGGGGGGGGGGGGGGGGGGGGGGGCGGTTGACAGAAACCCCCCATCAGGATAGTCAATAAAATAACAGCATTAACAGCGACGGGGATGGTATCTGACCAAGGGGGACAGCACATCATGGTTAGTGGCACCCTGGAAGGGGCACCGGTGGTCCTGGTAAACGTGTACGCTCCCAACTGCGGAATCCATGAAGAAACCATGGCAGAAATCCCCGACATAAACTCGCACTGGCTCAGCATGGGGTGGGGGGCTCCAACTATGTACAGGTCTCACAGACAGACAGATCCAACCGCAAGTCGGGGAAAAGATCAAGCATGACGCAGTAATTGAACACCTTCGTGGAACAGATGGGGGCCATGGACCCATGAAGGTTCCCATGACAACTGATCAATCCTAAGAACGACCTTAATTATGTCACATTTCGAGGATGTGGTGCATCAAAGGTTGCTGGCATTTTCTTTTTTCCCAATTAAGGGGCAATTTTCTTCGGCTCCTTGCGTAAGCCATCTTTATCGATGGCGTGGCCACGGTAATAAATGGATGACTTGAAAAAGTTGCACTTTCCCTTTTTAACTCTCAGATTGGTGCTCTGAAGATGCTTCAGGTCAGCTTCCAAACTCTCCAAGTATTCTTGTTCACTTGAACCAGTGATGAGCATGTCAACTGAATAACATTGCACTCCATTCAGCCCACATACAAATTGATGCATGGATCTCTGAAAAAGAATAGGAGCAGATGTTATTCCAAAAGGAAGTATTCTGTCACGAAACAGACCTTTGTGCGTCATGATGGTCATAGTGGCTGTCGTTCAGCATCCACTTCATCTGCTGATATGCCTGTGGAAGATCTATTTTACTGAATTTCTGCCCTCTGGAAGGTCCAGAAACCAAATCTTCAATCAGCAGCAGTGGATAATGATCTGTGCGCAAAACTGGGTTAATAGTAGTTTTAAAGCCTCCGCAGATTCTCACTGAGCAATCACGTTTCAATACAGGAACTATTGGTGTTGCCCAAACCCTTGTAGCAACGGTTCAATGATTCCTCTTCGTACTAATCTTTCTAGCACTTCAACATTAGGCCTGATGATATTTGGTACGCTATCTGGCTTGAATTTTAGGGGTAGTTCAACTCCAGCCATAGAGCCTTGAGAATCTTCGAAAACCTTCTCGTACTTCTTCAGAAGTTGTTTCAAGATTCTCTTTGAATCCGCTAATTGATTGACCGTTTCCCAGTTAAGCCTAATCTTAGCCAACCATGCTCGGCCACATGGAGCAGGAAAGTCTCCACGGACAACGTGAAGAGGTAACTTCACCGTCTGCCCATTTGCCTCTAGTTTCATCATAATGTATCCTTTTATTGGTACAACCAATAAAACCAATTGGTACAACTGTTTGCGTCCTGAGGATCCCAATGTCAGATCCTTCAGCTTTTGACGATAAATTGTCTGATATTAGCGATACTTTTGTGCCCTTATCCACCTTCCATTTTAAGTTCACAAGCTTCAATTTTTGGATATGCCCAAAACCATGTAGACTCTGCCCTGCATTGATTAGACACCTAGCTCAAGCTCTCGCGGTAGGTCGGTTTCGCTGTCTTTTGACTGATCTTGAGCTTCATCCACTAATTTATAGACACAATTATATTGTTCGACTGTGTTTGTTCTCTTGCACCTTCTTGGTGTAAAGATTCCCTGAGTCCAACACGCCGTGGCAATGCGGCCCCGCCCGACACAGTTGTTGCATATATTTGTTTTACTCCAGCATTCCCCCCGCAGAGTCTCCATCCTGTGTACAACAGTGACATGGTTGCAGCCATTTTCTCCCCAACACAACATATATGCTACCAACCTATGGTAGCGTTAAATAAAGTGAATTCTGTTTAGCGCCCCTTTGATTTTACTCCTGGATGTTGCAGGATCCTGGAGATTAATCGTCAATTCTGGAGAGTTAAGTGCAATTCTAGAGGGTTGGTTACTCAGTCCAGACTGACACTGCATGGGAGCTTGATTAATATTCTTCGTCCTACACGGGATTTGTATATCTTTTCGCGGGATGTGGGCTTCGCTGGCTGGCCCAGCATTTGCTGCCCATCTCTAATTACCCCCGAGAAGGTGGTGGTGAGCTGCCTTCCTGAACCGCTGCAGTCGATATGGTGTAGGTACACCTACAGTGCTGTTAGGGAGGGCGTTCCAGGGTTTTGACTCAGTGACAGCGAGAGAACGGCGATTATAATTCCGAGTCAGGACAGTGAGTGGTTTGGAGGGGAACGTGCAGGTGGCGGCGTGCGGCTACCCTTGTCCTTCTCGGTGATGGAGTTCACGGATTTGGAAGGTGCTGTTGAAGGAGTCTTTGGGAGTTGCCGCCGTCCACCTTGCAGACGGTGCACATGGCTGTTACCGTGCGCCGGTGCTGGAAGGAGAGGATGCTTAATGTGGGTGCCGATCCAGCAGGCTCGCCTGTCCTGGATGAGGTGGAGCCTCTCGGGTGTTGTGGGAGAGCACTCTGGGTGTGTGAATGGAATTAAATGCCCCACAAAGACTTTCTGCTGCTGGTTGTGACTTTAATTCACATTGGGAAGACCGTGCACAGTCTGCCATCCTGTGGCAAACCAGTGATACTGCGAGAGATCCAGCATACCTGCATTTTTCTCAGAGTGGGTTCTGCGCACACTGCCCTACCATTTCAACCAGGAGAGAAGCTGCTGTTGTAGATCAGCCGCCAGTTAGATAATCCACCCAGTTTCCTCTTCCATTCCCTGATTTCCCGACTAATATTTATTTTGACTATTTTATTTTTCCTTCCTCCTGTTTATGCATTCACATTTGCTGTAAATCTAATGCTAATGCATTGCCAGGTTAAAGTCCAACAGGTTTATTTGGAGTCACTAGCTTTCGGAGCGCAGCTCCTTCACCAGGTGAGTGAAGAGATGGGTTACACAAACACAGCATGTAAATACAAAGTCAATGATGCAAGATGATACTTTGAATGTGGGTCTTTGTAGGTAATTAAGTCTTTACCGGTCCAGATGCTGTGACTGGAGAGAGGGATAATCAGGGGTTAAAGAGGTGTGAATGCACCCTTCCATACCAACAATAATGGGAGGGCATCACATCTCTTCAGATCCCCTTTCGCCCCCTCCACCAAACTGGCCAGATTCCATTTACACATCGTGGCCCAGTCATACTCAAATACCTGAACCTGCTCCTGGTAGGACGCTCAAACCGTCCCTGTCCCCAGGACATTCACCGCAAACCCTTCACTTTTGGCCATATTCAATCTGTAGCCTGAAAAAGCACCAAACCTCTCCAATATGCCCATAATCCGATCCATACAATCCAACGGATTGGAAATGTGCAGCAACAAGTCATCTGCATACGACGAGACTCTGTGCTCCTTGTCCTGCCTCTCCTTACAATTCCCGACCACTCCCCTATTGCCCAGAGCGCAATAGCCAAAGGTTCAATAGCCAATGTGAACAGAAGTGGGGATAATGGGCCTTGTGCCCTCTTGTAACCGGAGATCTCCCGAGCTAATCGAATTTGACCTAATGCTAACTGCGGGGGCCCACATACAAATAAATGTGGGCCCAAACCCGAACATCCCCAGTACCTCCAACAAATACCTCCACTCTACCCAATCAAATTCCTTCTCCGCATCCATGGACGCAACTTCCAAGACCCCGCCCTGAGGCAACGTCATGACCACCTTCAGTAAACGTCTAATATTGCTTGACAGCTGCCTTCACAAATCCCGTCTCATCCTCCAATCCCACCCCCGGCACACACCCCTCAAACCGCCTCGCCAATGCCTTAGCCAGCACCTTCACACCTGTGTTTAACAGGAAGATGGACCTCTATGACCCACACTCCACTGGGTCCTTCTCCTTCTTGGAGATTAACAAAATCGATGCCTGAGCCAACGTGGCCGGCAGCTCCTCCCGCGGCAAAGAATCGGAAAACATCTCCAAGCGATGTGAGGCCAATTCCACTGCGAACCGTTTGTGAAAGTCAACCCGGTTCCTTCCCTGACTACATCAACCCATTCACCTCCATATCCTCCTATAGCCCCAGTGGAGCCTCCAATCCCTGCCCCTGGTCCCTCTCAACCTCCTGGAACACCAGCCAATCCAGAAACCACCCATCTCCGCCTCCTCCCCTCGAGGCTCAGACCTATAAAAAGTCTCAAATACTTTATTAATTCTCTCTGACATCATTGCCTGCTCACCTTCTCATCCCTCACGTGATTTATCTCCACCGTGGCCGCTTGTCGTCTCAATTGATGCATCGGTGGCTGGCCACCTCCCCGTCCTCATACAGAACCCCCCCTCGCCGTCCGCCTTCCCTGTCATCAGCAAATTCAATCTTTTGCATCTTCTTCCGTTCCACTAAGAGCTCCCTGGTTATGCCACAGAGTACGTCCGGTCAATCTCCAAAATCATACCCACCAATCGCCGCCTTTCTCCACCTTATCTCTATGGACCTTGTACAAGATCACTTCACTCCCCGTGCCGCCAGCTTCGAATCTTCCCAAAACACGGAGGACCAGACTTCCCCATTCTGATTAAACCCTTATATACTCCCTAATTACTGAAGTCTTCTTTTCACAAAACTCTTTGTCCACAACTAGCACCGAGTCCATCCTCCGCAAGGGTCCCTACGCCTGGCCAAGTCTCACATCCATAAAATGCGGCGCATGGTCCGAAACCACAATCGCCATTCCCGGGAGAATCGAATTTCCCACCACAAAAAATCTATGCCAGAGTATATCCGATGCACATGGGAGAAGTAGGAAAACTCCCTCCCAGATGCCTAGACCTCCATGGATCCACCTTCCCCCCCCCCCTCCCCCCTCCCATCTGATCCATAAACACCCCAAGTTCCTTCACCATTCCCAAACGTACCAATGACCTGGGGCTTGACCGGTCCAACTGGGGATCCACACGCAGTTGAAATCACATCCCATTATTAATTTATGTGAGTCCAGATTCAAGATGTCGGCCTCCATCTGCTTAACCAACTCCCCGTCATTCCAATTAGGCGCATAAACGTTTATCAGCACTATCGGCGCCCCCTCCAAAACCCCACGGACCATGACAAGCCGACCCCCCCCCCCCCCCCCCCACCTCCCCCCCTGGGTCCCGCACCTCCTTAGCCATCACTAATGTCACCCTCTTACTAAATAAAATTGTAACCCCTCTCCACTTGGAATCAGATTCCAAATGAAGTGTCTGTCCCACCCATCCCTTTCTCAACCCCACCTAGTCTTTCACCTGCAAGTGGTGTTTCCTGAAGAAACACTACCTCCGCCTTCAAACTTTTCCAATGTGCCGTGCATTCCAAGTCACTATCCTCACCGGGGGTTTCTGTCCCCCCCCCCCAGCCACCCCATTTGAACCCACCATCCCAATCCATCACAAAACTATCTCTGTCCCCATTTTCCTTTCTCATCCAAGCCCACCCAAAATGGCCGTCCCCTCCACTCTGCGATCCAGGTGCCTTTGAAATGAGCCGAGCGTTTCAGGCTCAACCACCAACTTAGGCGGTGAATTACTTCCGGGTGAAAATGTTTTTCTTTGAGTCCCCTCTAATCCTCCTACTAATCAGCTTACATCTATGCCCCCTGATAATTGACCCTTCAGTCAGGGGAAACAAGCCTTCCCTTTCTATCCTGTCTAGACCGCTCATCATTTTGTCCACTTCAATAAGGTCACCCCTTAGCCTCCTCCGTTCTAAGGAAAACAACCCCACCCATATCAAATCTGCCCCCCCCCCCCCCCCCCCCGGCCATCCAGCTACCAACAGTTTAGCTGAACGTTTTGTACAATTGCTCAAGCATGCAGTGACGGTTTAGAGGGTTAAAGGCTCTCTACCTAAACGTGTCAATAGCTTTCTAATGACATACAGAAACACTGCGCATTCTACAACACAAAGCTCACTGGTTATATTGATGTTAAATAGGAAACTATCAAACCAGTTCAACCTTTTGATTCCCCAGCAAAATTAGAAATCGTCAGGCAACAACATCAGGCGCAAGTGGCTGGAAGGGAATAGCATTCCAAAAACAGTCTTTCACCGTGGGGAACGTGTTCTTGTGAGACATTACACCTCAGGTCAGAAATGGACTCCAGCAATTGCAATGGCCAAAACGGGTCTGATTTCATATACTGTACAATCTGACAATGAACGAATTTGGCTTCAGCACGTTGACCTATTATTGTCTGCACGTGGTGAGAGTATAGAATGTGTACCAGATGTTTTCACCACAGAGAGTATGGACAGTGACGTGCCAGACATTTTAAAAATTCATTTACGGGATGTGGGTGTCGCTGGTTAGGCCAGCATTTATTGCCCATCCCTAATTTCAGGAGGTGATGGAGTTGCCTTCTTGAACCCTGCAGTCCTTCAGGTGTAGGTACACCCACAGTGCTGTTAGGGAGGGGGTTCCAGGATGTTGTCCCAGCGACAGTGAAGGAACGGCCGATATGTTTCCAAGTCAGGGTGGTGAGTGACTTGGAGGGGAACCTCCCGGTTGTGGGGTTACCAGGTACCTGCTGCTCTTGGCCTTCTTGATGGTGGTGGTCGTGGGCTTGGAAGGTGGTGTCTAAGGAACCTTGGTGAGTTGCTTGTGCAGTTCATCTTGTAGATGGTACATACGGCTGCCACTGTTCATCGGTGGTGGAGAATTTGAATATTTGTGGAAGGAGGAGCAATCAAGCAAGCTGCTTTGTCCTGAATGGTGTTGAGCTTTGTTGTTGGAGCTGCACTCATCCAGGCAAGTGGAGAGGACTACAACTGCTGAAATTACAGAATATGTTACGACAAAATCAGCCACACAACCAGGGACAGTTCCTGATTTGGTTTTGCCAGATGGATGTAACACTGACCAGTGTACAGGAAGACACTCCCAGGACCCCTAACAGCCAAGTTCCTGAACGTCGTGTTCTGCCAAAAAGAGACAGACGTCCACCCAAGAGACTGTGTTACTAACGACGATATGTATCCGCAACATGACAATGTTAGATATGGCATAATGTGTCGGATCTGTGTTAAAGTGTTTAATTAAGTACAAGTGTCGGGTCACTAAAGGAGTAAAGAGTTGGGGGGGGGGAGGGTGTTATGTATCAGAGTAACTATTGGCTAGTGTAATGTCATATGTTACGCAATAACATCATTGGAACATTTCACAAGCTTCAGTGCAGTTCGCCTTTGTCCCATGTTTGAGCAGCATCTTGCAAATAAGCCCCTTGCTCTGTGTTATACCATCTCGACGTGTGTCACCTCTGATTCTTTCTGTTGCGGCTACAACAAAGAACATAACACACTCCAAACAATACAGAACCCCTTTGGCACTGCCGTTTAGACCATGTTTTACGCAGACTACCTCTGAGATAGGTTATACACCCGTTACCTTACTTACACAAACTCCTAGTGCCGGCCTTGAGCTCAGCAACTTCTGCCCCAGAGCGGGGCAAGCTGCCTGCCTCTTTATCTTCTTGCCCCACACGCCTGACATATCAGCCCCTTCTCCAGCAGACAGTACCAATAAAACCTTCTGTTTAAAAAAGCAGCCTTAAAACAAACAGACTCAAGAAATATTTAATCGAGAGAGTAACCTTTTTATTTTTATCCAAAAAACATTTACATCCGCCATTTATTGCATAACAGTTCATCAATATTGTGCCTGCTAAATCTACACAACAAAGGCAGAAACAAATATCATTACGCTTGGAAAAAAAAAACCCACTGAAATATTCAGTTTAAATAGTCAATTCCAAAATTAATAAATTAGTTTTAATTAACACAATCTGATGGCATTATTTGCGATACTTTTTACATTTTAAAAAAATACTTCCTAAGTCATTCTGCGTGAATTAAACAATCGGAAAATGCCACGCCATTGCAGAGTGCAAGACCGGGCAATCAAGGTAGCTTTGCTCCTGAAGTAGACTGCCACTGGAGTGGCGGCGGACATGGAGAGGTCACAGGTAAAAGGTCACAGCGACAGCAGAGGTGCAAATTCCCCAAACTCCCCGACAGAGCCAAAGAGCCATTTGTCTCCGAGTTTCGGTAATATTGGCGAAGGGAGGAATATTGGCCAGGCAGGACCCGTTGGTTCGGGTAGGGGTGTGGGGGGGAAAGGGGATCATCTTCCGGTCACACGACCCCACCCCATTATTCATTATGGATGGAAATAAATTATTTGGTGGGGCACTCCCCCGCTAAAATTGGGTGTTCTCAGCTACATATATACATATACACGCACACCCATGTTGCAAACATGCCATGTATCATACAAACATACCAGGCAATTTTGTAGAGGTTCCTGCTCGAAGGTGGAACCTGGCAGAGCATGAGCATTGATTTATTGAGATTGTTTGCATTTATATCTTACGCGTGGGATGAAAAACTAAGTTTACTCATCTACCTTTCATCGTTTACACCGAGCGTTATTTTCTCCTGAATTTTCACTCCCCCCCCCCCCCCCCCCCCCCCCCCCGCCACCCATTACATTTATTGTCATGGCCTGAAAAATGACAGCCTGCAAATCTATCCCCGTGATCAGTGCGATATAGATTCACCTTTCAACATAGGGCGGTGAACTGTTTAATTTGAATGGGCTAACACCTCCAGTAAAATGCTTCAGGCCTTGGTACTGCAGTGAACACGTGCGGGTTTCAACACGCCAGCACTGCGGGTTGTAATTTCCTGATCGTTAAATCGCCAAGAGCCGGAGGTGTCGCCCTTCAGGCCGTTCCTGTCCCTGCCAGCAGATGGCAATGCCGTGCCACGCGTCACGTGGACCCCACACCCGGCTCCTTAAAAGGGAAATGAGAAAAGGGCCAATTTTCTTCCCTGCTCTCCCCCCCCCCCCCCCATCCCCCCCATCCCATCAATCATTGTTAGGGGCGCGCCCGAGCTCCGGCAGCAGAAAAGAAAAGGACAACCTCACCGTCACCCTGTGGGAGCTGAGGCGGAACCATTCCAATATCTGGAGCAGCACCAGTCATTTCTGAACTTGCAGATTCCTGCCTGTAAACATGGCGGGAGAGTGGAAATGGCCCCTTCCTCCCCAATGCCCCGACTGTGAGACGGGAATAAAAACACATGCACTGGGCCTGTTGCGAAAACACTTTCTCTGTAAGTTTTTCCAGCAACGTTTCTTTCTTGTATTCGCTCTTGATATGTGGGCATCACGGGCAAGGCCAGCATTTATTGCCCATCCCTAATTGCCCTTGGAAGTGATACATCAGTGAAGCCTGCAGTCGGTGAGGCTATCTTGGGCGTTATGGTCTCTAAGTTGTACGGGGGGGGGGGTGGAGGGAGGGGGAGAGAGAGAGGGGGGGGGGAGGAGAGGGAGGGGGGGGGGGGGGGTTACCAAGTCCAGCCTGGGCTCGACGGGCCTCCTTCTGTGTCCTCAATGAGCCTGTGACAATCTCACATTGTGAATGCACTCATCCTTGTTCGCTGACCACACCTCTCGCTGCGCCAGCTGAGGCTGCCAGCAGACCTCAAAACAAATAGGGAGAGCCCTGGTGATAAACGAGGGTCGGGGTGAAGGGGGGGGGGGGGCACAGCTAATTCAGGATTGGGTGTGTTTCGGCTGGGATCGGATTAACAGACAGTAAATGTTGCTCAGGACTTTCTCACCCGGTGACACTGGGACCAACGGAGCCCTAATTGGTCCATCGACAGGTAGCAGCACATGTGGACAGGTGTGGTTTATTTACAACAGCAGGGGATGAATTACTCCAAAAATCAAATCGGTTGCAGCCTCAGAAAATCACAACGATCGCTGTAACCTTTAAAGCCGCGTCGGTTACTTCAGTGAGCGGCTTTTCTGTGGCGCTTTCCCATTCACCATGACAACCGAGCGGCCACTTGTCTTCTGCCTGCATCTCATTCCCTTCCTCTACTCACTTCCAGGAAATAGCGACCCCGCATCGTCCCAACCTGCGGCCCAGCTCCCGGCTATACTATAGCTCCCTGACCAGGGTACAGAGTGGAGACGGGGTGGGGTATGATGGTTCAACCGTAAAAGAGTAACAGCTATGAAGTAAAAGATCACGGGGCAAGGGTTCAGAGTGCAATCGCCCTTCCCTATTCACTCAGGTGGGTTCTTGCACCATGGGGGCGGCGACAGTGGCGCAGCGGTTAGCACTGCTGCCTCACAGCGCCAGAGAGCCGGGTTCGATTCCCACCTCGGGTGATTGTCCGTGTGGAGTCTGCACGTTCTCTCCCCGTGTCTGCGTGGGTTTCCTCCGGGTGCTCCAGGTTTCCTCCCACAGTCCAAAGATGTGCCGGTTAGGTGGATTGGCCGCGCTAAATTGCCCCTTAGGGTGAGGTGATATGGCAGGGGTATTGGGCCTAGGTAAGGTGGTCTTTCAAAGGGTCGGTGCAGGCTCGATGGGCCGAATGGCCTCTTTCTGTACTGTGGGGATTCTGTGATTCTATGAACAGAACTAACACACACGTGGTTTATGCGTGTGCAGTGTTGTGAGGAGGGAGCACGAGGAGAGAGAATGTGTGCGTGTGTGTGTTTGGGGGGGGGGGAGAGAAAGGACTGACCCATGTGCGCGCAGTTCCGTTGGCCTTTTTCTTGGGCATTTTTTGTTTTTATTAACTATCACACTGCTCCATAAGTTTTACAACTGTCGCTGGCACCATCCAGTTTGTATAAACACTATCATTTGCATATCTTGTAAAGACTGAGTTAGTTCCATCGAATCTCGTGATGGGGACAGGGCTGTCTTCGGGCCAGCAGGGGTACGAGATGCCTAAAAACGAAAACAGATAATTTTTTCTGCACAAGTGGGGGAAACCACGACAAATAAAGATAAGATTCAGGCGCTGCCAATTACTGTCACCAAACACCACATCTGATTCAGTGCACGTATCAACACAAAGCCCCACTCACTGAGGGGCAGAAACTTTTAAATAGAAAGAATTATAAATAATAAGTTAAAGAAAAATCAAAGTGACTGCTGCAGTTCCGATGCTACCTTCTTTTTTGCCCCCGGCTTACACGGCCGGTGTCTTTGTTTGAGATCAGATGGTGATTTACGCTATTTTGATATGGCGCATCTGAGGTCTCTGGGCTCAAAGGACGACTTTAGCTATCGCGCGCTCTCCATTTTGCAGAGGTGGGCCTTCATTGAGATTCTGGTCATTTCCTCGTATAATCGATTCTGTCTCCGGCTCAGTAACACCCTTCGCCCCGCTCTCACCTTAAACCCCCCCCCCCCCCCCCCCCCCCCCACACAAAACCCCACAGAAGGCAAAAACAGTAAAACAGTGGAGTAAGAATTCTGGTCCAAACTCTTTTTTTCCATCTGGGCCATCCCCCTCCCAACTGCACTGTGGAAATATCACTGCACCTGCAGGTTCGCTGTCACCCCTCGCAGAGAGGGGTTATGACAAGAACACAACGTTCAGACACTAGCGTCTGGATGGATCGGTGGAAAAGTCTCGAGCCCTCCGGCTCTATCTTACGTGACTCTACCGTCATAATGACATGATGTGGACTGGTGTGGGCACAGTAAGAAGTCCCACGACACCAGGTTTAAGTCCAACAGGTTTGTTTCAAGTGGCAAGCTTTCGGAGAGCTGCTCCTTGATCAGGTGAAATGGAGGTAGGTTGACAAACACTGCATATTTCAGAAAGACACAATTGCAGGATATTATAGATCATAGAATTTACAGTGCAGAAGGAGGCCATTCGACTCATCGAGTCTGCACCGGCTCCTGGAAAGAGCACCCTACCCAAGGTTAACACCTCCACCCTATCCCCATAACCCAGTAACACCACCCAACACTAAGGGCAATTTTGGACACTAAGGGCAATTTATCATGTCCAATCCACTTAATCTGCACATCTTTGGACTGTGGGAGGAAACCGGAGCACCCGGTGGAAACCCACGCACACACGGGGAGGATGTGCAGACTCCGCACAGACAGTAACCCAAGCCGGAATCGAACCTGGGACCCTGGAGCTGTGAAGCGATTGTGCTATCCACAATGCTACCGTGCTGCCGGGCCTAAGAATGGCCTAAATTATAAATACTCATATTCCAACCATTCTTCACATTCCGATCTATAATATCCTGCAATTGTGTCTCTCCGAAATATATTGTGTTTGTGAACCTACCTCCATTTCACCTGATGAAGGAGCAGCGCTCCGAAAGCTTGTGGTTTGAAATAACTTTAAACTTGTGTTGGGAGTCTTCGTACTTATAATGACAAGCTGGCAGGAGCGAGACTTAGGTTATGTTGAGATGTAAAACCAGTTGTTCATGTCCAGCTTTATAATGGAGAAAGTGTGAACTGAGAGCTTTATGCTGAAAGTGTGGTGCGTAAAGTGAGAGTGGTAGAAACAGACAGCCTGATAATGTGGGCAAGTCTTATGGAAGGCAGAGTGTTATTACTTCAGAGCCTTGACTGCGGTCAAACATGGAGTTACTTGTTATCTCAACTTGTTATTAGTGCATCGGCCTCAGAGCTATACTGTTCCCT
The DNA here is from genome assembly GCF_902713615.1 of Scyliorhinus canicula. Taxonomy (NCBI): domain Eukaryota; kingdom Metazoa; phylum Chordata; class Chondrichthyes; order Carcharhiniformes; family Scyliorhinidae; genus Scyliorhinus; species Scyliorhinus canicula. The sequence continues at coordinate 2,380,454 of NC_052167.1, forward strand.
TCTCAATGGCGTGCACTGCAATCATTGAGTATCGAAGAGGAAGAACCAATGTAACCAAATATTGTGGGGAATTTGATGTAAGTTTGAGTACATATGCAGGTGGAGAGAGGCTGATTACAGTGTGAGTGGGTGGCGAGAGCGACTGATTACGATGTGTGTGTGCACGGTAGCACAAGTAGCTAGCACTGTGGCTTCACAGCGCCAGGGTCCCAGGTTCGATTCCCCGTTGGGTCACTGTCTGTGCAGAGTCTGCACGTTCTCCCTGTGTCTGTCTGGGTTTCCTCCGGGTGCTCCAGTTTCCTCCCACAGTCCAAAGACGTGCAGGTTAGGTGGATTGGTAGTGCTAAATTGCCCTTAAGTGTCCAAAAAGGTTAGGAGGGGTTTTGGGTTACGGGGATAGGGTGAACGTGAGGTCTTAAGTGGCTCGATGCAGACTCGATGGGTCGAATGGCCTCCTTCTACATTGTATGTTCTATGTTTAGAGGTCCGACAGGTTGATTACACTGTGTGTTTGTAGATGCGAGAGTGGCTTATTATAGTGTGTGTGTGTCAGAAGGGCTACATTGTGTGTTGAGGAGGGGATGACTACAGTGTCCATGTGGGGAATGGGTGACTACAATGTGTGTGTGTCACAGAGATCCTGGTTATCACAATATTCCATTTGTTTTAGGGGAAATATTGGGCTAAAGCTCTTGTCAAAAAGAAAACAGAGCGGTCAACTGCAGATATGTATAATGATAGATTAATTCTCATTGTATAAGACCAGGGTAAATGAGGATTGCGAAATGGACCAAAGACCCAATAAATAGATAGCCATGAACAACTGAGAGGGATCACATGATTCAAAATAAATTGAAAGGTGCCCTTCAGTAAGCCACAGATAAAACATAGAGAGGACTAGCACAATAGTCCAGGCTCTCCATATCTCGCTTTTCATATTGAGGGAGGGGAGAGGGCTCCGCTATGCAAGCACTGTGCCTGAATTCAATGAATCCAGAGCATTCAAAGGAGTATTTATAGGTTTGGGGTGTGTGCATGTATGAAGGCAGAGATTCATGCCAATGCAAATGCTCACTAATTATGTCCTTGCCATTAAAGGATGTTCTGATTGTGGGTTTACTGAGAAGTCTGCAATTAATTGCCAAGAAGCTCTACCAATTATCCATTATGTATGGAGAGAGAGAGAGAGAGAGATGTGAACAAGGTAGTTATGGATGCTTAAATGTGGCTGATGCTCTTCAGTAAGCTACAGTGAAAATGTAAAGAGGACTAATTGCTCTGTGTATTTTTAGCCCAGGCTTTCCATATCTAGGTTTCCATATTGAGGGAGGGGAGAGGGCTCCGCTATGCATGCACTGTGCCTGAACACAATCAATCCAGAGCATTCAAAGGAGTGTTTCTGGTTTGGGTTAACCCTCTGTTGCTGAATCTTGGAGGCGCTCTGTGTAAACGGGGCCATCGGCTGCAGCAGTGCTTCTGAAAATGAGTTTAGAATCTAGTAAATGCATGTGAAATTCTACCGTAGAGTTTGTTTTCAATCCATGTGGAGGGGAGGGACCGAGGGAGGGGAGCATTATTACAGTCTACCAATGGCGTCTCTTCTTCAGCCACGCCGTCATCGTAGAGCAGGGAATCTGACGGGGTGGAAGCCGCAAGATCCAGGTAGTCCTAGAGACAAAAACAGAAACGTTCGCTCAGCGTTTGCGTTGAGTACAAAAATTGTGCCAGACACATGTGAGATGGAGAGAGGGGGAAAAGCTAGAGAGATGAAATGATAAGAGAGAGAGACGGAGATTGGAGAGGAAAGGAAAGAGATTTATAGAAAGAAAGGGTGGTGGAGACGGAGAGAGGTAGGGGATAGAAAGAAGAAGATTTAGGCCAGAATCTTTCAGCCTCCCCACGGCAGGATTTACTATGGCGGCGATGGCTCGCTATTGGCTGCCAACGGGATTATCTGGTCCTATCAAAGTCCCTGGCAATTTTCCGTCATGCCGGGAAACTCGTGGTAGGACTTGACTTCATAGGGACTGTGAAAAACCCGCCCATAGAGATAGAACGATTAAGAGAGGAGGCAAGAGAGCCATAGAGATAGAGAGAGGCAGATAGAGGCAACTGAGAGGCTGGAGCGTCGGGTTTAGAGCTTCATTGATCAAGAGAAACAGGCCGTAGGACAAATAGAAAATGATAGAGAGAACTAGAGTGTAAAGAAAGATCGAAACAGAGTTAGCTAGAGGGCAGGTGAGGGATCATTGTGACTTTGCCCGATAAGTGACTGATAGAGCTTTCCCGATGATTACTGGCTGTGATCAGGTTTAACTGATTCAGTTCTTTTTATACTCGTTCACATAGCCTATCTGACAATTCTACAGAATGGCTCATGCGATTGGTCACTGACCATTCATATGATCATTGGCTGATTTCTCCCAGAGATTCGCAACCTATCATGTGGCGCCAAAGTGCAAGGGGATAGAGGGAATAGAATTAATCTCTTCCTGTTTCAGGGATGGCATGGAGAAAAGACAAGGTTTTCTTTTTTGATAAAAGCGCTGGGGAAGCAATCCTGGCGAAACACCGCATGAAAACAAATTAGAGCAGGATTGTGGCATGGGGGGCTGGCATGTACAGGGTTAACGTGGGGCCGAGTACAGTACCGCCCACTCAGTGATATAAGAGAGCACATGATCCGCACCCAGGATCAGTCTGGTATTGGACAGAGACGTGTGTGCCAGCCAGCACGAAGACAGCTCTTAGCCTTCCTATATATATTTGTGATTAATTCTTAGCGTGAATAAAGACGTCCAACCTACGTATGACTATAAAGAGTTCATCGGGCCGGCCGAACCAACACCCTACATGCACTAGCCAGGTGTGAAATCTATTCCTCATGCACGGGGTATCTGAAAATCTGGAATTCTTTTGCCCTCCCTCCCTGTACCCCCCCCCCCCCCCCCCCCACCCCCCCCCCCCCCCCCCCCCCCCCCCCCCCCCACCCCCGCAAAGGGTTGTGAATGCTGTGGGGGTGAAATTAAAATTTCCAGACTGAGATGCTGGATTGTGATCACATAGGGGGGGGGTCAAGAGATATCGAAAAAGGCAGGTAAAACAAGTGCAGGTAGAAATCGACTATGATCAAACAAAATGGTGGGGGAATGGGGGGGGGCGGGGGTGCGGGGAGTTGAATGGGCTTCCCCTCCTCCTCGGTACTAACTGGGAGTGAGATGTGCACTTTGCTGCCCTTGAGGCAGAGCTTCGTACATCAGGAGCACATATCAGGAATCTGGCTGGCATGGACACTGGGATTAGTGTCTGCTCCCAACGTTAAAGAGAGGAAAAATGTCCTCACCTTACGCATATTTCAAAAAGAACGCAGAGGCAGCGGTGAAGGTACAGGAAAAGAAAATTGCAAGGATGGTACTAGAGCTGAGAGATCAACTGTCAGGAAAGACTGAGCACGTCGGGGTTCTTGAGAAAATAGAAATCTGTAAAACTCAGGGGAAACTATTTTGATTGGTTTCTGAAGCTCCTTCCTGAAACCCTTTTGAGTCAAATAGTTTTTTTTTCTCCTCAATACCTCTTTACTGTCCAAGAAGCTTGAACCTTTTCATGTTTTGAATCCTGCACTCATATCTGGAGGGATTCTTCCAAGAGGTTTGGCCCCCCCGATCTTTTGAATTTAGAGTACCCAATTATTTTTTATTTTATTTTATTTTACAATTAAGGGGCAATTTAGCATGGCCAATCCATCTGAGCTGCACATCTTTGGATTGTGGGGGTGAAACCTACACAGACACGGGGAGAATGTGCAAACTCCATACGGACAGTGATCCAGGGCCGGGATTCGAACCTGGGTCCTCAGCGCCATAGGCAGCGATGCTAACCACTGTGCCACGTGCCGCCCCGTTTTCCACCCTTTTGATAGGGAAGTTTATCAACTGATAGACAATCCCTGTCCTACTTCACCAGCAACTTCCCTCTCAATTGTTCTTTGCATCTCTATTCCATTGACCACTATAATGGCTGGGGTGCCTTTGAATTATTCGACATGCTTTAAGTTCCAAACACTCCACCTTACAACGCTCTTCAATCCTCTCTCAATCTTCACTGTCAACATGAAGATTCAACGCACAATCTCCTAATCGTTCCTCTTCAGGACCTGAAAGTTGCGGAATTCCTCACCACGACATGTCTTTCCATTGTCATGCCGCCTAAAAGCTCCAGTTTGTAGAATTTGAGGCTGCCCCCCCCCGCACTCCCCACTGGAGAAGAGAGGACTGAGAGGATTTTCGATGGAGGCGTTTCAAAGTAACGATGGGTCTGACGAGAGTAGGTAGGAAAATGACTGGGAGCGAGAGGGTACAGACTGAGGGCAATTGGCAAACGGAGGAATGGCGAAGTAGCGGAAAAGCCCTCTTTCTTACGCAGCGAGTGGTTAGGATTTGGAACGCACTGCCTGAGAGCACGGTGGAGGCAGATCCAATTGTGGCTTTCAAAAGAGAATTGGATCAATATCTGAGGAGGCAAGATCGCAGGATAAGATCAGGAGAATGGCACTCGGTGAACTGTTCTGGCGGAGAGCCACACGAGCACTCTGGGTAGGGTTTTCTGGGCGTTCCCACTGGCGGGATCTTCCAGTCACGCCGATGGCGCACCCCCCCCACTCCCCTTGCTTTTCCCCGACGACAGTGGGTGTGAAGAACAGGAAACCCCGGTGACAGCAGCAGGATTGGAAGATCCCGCCTCCAGCCAAAGGCGGGCTATCTCCGCCGCCACCAAGCACGCGACGTGGGGCCGAACGTCCCGCCCAATGGGTCAACTCCTGTACCTGAACCATTCCATAGATCAAGTACTCTCACTTCCTGATTTACTTAATTATTTATTTTATTCTTCCCAACTTTGGTGATGTACTAGGTTCAGTGACGGCACCCTCTCCCTCAGCTTCTCAATCAAATAAAGGTTCAGGAGCCCAGTACGCCAGGAAAACATCGTACTGACCCGACTCTTCACCATCATTTTCTCCAGCTCTTTGCTGATTTCTGCAAATGTGGGCCGTTTGTCTGGCTCTTGTTTCCAACATCGCAACATCAAGTTGTACCTGAGTGAGAATTACATCACATTTACATCACCTACGTTACTTGAAGAAAAGGGAGAATTATAGTCAGTTTGCAAGTTACAAATTACAATCTTGACTGTACTGGGTAACAGGAGAGGTTAACCTCCCCATCCCAAATATACCTTCCCATCCTTACCTCCTCATCTCATTCACACCTCCCCATCCCGTACACACCTCCCCATCTCATTCACACCTCCCCATCCCGTACACACCTCCCCATCCCGTACACACCTCCCCATCCCGTACACACCTCCCCATCCCGTACACACCTCCCCACCTCATTCACAACTCCCCATCCCGTACACACCTCCCCATCTCATTCACACCCCCCCATCCCGTACACACCTCCCCATCCCGTACGCACCTCCCCATCCCTGACACACCTCCCCATCCCGTACACACCTCCCCATCCCGAACACACCTCCCCATCCCGTACACACCTCCCCATCCCATACACACCTCCCCATCCCGCACACGCCTCCCCATCTCATTCACACCTCCCCATCCCGTACGCACCTCCCCATCCCGCACACACCTCCCGATCCTGTACACACCTCCCCCTCCCACACATACCTCCCCATCCCGTACACACCTCCCCATCTCATTCACACCTCCCCATCCCGTACGCACCTCCCCATCCCTGACACACCTCCCCATCCCGTACACACCTCCCCATCCCGAACACACCTCCCCATCCCGTACACACCTCCCCATCCCATACACACCTCCCCATCCCGCACACGCCTCCTCATCTCATTCACACCTCCCCATCCCGTACACACCTCCCCATCCCGTACACACCTCCCCATCTCATTCACACCTCCCCATCCCGTACACACCTCCCCATCCCGTACACACCTCCCCATCCCGTACACACCTCCCATCTCATTCACACCTCCCCATCCCGTACACACCTCCCCATCCCGTACACACCTCCCATCTCATTCACACCTCCCCATCCCGTACACACCTCCCCATCCCGTACACACCTCCCATCTCATTCACACCTCCCCATCCCGTACACACCTCCCCATCTCATTCACACCTCCCCATCCTGTACGCACCTCCCCATCCCTGACACACCTCCCCATCCCGTACACACCTCCCCATCTCATTCACACCTCCCCATCCCGTACACACCTCCCCATCCCATACACACCTCCCCATCCCGCACACGCTTCCCCATCTCATTCACACCTCCCCATCCCGTACGCACCTCCCCATCCCGCACACACCTCCTGATCCTGTACACACCTTCCCCTCCCACACACACCTCCCCATCCCGTACACACCTCCCCATCCCGTACACACCTCCCCACCTCATTCACAACTCCCCATCCCGTACACACCTCCCCATCTCATTCACACCTCCCCATCCCGTACGCACCTCCCCATCCCTGACACACCTCCCCATCCCGTACACACCTCCCCATCCCGAACACACCTCCCCATCCCGTACACACCTCCCCATCCCATACACACCTCCCCATCCCGCACACGCTTCCCCATCTCATTCACACCTCCCCATCCCGTACGCACCTCCCCATCCCGCACACACCTCCTGATCCTGTACACACCTTCCCCTCCCACACACACCTCCCCATCCCGTACACACCTCCCCATCCCGCACACACCTCCCCATCCCGCGCACACCTCCCCATCCCACACACACCTCCCCATCCCGTACACACCTCCCCATCCCGTACACACCTCCCCATCCCGTACACACCTCCCCATCCCGCACACACCTCCCCATCCCGTACACACCTCCCCATCCTGCACACACATTGACACCCACACTCCCACTATGTTGAGTGAAGATTTCTGCTGGAAATGCTAATTCAGAAATTCTACTCTTTATTCCGTGGCTTTAAGGTTTGCCGTACATTTCTTCACTGCAGTTTTCTGGCTTCTCCATCCGGTATCCCGTTTTCAGGAGATTGAAGAGGCGTTCAGGGGCAATTCCGGGATATGGATTTCCACCCAGCGTCACTATCTCCCAAAGGAGAATGCCGAATGACCATCTGGATAGAGGAAGGGAAAGAGAGTTGGGTTATTGGCCATCATCAGTAACGGTGACCCCTCCAAGAGTTGGCCCAGTGGCTTATTTGGTTACAGCAGTGACTGACTCAGTTGGACAATCTAGGGGGGTTCTTGATTCTACGCTGAATTAGGCGCAATGTTTTAGTACCCGCTGATACTGACGCAGTGAAGGGAAATTGAAAGACTCTTTGAAAAGGAAGGATATAAATCAGTGTAGGGAAATTGTCAGGATGCAAGGTCCCCATGTTTGTCCCCCCCATAAGGTATACCTGCCGATTTGCTCAGTTTCACATGTCAATTACTGCCCTGAAATTGGCATCAATGAAGGATAGGAGAATCTGTTCCCGATTTGAATCGTAGACAAGTTGGTTAACCAGCGTCACTTACACATCACTCTGTGAGGTATAGATGTGATCAAACAAGGACTCGATTGCCATCCACTTGACAGGAATCCGTCCCTGAAGAACGAAAGCAAAAGAAAGATAAAACACTCATTGGAAAGTTCATGAGACAGAGGCCATCCTTTCCCTTCTTCCCACAGAGGGGTTACAATCTGAGACAGGCCGGAACATTTATCACCACAGGTGGAAGCTTCTAAGGAGACAAAAACCTCTTCCTCCCTGCCAGGTATTCACTCACATCAATCCCGATGAAGGGTCTCTACCCACAATGCTGACCGGCCTTCTATGCAGAATGAATGGGAAGGGAGGTAAAAGTAGTCAGCCACGCGTGGATTGCGTGAGCAAGGTTGGGCTTGAGGATTTTATTCCTGACGGCATTGTCACACGTGCTATAGCCTGTTCATTGTTTCAGCCTAAAATTAACGAAACTCCGCCACTTAATGTACACGGGCTCCGGAAACCATGTCAGCCGTCACTCCAACAGCTTTATGGTTGGCAGCTGTGAAGCCTGCGATTTATACCATTGGCTGGCAATGGGACGTTTCACGTGTTGCAACCTAATTTTAACTCATGCCGTTAACATGGATAAAATTCCCTACAACACCACCAAGGGATAATGGCGTGGGAGCATTACGAGACGTGATCAAGAGTTTGATTTAGAATGGATAGAGTTCCTACACTGCAGAAGGAGGCCATTCAGCCCATTGAGTCTGCACCAACCCTCTGAAAGAGCACCCTATCCAGGCCTACTGTCCTGCCCTATCTTTATAACCCCACCTAACCCGCACATCTTTGGACACCAAGGGGCAATTTTATCACGGCCAATCTACCTAACCTGCACATCTTTGGACTGCGGGAGGAAACCGGAGCACCCGGAGGAAACACACGCAGACACGGGGAGAAAGTGCAGACTCCACACAAACAATCACCCGAGGCTAGAATTGAACCCAGGACCCGGGTGCTGTAAGGCAGTAGTGCTAACCACTGTGCCATCGTGCTATTCGACACAGATATCATTTAAGAAGGCTGGCGAAGAGAGAGAGCGAGGTCGAGGATTCTGGAGCCTCAGGGAAGGCACTGCAAAGAGCTGGAGGCCCCTCCACCAATGTTGGAGTGGAGTTGGGGATATGCCTGATAATTAGATGGAAGGCCAGTGTTTGAGTTTTAAGTGGAGGGGCAGAAGGCTGGTAATGCAGTGGCCATAACGCCGAGCAGTTGTGTCCAGGTGTGTCCCCAAGGTTGTGAGTCATAGCCACGATGGCAAGTTGCGGAATTCAATCCATCCGCAAACTTGTGGGCTGGGGCCAGAAGCTGTTGTGAAAACCCGGTTGCTTCAGCAGACATCGTGCCAGCCACTACAAGTGACTCCAGGCCCCAAACACAGAGGGGTGGGGGACACAGGGGTGGGGAGGGGTTTCCTATTAATTTCTTCAGAGGTGGCCTCACAATCCACTGGGCTCCTCCAAAAAACGTTCCAAAGCAGAAGGAACCTTACTCCATCACCACCCTCAGTGTTAGAAGCAATGGCCGATGATGGAACCATCAATTCACTAGACGCGTGCTTTAAGATATGAACAGTGGTTTTAATCTACTTACATCAGAGCCAGCCTGTTCCGCGTTGAACTCTCGATGAACTGAACAACTGGCTCTGAGCATTGGTATTTATACAGCAGTCCAGGGGGAGGAGTCATGGGCGGAGCCAAGGGTGGAGCCCTATACAAACTCCTAAGCATTCCCAGCGCTACTCCCCCTAGTGGTCGGGCAACGCAACTGCGCTTACAAATGTATGGTCTCATGTATATACAATACAGTGTGAATTACGGAGTTACATTTACCACAGCTGATTAACAGGGTGTGCGTCACATTCTGAATTGAGTCATAAAAGACATTGAAGCTGAGGGGTGCTACGCCAGCAAGATGTTATTTTATATGCAGTGCACTGAGGGATGTTTACAGGTGACCAAAGAAGTACCTTGCTTCTTTTTACGTAAGAATCCTCCTCGTACACATCCCTGGAGAGCCCAAAATCGGAGATCTTCATCTTGCGTCCTTCTGCGACCAGAACGTTCCGCGCCGCCAGGTCACGATGGACAAGCTGGGAAGAAAACACTACGGTGAAAGCAGCTAAATAGATGGGACATGCCATGTTAAACCACGAGGCCACAATATCTAACAGGTCTGGCTTCTTGATCTCGATGTAACCACACAGAGTGAATTCTGCATTGGCAGCGCTCCGTTGGGTGGGGGAAACTCCATTTATAGCTCAGGTACCAGCCCAGTTGATGTTATAACTGCAGAGGAAAATCCCATAATGGGAACCCTGGCTCAAAAGGCCGTGGGCGGATTCTCTGTCGGTGGGATCCTCCGCTTTGCCGGCAGCGCACTCGCGTCTGTGGATTTCCTGATGGCGTGGGGGTGCCCACAATGGGAAACCCCATTGGACGGCTGCTGGGATGGAGGATCCTGCTGCCGATGGGGGAGTGCCGCACCAGCAAATAGGTGCGGCAGGTCGGAGAATCCAATCCTGTAACTTCTACTTTGTTTATAAAACATGGAGGAACAGAATCCCAGGACCGCAATTAGTCTTAACAACAAGAAATAAAACTTATTAAAAGTTGGATTATTATACAATACTCATTTATTTCCCCCCCCCCCCCCCCATTAGTTTATCAAATACATACAGATTTAAAGATTAACATGAATTACAAAGTACATCTTAAGCTACAACGGTCTCATTAACACAAAGTCCCTTTTAAGCACACAAGATGACTGCGATCAAATATACACACTCTGCTCTGAACTCAAGTTAGTCTCTGTGAATTTCTCTTCGGAATCCCTCCAGGTGATGATCATATAAGGGTTTCCAAACTCCACTCCTAAACAAACACTTTAGAATCATCTCTCATAATAATGCCTTCCCTTAGCAGTTTGCATTCCGAAATCCTGTCCAGGTTTTACAAATGGCACTTTCAAACAAACCTTCCTCTCCACTTTTAACAGAGAATCCAGTCCAGGATTTCACACCAACCCCTTTAGGATTTATTTGTCTTAACTGTTCACAATTGCTTTAACTTTTGATTCCCAGACGGTATTAAAATAACCTCACATGTTTCATCTACCTATGAAGTCTGCTGCCCTACTTTAAATTTAGTTACTGCAATTGTCTACTTAACTCAGAACACTTTGTTTACTATTCCTTGAATTCTTCTGAACAATACCTTGGTCTCTGTTCACTGAGCTCCAGACTTCTTAGACGGTCTTTCTGTCCCAATTCCCTGGTTGTCTGGACTGTATCTTGTTCCTTAGGAAGCTTGCATCTTTGCAACTCCCTTGACCTTTCCAGCTTCTCCTGGCAGAGTTCAGAGCTGTTCACTCCCCCCTGTCCTGGCTCTAACTGCCTTGGCTTCCAGTTAAAACAAAGAACAAAGGAAAGCCTTTGCCTTGGGGAAATGGACCCACGTTGCTAAGCAGCGGCCGTGCTACTACTATTCAGTCTTCACACCGTAGCTCTCTCTAAGCACAATGTAACACAGATGGAACCTAACCCATCCCCACACAAACACCTTTGTCCAGCATGAATCTATAAGATTTACCCTTCCAGGCACAGAGAATTAGATTAAACCCACTTAAAATTCTACTTTATTTCTAATGCTTACCAAAAAATATAGAAATCCCATGAAATTAACTTCATGTTCCTAACACTGGTCATTCACAGGTTATACTGAGCTGCTTAGCAAGTGATATGCAGTTCACAACTGGACCAACTATATAAACAATCGTCCAATTGATTTAGCTAGTGAGAAGCGTGTTTACTTCTTTCTTTGGAGAATAGCGTGATGCCTATCCAAGTTGAATTTTCAGTTTAGATGGGTGGGTCATGTTTCCAGATTGGATCATTACAGAAGCCCCTTCTATGGGGAACTGTGTCAGGGCAAAGAACATCACAGTGGTCAGTACAAAGGATAGAAAGATACCCTCAAAAAGAGGGACCACCTCTCTCAGGAGAACTCTGCAGCCAACCAGCTCATGTGGAGGCAAGCATTGAAACACTGGAACCTGCTTCAGCATTACGCAAAGGCCACCAAACTCACAATGCCCAACATACCCGGAGGAAGGCCGAAAGCGGCAGAGGTTCGCCCAAGCACTGACATGCCATGCTAGGTCTGTGGATGTCTGTGTCGATCCCACATCAGAAACCTCAGCCATGAGAGAGGGCCCACGCCAGATGACACAATCACTTCCAGCTTGGAGATACTCAAACAGTGAGGAGTCTACCAAGAGTGTGATGCATTTGGGGGGCTTGGAGGCTGATTAACAATGAACACTCCTTCCAACGACCTAAACATCTCCATGCCAACTGATGCGGGGGTGGGGTGAGTTAGTCCTCTCCTGTGGGCTCCCACAACCCACATGATAAAATGATGACACTCGCAGCGACTGAATGCAAATGGAGCAATGGGTGTCAATCCAGAACTCACAGTTCCTATCACTGCCTCCCTGGATTGGCTGGAGTGTGATTCGAACACTGCACATTCTGACTCAGAAGGAGACACGCTAACCGCCTGGACCAGTGGGGAGTGATTCGCAGCTGAGACTCAGGGATGAGTGCTCAACTCATCTCGAAATGCCACGTGAGCTCCAGCCGCTCAACACCTTCAACAACAGACGTGTGTGTCAAAAAAAAATGAAAGATCACCTTCATTTCAGCCAGGTACTGCATTCCCCGGGAGATCTGCCAGGCAAAGGATATCAAGTCTCCCATGGTCAGAGCCCGCTCGTCCGGATTGTCCAAGTAACTGGAATTTCGATTGCCCTCACCCAGGTAACTGGGGCCGACTTTGCGACTTTCCCTCAGGAAACTCCTCAGAGATCCATATTTGGCGTATTCCACGATAAGATACAGAGGACCTGCCAAAGCAAGGTGCAGTCTTTAGCCAAGGAAGCTCTCTTTAGTTCTGTTCCATACATCACGACGTATCGTTTACCAATAACATCATTCCGTTCTGGATCGCGAAAAGGGGGAGGCAGCCAGGATGGATTTAATCGCATCGGGAACTGGCGCTGTTTAGACTGAAAGATTGAACAGGCCGGGGCTATTTTCTTCGGAAAAGCAAAGGTTGAGGGAGCGATCTAACAGAGATCTTTAAAATGATGCGGCAGGGTGGCACAGTGGTTAGCACTGCTGCCTCACGTCGACAGGGGCTCGGATTCAATTCTGGACTCAGGTCTGTGTGGAGTCTGCACTTTCTCCCTGTGTCTGCGTGGGTTTCCTCCGGGTGCTCCGGTTTCCACCCACAGTCCAAAGACGTGCAGTTCAGGTGGATCGGCCATGATAAATTGCCTCTTAGTGTCCAAAGATGTGCAATTTAGATGGGGTTACAGGGACAGGGCAGGGAAATGGGCATAGGAAGGGTGCTCTTTCAGAGGGTCAGTATGGACTCGATGGGCTGAATTGCCTCCTTCTGAACTGTAGGAATTCTCTGATTCTATGCAGAGATTTGATGGGGTAGACATAGGGAAAATATTCCTGCTTTTTGGGTGCGTCCAAAACTAATAAATCCATTGGGGAATTCAGGAGAAATTCTGTTACCAAGAGAGTGGTTAGAATATGATGCTCACTACTGCTGAGATGAATAATGTGGAGGGAATTAAGGCAAAAGCAGATGAATACATGAGAGAGAGGGAAATTGGTTATGCTGATAAAGCGAGATGAAGGGGGTGGGGGGGGGGGGATGGAGGTTTGTGTGAAGTATAAACACCAGCATTGACTATAAGTTTCGATGAAATGCTAACTCTGGTTTTCTCTCCACCCATGTTGCCCGACCTGTAGAATATTTCTCGCATTTTAATGCTTTAATTTCAGATTTCCAGCATCTGTAGTATTTTGCTCGTGGCATTGATCAGTTGGGCCAAACATCCTTTTTGGTACAATAAATTTCACGTAACTCCAGTCTTCCTCAAAACATGGCACTGGATTTAATTCCATCAGGACCTAGTACGGTACGCTCTCCAATTTCCACAACACACAGAATGGGTTAACTTCTCAGCAGGGCTGAGCACTGCTTCCTGTCTCCAGGGAAAATGGCACTGGGTATCTTGCCTCAGTTTCCCATAAAACCTTTCAGTTTCAAACTGAATTCAAGCTGAGAAAAATATGAGAATTAAGTTCAGTTTGCTTCTGTGTGGTTCCCATCTCCCTCCTGCACCACCCACAGAGTGAATGTGTTCACTTTGTTGCGATCTGCCTTTAAGGCATTGATGTGGAGATGCCGGCGTTGGACTGGGGTGAGCACAGTAAGAAGTCTTACAACACCAGGTTAAAGTCCAACAGGTTTGTTTCAAACACGAGCTTTGAAACAAACCTGTTGGACTTTAACCTGGTGTTGTAAGACTTTTTAAGGCATTGAAGCATGGCATCACTAGAAAGGAACTGTGTCATGCGATCCAGTCTAGTTTGGGTCTTAAGCAGCGCAGAGTGCACAGCTCTTCCGCTGATGTCTTTGAGCTTTACGTCCGTGTTCACACGGGCCTAGAATTAATAAATGAACCCACTTAACCCCTCCGTGAGTGATTGGTGATTTGTATATCATCATCACAGCTGGAAACATTTACTTCTGAGAAGTGGGCCCCCGGAATTGCTGGAAAATCCAGACACCTCCATTCATCTCATTGTCACATTTGTGTGTCAAACAGGCAATCCTGGCTCTGTACAGGCAATCCTGGCTCTGTACAGGCAATCCTGGCTCTGTACAGGCAATCCTGGCTCTGTCCTGGCTCTGTACAGACAATCCTGGCCCTGTACAGGCAATCCTGGCTCTGTACAGGCAATCCTGGCTCTGTACAGGCTCTGTACAGGCAATCCTGGCTCTGTCCTGGCTCTGTACAGACAATCCTGGCTCTGTACAGGCAATCCTGGCTCTGTACAGGTAATCCTGGCTCTGTCCTGGCTCTGTACAGACAATCCTGGCTCTGTACAGGCAATCCTGGCTCTGTACAGGCAATCCTGGCTCTGTACAGGCAATCCTGGCTCTGTCCTGGCTCTGTACAGAAATCTTGGCTCTGTACAGGCAATCCTGGCTCTGTACAGGCAATCCTGGCTCTGTCCTGGCTCTGTACAGACAATCCTGGCTCTGTACAGGCAATCCTGGCTCTGTCCTGGCTCTGTACAGGCAATCCTGGCTCTGTACAGGCAATCCTGGCTCTGTACAGGCAATCCTGGCTCTGTACAGGCAATCCTGGCTCTGTCCTGACTCAGTCTCGACCGGTTGCTAACTGGCAGATTAATCCACATCTGCTGGAAACCCACTGGAAATGGTGGTGAAGGAAAATCAACATATTTTAGAGTCCTTTGGAAACTGGACTTAACAAGGGACAGGGAAAGGGTCCTGCTTCCAAATAGAGGGCATTGAATGAGAGGATGGAACTCACTCGCTCTGAGAATTCACATTTCATCTACTACTATTGATTCCAACCCTTGTACACAGCCGTAAATTGCTATTAACCCACTTACTTCGACCTGCTGATATGGTGCAGCTTTATCAATATTGAAAGAAAAAGCAAGATTTATTACAGGGTTGATGGTTTGACATCTGTAAGACAGCAATAGATTCTGAGAGGTTATTCCATTTTCGATTTCCCTGGGTAGACAAATTATTTTTTGTGTAATTGGGAGGTTAAACTACCGGTTTCTGTGTCTCTGCTACTGCAACCTTCAGTGCCTTCTAAAGGAGTGACTGGCCGACTTCTTTCCCTGAAAACACAGCTGGCATCAAGGACTTGCTAGCAAAGAAGAGTACCTTGTCCTGTGTTGCTATAAATGTATGTGGTGTTTTTTGCATTTTGTTGCTGTTGTGTTCTGCTTCTTCATGTAGCATAAGCTGCTTCCTTGATGTGCACTCTGACAAAGGAAGGTTCAGACTTGGAGGTAGGTTTAACACATTTATTGAACAGTTAACAATTCTCCTACTTGAGTTCGACTCTCCTGCTGATCTTGCTATAGTAACTCAATCTAACTAACCAGTCTGCTCTAAGCCATGCGGTGGGTGTGATGCTTCCTGATCTGCCCCTGTCTCTCTGAGTGTCGCCTGTGGAAAGAGGAAGAGCATGTGTGCCCTGTCCTTTTATATAGGTAGCCCCCTTGTGGTAGTATCACCTCTGGGTGTGTCTTGACTGCCCATTGGTTGTGTCCTATCTTACTGATCTATTGGTTGAATGTCTGTGTGGCATGATGTCTCTGGTGCTCCCTCTAGTGTTTACTTAGTCCTACTGTATCTACATTAACCCCTTGTGTATTTACAGTGATGCATATCACCATAGTTGCCAAACAAAGGACTCTGGCCTACAGCAGGTAACATGTTGCCTTTGTGAAGGACACAATCTACTTTATGGAGTCAATGGCGCTCTCAGAGGCAGTGTTAAGATGAAACTAAAACCAGAGAGAGGTTACATGACCCAACTCTTGAATGAAACAGACTCGATTTGGACTAACAGTCTCAGAGAGACTGCCATGGGAACAACGGCCTTACTCTCTCTTCTTCTCAAACCTCTCTCATCAAAGCTGAACTGTTGTTCGTCATTTGAAAACAAACCAGAAGAGCGCAGTGCTGCAAACCGAGAGTTCTCAAAGGAGGATTCCAAGTCCACGCTACCGACTCCCAGCGAAAAGAGAATCAACCAGCCATGACAGCAGAATAACTACTCCAGTGAGGAACCCCAGAACAAGCAGCTGCTGTGGACAGTGACACTTCATCTGGACAGTCCGGGAATCATTCTTTTCTCTGACTTTCCTTTTTACTTGGTGACGTTTTAATATCTGATACTTTGTAAAATTTTATTTCTTTTTGTGCATGCACTGGAGGGGGGAGGGTGTTGTTTGTGTGTATGTGTGTGTGTGTGTGCGTGTGCGTACGCGTGTGTTCGCCTAAGTGGTAAGTTGGATACATTTGTGCATTTTTGTAGAAGGGAAGGGCAGCACGGTGGCCTAGTGGTTAGCATTGCTGCCTCACGGCGCTGAGGTCCCAGGTTCGATCCGGCTCTGGGTCACTGTCCGTGTGGAGTTTGCACATTCTCCCCGTGTCTGCGTGGGTTTCGCCCCCACACCCCAAAAATGTGCAGAGTAGGTGGATTGGCTACACTAAATTGCCCCTTAATTGGAAAAAATAATTGGGTAATCTAAATTTATATATTTTTTTTTTTTTAATTTTTGTAGAAGGGACTTTAGTTGGCAGATTAGTTGCCTTAATACTCTGAGTTCATTTTAACCGGCTGCTTGACTATATTTAATGGAAATAGGCACTTGGCAAAGCATGATGGATATTTTGCCTTATTTTTAGTCAAGACATTCTCTATGAAACAGTCAAAAGGTCATACAATGTAAACAAGCGTACAGCTGCACATTGTTTTGCTGACAGCAGTCAATTATTATTTTTCTTAGGCGAGGAACTCAAGGCCTGTTATTAAACTCTAACTCCGGTCTGCTCGCTTTCCTGCTCATCTTAGACATTGCTTACTGTATCATATAAATTGCTTGCCTTACTTCTGTAAAACGGGGACATTTGGAATGACTGTGGTCTCTCTAATACCCCCACAAACTTTCTGTTAAATAAAGGACCCTTGGCGAAAACTCGAAGTGCAGACTTATAATTTCTTCAACCATTTTAACCTTTTTTGTTAATGGTTTCTGCACCCGAGTAAGTTTCAGCAATAAAACTAATGCTTTACTGGTTAATTTCAGGAATCTGGCTTCTTTCTTCCACTGAGGTGTCCGCAGTTAAGTATATATATATGGAATTGCAATATCGCCTCCCTTTTAAATTCAAACTCCTGTTATAACCAACCCAAGAGTCGGAGAAAGAGAGGAGACAGTACATCCCTCTTAACATGGTCTTAACGGTTTTGACCCCTTGTTATCACTAATTCCACATTCTAACCACTCTCTGGTTAAAGAAGTTTATTTTTTGAATGAATTGATGGCTAACTTACATTTATGGTCCCTACAGTACTAGTCTCACCCACAACATCTAATCCACCCCAGCCTTTACGTTAAATGGGTCAACACGTTCATTAAGATGAAGGGACAATAGTAATGAAATGTGGCGGTATAAATGAGGTTGTGGCGATCATGCCCCTGTGTCTGATGTTCTCTTACCATCCTGGCAGCAGGCTCCGTACAGTTTAATAATGTGAGGATGGCTGACTTGCTTCAGAAGGTTGAATTCAGATAAGAGGTCCCGCAGCTCACTCTGAGACGCATTTTCTGTCGGACACAGAAACTGAGAGTCAATTCAAGTTTGACAGAGCCACCATCAGAACTCGCTTCTCGTAGGAAACACACACAGCAACTTGCACTTGTATGAAAAACATCTGAAGTAGGCTTCACAGAGGCCGACAAACAAAAGGTAAGTGGAGGGAGGACATTTTGGGAATGGAACATTCTTCCAATCTTATCCCTACCCAGTGCAGCATTGTGGTCCACTTTTCACCTTGACCCGACCGAGGTAAAATTCAGCCCTCAGTTTATCTAACCCACTGGAATTTAAGTCGAGAGGGGATGAGAAAAATATAGTTTTACCAAGCAAGGTGGAATGATCAGCATTGCCTGGTGGGATCAGATTCAACTGCAAATTTCGAACAAAATTTGGATATTTGCAGCATAGAACATTTGCAGGGTTATGGGGAAGGAGCAGGGCAGTGGGACTGAAAGGATAACTCTTTCAAAGAGCTAGCACAGGCACGATGGGCCAAATGGCTTCCTTCTCCACTGTATCAATTTATGGTTCCCAAGACACTTGACCTGCTGGGCTTCCACAGAAACATAATTTCGATGTACGCACTGAGAGTTTAGGCTGCTCCTGTTCAGGATGCAGCGCTCCCAGATATGTGGGAGGTAAGAAATTAGGGGGCCTTTAACAAAGTCGGTGGGATGGCATCCTGTGTATCCTTTATCTATGTAAGTGTTTAGAAAAGATCCTCAGGCATTGCTCCAAAGAGACAGGCAGTCAGGGGATTGGCCCTCCCCAATTTCTTGCTTTACTATTGGGTGGCTAATATTCAGAAGATATTGTTGCGGTTTAGTGATCCCAGATCCATATGGGGACAAAGCTCTCTCCTGTATTACCTCTAGTCTCCGGGCAATAGCTACTGCACTGTTGCCTTTTTCACCTGTTAGATGTTTATTGACTCCAGTGGTGGTCGCCTCCCTGAGAATTTGGAAGCAGTTTAGGCAGCATTTCAGATTCCTTTCTTTGTCTTTGCTGGTCCCCATTCATAACAATCACCATTTCCTACCAGCTGGTTTGGACTTGACATTTATGCCTTGGGAAGGGAATGGTCTGGAGATGTTTGAAGTCTGGTTGGTGGAGGGGATGTTTGCTAGTTTTAAGGAGTTAGCTGGAAATTTCCCACCACCGGGTTCCAGTCTTTTTAGGTATTTTCAAATTCGCGATTACTCATGCAAAGCTTTCCCTTCCTTTCCCTTGGCGACACTCTCTTCCCTGTTGAAGAAGATTCTGTCTCTGGCAAGGCCAGATTGAGGGGGGGGGGGGGTCTATTTTGGAGATATATGGCCATTTCCCTTCAACGGATTCTGCTCCATTGAGTAGTGGGAGGGCGAAATGGGAGGGTGAATTGGAACGCATTCTTAATGGTGAGGCCTGGAGTGAGGCCATTTATAGGGTCAACTCCAAGTCTTTATGTGCCCGGCTGAGTCTGATTCAATTGAAGTTTTGCATACGACGCACTTGACCAGGGCTGGGATGTGTGCTTTTCCCCTGGGTTTGAGGATACGTGTGAGCACTGTTCACGTGGGCCAGAGAACCGTACACATATGTTCTGGTCCTGTCCCAAGTTGGCTTCTGGGCCTCTTTCTTTAACACCATGGCGGAGATACTGTGTAGACCTAGACCCACATCCGCTGGTGGCCATATTTGGGGTGTGAGATTCACCAGTGGTTCAGTCTGGCATGAAGGCGGATGTCCTTGCCTTTGCAACGTTGAGTGGAGAATTCTGCTTAGGTGGGGGTCTCCTACATCGCCCAGTGCCTCAGCTTGGCTGGGTGACTTCATGTCACTTCTGCACATGGAGAAGGTCAAGTTCACTATCAGGGGGTTCTCCTCAAGATGGTTACCATTAATTTCCTTTTTTAAAGAGTTAGCCACTGTCAGCTGCTCTGGGGTTTAAGTTAATTTTTCTGTTAAAGTTAATTAGGTGTGTTTTTGGTTTTTTTTCTTTTCCAATGCTTGATTGTTTTGGGTTGTTTTGATTAATATGAAACATCTTCAATAAACCAGAGCGCTGCTATCGCAAGCTACTGAGACCAACACACTGTACCAACTGTCCATTCAGCCTCTGGGACCAGTAAACCTTTCCCAATTGTCAAGGGCTGTATGCTTTTTCTGTCTAATTAATGCATCGCACCTAAACGGGTGCTTCTTCAATAAACTATCTCAAAATTACTTCTGAAAAGTCGGCTGTCTATCTTAGATATCTGTGGCCCCTGAATCCAAAATTTTACAGGGCAAGATTCCAAGTAAGGATGAAGTTCCGAAATTGGTGCTTGGAGTTGTTCTGCCAATAAGGTTATCTAGACGTAGGGCCTTCTCTTAAACCTTGACCTTTGTGGTCAGCCTATAAGGATGTTACTGCATGTTGTCTCCGGATTTGGTGAGGTTTTACTGTGATCTTCTTGTCTTACCTTTTTTTTGTTTAACTGGAAACAATTTGTTAAGGATTATTTACAAAGACCTCAGGGTAAGCACATGGTTTTCAAGGCACAGACTATGAAATTAAAATTATTCTGCGCCTCTCAGAATCTCTTGGTCATCTGACTGCTGATGTCGCAGCTACATCATCAATATCATCAGGGTCTCATTAACACAACTGTTAACCTATTACTTAACCTATTAACAACACCTATTAACCTATTACTCTACAGATGTTACAATACCTGCTCGTCACAGTTCAACTTTGAAGATATTGAGTCGTACCTTTTAACATTTTGACTGCCACAGTGGTATAGCCTGCTTTTCCTTTGAGCCTGAATGCCGTAGCCTTCACGACCTTCCCAAATTCTCCTTCCCCAAGGGTCTTACCAAGGACCAGGTTCTTCCTTGGGAATTCCCACTTCGGATCCTCCTGTCAGGAAGAAAGGAGACAAATATGGAAATGATGGCTTGTCTACAACTGGCTGGTTTACACAGATTGTGGTTGTGTCCCCTCCCTTTGAGCCAGAGCTCCAGATTGGAGTTCCACTCCAGGGATCCATGGTCAAGGATTGTGTGTTCATCAGGAGGCCGAACAGATTGACTGTCAACCTGCAAATGTTTCCAACACGTCCAATAGCAGTGAGAGCTAATGGAGAGATTCCTGGTCATCCACGTAATGGAAAGGACGTTGGAGCCTCTACCATCACTATCCACAACTCCAGGCTATAACACGTATGTAAAAGTGGGACAGCAACTCAGATCTGTCACACACCACCACGGAGATCAGGCTCTGGATTTGGATTCATGGATCGCAGGTCAACAGTAATAACATGTGATGGAGTGTGACCCCCTCCCACAGGGCAGTTTTCTATTGATATGTCGAATTGACTGAAGTGATGGTATCACGGTTAAGTGTGCTGTAGTCTCCCATTTTGTTTCCCACCTCCACTGCTCTTAAGGCCTTGACCAGTAGTAAAGCCGCTGCATTTGTCAGATTTTATGGCAATAGATAATGGATCTCTGTTGAGGCTGGAACAGGCTAACGTCACGTAACTCAAATTTCTGGGTGCAGCAAAAAAAGAACGACACTAAGAGTGGCTGCACAGAAGACGCTGACCAGCGACACAAGAACAGACAAATGGGCAAGGAAGTTGAAACGGCCTAAACAGCATCCAAAGCTTCATGTTTTCTTGGGCTATCAAGAGTTATTTCTGTGGAAGATATTTTAAAAATGAGTGAACAAGACGAGTAAACCTAACCCGGCCAGTCAGATTGGGGTGAGTTTGGACCGAACACCCACTTTACACCTCTCGCCCGGCACTTTTATACTGCATTGATTTGGATGTTAGGGGGTTTGCCAGCACAGTCTTTAAGCTATAGGACCGGGATGTCAGAGGCCTGGACTAATGATGCAGGGACGTGAATTCAAATCCCTCTGCAGCAGTGGGGCAGTTTAAATTCAGTTGATTAAATGGAATCTGTGATTTTAAAAGCCAGCATTCGTCATGGCGACCAGCGAACCGCTAGATTGTTGAAGAAATCCACCGGATTCCTTGATATTCTTCAGAGAAGGAAAGCTGCCGTGTTTACCCAGTCTGACACAGCTACACGAGACTTCAGACTCATAGCAACGTGCTTTACTGAAGCAGCACAGCAAGCCAGCCAAAGCCACATTCTCAAGGTCAATTAATGTTGAGCAATGGCATAAAAGAATAAAAATAACCTTGCTCTATTCCTATTGAGCAGCTTGGTTTAAAACGTGGCCTGCTATGTTAGTTAGCCAACCAGTAGAGGCACATACAGGCATCTGAAGACCTCATGGACACTCTAAGCCCCACAGATCCCAACTTGGAAACTAACGAGCAAAGATCAAAATTCATACATTAAGCAGAGGTTGTAATATTTGGACGAGAGATGAGGAGGAAATTCCTCTCTGAGAGGGTAGCGAATCTGTGGAATTCTTTACAACAGAGAGCTAATGAGACTAGGCCGTTAAGGGTGAGATATATTTTTAATCAGCAGGGGAATCAAGGGTTATGGGTATAAGGTGGGAAAGTGGAGTCGAGGATTATCACGTTAAGATCAGTCATGATCTGATTGAATGGCAGAGCGTATTTGATGGGCTGAATGGTCTACTTCTGCTCCAACGTCTGATTGTCTCACACAGCCAGTCCTTAGAAGACCATACTAAAAACGGCACTCACCGGGATCTTGAAGGAATCCACTGCCACTTGATTTTCCATGGAATCCAAGGAAGGTCTTCGGATATTATTGGAGGAGTAGCTGATGGGATAACCCTGAGCAGGTCTCCTGAAAGTCATTTCAGCCGAGGCTATGGGAGGTTTGGGAGTGTTTTTGTGGTATCGGTGAATGAAGTAGGAAGAGAGCAGCACAGACAGAATGAATGACAGCAGCACTGCGGCCGCAATGATGGTTTTACACAGATCATCGCAAACCAGCTCTGCGAATGAAACAGAACAGAAAACACTGTAACATTCCCACTCAGCAGAAACCCATGTCAATTGCTTTATCTTGGCTCAGTCGTGAGGTGGGCAACATTTTGTTGATACATTATATTTTCCTCCCCAATCTTCTAATTATCCAACCCATGAGGTAACTTGTTCTTTCTCTCGATGGCACAGTGGCTAGCACTGCTGCCTCACAGCACCATGTTCAATTCCAGCCTCCTCGGGTGACTGCCTGTGTGGAGTTTACACATTTCCCCCCCCCCCCCCCCCCCCCATGTCTGCGTGGGTTTCCTCCGGGTGCTCCGGTTTCCTCCCACAGTCCTAAAGATGTGCAGGTTATGTGGATTGGCCGTGCTAAATTGCCCCTTAGTGTCCAAAAGGTTAGGTGGGGGGTCATTGGGTTTTGGAGATAGGGTGGAGGTATGGCCTTAAGTAGGGGGCTCTTTCCAAGAGCCGGTCCAGACTCGATGGGCCAAATGACCTCCTTCTGCACCGTAAATTGTATGATTCTGTCAAAATCACCGGGATTGATGTAAAATGGCCTGAGACAAATGGATAGCCCCTTCAGTGCCATACTGAGGGAACACCGCATTGTTGGAGGTGCCGTTCGTCAATGCAGATGTTAAACAGTAGATTTTTTTTGTCTCAGATTCTCCTCAACAAAAGATCAATATTATTGATTGGAATAGGTCGTTATTAGACTATGTGGCAGGATAGCATGAAGCGTTGATGGGCAGTCTAGGGAATTTTTATCAATGTTCTGGCCATACCCCCAAAGGCTCCTGATTCAGATGAAGATAAAAGCAAACAGGGAATGTGACGGGGATGCATGCACCCGGAGATGACACATATTGGAAAATTTGGGTGCAGGATGCCCAGAACTTTCCAACCCCCTTGATTCTTAGACAGTACGCCTGCCGTGACTGCATCTGAAAAACGGCAAGAGAATGATTCTATCCATAAACCTACCAACAATGTCATCCTTTTGGCATACGCATTTATTATCAGAATAGCAGACACAAGTTCCGAAACCTCCTTTAATTCCTCCCAGCTCTCCAGGTTCAAATCCACCGACGACCTTGTCCCATTCTAAATCAAATAGATTGAACAGAACATGTGAGATAGACGGATCTCTTCGCTGGAATCCCTCTGCCCAGTCAACCTGGCTTCTCTTGTTAAAGAAAATGGCCAAGTCCGATGGGACTCGGGCTTAAGGCGGGATTTACTGGGTATTCCCGCCCTGCTGTTATGTGGTGGCGGGAGGCGGTGGGATCTTCTTGTCCCGCCCTTGGCAACGGGGTTTCCTGTTGAATGCACCCCTCGCCGCCGGGAAACCAATGGCGGGGGTGAACTGTCGGCAGGAATGGAAGATCCCACCGGCATGAACAGTTGGAAATTTCCGGTCTTAGGATGGGATTTTCCAGCCCCGCTAGTCTTTGGGATTGTCCGGCTCCGGTTAAAGTCAGTGGGCCGCTGAATGATCTGTGGCGAGTCCAGCCATGTAGAGACTGGGAAACCCCAGCTTTAATATCCTGGATTGGAAAGTTTTCAATATCAACCATCCCGCTGTACGGCTGAGGGAGGCAAGGCAGGAGTGAAATTTGTCTGGACTAGGTGGATTGAGTTAAAATGACATCTTTGAGACAATCACAGCCTAACTGGTGAGACACCTTTGTAAGTAGCACTGTCAAGGAATAAGATTATCTTAATAATAATATTTGAAATTCATCAACAGTCAGTCCGTCAATGTTCTGTCTCTAAGATCAGGGGGTGTTACACTGTTTAAGACACTTTGCGTGATTCTACTGCCCATGAACCTGTTGTGTCTACCCTGCTGTGTCCGTTTAGCGTCTAATTCCTCCACCTTCAAAAAGCCAACACTTCCAGAAGTCAGAAAAATTTGCTTTCTTTCTCTTTCTGATCATTAGTTTTTGTAAGCAGGAAATTGCGTGGGTGACAGATTGTTCCAGCCAGTGTGTTATCAGACCCGCCTCTGGGCCTGGCTGTTCTCTCTGCCGCCCATTGCTGGTGAGCTGAGCTTTACCAGGGCAGGGGTGGCTGTGTTTACATACCGATGCAATCTTGAGGACACGTACTCTTCCTCTTCTCCACAACATCGCAATATCCATCAGGGCAGCTGGAGAGGTCCGGGGAGCAGGTCGAGTAGTTTTTTGATATACCTGCAGGCAGAATGGAAATGTTCGAAGTGACTAATCCATTGATAAGCCAGCACTGCATCTACAGTGCACAGTGATGTAGAGCTACATGGTGAACATCCCACATAGATTACATAATGGGGTCATTCGACAAAGCATTTACAGCACAGAAACAGGCCATTCAGCCCAAAGCCTCCATGCCAGCATTCATACTCCACGAGATTCCTCCCATCCTTCTTCATCTAACCTATCAATTTTATTCTTTTATTCCTTTCTCCCTCTTGTGCTTATCCGGCTTCTCCTTAAATACGTTCATGTTATCACGTCAACAACCCCTGTGGCAGCAAGTTCCACATTCTCCCCACTCTCTGTTCAAAGTGGTTTCTCCTGAATTACCTATTGGATTTATTAAGGGGATATCTTATATATTTAAATTAATTTACAGGAGGTGGGCGACGTTGGCCAGGTCAGCACTTATTGCGCATCGCTAATTGCCTTTGCTCAGAGGGTATGTAAGAGTTGATGTGGGTCTGGAGTCACATGTAGGCCAGACCAAGAGAGAATGGCAGATTTCCTTCCCTAAAGGACCTTGGTGAACCAGATGGGGTTTTCTTTTCTACAAACATCAACAATGGATTCATGGTCATCGTATGACCCCCAGTTCTGGTATCCAGCAAGTGGAACCATCTCTACATCAACTCCACCAAAGCCTCAATAATATTAAAGACCTCTATCAGATCATCCCTCAGTTTTCTCTTGAGAAAAGCGCCCCAGCCTCGTCCAACCTTACCTGACAGGTATAACCTCTCATTGCTGGCAGAATTATAGTAAATCTGTTTTGCACCTCCTCCAGTACCTCTGCAGCCATTTTGTAAGATGGAGACCAGAACTGTTCATAGTATTCCAGATGTGGTCTAGCCAAGGGTCAAATCAAATGTAACATAGGCCAGGATTCTCCATTGCAAATCCTCCCCGCCACCATTGCTAAAGAGGTCGGAGAATTTACGGACAGAGAATTCCACCCATAATCCCTGCTCTTCAATTCTATCTCACTGGGAATATGGGGCTGGTTTCTCCGGTCCCACGGACCTCTTTTTTGTCGGCGGCACGCCAATCCTTGGCAGCAGAATTCCATACCCCTGCCGCTTGACACTGGGATTGCCCATTGAAACCACCCTACGCCACCGGGAATCCCACGGACCAGGATGCACTGCCAGCGGGAACAGGGAATTCCAATCCAGAGAATTCCGCCTATGGTTTGATGCAACTGAGCACCTTGCTAGGCTCCAACAATTCACTGGAGGGTCAACAATATTGGTGTGGGACTGGAGTCACTTTTAAGGCAAATTGGGTAAACATTGCAGATGTACGTCCGAAAGAACCAATTGTGGACCAGCAAGGCTTTTACAACCGATCCATTCTCACTTTTATGGATACTAGTTTTTTTCAATTTCAATAGCAGGTTTAGCTCACTGGGCTAAATCGCTGGCTTTTAAAGCAGACCAAGCAGGCCAGCAGCACGGTTCGATTCCTGTACCAGCCTCCCCGGACAGGCGCCGGAATGTAGCGACTAGGGGCTTTTCACAGTAACTTCATTGAAGCCTACTCGTGACAATAAGCGATTTTCATTTCATTTCATTTCATTTCAAACTGAACTCAAACTCTCAAGAAGGATTTCAACTCAGTTCTCGGGATTATTCGTCCAGTCTTTCAGATTACTGAATAAATTTACATAACCACTACTTTAGGATTGCATCAATGAGGCTGGTCTTGTCTCTGACAATTATTACTCTGCAGGAATTAATGCAAGAAGTAAGATGATTTTCTTAATGGAAGGTTGGGGAGACAATGGGCGGGATTCTCCTGTAGCCGGCGGGGCGGGGGGTCCCGGTGGGACGGAGTGGCGTGAAACATTCCGGTGTCGGCCCGCCCCAAAGGTGCGGAATCCTCCGCACCTTCAGGGTCCAGGCCGGCGCCGGAGTGGTTTGCGCCCCGCTGGCCGGCGTGGAAGGCCTTTGGCGCCAAGTCAGCCGGGGCTGAAGGGACTTCACCGGCCAGCGAGAGTCCGCGCATGCGCGGGTGCATCAGCGGCTGTTGACGTCATCCCCACGCATGCGTAGGGCAGGGGTCACCTACGCGTCGGCCATTGCAGAGGCTGACACGGCCGACGCGTAGTAAAAGAGTGCCCCCACTGCACAGGCCCGCCCGCCGATCGGTGAGCCCCGATCGCGGGCCAGGCCACCGCGGAGACACCCCCCCGGAGCCAGATCGCCCAGCTGCACCCCTAGGACCCCGGAGCCTGCCCACGCTGCCAGGTCCCGCCGGTAAGGGACCTAGTCTGATCCACGCCGGCAGGGCCGGCAAAAACCAGCGGGACTTCGGCCCATCGCGGGCCGGAGAATTCAGGCAGCCCCGGGGCCCATTGAGTCGCGACGGTCCCCGCAATTCTCCGGGGCGGGTGGCGCGACTCACGCCTCGCCGACTTTTGGAGGGCTGGAGAATTTTGCGCCCGGTGGGGGCGGAATTCACGCCGACCCCCGGCGATTCTCCGACCCGGCGGGGGGTCGGAGAATCCCGCCCAATATTCTTGGAGCTCGAGGTCTTTTTACTTATTCATTTATGGAATGTGGGCATCGCTGGCCCATCCCTCATTGCCCTTGAGAAGGTGGTGATGAACCGCTGATGAACTGCCTTCTTGAACCGCTGCACTCCGTGTGGGTAGGTACACCCACCATGCTGTTAGGGAGGGGGTTCTAGGATTTTTAACCCAGTGACACTGAAGAAACAGTGATATTGTTCCAAGTCAGGATGGTGAATAGTTTGTAGAGGAACCTGCCAGTGGTCCTATGCGCATGCTGCCCTTGTCTTTCGACTTGGTAGAGGCTCAACGGAGCCTTGGTGAGTTGCTGCAGTGCGTCGTGGAGATGATATACACGGCTGCTACTGTGTGCCTGTGGTTGGAGGGAGAGAACGTGTAAGTAGGTGAATGAGACGCCAACCAAGTGACCTGGGATGGAAGAGAAAATGCTGGAAAATCTCAGCAGGTCTGGCAGCATCTTTAGGGAGAGAAAAGAGCTAACATTTTGAGCCCGATGACTCTTTGTCAAAGCGGCCTGGGATGGTGTTGAGCTTCTTGAGTCTTGTTGGACACACATGCACCCAGGTCAATAGAGAATATTCCATCACAGCTCCTTGTGCTTTGTAGATGGTGGGCTGGCTTTGGGGAGCCAGGAGATGAGTTATTCGTCTCAGAATTCTCAGTCTCTGACCTGTTATTATAGCCACAGTATGCATATAGTAAGTCCAGTTCAGTCTATTACTATAGTGTGAACAAGCAATGCCATATAAATGCAACAGATGGCTACCCATAAGACCATAAGATATAGGAGTAGAATTAGGCCATTCAGCCCATCGGGTCTGCTCCACCATTCAATCATGGTTGATATGTTCCTCATTCTCCTGCCTTCTCCCTGTAACCCCTGATCCCCTTATTAATCAAGAAATCCTGTTATTAATCAGCCTTCCCGAACAGGTGCCGGAATGTGGCGACTAGGGGCTTTTCATAGTAACTTCATTTGAAGCCTACTCGTGACAATAAGCGATTTTCATTCATTCATTTCATTCATTTCATTTCAAGAACATCAGATTTGTGCTTGAGGTGCTGTTACCTACAGGGCTACAGACCAAGAGCTGGATGGTGGAATTAGACAGAATAATTCTTTCTTAGAACATAACAACATAAGAACTAGGATCTGGAGTGGACAATTTAGCCTCTCAAGCCTGCTCCACTGTTCAATACAATCATGGCTGATCTCATCATGGCCTCAATGTCACCGTTCTCCATAACCCTTCAGCCCCATTACCAATTAAAAATCTGTCCAACTCCTCCTTAAATTTACTCACTGTCCCAGCATCCACCGCACTCTGGGGTAGCGAATTCCACCGGTTCACAACCCTTTGGGAGAAGTAGTTTCTCCTCATCTCGGTTTTAAATTCACTAGCCTTTATGCTAACACTATGGCTTCTCGTTCTAGAATGTTCCACAAGAGGAAGCATCCACTCCACGTCTACTTTATCCATACCTTTTATCTTCTTCTAAACCTCAATTTGATCTCCTCTCATTCTTCTAAACTGTAGTGGGTATAGGTCTAAACTGTTCAATCTCTCCTCATACGACAAACCCCTCGGGCGCGATTCTCCGCAAATGCGGCGAATCGTAAAGGCTACCGTGAAACTGGCCGTCTTTCACGGCAGCCTGCGCGCCCCCTCCCGGGATCCGATTCTCCCCCCCGGATGGGGCTAGCAGCGGGGCCCGTGAACCACGGCATCGCGGGCTTAGCGACCGTCGCTAAGTCCGTGCGCCAAGCATCATGCCGGCTGACACGCACGATGACATCACCCGCGCATGCGCGGATTGGAAGGCTGCAATCCGCGCATGCGCGGGGCCGTTATCTCCCTCGGCGGAGGGAGAAAGAGTGCGTCCGTTACGAACGCACTGCCCGCGTTCGGTGGGCACCGATCGCGGGCCCATGCCCCCCTTGGCACGGCCGTGGTACTGCCGTGCCAATCGGGGCCCTGGATGCCCAGAACGGGCATGTTGCGGCCGTTTTTACGATGGTAGCAAGCAGGTGTGTTTGCTGCCGTAGAAACGGCCGTAAAGGCCTGGGAACTCGGCTCATCGGCCTGGGGAGAATCGCTGTTCGCCGTAAAAAAACGGCGAGCGGCGATTCGTGTCATGGGACGGCCGTGGGGGGGGGGGGGGGGGGAGAATAGCGGGAGGCCGTGAAAAATGTCGGGGACGCCCTCCCGCTATTCTCCGACCCGTCATGGGCAGCGGAGAATCGCGCCCCTCATCTTTGGAATCTCCTCTGAACTGTCTCCAATGCTACTACCAAAACTGTGCACAATACTCCAGGTGTGGTTTCTCCAATGCCTTGTACAGTTGCAACAACACTTCCTTGCCTTTCTACTCTATTCCTTTAGCTATAAATAGCAACACTCCATTCACTTTCCTTATTACCTGCTGTACCTGCACGCTAGTTTTCTTCTTTAGATCATTCAAGTGAATGGTAAGATCCCGAAACACGATTTGAAAAATGATCAGAGAGCATACAAGATTCTGAAAGGGCTCGATAGTGCAGACGCTGGGAGATTGTTTTGTCTTGTCGAGGAATCTAAAACACAGGTTGCACAGTCTCAGGATAAAGAGCTGATCACCTGGGACTGAGGTGAGGAGAGATAATTTGACTCAAAGGGTTGTGATTCGGTGGAATTCTCTACCCCAGAAGCTTGTGGATGCTCCATTGTTGAATGCATTCATACATAGATACATAGAAGATAGGAGTAGGAGGAGGCCTTTTGGCCCTTCGAGCCTGCTCCGCCATTCATACAGAACATACAGTGCAGAAGGAGGCCATTCGGCCCATCGAGTATGCACCGACCCACTTAAGCCCTCACTTCCACCCTATCCCCGTAGCCCAATAACCCCTCCTAACCTTTTGGACACTAAGGGCAATTTAGCATGGCCAATCCACCGAACCTGCACGTTTTTGGATTGTGGGAGGAAACCGGAGCACCCGGAGGAAACCTATGCAGACACGGGAAGAACGTGCAGACCCCACACAGACAGTGACCCAGTGGGGCATCGAACCTGTGACCCTGGCGCTGTGAAGCCACAGTGCTAGTCATTTGTGCTACCATGCTGCCATCACGATTATGGCTGATCATCCAACTCAATAGCCTCATCCTGCTTTCTTCCCATAGCCTTTGATCCCATTCTCCCCAAGTGCTATATCCAGCCGCCTCTTGAATATATTCAGCACGGTGGCCTAGTGGTTAGCACAGCTGCCTCACGGCACTGAGGTCCCAGGTTCGATTCCGGCTCTGGGTCACTGTCCGTGTGGAGTTTGTACATTCTCCCCGTGTCTACGTGGGTTTCGCCCCCACAACCCAAAAATGTGCACAGTAGGTGGATTGGCCACACTAAATTGCCCCTTAATTGGAAAACATAATTGGGTAATCTAAATTTAAAAAAAAAAATAATATATTCAAAGTTTTAGCATCAGTTACTTCCTGTAGTCATGAATTCCACAGGCTCACCACTCTTTGTGTGAAGAAAGGTTTCCTTATATCTGTCTGAAATGATTTACCCTGAATCCTCAGACTGTGACCCCTGGTTCTGGACACACCTATCTTTGGTAACATCTTCCCTGCACCTACCCTGTCTAGTCCTGTTAGAATTTTATAAGTCTTTATGAGATCTCCCCTCATTCGTCTGAACTCCAGTGAGAACAATCCCAACCTAGTCAATCTCTCCTCATATGACAGTCCCGCCATCCCTGGAATCAGTCTGGTAAACCTTCGCTGCTCTCCCTCGAGAGCAAGAACATCCTTCCTCAGAGAAGGAGACCAAAACTGCATACAATACTCCAAGTGTGGCCTCACCAAGGCCCTGTATAATTGCAACAACACATCCCTGCTTCTATATTCAAAACCTCTCGCAATGAAGGCCAACATACCATTAGCCTTCTTTACCACCTGCTGTACCTGCATGCTTACCTTCAGCGAATGGTGCACAAGGACACCCAGATCCCGCTGCACATCCCCTCTCCCAATTTATAACCATTTAGAATTTAGAATTTAGAACAGTACAGCACAGAACAGGCCCTTTGGCCCTCTATGTTGTGCCGAGCAATGATCACCCTACTCAAGCCCACGTATCCACCAGTAACTCTACAACCCCCATTAACCTAATTTTTTTTCGGACACTAAGGGCAATTTAGCCTGGCCAATCCACCTAACCCGCACATCTTTGGACTGTGGGAGGAAACCGTAGCACCCGGAGGAAACCCACGCACACACGGGGAGGACGTGCAGACTCCGCGCAGACAGTGACCCAGCCGGGAATTGAACCTGGGACCCTGGAGCTGTGAAGCATTTATGCTAACCACCATGCTACCGTGCTGCCCTATATTCAGGTAGTAATCTGCCTTCCTGTTTTTGCTTCCAAAATGAATAACCTCACACTTATCCAAATTATCCTGCACGGCTGGGATGGATAGATTTCTGGTCTTTCAAAGAATGACGGGACACGAGGAGTAGGCGGGAAGATGGGAGTTGAAAGCTCGGCCATGTTTGACTGGATTGGCAGAGCATGCTCAATGGGCCTCGTGGTCTATCCCTGCACCGACCTCCGCTGTTCTTGTCCTCGCAGAGTCCTCCCTCCACCAAAGAGCAATTAACCAGTTACTGATTCCAGCCTCTTTGACCCACATAGCGACAGTCACTGCACTTCCAATTATTAACTGGAGCATTTCTGAGATCCGACAGTAATAGTTAATCACACCATTTGGAAATATTCACGTTGAAGCATTCCGTGGTTAGCATTCAAATCTTACACCTAATGGGGTTAGAAAGTGGGAAGTCAGAGAAGATTCCTACCCTTTTCAAAGCCCTGTCGCCACTGGCATTTCCCAGTTAACGTACCAAGACCGCCACATTCCTCACACTCGGAACGCTGCTTATTTGTGGCACAGATCTTGGGACAATCATTATTTCTGTCAGTGTCTAGAGAGAAGAGAGACGTCAATTAATTCCAGGTATTTTCACCCATGGCTTCAATCTTGCCTCGTGGGCTGCATAAAACATCAGACCGACAGTCAATTTTATTAAATAGAGCATGACCGATTCTCCAGCTCAAATTCATATTCCCCAAGGCCGTAATGTTCCACCCCCCCCCCCCCCCCCTCCCCTCCCCCTCCAAGGCTCATTTTCCCGGGGCGGAGGTGGCTTGCTATTGACTACCGGTGGGATCGTCAATCCCACCGAGGTCTATGAGGTTTTGTATAGTTTGCCCCCACCCCCACCCCCTCCCCCGTGAGGAAGTTGCCTTTGGTGAGACTGAAAAATCCCGCTTGCAGGAAAGGTTGGAAAATCCCACCTTGTGTAATATTCCCTCCCTTTTCACCTGAAAAAGCAAGCGTGGGCATAGAAGGTAAGAGTGAAGAGGCTTCAGCCATGAGGGAAAGGAGGAAAAATCCCGAAACAGCGATTGCGAAGTACAGATACGTACGTGCGCCCTCGAGCGTGACAATAATGGTGGCCTTGGCCTCCTCCTTGCTCAGTGACTCATTGGCAATGATGGTGTAGTGGAGTTTGGAACAAGAGCTGTTTCTCAACACTTTCGCGTCACTGAGGTACAGAAACCCGAATATATCCTCGGCTCCCTTGAGGACCCCCACAATGGAAGAGCAGTTTTTGTCCTGTTGTGTGGCGTTCTCCTCCGCCTGGATCACGGGCACCAGCGTGTAGCTTATATTCAATGCTTGAAAGCTGAGACAGTTTGCTATGCAAATCCTTCCAATCTGTAACACACAAAAGAAATAACAAATAAGCTGCTGTCGACATCCCAACTGGTTCGCGTTACTGCCTCCAAGGTGGAGGGTTCGAAACCCACCCCAGATGAGTGGAACTCTGACTCTGAATGTTAAGATGATCATGAGCTAGATACTCACTCCAGGTGGTTTTGGGTATCTTCTGCTCCCAGTATGGCTGTGGGAGCCTGTAAAACCTCCCGATGTATGGGACTAATATCCCTGTTGGTTGGTATAAAGATGGTTACAGCCACGAAAGGGATGTTTATGCAGCCTGTCAAACTGTTTATCAGCCAACAGATCCCTCACCCTCTTCGCCAAGGGAGATTGTGGAGACATGAAAACAACAGAATCACATTGAGCATTGAGGGGAAAGGAACTTTGAACTCAGAGAGGTGGTATTATCATAAATGTAAGAACTGCAAGGGTTAATGAAATGTCTAGATCAGCCACTAGAGGGAGCTAGAGTTACAAGTATATAAGACATTGATGCTCGGCCTTGTGGGGAAGAGAAGTGAAGGACTTAGCTAGAGAGACTGAAGGAAAGATAGTGTGAGTAGAGCAGATCATAGTTTATAATAGTGCAGAGATTAGTTGTAGGTGAGTGTAGATTATGTTAACTATCAACTGTGTACTATTTAGGAGTACGAGTCAAATCCAAATCAGTAGTGTTACTAAATTTATAGCTTTGTTCAAGTTCAAGTTATTTTGTGATAGCTACTACTGTGCTACTTTGTGAACGCTATGCCAACCATCCTGGATTCAGCAACACAAAGAACACCACAAGAGATAAAGGGATGAACCTTGTAGAGGGGATGGGGATCTCACCTGCCAGTTGAAGAGTGGGAAAGGATCCCAAATCATTTCTTTCGAGAAAGCCCGTCACATCCTGTGCCACTCAGACACTTGAAAGGTCAACGGGAGGCCGACCAGGGGGAGGGAGTCTCGCTCACTGAGCGCTGCCAACCAATCAAAGGCTGACAGCTCTTCTGCACTCAGTAACACCATTAAGGGGGCAATGGCCGCTGCCGGTACTGCACCCATATGAAGGTTCAGAATGAGGGGAGGGAGGGGTCTGAGGAGTGGATTACTGGGAAACTGAGGTGAGGGGCTGAAGGTTTTCAGGATCGAAGATGGCACGAGGCGAGGCGACTTCTTGCAAACTGTGCCCAGTATACCCTCTATTTCTATCTTATACTCTACATTCTGTGGTCGCTCCTTCCTTCCTATGTATGGTGTAAGTTATCTGTATAGGATGCAAGGAACAATGCTTTTCACTGTATACTAATACATGTGACAATAATAAATCAAATCAAATCAAAATCCTGATGCCACGTCCTTGATTAGGCACCGAGTGCCATTGAACAACAAACTGCCCCCCACCTCCTCTCCCACCGCCTCCTACACACACACCAGGGTTTGTTTGTTGTGCTTTCCGCATGGTGAGCATGCCCTCTCTCACCACTTTGTCAATACCAGTGACAGCAGGATGGGGCCCTTAAAAAGGCATTGCCCGCTTAATGGCCTCAACCGGCAGTGGGGCGGCAAAGCTCACCACACCCCTTGCGTAGAATTACACAGGGTGGAGGCGGGAAGGTAGCAAGGTCCCTATCCGCCACCAACGCCATGTCCCCTCCCTCCCCACCTAATTATTACCCCGCCCACCACCAGACCTGCCACGGGGTAAGACACGAGATTTTGCCCAAAGTGGCAATTGGTTTACTTTGAGTGGACCATTGCCCCACCGAAGTTCCTTGGCACTGCTCACTTCCTAGTCCCAGATTGGGTACATCATTGAGTCACTTTAGCACAGAAGGATGCCATTTGGCCCATCCAGTCTGTGCCAGCACCATGCAGAGCAATTCTGTCAGCGCCATCAACCCCCCCCCCCCCCCCCCCCCCCCAGTCCTCCCGTCCTCCAGATTCTAAAACCTGCTCGCCCAAAAGCAGTTACATTGCTCAGGACCAAGACCGCAACACTACATGCACCCCGTCAATATTAGATTTCATCTCAAATGGTTCTTATCAACTTCCGCAATTGTTCAGATTTAAACTTTCGTCCAGCAGGACCTTGAAACATCACAAAAAAAAACCTCATCACCTTTGCAGAACGTCCTGCGTTCCTGTTCAGCGAGAAGTGGAATGTTTTCTCAGTGAATTCAATAATGATAGGCTGGACACTGACATTGAAATGGAGCATCACTGAGTTGTTGGGGCCACTGTATTCTGTATCACGGACCAGGACATCCAAACTGAACGATCGGTTCTCGGAGATCGACAGGTTCTTCTTCAGTATCAACTCTGAATAGAACATGGGAAAATATATATGGGATTACCCAGGAACAGAAGAATTAGGAGCCGAGGTCGGCAATTCTACCCTTCGAGCCTGCTCTGCCGGTCAATCAGATCATGACTGATCTCTTCCCGTCTCAAATCCACCTCCCCACCTGTTGCCCATACCTCTTTAACCCGTTTTTAAAAATCAGATATATATATCTAACTCCATCTTGAAAATATTCATTGGCACAGGTTCCACCACACTCTGGGGCAGCGAGTTCACCACCCTCTGCGAGAAGTAGTCCCTCCTCATCTCAGTTCTAACATAATCCCAACACGGCAGATGATGGAATTTAAATTCAATTAATAATCTAGAATTGAGACGTTCATCTCAGTCATGGTGACCATGAAACCAACTGGTTCACTCATGCCCTTTAGGGAAGGAAATCTGCTGTCCTTACCCGGTCTGGCCTACATGTGACTCCAGACCCACAGCGATGTGGTTGACTCTGAATTGCCCGTCTGAAATGGTGTTGCAAGCCACTCAGTTCAGAATGGGCAACAAATGCTGGTCCCTTGACAGCGATGCACACATCCCATGAAAGAATAAAGAATAAAGAATGGGAGATGGTCTTGCAGTACAATGGGTAGTGTACCGGTCTCTGGGCCTAAGGAGCTCTGGGTTCAAATCCCACCCCAGGACTCGATGGCCACAGAAGGTGTGTTCAGAATGCACGGAAATGGGATTAGTGTAGATCAGGGATGGTTCTTATTTTTGGTGCAGGCTCGATGGGCAGAAGGGCCTCGTCTGTACTATATGATTCTGTGAATATGGCCAAGCAGGTTGCTATCCACCTGCGAATCCTTCCAACACACACCATTGGCAGGTGGTAAGAGGTGGCGGGGATAGACCCCTGCTCAGCAATGCGATGGAGAGAATGTTGTAGCCTCTACCCTCACTAATCATAACTCCAGCCTGTAACATGCATGTCAAAGTGCATGTTGCCACAGCAACAGGGACTCCTTGACTGAACTGTGACACATCATAATGACTTAATTATTCATCGGTGGATCTACCAACTATTATAAGACTTTCTTGATATACACAAGCCAGATTTCTGCTACCAGATGGGAAATAGCGTTCTGTCCTTTTGGGAGGGGGTGGGGGGGGGGGGGGGGGGGGGGGGGGGGGGGGGGGGGGGGGGGGGGAATGGTGCTCATGTGGCATAACTCCCACTCTTCCACCTGGGTTTGGATGAAGGGTGTGTATTCTTGAGATGGTCAATGTTTAAACCATTGATAAGTTCATGATGTGGAGATGCCGGCGTTGGACTGGGGTGGGCACAGTAAGAAGTCTGACAAAACCAAGTTAAAGTCCAACAGGTTTGTTTCGAATCACTAGGTGGGTTCCAGAAACATACATATAGACAAAGTCAATGATGCCACTCGCATTCAAAGCAGCATCTTGCATCTTTGACTATGTCCATACATATGTTTCTGGAACCTACCTCTTCATTCACCTGAGGAAGGAGCTGCGCTTCGAAAGCTAGTGATTGGAAACAAACCTGTTGGACTTTAACCTGGTGTTGTAAGACTTCTTACATTGATAAGTTCAACACAGGTTTCAGGGACCATTTGTCCTCTCTAGATGGATCATCTCCATTGGCCAGGGCTTGGCTTTAGAAATGTAAAGGGGCTTTGCACAATTCCTTGGGATTTGACCTCTGCAGTCACGGTGGGGGGGGGGGGGGGTTTGCGTGTCTTCAGGGGTAACGAGGCGGCTGCTGTTCCAAAGGCCAGAAAGTCCATTTGGGTGAGTCATAACCAGATATGGCTTCAGTCATTTTAAAACCTTTGTCTAGATTTTTAAAGTAATTTTATTAATGAGCCAGGAAGACATGTTTATAAAAACATAGAGTGAGGGCCTAGGTCTGGAGCACTTTGGTTTCCCATAAATTCTTCCCTCCAATCTTCAATAAAAAAACATTTATATAGCATCTTTCATGACTACTAGACGTCTCTTACAGCCAAGGAAGTATTTTTGAAGTGCAGTCAGTGTTGTAATGTATGAAACACGCCAAACCAATTTGTTCACAGTAAGCTCCCAGGCTCCCACAA
This sequence comes from Scyliorhinus canicula, assembly GCF_902713615.1. NCBI lineage: Eukaryota > Metazoa > Chordata > Chondrichthyes > Carcharhiniformes > Scyliorhinidae > Scyliorhinus > Scyliorhinus canicula. Next base: position 2,418,100 of record NC_052167.1, read on the forward strand.
ACAGCAATGCGACAATGACCAGCTCAGCTGTTCCTGTGACATCGATTATGAGAGGTAAATCTTGGCCAAGTCATCAGGATAGTTCTGCTTCGAGATAGTGCCATGGGATCTCTTAACACTACCTGTGAGGGCAGACAGTTTAATGCCTCATCTGAAAGACAGCATCTGTGACAGTGCGGCACTCCCTCAGTATTGCACTGAAAGTGTCAGCCTTTATTTGTGCTCAGGTCCAGGAGTGGGACTTGAACCCTCAGCCTCCTGCCTCAGATCAGCGCACTGCCAGCTGACACGCCTCTACAATCTAACTACCTATCGTAAAAGTACCAACCTCCATTAACCTGTTGAAGTGTTTTATTCATCCATCCACCTCACCCACTGGCCCGTGGAGAACTCTCCCTGCTAACACCTTTATGTTTGAGTCAACCATGGGCTCAGTGCGGGGCAGTCTCACTCCTGAGTCGGAAGGTTGCGGGTTCAACTCCCACTCCGGAGACTTGAGAAAACTAATCTCGGCTGACACTCCAGGGTGGCACTCGCTTGGTTAGATTCGAACGAGAAATTAAACGAAGATCCGCTCTGCCCTATCAGGCGGGCACAATAGATCCCTTGGCAGTTTTGAAGAAGAGTAGAGAATAATTGATGCTTTTTGTGGGAGCTTTCTGTGCATTTCTGATGCACTTCCTACCAAACTACCTTGTTGACTGTAAAGCAATTTGGAAGGCCCTGAAATCATGAAAGGCGCTATATAAATGCAGGTTATATATATATATTTAAATCTGTCTCACTATTTATCAGTATTGAAGATGCATTTACAATTTTCCAGTGTCCACTGGATCATGACCTTTCCGCAGTCCAGGTTGGGAAAGTGGGAGCAAGCTGTATGACTGGGAAAATCCCCGGGATAATTAATCGCAGCATAGCCAGTTCATCACCTTGGAGACCAAGTTGTTGATCAAGCCCTCGGCCCTCCCTTGCTCCCCGTGAGGGTATTTTAGGCAAAACGTGTTGCAGTTTAAAACTGTAAATGTTCCGATACCCGCTGCGGAACTTTGCACAGATCTGCATCCAGTGGGTGAGATGGATGATGGATGTGTGGCCTTGGTAACTTTCCATCCATTATTATAATGGATGGAATATCGAGTGTACAAGTCTCCAGCAGGACATAAAGAGTAGGAGGCGGCCATACAGCCCCTCGAGTCTGATCCACATTTCAGTAAGATCAGAGTCAAATAAATCTTACCTGCTATTTCCTTTGCACAAAGCTCCACATGGGGAGCACTTAAAAATCAGAGAGGTTTCCCCTACATTGAGTGATTCAAGACTCAAGGTCAGACTCTGAGTAAATTACCAGGGCTCTGTCTGCCAGCATGAAATGAGAGCGGGGTATTTGTATGGATGCGTAATGAAATTGTAATGCTGTTTGTAAACACAACACATCGAGGTCATCCCTTCCCCTCCATCCCAGAGCTGCCGAGCATCATATTATCTGTCTGCCAGTTCAGATGTTTTGTAAAAGGCACAGACCAGTGGCCATTCAATCAACTCCCCACCACCCCCAAACCAGGCCCACACCCCACCCCCCTCACACCTACCCCACTCCTATTTATGAGCTTCCTCCTCCTAAGGTGTCTGAGTCGCAAAGATAAATCCCCCCACTGTCCCCGGAGGATCGGCCTTTTCTGTAACTCAGAGTATGCAATCACTTTCCTTTCTACCTGCCCGAGTTGCGCGTTGCCGAAGGGCAGTTTTTTTGGGGGGAGGGTTTACCATATCTGTTTACCGTCCCTCGGGCTGGGCATTCAATGCTGGCGGGCGTCTCCAAAGGGGTAGCCTTCACCCTGAAGTTGTCTGTAATCCAAGTGTCGTTCCTCATCACCGTCGCCGTGTACTTCGTGGTGCTGTCGGTGTCGTACACGTGGAGAGCCGCCACCACCGTTTTCTGAAAGGTAAGAGCGAGTGCGTAGCCGATGAAACCTCACCATGGATTTGTGCGGTAGTGTTAAATAGGCTTGCAGCGAGTCAGCAACCCATGCTGCACCTCCATTCGCTGAAGACATTGGAAATAAAATACAGGGATTCCGACTCACTAAATTGCGTGCAAGCAGCATTGTCGTGGAACACGAGGAGTGAGTGAATGGGAAACAGCCTGAAAAATCATTGAATGGGACTTTGGTGAGAGTAGGAATTAGGTGCAAAACAGGAGGTGCCAAGTTGCAACTGCATATTAATTATGTTTAATTACATGCAAATGGGAGACATGGGTTTACTTGAGCACATATAAGGAGAGACCAACTGAAACTGTGGGTGGTTGAGTTGGGAGGGACATGCTTGTAGTTTTTTGCTCTGCAAATAAATGTCGGCCTGAGTAAAGATCAGCTTTAGGGTCATCCTTCACCAACTGGCTTTCTGAAATGGAACACCTTGGGACAAATTCAAAAGAGGGAAGTGGGGGGGGGGGGGGGGGGATGGAATTCAAGGAATCTAATTGAAGGGAGTTTGTGTTCCTTGTATTTTCTCAGAAGAATTATTTTTAGTTCAAATAATTATCATGCTACAAAGCTCCATAGCAATGGAGCACTTGTAGAAATTGTGAGATGTTTGCCTCCCAGACCTGAATTCCGAAGTTTTCTAAAAAATCTACACCAACTGTGAGATGGTTGAGGCACTTGAGGCTGGCGTGGTCAAACTCAATAAGCTATTGTCCAGCCACCAAAAGATTAGAGAGAGGGAGGCTTTTAAAGGTGGGACACCACGGAATACACTGGGGGTTAGAGTGGGAGAGGAGATCCCTTTACGTTAAGGAACGTCTCCGGCTGCAAGTTCCCCTCCGAGCCATGCACCATTCTGACTTGGAACCCTATCGCCGTTCCTTACCGTCGCAGTGTCAAAAACCTATGACTCCCTCCCTAACAGCACCACCCACATGCACTGCGGCAGTTCAAGAAAGTGACTCACCACCACCTTCCCGAGGGAAATTAGGGATGGGCAACAAATACCGGATTAGCCTGCAACACACACATCCCATGAACAAATAAAATAAAAAGGAAGCTGGGGGAGGGGGGGCCTCAGGGAGAAAGGGAACCAGAAGCTGTGTTGGGATAGTGGAGTAAGAGAAGTCATTGAGGTCTACCGCACAGAAAAGGCCCATCGGCCCATCGCATGTGTGGTGAATGTGATTCACACTATATATAGTTGCCAATATCACTCCATGTATATATGTTCATTATCTACCCATTGTAAGTGCAGTTGCACTATCTGACCACCAGGGGGAGTCGCTCTGGGAGTACGTGAGAGTTTGTACTGGGCTCCTCCCTTGGCTCCGCCCAGGACTCCTCCCCCTGGGACCGATGTATAAAGATCAGTGCCTTAGAGCCAGCCTGCCAGTTCACCTGAAGATCAGCGACGAATAGGCTGGCTCTATTGTAAGTGTATAAAAGCCTCTGTTCAGATCCAACTACACGTGTTCGCTGAATTGATGGTTCCATCAGCATGTGCGGCAGGTTTTTTTTTTGTCATAACACACTTGCTTCCCAAGATGTCATTTATTGTGCCATATACTCTCATCACATGTTGTTGACTGACTCAAAGTAAAAGTGCGGCAAATCACAACTGAAGTCACTTGTGGAGTGCACAATTCAAACATCAGAGAAACACCGAGAGAACTCCAACAATTGAGGGCCAATAAAGAGCAACCGTTCCTGAAATTCAGGATCTGGGGTAAATTCGAAACAAATCTGCAGCAACTCATGGAAGTGACTCCCTCGGGAAACGAGGGGAAGGGTTTGTGTCGATTCATTCAAATGCAAATTAGATTTCACTCAGAAAATAACAATTTGAGATCCAGCACAAAAGTTATTTGAGGCGTGTGTTAAATAGTATATTCTGCAGGCAAAAGCTCACCACGCTAACATTTCCTCTCTGGGAGGAGCTGAGGTGGAGAATCCAGAGGTAGCCGTGATAGATGAGGGCGCACCATGTTCTGGAGAATTCCGATCACGGGAGGAGCGGGAAACAGGGAGTGTAACAGACAGGGCGAATTGAGGGGTAAGGTTTTGGCCAGAACCTAGGGTCCTTTTCAGTTCTGCACCTTTCATTATGCCCAGCCACAAACTATAAGCAGGGACAGATACACACATTCTCGTCCTAAGTCTCGTTGGATACCCTACCTCTTTCCTGTTGAACTCAATGAAAGCCTCGGCGGTGTCGTTGCCGTCACGGAGGTAGGGAGTGTTATCACCCTTGTCGAGGACAGTCACGTGCAGGGACCTCCCAACCTGAATCACCTGGGCAGCCGTCCGCAAGGTGCATTTGACAATCATTTCGTACGTCTCCCTCTGCTCCCTGTCCAGTGACTTTTCCACCCGGACCTCTGACGTCTCTTCGTTGATACTGAACGGGGCGGAACCATCTGGAAAATGAAGGGGATGAAATTATATTTGGTGCGAGAGCCTGTGCCTATCCAGCAGGCCAGACACTTTGGCAACAGCGCTACGATAGATCCTTGTTGGGCAAATATATTAAAGATTACAAGAGTCGGCAGATCATGTTACAGTTGTATAGGACTTTAGTTAGGCCACATTAGGAATACTGCGTGCAGTTCTGGTCGCCACATTACCAGAAGAATGTGGATGCTTTGGAGAGGGTGCAGAGGAGGTTCACCAGGATGTTGCCTGGTATGGAGGGGGCTAGCTATGAAGAAAGATTGAGTAGATTAGGATTGTTTTCATTGGAAAGACAGAGGTTGAGGGGGGACCTGATTGAGGTCTACAAAATTATGAGAGGTATGGACAGGGTGGATAGCAACAAGCTTTTTCCAAGAGTGGGGGTGTCAGTTACAAGGGGTCACAATTTCAAAGTGAGAGGGGGAAAGTTTAAGGGAGATGTGCGTGGAAAGGTTTTTACGCAGAGGGTGGTGGGTGCCTGGAACGCTTTACCAGCGGAGGTGGTAGAGGTGGCACGATAGCATCATTTAAGAGGCATCTAGACGGGTATATGAACGGGCGGTAACAGAGGGAAGTAGACCTTGGAAAATAGGAGACAGGTTTAGATAAAGGATCTGGATCGGCGCAGGCTGGGAGGGCCAAAGGGCCTGTTCCTGTGCTGTAATTTTCTTTGTTCTTTGTTCTTATTACAAGAACCATGGTGGACAGATGGAGTTAAGATATGGGACAACCATAGTCTAACTGGATAGCAGAACAAGGTTTGATGGATGAAGGGCCTTTTTGTGTTCGTTCCTACAGTTTCCAGACCAATATTTATCCCTCAGCCAACACCACACAAACAGATTATCCGGCCATTATCACTTTGGAGTCTGTGGGAACCTGTAGTGCACAGTTTGACAGCCGTGTTTCTTACATTACGAAAGAAGGGCTTACACTTCGAAAGTACCTGACGTGCTGTGAAGCACTCTGAGAAATCCTGAAAGGCACTATATAAATATAAGCCTTTCTTTCTCTTTCTACAACACCTCCCGAGAAATCAATCATGCCATTCGGGGCTGGTTTAGCACAGTGGGCGAATCAGCTGGCTTGTAATGCAGAACAATGCCAGCAGCGTGGGTTCAATTCCCGTACCTGCCTCCCCGAACAGGCACCGGAATGTGGCGACTAGGGGCTTTTCACAGTAACTTCATTGAAGCCTACTTCTGACAATAAGCTATTATTATTATGTGCTTTCTCAAATTAGTGAGTGAATTGGATGGGCTGTGATATTGGCCAGGAGATGGCGACATTTTAGTCAGCAGCAGCACTTACGTTAAACAGTTTCTGAGTCAACACTCGATAAAAGTACTATGGAATCACAGAATAGTACAGCACAAAAGGATTCTGCATCTTGCCTGGCTGTTCGTGGGATCTTGCTGTGTGTAACATGATTGTGATGTTTGCCTAAATAAGAACAGCGTCTGTACTTCAAAAGTAATCTATGGCATTTTTAAAAATATAAATTTATAATGCCCAATTCATTTTTTCCAATTAAGAGGCAATTTAGTGTGACCAATCCACCTACCCTGCACATCTTTGGGTTGTGGGGGCAAAACCCAAGCAAACACGGGGAGAATGTGCAAACTCCACACAAACAGTGACCCAGAACCGAGATCGAACTGGGACCTCGGCGCCGTGAGGCAGCTGTGCTAACCACTGTGCCACTGTGCTGCCGTCTGTGGCAGTTTAGATCGTCACCAGGATGCGATACGATACCATACAGATATACATGATCAAGATTACTTCTGTAATGAGGCAGACGCTATGAACCTGCTTACCACTAGATGGTGCCATTGTTGAAGAAATACACCACTCTGCAACCTTATTATAGGCTCCCTTTTAAAGGGCAGATGTCACCCAAATCTCTGCATTAATGCGCACCAAGTCCCATTCACCCATCATCCTGATGCTCCCTGACCCACACGAACTCCCAGCCAAGCAGGCAGCACCTTGATAAATGTCATGCTTGTTTTCAAGTACCTCATGGCCTCTCCCCCCCCCCCCCCCCCCCCCCTCCCTATCTCTGTGAACTCCTCCAGCCCCACAATCCTTCGCGATATCTGCGCTCCTTCAATTCTGGCCACATCCACAACTAAAATTTCCATTATAGGTGACAGTGCCTCGGGTGTCTCAGCCCCATGCTCTGGAATTCCCTCCTGAAACCTCACCAACTCGCTTTCTTCCCTGAAGAGGCTTTTTAAGACCTACTTCTTTAAGTGACCAGGTTTTCAGCCATCTTCCTTGACTCCTTATCTGTTGTCTGACTGTGCTGTCTAATGCCGGGGGACATACAAGCTGGCATCAAATGTGAACCCACCGAAAAGGACTTGTGCTACCCATATACCTTACCCTCCCGAACATCCAACATATCCTCAGACTCGGAATGAGCAATGTCATAGAAGGCCCACTCGTAAAGTCCCTCGCTATCCTGCAGCAAATAGGCTCTCGTGCTCAGGGCTCACCCACTGTCGCTGTGCCCAGCGCATGGAGCAACCCGCAACCAACCTACTTTTTCCTCGGTACATCAGTGGGGCAGTGCCAGGCCTGGGTACGTCCCCTCACGCTGTTGGCTGATCTGAGAGTTACCGGAACGTAGGAACAGAAAGAGGTCATTCAGCCCGTCAACCATGTTCCGCCACCATTCAGTGAGATCATGACTCAACTCTACCTTAGCTCCATCCACCACCTTGACTCCCTTTATCCCCTTGTCTCGCAAAAAATTATCGATTGATCTCAAAGTTTTCAAACGATCAATCAAGCCAGCCTTTCCGCACTCAATGGTTGCCTTGTCAGGTTACATCCCCTTGTCTTATTCTCCCCTGCCTGGGTAAAGAGGTTTCTCGAACCTTTACGAAAAGAGAGACATGTTGCCGTAGCTTTTCCTCTTGCATTGATCAGGACAAAGACAAGAATGCCAAATTTCAAGCAATCACAACAATTTATACCACAGGAGAAAAGGGTGCTGGTTGGTTGTCAAGTCAACTCTGATTGGTCAATGGAGAAAGCAAGAGGGAACAGTAGGCTCCCTAAAATCTCCCGGGTAAGTCAAAGAAAGCTGCAAAACTTGAACATATTCCCTCTGTTTGGAGAGATCGGGTCCCCGCGTATTAATGAAATGAAAATCACTTATTGTCACAAGTAGGCTTCAAATGAAGTTACTGTGAAAAGCCTCTAGTCGCCACATTCCGGCGCCTGTTTGGGGAGGCTGGTACGGGAATTGAACAGTGCTGCTGGCCTGCTTGGTCTGCTTTAAAAGCCAGCTATTTAGCCCTGTGCTAAACCAGCCCCAATTAAGGGGCAATTTAGCGTGGCCAATTCACCTACCCTGCACATCTTTGGGTTGTGGGGGTGAAACCCACGCAGACACGGGGAAAATGTGCAAACTCCACTCGGACAGTGACCCAGAGCCGGGATCAAACCTGGGACCTTGGCGCCATGAGGCAGCAGTGCTAACCACTGTGCCACCGTGCTGCCCATTAATGATGTCAGTTTGAGTAAGCATAAATGAGCAAATTTACAAGCTCAACTGATTATTTTAAATTGGTTGTTAGTGTAGCGACATTACGGAAGAGGTTTCCCAATTCCTGAAAACTCAGCAGACTGAGATTGATAGGCACCCTGAAACACCCTACAGCCTCTCAACAGGCCAATCCCTGCGCCCCACTTACACCCCAAGAACACAAGTCATCACATCTCACTGCGTGTGGTGTTTACCTGTTGCGAGATGGTAGGAGATGTTTGCCAATTGACACTGGTACTGGTTCGGCAAGGAGTTCATTTGAAAGAACGTGCCCGGATGCTTGTTCTCAATAATCTGAACCTTGGAATCCACTTCCCCAAAGCAGAGGTCTTCTGCCGTGATATTGGCACAGGGGGGCGGGCTTTTGTTCACCACAATAACTATCACCTGGGCTTTACACTCCTTCTTCTGAAGTGACTTGGGAACAGCAAAGATGTGCAGTGTGATCTTATATAATTCAGGTCCGCCCATATTACCTGCAACAGAGGGGGAAGAGAAAGCGGTCATGACTCAAAAGTGATTTTGAATCCGTTTATTAAGAAGCAATAGTTTACTGGCCCAGGAGGAGGGGCAGCACAGAGTTAGTGCCAACACTTGCTTGGACATCCTAGTTAACCTTAACTCTGGCAGTTGGTTTCCATTTGGGTCATGTAACATATCTTGTCAGGTTTAGGAGTGTCTTGTTTCAGAATCTGTGGGGGGGGGGGGGGGAGACTGTCTGTGTGGAGTCTGCACGTTCTCCCCGTGTCTGCATGGGTTTCCTCCGGGTGCTCTGGCTTCCTCCCACAGTCCAAAGATGTGCAGGTTAGGTGGATTGCCCGTGATAAAATTGCCCCTTAGTGTCTAACGAGGTTATGGAGATAGGGCGGGGTGTGCGTCTAGGTAGGGTGATATTTCAAAGGGTCAGGGCAGACTCGATGGGCCAATTGGCCTCCCTCTGCACTGTAGGGATTCGATGACAACGATTAGTCACTTGGGGAATTCCACCAAGAGATTTTAAACACGTGTAACAGTTGCATCTTTGTAACACATTCTGCTGGTCGAAGACAATACAGTATATTTTCGATGTGCTATGTGTTTGGGGCATGTTATTCAGAATAGAAATGCTTTCACAGATTGGCTCACTTTTTTCTTTGTTCATGGGATGCCCCACATGCAGGTGAATTCTTGCTCACACATCCCAGGGGCAATTAGGGATGAGCAAGAATTATTTTATTCTTTCATGGGGTGTGGCGATTCTGGCAAGGACAGCATTTGCCCATCACTACTGAGCCTTCCTCCGCCATTTCAGAGGAGCAATCAGTGGGCCTGCAGTCAGATGAAGGCCAGAGCGGGTGAGGATGGCAGATATGCATATAACCATGATGTACCATCAATTGAACGCGAGACGAGTTGCTGTACAAAAGTATGGCTTTAATAAGCTAGATGTTAGCCCTGCGGTCGACTACAGTAAATGGACGACCGCCGGGCGTACTGGGTATTTATACCCCGCCCTGGAGGCGGGATTAACTCTGCCTCTCGACCAATCAGGGAGCCGTCACATGACTGGTCTCAACCAATCGGTCAAGAGGCACATGACCGACAAGGGCCAATGGTAAGCAGTGTTCTGCACCAATGGCAGGCAGCTATGTTAATCATACCACCACAAACCATAGACTTCCTACAGCACAGAAGGAGGCCATTCGGCCCAGCCAGTCTGTACTGACCCTCTGAAATAGCACCCCATCTAGGCCCACTCCTCTACTCTATTCACGTAACCCCACCTAACCTGCACATCCTTGGACACTAAGGAGCAATTTATCATGGCCGATCCACCTAACCTGCACATCTTTGGACTGTGGGAGGAAGCCGGAGCACCCGGAGGAAACCCACGCACACACGGGGAGAAACTGCACACTCCACACAGACAGTCACCCGAGGTCGGAATTGAACCCGGGTCCCTGGCACTGTGAGGCAGCAGTGCTAACTCCTATCCGTCCCTAAAGGCTATTAGTGGACCTGATGTTTTATTTTCAAACAATGCGATGGTCGTCGCTGATGAGGCTAGATTTTCAATTAATTAATTAATTGAATTTAAATTCCGCTGTGTCCTCAGAAATTAGCCCGTGTCCCTGGATCTCCAGAATAATACATTACCACAACCCCATTGGCCCCTCCTCAATGCTTAGTCTTGTTAGCTATGGTCATAACCCGTGAACAATTAATTTTTTTTTAAATGTAGAGTTTATTTTTGTTTCAGATCATTCTCTTGCATTATCCCATTCTTGTTAAATCATAACTAGTTTAATTTAACGTTACGTGAAGATATCATCCATGAAATATCAATATTAACTATATCATCACAGATATAAAGGCTTTGCTTACCCAGCAGATTGAGGTCACTCTCCTCCAGAGTCTTGTTCAGGTAAAACACCCCGGATCGCTCATCAATCCTGAACCACTGCTGCCGGAATCCATTCAACAGACTGTTGCAGAACCCAAAGTAGGCCGTGCGGTCACCCTCGTCAGGCAGAGCGTAGATCTGGAGGAGGGGGGTGTCTGCCGGCTGGCCAACATACACCGTCGTCTGGTAAGTCTTCCTGGGGAAATAGAGTCCGAGCACAACTGGACAGGAGGAGAAATGCATGATAGACGGAGAGTAAAAGAGAGGCAGAAGAGAGAGAGAGAGAGAGAGTGAGAGGGGGAAAAAATAGGAGGAGAAGGATAGACAGAAGGTAAGAGTCGGATGGAAAAGAGAACAGAAGAGACAGAAAAATAGAACAGACAAGTGAGATAGAGGGACAGGGAAACAAAACATCAGTTTTATATTGCTAGCAAATGGTAGAAATCTCTGCTGTAGGAATCTTCATATTTCTCTAAGTTTTACAAAATCTCTCCTAAATTTACCTTCCGCCGTTTTGAACCTGGGCTTCCTCGTCCAATCACCATAGACCATATGAAACCAGGGGCGGGATTCTCCACTACCCGGCGGGGCGGGAGGTCCCGGCGGGACAGAGTGACGTGAACCACTCCTGCGTGGGGCCTCCCCAAAGGTGCGGCATTCACTGCACATTTAGGGGCTAGGCCCGCGCCGGAGTAGCTCCCACTCCGCCGGCTGGCGTGAACGGTCTTTGGCGCCATGCCAGCCGGGGCCGAAAGGACTTCGCCGGCCGGCATAAGTCCGCATATGCGGCGGAGCGTCAGCGACTGCTGACGTCATCCCGGCGCATGCGCAGGGGAGGGGGTCTCTTCCGCCTCCGCCATGGTGAAGGCCATGGCGGGGATGGAAGAGAAAGAGTGCCCCCAAGGCACAGGCCCCCCCCCCCCGCCGATCGGTGGGACCCGATCGCGGGTCAGGCCACTGTGGGGACACCCCCCGGGGTCAGATCGCGCCCCCCCCCCCAGGACCCCGGAGCCCCCCCGCGCCGCCAATCCCGCCGGTCAGGTAGGTGGTTTAAACCACGCCGGCGGGAGAGTCCTGTCAGCGGCGGGACTTCGGCCCATCGCAGGCTGGAGAATCGCCGCGGGGACCCGCCTAACGCCGCGATTCCCACCCTCGCTGATTCTCGGGTGGCGGAGAATTCCGTACACGGCGAGGGCGGGATTGACGCTGGCCCCGGGCGATTCTCCGACCCCCCGGGGGATCCCGCCCCAGGTTTCAGATATTCTCCTATTTAATGAATATCAGTGCCTGATCAACGCTTTAGCAAAAACGACAAACAGGTTTTAACTGATGTTCTTGCCTTCAATCTGATTGCCACCCAAAGTGTGTTTTAGAGACAAATATTCACAGGATGACATTTAGCGACCAAGTATTACTCAAAGTGCTTCTTCGTATTAAACCGTGACTTTGGAACATGAGGGAACTGACTGAATGGGCAAAAGATACATTTCGAGCTTCATGTCAGATGTTGCCGTTCGCACTGAGAGCGATCACCGTATGGGATGGTCAGCACATGTCTGAGAAACAGTTGGACACGTGGTAAGGGGGCTGTCAGCTGTTGCTCAATGAGTAGCACCCTGACCTCTCAGTCGGAACACTGGGTTCAAGACCAACACCAAAGGATTGGGGCAGGACGTTTGTTCCCCATAAGAGCAAGCCCAGAGTTTGCCGATGACAAAAACTTGTGCCACCGCCCAATTCGCGCACGCCATTCCGCCCCTGGCCATTTGGCCTGAGGCAGGGTCTGCAACACAAAGGGTAGTTCATTGGCAATTGTCAGGGGCCAACTGGGATATTCCATCATGCCAGAGACAAACTGGGCGGGGCGTCCACTCTTCAGTAAAATCTATTCGCAATGAACCACACGAGTCAATCCCACAGCAGTGGCCAGTCCAAGCACGCACCATTCAGCCTTCTCATTTCCCCTTTGGTGCTCTGCTGGAGTCTCTGCTATGGTACGGAAGATGATCAGGGCAACGTGCCCCGACTCACGGCAACTATCAAAGGGATAAGGGAGGAGGGCAAAATCTCAGAAAAACACCTTAAAAGTCAGGCAGGGCAATACTAATCTCTTATTGCTGCTGCATAATGGGTTTTTATCTGCAAATGCATGACAGCATCCTCTTCAAGCATGACTCAATTCCAATAATGTTTAAAGATCTTGTTTATTTCAAAGGCAGGCATCCATGCAGATAAAAATGGCGCATGTAAAGAGTCCGTCAGTCACCTTGCATCTTCCCTCCTCCCCAACAAACCAGCATTCCTGCCACATTGGGCAATGCTTTGTTTTGGCTAGACACAGCTGTGAGCTTGTGTTCATATTAAATTCATGACTTTGTCAATTCTTGCAAAGGGATCACGATAAAGATCACTTGCAGTATTCAAGAGAGTCCGGGGGAAGATCTCTCTCTGCGTCCTGCACAGCTGCACTTCCTCAAGCAACCCCATCAGAAAACTAATCTCAGCCATATCCGTAGGATTGCCAACTGTGGTGAAGTGTATCCCTGGAGATTTCATCACATGACCTGCACCCACACTCCAGCCATTAGATGGCCAACACGTCCACCCCTGTGACGCACGGCCTTAGGAATAGGAAAGCGACAAGACTCATTACCCAATTGGATGATGCCTGACTGTCAGTCAAACAGCCACCCCCCCCCCCCCCCCCCCTCCACCCAGCCCATCCGCACCCCCGTCCCATTTTCATCTATATCTGGGAAAGAGAAATATTCAAAGAATGTTCTCCAGGGTTGCACACTGGAGTGTCCTGGAGATTGATCTTCAATCTCTGGAGATTCCAGGCCAATCCTGGAGGATCTACGGGAATCTGCCTCAAAGCCACAGTGACAAAATTTCATTGAACTGCTCAAAGACGTCTTTGAGGTGATGGCGTGCTCTTTCGAATCAGATATTGTGTCAACCAGTGAAGAAATTCAACAGTAATATAATAATAATCTTTTATTGTCACACGTTTGAAGTTACTGTGAAATGTTTTCAAATGAAGACAAATGGCATGTTCAAACAAATTAAGAGGGAAACTCTTTGAAAAGGCCTGTGACCGGTTAACTCCCGAAATGGAAACTAACGGCCTGGTGGATAGACTGGGACGTCCAGCAGTTCTCTTTTGGAAGTCTCAATGGAACTGCCTCCACCACACCCTCAGGCAGTGCATTCCAAACCCCAACCTTCGCTGCGTACAAAGCTCCTCCTCATGTCACTGTTCGATCTTCCAGCACTTATCTTAAATTCATATTCTCTGGGTCTCAACCTTACCAGCAACAGGAACAGTTTCTCCCTATCTACTCTGCCCTGATCGCTCCTGACTTTGAACACCTCTATCAGATATTCTCCTAATCATCTCTTCTCTAATGTATTATTGAAGTTACATTAATAACCCACACTCGGAGGTGGAAGCCGTTTATTGACTTCTTTAAAGGAGAACTGAGGGGTCAGCAAGTAGGGGGAGGGGGGGTAAGAGGGACAAAATGGGGAAGGCAGGATGGGAAGGGGCAATATTAGGGGAGCGGTGGAAGTGGGTGTTGGTCATTTATAATGCTGTATGTTTTTTTGTTCTGCTTTTGTATGTTTAAATGAAAATGCCTTGAATAAAATATTATTTTTTTAAATAACCCGCAGTCTCTATTTGTCAACAGAGACCCCATGGAAGCATTGCACACATACCCAAAATTCTCACATTTCCAGGAATCCCCCTTCTGAAAGACACGGCCAGCTATGCAAAGAAATTAGCACTGCCACTCCGCAATCCATTTTTATTAATGGACAGCAACAGAAATAACCACTGGTAAATTCAGCAAATATAATAAGTATAAGAAGGCTGCGTACTTAGCCCCTACTCTACTCCCTGTACACAACACGACTGCGTGGCAAAACTTGGTTCCAACTCCATCTACATGTTCGCTGACGATGCGACCATAGTGGGCCGGATCTCGAATAACGACGAATCAGAATACAGGAGGGAGATAGAGAACCTAGTGGAGTGGTGTAACGACAACAATCTCTCCCTCAATGCCAGCAAAACTAAAGAGCTGGTCATCGACTTCAGGAAGCAAAGTACTGTACACACCCCTGTCAGCATCAACGGGGCCGAGGTGGAGATGGTTAGCAGTTTCAAATTCCTAGGGGGTACACACACCAAAAATCTGTCCTGGTTCACTCATGTCGACGCTATCACCAAGAAAGCACAACAGCGCCTATACTTCCTCAGGAAACTAAGGAAATTCGGCATGTCCACATTAACCCTTACCAACTTTTACAGATGCACTATAGAAAGCATCCTATCGGGCTGCATCACAGCCTGGTATGGCAACTGCTCGGCCCAGGACCGCAAGGAACTTCAGAGAGCCATGAATACCGCCCAGTCCATCACACAAACCTGCCTCCCATCCATTGACTCCATCTACACCTCCCGCTGCCTGGGGAAAGCGGGCAGCATAATCAAGGATCCCTCCCACCCGGCTTACTCACTTTTCCAACTTCTTCCACCGGGCAGGAGATACAGAAGTCTGAGAACACGCACGAACAGACTCAAAAACAGCTTCTTCCCCGCTGTTACCAGACTCGTAAATGACCCTCTTATTGACTGACCTCATTAACACTACACCCTGTATGCTTCATCCGATGCCAATGCTTATGTAGTTACATTGTATATCTTGTGTTGCCCTATTATGTATTTTCTTGAATTTTGTTTAATTCCCTTTTCTTCCCATATACTGAATGACCTGTTGAGCTGCTTGCAGAAAAATTATTTTCACTGTACCTCGGTACACGTGACAATAAACAAATCCAATCCAATCCAAGTATTGAGTGCCGTGTTCAAGTTGTAGCTCTGTGCAGCAGACTGAGCTTTAGACTGACTGATGGCGAGGCAGATATCGCAGTCGCCTCAGTATGTACACCCATCACCAACGTGGAGAAAGGGTCGATACGCAGACACGGGCACACACAGACATGCCAACAACTTGCATTTATATAGTGCCTTTAACATCATTTTAACCTTAAAGTAGTAAAACGGCATAGTACGCCTCACTGGAGCGTTATCAGGGCACATTTAATAGCAGTTTATGTGAGGTGATGTTAAGGGCGGTGATCAAAAACTTAGTCCATGAGGCCGGTTTTAAGGAGTATCTGAAATAAGGAGAAAAAGGTCGGGAAGCAGAAAGGTTTAGGGATGGAATTCCGGAGTTTGTTGTCCAGGCAGCTTAAGACACAACCTCCAGTGGAAATATCAGGATGTGCAATATACACTCACTACACACAGATAGCCCGGCTGATACATCGAGACACATACATGTACAATGATACAAATCTGTAGAGACAGCAAGGCAGATGGGGCTGTATACGGTGAGTGCCCTCCTAATAGAAACATATAGAAAAACAGTACAGCCCGACAGATGGGTACAATCGAGCAGGGATTTGAGAACGGGCTCCAAATGACTCAAGACCGAACCCCTGCCAATTACAATTTCTGTTCCCCCCACCGGCTCGAAGGTAAATCGAAAAGCCGTCTCTTAACCCCAACTGGTACCCACCCCTCAGAATGAAGCTCATTTATGACTCAGTTTCAAACACAGATTTTGGCCGTGGATTTTCACTCATCTCACACATCCTCTTGGGGCAAGGACTCCTCCATGTCCTGGGCAACATTTTATCCAACGCCAATAAATAAAACAATGATATAAACGGGGAAGACAGTCGCCTGGTGTTAATGTCACTGCACGAGTAATCCAGAGGCCCAGGCTAATCCCCTGGGGACATGGGTTCAAATCCCAATGTATGAGTTACCTGAGGGGAATGGCTTCAGATACCGGCAGAGGGGGGACTGTGTGAGGAGAGAGGAGGTGCTGTCCTTCCGGGGGCTGCCGCCTCCGGTGCTGCAAGATGAGCGGTTGTCCGAGGATTATATTGTGGCGGGGAGAGTGGCGAACAGATATAGAGAGTTGATGAAGAGGGACGGAGGTCTGGTGGAGGCGGTCAAGTGCAAGGAGATCAAAGGAGGAGGAGTTTGGGGGGGTGTGAGGGCTGGGACGTGAAAGGAAGTCATGAGGAGAGCGAACGCATCCTCGTCGTGTGCGAGGTTAAGCCTCATCCAATTGATAGTGGGGGGAGGGGGGAGTTTAGAGGTTTGTTCTCGTTGCTGGAGGAGGGAGATAAGTGGGGAAAAGCAAGCGGGTGGTGAGAGTTGGGGGCGAGGTATCAGGGATATTGTGGGCCTGTGGTCTTCGATACTGTGGACTGTTCGGCTGCCTGATATTTCTATACGTGAAAAGCCTTCAATAAAACATTTTCCCAAAAGAAATGGGTTCAATTCCCACCATGGCAGCTGGTGGAATTGAAATTCAATTCATAAAATCCAGAACTGAAGTTTCGCCTCAGAAATGGGGACCGAGAAACTATTGTTGATTGATCTAAAATCCATCTGGCTCACGCATGGCCCTTTGAATGAAGGAAATCTGACGCCCTCACCCGGTCTGGTCTACATGTGAGTCAGGACCCACAGCGATGTGGCTGACGCTTAACTGCCCCTCTGAAATGAACTAATCAGTTCAAGGGCAATTAGGGATGGGCAACAAATGCTGGCCCAGCCAGTGACACCCATGAATGAAACAATAGTCATCTGGTCATGATCACGTGGCTGTTATTGGGTCCTGTAGCATTTCCTACATTGGAAGAGTGACCACACTTCAAAATTACCCTGAAGTCATGAAAGGCGCTATATGAATGCAAGTCTTTCTTTTGTACCACTTCTCATTTCCATCTCCCAGTCCTGCAGCAAAATGACCTTGCAGCATCTTTTCAATGTCAGGGAGATAGGTCAGGCTTCACAGACAAGGGCTGAAGACAACAAAAAAAAGGACATATTCAACAAGTGCCTTCACTTTCACTATCTGAAGCCTGTTGTAGACGCAGATAAGGGGTGACCCTCTATTAATCGAACAAGTTGAAATTTCCCCGTGGCCAATGATGTTCTGCGGAAGGCGATACGCTTTTAATTGATGAAAACCCATCCAGATCATCGGGAGAGGATTATTAATAGAAGTAAGTCAATACAGCCTTTGTCACGACATTAGCAGACCCAGTTAACCAATGCTCTAGTTTTTCTTCAGTGTGTGGATATAATTACATTAGTAACAACAGGTTCACTTCTGGTAAGATGCATCCTTCTAGTGTATCTGACAGGTCGTTGTTTCTGCATGAGAAACCATCCCAGCCAAGAGCAGTGATATCATATGTACCTGTCCAGCAAAACACTCGATATATCAACTGAGATCAAGGCCAGTTAAGGACATTTGTGTTTGCTGTTCGCAGGCAAATGATTTCCATGGTGTACGTTCAATTTATACAGTGACCGTATCAAGCATTGGGTTGGAAGATGGACATTGTCACGTTGTCACAGTGTGCAGGGGGCGTACAGTTACTGACCCCTTGACAATGCAGCCCAGGAAGCTCTGTGCTCCTTCCCAGATGCCTTGTTCGGGATCGGTGGGCCAAGACGTCAGGAAAAGGGTCTGTTTTAATCACCATTGCCACAGGATCCCACCGGCGGTGAATTCAGCTGGAAATTTGTGTTTCTGTGCCATCTTCCACCAGCTCAGGAACTGCCAAAGCGTGTTCCAGCCAATGACATGATTTTGAAGTGTGGTCACAGTTGCAATGTCGGAAAACCTCAGCTAAAGTTTATATCTGCCTCCAGCAAAGCTCAAATCCATGTACATAATGTGGTTCCTTCAGGCACAAGACCTGGACCACCCCAGTTCAGAACACTACTACCCTTTTTTGGATCCTTCTTAAACTGTTTGCCATGGTGATGGTGCACCAGGACTTACAGACTGATCTAAATTTATCGCATGCTTTTCTTCCCCCCTCCCATGATAATGGCAGGCAATTTCCCTACCCCATGCTGTCATCATAAATCAACAGATGCAGCATCATCATCAACGCAATGGACCCAATTCAGACGACCACATGTATTGCACCCGTAAATATCGCCAGCATTTTAAAATGCAAAAATTTCAACTCCATTTAATGGTCGCTGGTTGAACATTTAAAACAGTGATTAGAAAATAGCAATATTTGACTTTAAGAGACACTAACAAGCCCTTACAAAGAACAAAGAAAAGTACAGCACAGGAACAGGCCCTTCAGCCCTCCAAGCCGACCATGCTGCCCGTCTAAACTAAAATCTTCTACGCTTCCTGGGCCCATATCTCTATTCCCATCTTATTCTGGGGCTGGTTTAGCACACTGGGCTAAATAGCTGGGGTTTAACACAGACCAAGGAGGCCAGCAGCACGGTTCAATTCCCATACCAGCCTCCCCGAACAGGTGCCAGAATGTGGTGACTAGGGGCTTTTCACAGTAACTTCATTTTTTACATAGAATTTACAGTGCAGAAGGAGGCCATTTGGCCCATCGAGTCTGCACCGGCTCCTGGAAAGAGCACCCTACCTTTCCAGTGAGATTGTCCGGCCGGAATTATATAGTGTGAATGAGGCTATAATCGTTCCTGGACATTGCTGTGTCTGTGTGCGGAGATAAGGAAGCGATATCCAAACAGAACAGTCCGACTAATGGGACACTACAACCAACCAAACAGAAATCCTCCCAACAACTTGGGTTGAAATAGTACCTTTAACGTGATGACTATAATAATAATCCATCGGATCCCTACAGTGCAGAAGGAGTCCATTCAGCCCAGCAAGTCTGCTTCGACCCTAGCTAGGCCCACTCTTCCAGCCTATCCCCGTAACCCCACCTAACCTGCACATAGATCATAGATCATAGAATTTACAGTGCAGAAGGAGGCCATTCGGCCCATCGAGTCTGCACCGGCTCTTGGAAAGAGCACCCTACCCTAGGTCAACACCTCCACCCTATCCCCATAACCCAGTAACTCCACCCAACACTAAGGGCAATTTTAGACACTAAGGGCAATTTATCTTGGCCAATCCACCTAACCTGCACATCTTTGGACTGTGGGAGGAAACCGGAGCACCCGGAGGAAACCAACGCACACACGGGGAGGATGTGCAGACTCCGCACAGACAGTGACCCAAGCCGGAATCGAACCTGGGACCCTGGAGCTGTGAAGCAATTGTGCTATCCACAATGCTACCCTAATTTGAAGCCTACTTGTGACGATAAGTGATTTTCATTCATTTAATTTCCTATTCATGTATTTCTCAAGATGCCCCTTAAATGCCACTATCGTCCCTGTTTCCACCACCTCCTCCGGCAGCGAGTTCCAGGAACCCACTACCCTCTGTGTAAAAGACTTGCCTCGTGCATCTCCTTTAAACCTTGCCCCTCGCACCTTAAACCAATGCCCCCTAGTAATTGACCCCTCTACCCTGGGGAAAAGCCTCTGACTATCCACTCTGTCTATTCCCCTCGTATGCCCTTCTGTTTCCTGCTGTCACCAAACTCCACGGTGGCCTCCACCTTTCCAACACCATTCTCTTGCAGTATGTTCACCTTCCCCAATGTCATTGTGACTTACGGCGAGAGAGCAAAGTTGTGTTGCAAAGACTCCAGCTCCACTTGTCTGGATTAGGTTCCTGACTGGGGCTCAGTTGGGACAGTGGACGAGTGAGGCCTGGGGGCGAGGAAGGACCCCAGGTTTCTGTAGTTGGGAGTTTGGATGGGGGAGAGGTTGCTGGTTTGCAGCCTTTGAGGGCGCCCAGCTTTTCATTGCTGAAGATTCGGAGGAGGGCCCAAAGATATAAAGCAGGCAGTGAAATTAATAGTTGCCCTCGTTCATGGACATCACCTCTCATGTTGATCCTGTGGCCTGACCTCAGAATCTTTAGTCAAAACGCGTAAATACTTTTTAAAATTGAGGATGACAAAAGTATGTAACTAGGTTGAGGCTCAGTAAGTTTGGATCTACATAAAGAGCAAAATAAACTGAAGCCTCTTACAACACACTGGAGGTTGTATATGATTTCCAAATACCAGCCCTTAGCAACCCTATAGCGGGGTGTTCTCACTTGGAGGAGGTGTGGGGTAATGCTCATGTGTGCGGGAGTGACATTGGCCGTGGATGGTGGGTGCGGAATACCATCAAGTTCACTTAGAGATCGGGGCACCATTTCAAAATGGCGGCCCGATCTCCGAGGATCTCCCTGGTGAGTTCAGCTCACCCAGTGGTGAAAACATTTCTGAGGGCGGGATTCTCCAGCCACGTTTGCCCGGCAACTGGAAAATCCCACCCGAGGTCAATGGAATTCTCCATTGTACGTGGCTCGCCCATGGCATTCTTGCGGCGGACGGGGAGGGAGAATCCAGCACTAAGCGTGGGCTCGACTGGGGAGAGTGTGGTTGACCAGCGGTGTGGATCTCTACCAAAATGCCGATGGGAAACACCCCGTCAAATTTGCCCAAAATGAGAGTTGTTTTGGTTGAACCGCGCCCATGATGTCATGGTAGAATCTGATAGTTTTTCCCATGACTGCAAGTTTGAATCTTGAAACTCTTGCTCTTGGACTCAATTGTTAATTCAAATCATGACTCTTCACTGCTGTAGGGTTTTCCTTTCGCTGAAAAGCACATTTACGCTGGGCTGGATTCTCTGCCGCCCACTGACAGTCAGGTCCCCGATGCGGCGGAGAATCAGCCGTCCAAGAGCTGATCTGATGCTCCGGCCCCCTGCTGACGTGGGATCGGGGTTCATGCCCGTGCGCCTACCCACTCCTCCCTTAACAGAGCCCCTCCCCCCACCACACCCAACCCCCCCCCCCCCTCACCTCGGAGAGCCCCTACAACGGGAGAACCGCAGGAACCTTCCAATTAAAGGAACCCCCCCCAAAAGAGACCCCGAAATAGAAAAATGGAAACTGACAGCACTTAACACTCTTTGATGTGGTTGATGTTTGTAAACATTGCGGTTACAGCACTTAGAGTTACTCATCCATGAAGGAAGATGAATGAATCAAGGCTCACAGCTGTTTTGTAGAAGCTGTCAATCACAGCTCAGTAGGAGAAATGAATGAATGGCTTGGTGTGCTCAGGTCCTGGAATGGGAACTTGAAGCTGCAACATTCTGATTCAGAAGCAAGAGTGCTAAATATTGGCGTACTTCGCTTGTCAACAGCCCATTTTGTGTGCTGATGGCCGGCCTTTCAAATCTAATTTAGTCGTGTTGTGATATTCCACACGGAACTTACGGACAGGGTATTCCTGTCTTCCCTGTGCTCCTTGCGGAGTACGAGTTCCTCACCATGGGCAGGGTGTCTCAATTATACATTGTACAAAGCGTCGGCCATTAAGGCGACGACCCAGAGAGGGAAACCCTGCAGGAATCTCATGGTTTGTGTAAATAGAACTTTGTTTCTTATTTTACTCACTGTGGACTTCCTGTGACTTTATTAAACGTGTGTCGCACGATGTTTAAACCCAGTCAGCAGATAATGATTAGTGAGAATATTATCAGATCTTAGGGCTAATCTCCACAATGACGGGGTGTAGGAAAGGGTGATTAGCCAGTTACCGGGAACTGTAGTTTAGCCATCGAGCGTGGGGGGAGGGGAGGGGGGGGGAGGTGGGGGTGGGGTGGGGGGGGGGGGGGGGGGGAGTGAATAAAATGCCCCGAAACACTCAACAACAGCTCAAGACCTCTAGGAAGCTGAATGTTGGGATGAATCTTTCAGATGTTATGAACACTAGAGGGTGCTACACCCAGGCAAGGTCACAGCATCTGGAGCTGTGCCTCCGCTGGGAGTAATTCATATCGATCGCAAATTGAAAGCCGATTGAAACTGTAGATTGGAGAGCAGACCTCACTTTGAAATCCAAGAAGACAGAGCTGGTGATCGAGAGGTCACTTTGTTAAACTAAGTCTCCAACTCCATCTCTATGTTCTTTAATTCGAGCAGATCAAGTTCCAATTCCTTTAATTTCAAATTAAGTTCACCATACCGCACCTGAACATTATGAGCAAACATTATGTACAAAGCTTCTACAATGAAGGGCGTTTAAGAAAAGGGAAAGCGGAACAGGATGGAGTTTTCAACCGTTTTATGCTTCAAGTCACTCATCATCTCGACTTGGAAAATCTCACTACCGCTGGGCCAAAAATCCTGGAATTTTCTCCGTCAACAGCACTGTGGGTGCACCATCCCACATGGACTGGGGTAATGGACTTCGGGGAAGAATGGCAGCATAGTGGTTAGCACAGTTGCTTCACAGCTCCAGGGTCCCAGGTTCGATTCCCGGCTTGGGTGACTGTCTGTGCGGAGTCTGCACGTTCTCCCCATGTCTGCGTGGGTTTCCTCCGGGTGCTCCGGTTTCCTCCCACAGCCCAAAGATGCGCAGGTTAGGTGGATTGGCCATGATAAATTGCCCTTAGCTAAGGTGCGGTTACTGGTTTACGGGGATAGGGCGGAGGTGTGGGCTTAAGTGGGCTGCTCTTTCCAAGAGCCGGTGCAGACTCGATGGGCCAAATGGCCTCCTTCTGCACTGTAAATTCTATGATTCTATGGCTGCAGCGGTTCAGAGAAGCCATGGTGTAGGTGGTAATGTTGGTGTAGGTGGTAATGTCGCTGTATCGGTAACCCGGGGACATGGGTTCAAATCCCACCACGGCAGATGGTGGGATTGCGATTCAATTAATTAATTTGTTAAAAGCCTGGAATGGAAAGCTTGCCTCAGTGATGGTGAAGGGGCTGGTTTAGCTCACAAGGCTAAATCGCAGGCTTATAAAGCAGACCAAGCAGGCCAGCAGCACGGTTCGATTCCCGTACCAGCCTCCCCGGACAGGCGCTGGAATGTGGCGACTAGGGGCTTTTCACAGTAACTTCATTGAAGCCTACTCGTGACAATAAGCAATTTTCATTCATTTCATTTCACTAATGTCCTTTAGGGAAGGAAATCTGCCATCCTTCCTCGGTCTGGCCTACATGTGACTCCAGACCCACAGCAATGTGGTTGACTCTGAAATGATCAAGCAGGCCCCTCAGTTTAAGGTAATTGCGGATGGGCACCAGGTGCTGACCATGTTGACGTTACCCAGAATCGGGGAATTAATGAAAAATAATGGAAGTTAAGGTGCATAGGGTATATTTTAAAGAAACTTTTCTTTTGCCTATTTCTCTCTGTTGACTGCAATCAATAAATGATCCAAAGTCTCAGACACAAAGGCCCATAAAGTCTATTGCCAGAATAATACTACCCAATGACGGAATATTTATGAGGGAGTTAGATCCTTGAATGTGCACTCAGGGTCTGTGTATCGTACAGCAGGGTACAGCACATTGACACAAGGTGAAGAACACAATGTGCCCAGGGTACTATTTCCAAACTGGAATTGGAAAGTGATATTTTTTTTTTTATTAACATGTCGACAGCCTGATAAATGTGCTTTGAAAAAGAGAAGCCATAGTCACAGCACACACATACACATAGACCCACAAGCGCGCATGCATGCACACACACACAGACCTGTGCACACAAACACAGACCATGCACACATACACAGACATAGACATGCATACACACACACATACAGACTCACATGCACAGAGACACACAGACCCGCATGTGCACACACACACACAGACACGCGCACATACATACACACAGACCCATGGACACACACACACACAGACCCACGAACACACACACACAGACCCACGGACACACACACACACAGACACACATTGACAGTCAGAGAGATCTAGGTGTACAGGTCCACAGGTCACTGAAAGGGGAAACACAGGTGGAGAAGGTAGTCAAGAAGGCATACGGCATGCTTGCCTTCATTGGCCGGGGCATTGAGTATAAAAATTGTCAAGTCATGTTGCAGCTGTATAGAACCTTAGTTAGGCCACACTTGGAGTATAGTGTTCAATTCTGGTCGCCACACTACCAGAAGGATGTGGAGGCTTTAGAGAGGGTGCAGAAGAGATTTACCAGGATGCTGCCTGGTATGGAGGTTGAATAAACTTGATTTATTCTCACTGGAACAAGGGAGGTTGAGGGGTGACCTGATAGAGGTCTACAAAATTATGAGGAGCATAGACAGAGTGGGTAGTCAGAGACTTTTTCCCAGGGTAGAGGGGTCAATTACTAGGGGGCATAGGCTAAAGGTGCAAGGGGCAATGTTTAGAGGAAATGTATGAGATAAGTTTTTCACACAGAGGGTTGTGGGTGCCTGGAACTCGCTGCCGGAGGAGGAGGTGGAAGCAGGGACGATAGCAGGGGCATCTTGGCAAATACATGAATAGAATGGGAATAGGGATCCGGACCCCGGAAGTGTAGAAGATTTTAGTTTAGACGGGCAGCATGGTCGGCGCAGGCTTGGAGGGCTGAAGGGCCTGTTCCTGTGCTGTACCTTTCTTTGTTCTTTATTGTTCTTTGACCCACACACACACAACACAGACCTGCTCACATACAGAGCCACATGCACACACACAGAGCCACATGCACTCACAGATCGACATACATACACACACAGAGCCGCACACATACCCACGCACACTCATAGACCCACACACATGCAAATATACACAGACCTGCACACACATACACACACACACAAACCCATGTGCACACACACAGACCCATGTGCACACACACAGACACACAAACCCATGCACATACACACACACATCCCAAGATTTGTGAACACCAGTTTGCAAACCCTATGTTCTTTGTGTCCAAAGATTTGGATTTAGGAGTATTTTTTAACACCAGAGGAAACCAGAAGACACAAGTACATGTCACAGATAAATTAGATAACTAATTCCATTAAAGGATCTCTGGATCAATCCTAACTGGCTTGGTTGTATAATCTCTCAACTTGATTCGACCCAAACATTCAAATTGAAGCCACCTTTTTACATAATATTTTCATGCAGACCTTTCACTAAAGCGATTAGCAGTGTCTCCGAGGCTGGGAGATGTATAGAGTGACACTGGTGATGGAAACAAGCGGCTTGTGAGCTGCAGAGTACTCAGGTACCCAGCTACCCCTCCACATTAAGCATTGTGTGACCAGCCCTCGGCAATTTATACAGCGTCTTTGTCGAACTGCTGAACATCCTTGCATTCCAATTCGTCCATGGCCTCGTCCTCCCTAACTCTCTGCCTGCTTTTCAGCAATGAAACCTCCAAAATCTCCGCATTCTTCAATCTTGGCCTCCTGCACACTTGTAACTCTAGTTTTGTGAATTATCATCCCATAGATCTGCATTTTTAGATTTGTCTACCCAGAGATCTGTATATCTGCACAAAAGGCAAATTTCTGGTGTGTCCTTTTACATGTAACTACGTAGAGATGCGCCTCCCACAAGGCAAATCTGTCTTTGTCTTCATATCTCCTTACTCTTTCCCCAATCCCGACAATTTGATGTTGCTGGCAAATGTTGAGTTCACACCATATACCTGGGGCACAGCACCAGCTCCATCCTGAATCATTCATTCACCCCTCACTCTGTTGCTTGAACACAGAGCAGTGGAGAGTTTAGCAATAATTGCAAACCGTTTGGTAATCAAAATTACCGGGTAATCCGGGAATTGCCAATGCCATCCGCCTTCAGTCGAGACACCAAGATAAAAGTGAGGGGCAATCAAGGTGCGGTAGGGCAGTCTTTTATGTTTTGCGATAAAGGAAGCGATGGGAGTGGACGTGGAGAGGATGTTTCCACTGGTAGGAAAAACCCGAGGCCACAGCCTCAGTCTGAAGGGACGATCCTTTAACACAGAGATGAGGAGGAATTTCTTCAGCCAGAGGGTGGTGAATCTGTGGAACTCTTTGCCACGGAATGCTGTGGAGGCCAAATCACCGAGTGTCTTTAAGACAGAGATAGATAGGTTCTTGATTAATAAGGGGATCAGGGGTTATGGGGAGAAGGCAGGGAATGGGGATGAGGAACATATCAGTCATGATTGATTGGCACAGACTTGATGGGCCAAATGGCCTAATTCTGCTCTTATGTCATGGCCTTATGGTCATTTTCACCGTTGACCTAGTTCAATTATGTTTTAGCGTCTTTAGGGAATAATGGATCCACAGTTCCGATTACAAGAATAATGCTATCAAGCAGGGCCTTAATTATATTGCAGACCCTGAGAGTCACCTCTTAGCTGAACCCAGAAATGGGATTACATTTTTGAGACAATCGCAGTTAGTAGAAAGAGTCCACATGCTGGCATGCTCTGGATTGTCCATCAGAACTACAGGTTCTACAGAGACCGATTCCCAAATGTAACAAACTTGTTCCAAGTTTATTGAATTCCAGTCAATTACTGTGATAGCATCATCAGCGCCTGATTGGTGTAATATGTGACTCAGAACATAGTCAGTATACACTGAAGATTCACAGTGTTGTTTGAAGAAGAGCGCGGAGTTACAGAGGGTCTTTTTCACGGACCTGGCGTGAGAAGAAATTAGGACCTTTTTTCCATTCGTACAACACAAATTAAAAGGCTATATGATCAAAGTGTCTAAAATCATTAAAGGATGAGACGGGAGTAGACAGGAGGGGACTGTTTCAGGATTGAGGGATCTATAAGGAGGAAACGAAGATACAAAGTAAATGAAAGACTTTGAGAACAAAGAGTGTAACCTCTTTAAGATAGAATTGTCAGGTTGTGGTTGAGACAGAAATTATGTTAACATGTAAGATTAGATTGGAGAGGTAGATGGAATTAAATCCATAGAATAGAATCTCTACAGTGCTGGAGGAGGTCATTTGGCCCATCAGGTCTGTACCAACCCTCCGAAAGAGTACCTTACCTAGGCCCACCCTATCCCCATAACCCTGCTCATTGATCATGGCCAATCCACCCAGGCTGCACACCTTTTGACTGTGGCAGGAAACCAGACAGCCAATCCCGGAATTGAACCCGGGCCCCTAGTGCTGTGAGGCAGCAGTGCTAAGCACTTTGTTGATGGAACATTCACTCCATGAAAGCAGTCACTGCACCTCAAAGCCATTAATTGTTTGTGAAACACTTTGAGATGCTTCTGAAATCCAACAATGAGCCAGACCAGCTGGAAATCTGCCTTTCGATGATCACTGTGGAAACGCAAACTGACCTTCCCTTTACGCAGTCAGTGTCACACACTTTCAAATGAACAGCCAGCGTCATACACCCTCATCTCCTGTAGGCAGCAGCACTGAGAACGTTGGGGGTTATCTTGTCCGAGGGCACTTTCTCCTGGGATTTATTGCTATTTTGTCTTGTCATGATATGCAGACATGCAGATAATGATATACAGACAGGCACAGACAGGCAGCTAATGAACACAGAGAACAGGACATGACCAATGAGCAGGCAGAACACTCAGGGGTGGTATCTCACTATAAAAGGCACAAAGCACTCCACTCCGCCCCTTTCCACTGATGAACATCTACAGAGTGAGTCAGGGTGTATGTACAGTATCACACCTCCTGCACGTGGCTAAGAGCTAGTATGGTTCAGTCAGACAGAGTAACCACATTTAGGTTAGCAGAGAGTCGAACTCATAGAGAACTGTGCTAACTGTGCTACTGGTTCAATAAATCAGATTGAACTAACTTCAAGCTCAGTTAAAGCTGCATCCAGTTGCAGCCTGTGTTATCCAAGAGTACATAACACGACATGTCTGCCTGCCGATTGCCAGGGAGTGATGCTGGTGGGAGCCATTAAACCAGAATGGTGCCCCTTTCCTGAAACCACAACCATACAGCGCTTCTGAAGTTGAGGTTCATGATTCCACTGCAGATCCAGAACCACTTCAACCATAACCTGCACCTATATGAAGGCATTAATGAAATACAACTCTCCAGAGTGCTTCACAGGACTGTTACCAAAGAGAATTTGACGCCAAGCCACATAAGGAGATACGAGGACAAAGGTGGGTTATAAGCAGTTTCTTAAAAGCAGAGAAAGGTGGGGAATGGAATAGACAGGGAATTCCACATCCTGGGGCCGAGTGAACTGAAGACATGGCTGCCAATAATCGTGCATATATACTGTACACGTGGAGCAAATATAGTGGTGCAACATTAAAAAAACATCCGCAGCACTGGAGTCTCATTGTGGCGTAGCTTTGGGAAAGGGATATCACACATTGAATGTTGATTCATCTTAGATTTGCTAGATTTAAAGCTTTTGCTATTTCAGTGATCAAATTCTCGGTCAAAATTGCCGTGTTTTTGCGTGGAGAGTTAATCCATAATGAATTAATGTTTGCCTGGGGGTGGGGGGTGAGGGTGGGAATAGAGAATACAGAACAACATGGTGAAATTTGTCTCAGTTGACTGTCTTAGGCAATCACTCCCACCAACTCCCTCAGGAGGTCCGTTTAATCCCACAGACCTGTTTGTCTCAAGCAGTGCTCAGACAGGCATTCAATCAATCAGTGCTGAAACTGATCACTCACGGAGACACACACACACACAATCTTTTCCGCTTCTCTCACCCACTTTCTCATTCTGCTTAATTTTTAGTTTTTCGCACATTGTTCCTCCCCAGAAGAAACGCAGTAGGTTCCAGAGGTGCAGACAGTCACACTTTCAGCGAGGCTTCGGAAGCAAAGGATCACCTCCTGCTCCCCTCCAAACAGGGATCTGGGATCTTCATTAATCACCTGAACCACTGCAGCACGTAGATGGGACATCACAGGGCGGCACGGTAGCACAGTGGTTAGCATTGTTGCTTCACAGTGCCAAGGTCCCAGGCTCGATTCCCCGCTTGGGTCACTGCCTGTGCGGTGTCTGCACGTTCTCCCCGTGTCTGTGTGGGTTTCCTCCGGGTGCTCCGGTTTCTTCCCACAAGTCCCGAAAGACATGCTTGTTAGGTGAATTGGACATTCTGAATTCTCCCTCTGTGTACCCGAACAGGCGCCGGAGTGTCGCGACTAGGGGCTTTTCCCAATAACTTCATTGCAGTGTTACTGTAAGCCTACTTGAGACAATAATAAAGATTCTTATTAGTATTAGAACACTTAGGAAAGCCAACACTTCTCCCAATAAAAGATAAACTTGCGTTTATTTGTACAATGCCTTATTTGAGGAGGAATGTAGTTGCAATAAAGGCAGTTCAGAGGAGGTTCACTGGAATGTTCTATTAATATATAAATTATTAAGCATTTTCTACATCTCATTATGAAATATTTGGTGTGTATTAAATGTATTTAATCTTATTAATGCAGTTACAGTTAGTGAACAAACGTGATTTCAATCCTGTGGCCGACTGAGATGAAGGAGGGTCAGCCATGCGGCCCACTCACGAGCCTGGGTGGCTCATCACTGTTCCAGGATAGATACGGGCCGGTTGTTTCCACTGGCGGGTGAAAGCAGAACTCGGGGGCATAGCCTCAAAATAAGGGGAAGTAGATTTAGGACTGAGTTTAGGAGGAACTTCTTCACCCAAAGGGTTGTGAATCTATGGAATTCCTTGCCCAGTAAAGCAGTTGAGGCTCCTTCATTAAATGTTTTTAAGATAAAGATAGATAGTTTTTTGAAGAATAAAGGAATAAAGGGTTATGGTGTTCGGGCGGGAAAGTGGAGCTGAGTCCACAAAAGATCAGCCATGATCTCATTGAATGGCGGAGCAGGCTCGAGGGGCCAGATGGCCTACTCCTGCTCCTAGTTCTTATGTTATCTGTGCGTAGGAACTTGATTTACCAGTGTTTTTAATATGTCTCTGCAGTCACAAAATGCCTCCACTCATACATCCAGCTCCTTGCTTCAGTTTATACAAACATCAAAACTAGGAACCGGAGTAGGCCATTCGGCCCCGCGAGCCTGCTCCGCCTCATGAAAAGATCATGGCAGATCTGATTGTGGCCTCAGCTCCACTTTCCTACCTGACTCCCTGTACACTTTGACTCCCTTGTCAATGAAAAGCCTGTTTCATTCAGCCTTGATGGCCCAGCCTCCAACACTCCCCGGGGAAGAGAATTCCACAGGCACACGAGGCCCCTGAGGGACAGTCACCACAACCAGGCTTAAGCAGTCGCCCGCAGTGAGCAATCAGCAGTAAACAGACGCACATATCAAACAATGCACAACTCAACACTGCACTGGGTTTGGAGGGGAATGCGCTTCAGATAATAAAAGCACACGCAGACTTCAATGTCTCTTGAGTAAATCGCAGATTTGTGATATGTGGTTCTGTGGGACAATGCGCCCAGAACATCCACTGGTGGTGGTGTGAAAGTTACCATGTCATATGGCAATCGCGGTCTAAGTGAAACTGTCTCAGTGATTCAGTCACCGTGGAAGTGAAGACATGTCACCGTTTGACACCGCAATTCCTATCTGAGTGAAACCATGTCACCCTAATGCCCCAAAAATGTGATTGGAAACAACAACAACTTATATTTATATAGCAACCTTGACTTAATGAAATGTCCCAAGATGTTTAACAAGAACATTATAAAACAAAATCTGACATTGAGACACACAAGGACATGGTGCCATGAGGCGGCACGGTGGCACAGTGATTAGCACTGCTGCCTCACAATTCTGACCTCTGGTGACTGTTTGTGTGGAGTTTGCACGTTCTCCCCGTGTCTGCGTGGGTTTTCTCTGGTTTCCTCCCACAGTCCAAAGAGGTGCCGGTTAGATGGGGTTCCGGGAGAGTGGGCCGAGGTGGGCCGCTCTTTCATAGGGTCACTGCAGACTCGATGGGCCGAATGGCCTCCTTCTGCACCGTAGGAATTCTATGAGATCAGGTGACAGAAGAATTGGTCAAGGACAGTGGGTTTTAATGAATGCCTTAAACTAGAGAAGAGAGGGAAGCCCAGAGCTCGGGGCCGAGGCAACCAGAGGCGTGGCAAACCAATGGTGGAGCAATTAATATCAGGGATGGGCAGAAGGCCAGAATTAGAGGAGCGCAGAGATCGCAGAGGGTTGTGTGGTTGGAGGAGATTGAGAGAGGGAGAGGAGGCCATGGAGGGTTTTGAAAACAATGGTGGGAATCTTAAAATCTAGTTGTTGCTTGACCAGGAGTCAATGTCGCTCAGGAAGCACAAGGGTGACAGGGGAATGGGACTTGCTGTGCATTAAGATGCAGGCAGAAGATGGGCTCACGTTTATGGAATTGAACCATAACAAGGTCCAACTCCACTTTTTTGTAGTATATTTATATATTTGATGTAAACCGCTTGTGTTGTTCTCTGTTCTCCGTCCGCCGCGTGCAGTAAACCATCACTGTGTTTAATAGGCTCTGCACGGGTAGAGATTCTGTTTGCCAGGTGTGACCACATCTCACTAAGTCTGGGGATTTTAGGAATATGCTAGCAAGATCCTAAGCTCCTACTACCTCTCTCCACCCACCAAGCACCCCACACCGCCCCATCAAGCCTGCACAGGACTTCCACTGGAGTTCAAAAAGGTAGGAGGTTGAGAGAGGATTTGAGGGTCAATTGTTTCACCCAGAATGCAGTGGGGATCTGGAACTTGCTGCCTAAGTTGCGCCCTTGAAGTGGTGTAACTCACAGGTATATGGACCAAGAGCTGGACTGTGGCATTAGGCTGGATAGTGCCAACTGCTGCAGGTAAGATGGGCCGAATGGCCTCTTTCGGCTACTCGAATTTCTATGGTTCTCTGATCCGTCAGAAAGAGTCCAGCCCAAAACTCCTGTCCTGTCCTCAATCAGACCAGGTAGAGTTTTTAGGGTGATGGTACTTGACAGGGAGAAGCCCAACCACGCACTTCAAGACCCTTAAAACATTCACTCCCACTGTGAATGAGAACAGACGAGGTCAGCCTAATTTGTCTGCTGTCTGATTCTCCATAAAACGGATGACATGTGGAAAGAAAGATGGAGGAAGTGCAAGGTGTATTAATAATAAAAAATATAATTAAGCCTGACTGTTTAAAAATAAATTGCAAGAGTGAGAGAAAGGAGCAATTCATCCGACTGTAATTAACCGAATGTCACAGGCAGGCTGACGCTAATCTTTCTTTTAGTAAACCCTTGTCTCTTGAGTAAATAGTGTGTTTGCACAGTTTTGGGTACACCTGGCAGTGCACCTGGCTCTAGGAACAGTCGCCATAAAGAGCAGGTATTGTGTGCATGTAATCAGGGCAGCGCCTTGCTCAACACGCCAGCACCTCTCCATCATCAGGCAGGCTGACAGGCTGAAATAAGCTACTGTAAAGCAAACAGCTCGGCAAGGTGCACCTTGGGCTCTGCTCCAATATATTTATTACTGAGCATCGAAGTACATTAGAATCACCCAGCCCTCAGGTTCTTGTCTTTATAAAGCCATTTCTGCACTTAAGCGCCGGGCTCTCCAATTGGAAGGGCGACAAACACACATGGGAACACAAGGAGGCCATTCAGCCCCTCTAGTCTGTTCTGTCATTCAGTTAAATCAAGGCTGATCTGTGTCTTAACTCCGTTCAACTGGTTTAGCTTTCTTAATATCCTTATCTGTCAAACATCGACCAATCTCAGCCTTTGGATTGACTTGGCATTTATCTTATCGCACCTTCACTGCCAATTTGTTGCTCTGTTCTTAAACGGCAATCCCTGCTGTGATGCAGACAAACGCAGGAGCCGGTTTCATATTGAGTAGTCGGACAAACAACACAGGAGCGAGTGAGTAATGTGCTTCAATGGTGCGACGTGAAGGAGGAATCTGAGTCACACTTTTGTTTCTCTTTTAGGTTCTGCTTTGAGAGCTGAACTCTGTAAGGTACACTGGGTTCAGGGGCAGGAAACATCATAAACCCATTCTTCAGAGGTCGTAGCCCCCAGAGATAAAACTGGGCTCCCAAAGCCCATCAATGTTACAGCACAGGAAGGCCATTTGGCCCATCTGAACCTGTGCTGGATCTTCAAAATAGCTATCTAATTAGTACCAATCCTCCACTCTGTCCTTATAATGATGCATTGTTTTTCTTTTTGAATCATTCATCTGTTGTACTTTTGAAAGGTACCCGTGAATCTGCTTCCTCTCAGACAGCACACTCCAGATCAGGATGCTACATCAAAATTATTTAACTTTATCTCACATTTTGACTTTTGTGCCAATTATCTTAAATCTGTATCTTCCGGTTACAGACCCTCCTGTCTAAATTCTCCTTCATAATTCTGAATCCATCCATTAAATCTCCCCTTAGCCTCCTCCGCTCCAAGGAGAACAATCCCAGTTTTCCAGTTCTTCTGCATAACAGAATTTTCACATCCCTGCCACCTTGCAGGTAATTCCTCACTGCATCTTCTCCACGGCCCTGACATCTTTCCAAAACCCCCAGACACAAATACATTTGTGAAAACTCGCAGGTTGCTGTACACGACCACTCCGCCACCCCCAGCCCCACAATTTGTTGTCAGCAGCGGATTTTGATATTGTTCGCTTGAGTCCCAAGCGTAGGACACACACACACACACACACAAACGCACACGCGTGCACACATGCGGGAAGCACGGTAGTACAGTGGTTAGTACTGTTGCTTCACAGCGCCAGGGTCCCTGGTTCAATTCCTGCTTGGGTCACTGTCTGCGGAGTTCTCCCCGTGTCTGCGTGGGTTTCCTCCGGGTACTCCGGTTTCCTCCCACAAGTCCCGAAAGACGTGCTTGTTAGGTGAATTGGACATTCTGAATTCTCCCTCTGTGTACCTGAACAGGCACCGGAATGTGGCGACTAGGGGCTTTTCACAGTAACTTCATTGCAGTGTTAATGTAAGCCAACTTGTGACACTAATAGAGATTATTATGCGCACAAAGGCACAAACACATGTACATGATGGTCAGCAGCTACGCTTGAAGCAGCAGCCAGAGGATATTTAAAATGGGATGTAGAGGGGAAATTCTGTCCCTATTTTAATATCAGTCTATATTTTCCTAGATCCAGCATCACCTTTGTCGTCATCATAATTGATGTCGGGAATGATTCTGCCGTGCAGATGGCTGGTTTATGTGAATTGTCAGTGTTGCCTGTGGCTTGGCAGATGGTTTACGAGCTGTATCTCAGCCTTGCCGGCTCTCTCACAGTGAGGACGTCAGGTTGTCAGCCTGTAGACATGGCAGCAGATTGTTGGCTTGAGCAGCTGCCTTCTCTCTCTGTCTCTCTCACCATTCTCTCTCAGTGGCTGCTCTTGTGCTCGAGAACGTCTTGACACCATTTTTGATGATGCATCTCCAGCTTGATCATGATTGCGTATCTGCTTCCCTTGTGTCAGTGTTAATGGAGCTGACCTTCATGGAGCCCTTGCGATTGACTTTGAAACAAATCCCTTGCTGCCCATATGAGCAGGCCACCTGCTGTAGCTCTCAGTACCTGTTTGGGCAGTCATGAGCCAGGCATTCTGGCAATGTGGCCTGTCCATCACAGCTGATGTGAGATTATCACAGCCTCTATACTTGGCACATCTGTATCTTCGAGGATGTTCTTCTGTCCTCACACTTGAATTTCAAGATCCATCTAAGACAGCGTGGATGAATTTGGTCTCGGGCTTTGATATGGTGCCTATAAGTTATCTAAGCTTCAGCATTATAGAGAAGCTTGCTAACCACCAGGACAGACAAACAGTTCTTGGGACTTAAACAGCCAGAAAGATCCAGAATTTGTAATTGTACATGGGTTCCCAGGTATCTGCTGCTCTTGTCCTTCTAGATGGTAGCGGTCGTGTGATTAGAAGGTGCTGTCTAAAAAAACCTTGGCGAGTTACTGCAGTGCACCTTGTAGATGGTACACACGTCTGCCACTGTGCCTCGGTGGTGGAGGGTTTGAATATTTGTGGAAGAGGGAGCAATCAAGCGGGCTGGTTTATCCTGGATGGTTTCGGGTTTCTTGAGTGTTGTTGGAGCTGCTCTCATCCTGGCAAGTGGGGAGTATTCCATCACACTCCAGACTTGGTGTGGGAAGTGGCGGGGGGGGGGGGGGGGGGGGGGGGGGGGGAATGTGCCACAAGTCCGGTCAACCAATGGTGTCAGCAGGGGGTCTGGAGGCAAGAAGTCATATGATGACGCCTCCAGGGATGAGTCCACTCAGGGTTGGCAACCCGAGTCCGATTGCCGCTAAGTGTTGCCACGGTGATGTGTCCCTGACATTTAATACATAATTCAATAATAACTATGCTGCTGTGAAGGCTGCTGCTTCGCAGGAGCTCAGTTGCCGAGAATTTCAATCCCCGTTCTTAAATCGGCTGCTCTGCTTTCATTATTGGACAGAGAGGAAGGAGCAGCAATGTTTCAACTGCACAGAGTCCCCATTAGGTCCCAGCCGATGCATTGCTTTCAGTTCTGTCTGGGCTCCACGCAACTCACGCTGGCCTTATCGGGACGGGAGGGGGGGGGGGGGGGGGGGGGGGGGGGAGAGAAGAGGGGAAAGCGGTAATTGCTCTCCTCTCCGGGCCTGCTTGCAGTTCCAGAAGTGCCCACTACGGAGTTCTGGCGCTGCTGGAGCTGGCGGGCAATCAAAGTAGCCAGTAGCTCTCGAGGGCAAGTCATCCTCCCACTGAGGGGTGGTAGTCCCACTCTCTGCTCGTCAAGGCTGCTGCCACTGTGTTATCGCCGGGGGCCTGCCTTTTTATAAGTCGCTCGGTTCATTACCAACCTTTGCAATGGAGTGGGAGGCGGGGATGATGCCCCTCCCTGTAAATTTCACCTCGTTAACTCTGCTTCCCTCGCCACAGGTGCAGCCAGACCTGCTGAGTAATGGTGGCATTTTCAACTTTTATAACTAAACTTGGATTGTATTCCCCAGGTAAGGGAAAAGGAGCAAAGGGAATTGACGTCCAGGTCAACAATGATCTGGTCGAAATGTGGAGAAGTCCCAGGGATTTCGTCTGTTCCTATATTCTTGAAACTGTTTGAAACATTGCACGCCATCACTTCACACAATTGCAAACCATTCTCCTGCCTGGTGTGGAAAGAGCATCGCCATCAAAGGACGAGTCCCCCTGTTAAAGGAGCTACATTTACTTCAACTCAAGTGAAGGAACGGCGACATATTTCCAAGTCAGGATGTGACTTGGAGGGGAACATCCAGGTGGTGGGGTTCCCACTACCTGCCGCTCTTGTCCTTCTAGATGGTAGTGGCCGTGGGTTTGGAAGGTGCTGCCTAAGGAGCCTTGGTCAGTTCTTGCAGCGCATCTGGTAGATGGTGCACACGGCTGCCGCTGTGCATTAGTGCTGGAGGGGCGAATGTTTGGGTTGCTGTCGAGCTTCTCAAGTGTTGTTGGAGCTGCACTCATCCAGGCAATTGGAACTCGCTGACTATAAGGCTTCCAGAAGTGAAGATGATCAATGATTTTGAAAGAAATTGAATAGGCATACAGGGATACAGGAACAGAGAGGGGTAAAGAAGCTGACTAGGGACTTCCCTACAGAGATCTGGCAAGGAGTCTATGGATTGAATGACCTCCTGTGCAGTTATGCCCCTATGACTTTTACAGGAAAAGTGACCCATTTAGATAAAAATTGAATTTGCTGCTGCCTCCCATGCAACAGTATCCCGACCTGAGCGATGGGGGAAGTGAAGAACACTTGGAAATTGCAAGTAGATTAAGTGAGCAGCTTCCTGCCAGTGGTCTGAAAATAATACAGTCGCATTCTTTACTGACACAAACTCCTATAGCTCTGTCGGTGTATAAATCCTCTCAGCTTCATCCACGAATCATGTCAAAAGGCAACCAGAGGCCCAGGACAGAAATTCAACTTGTAATCGTGGAGCGGTCCATCGAGAGGAGCGGCAATAAAAACTTACCTTTTAGAACATTTATCAGAAGGAAAATGGAAAGGGGGCTTCCTGATATCAAACAAGGCATTCAGTGAGCCATAAATTAAAAAGGGTTTGAGAAGAGTCATTGGGGAGGGCCGAGCTACCGGGACGTCTTCCGAGAAGAAAAAGCAGAAGTCAGGTATCCTAAAGATTGATGGTGGAGGAACAATCAACTTGTGCACACTCACCAAAGATTTAATATCAGAGAAGGAGACAATTCGGCCCATTGTGGGGGCAGCAGGGTAGCATGGTGGTTAGCATAAATGCTTCACAGCTCCAGGGTCCCAGGTTCGATTCCCGGCTGGGTCACTGTCTGTGTGGAGTCTGCACATCCTCCCCCTGTGTGCGTGGGTTTCCTCCGGGTGCTCCGGTTTCCTCCCACAGTCCAAAGATGTGCGGGTTAGGTGGATTGGCCATGCTAAATTGCCCGTAGTGTCCTAATAAAAGTAAGGTAATGGGGGGGGGTTGTTGGGTTACGGGTATAGGGTGGATACGTGGGTTTGAGTAGGGTGATCATGGCTCGGCACAACATTGAGGGCCGAAGGGCCTGTTCTGTGCTGTACTGTTCTATGTTCTATGTGTGTGCACCAGCTGTGACCCGGAAGGAGTAGAGTAAGCCAAATTTGTAATTTCTTTAAAATACCTGCGAAATCTGTGATCTGGTTTAAAAATGTTTGAAAATTGTTTTTTAAGACTTTGCATCAATTTTAAAGGGATCAATTGTGATTTTCTTGAACAATAAAAAGAATTGTTCTATGTGGCCTGGCGACGCTTGACCTGGAAGCGGTTCCAACAGGAAGGCAGTTGGGAAACAAAAACCATGTGACGAGACAGAAAGGAGAGCTACAAGCAGGTGAGCTGGGGGGGTGGAGCACACGGATGCAGTCTGAGCAGAAATGAATGCCCTCCGCGTTCAGAGTTTTTTGTGCTTAGGCCCTGTTACGACGACCATGAAGGACATGGGGCATCGTACCTGTGGGATTTGTGGAATATTAGGTTTCCCATTGAGCGAGTGGAGGCTCAGCAAGGAGGACCCATTCGGCAGGAGTTTAAAACCTGCAGCCCAGAGCCAGATCAATGTTGCTGATGGCCCCCAGACTGGAACACAAGCATTGCACGCCAGGGGCTGATTTAGCTCACTGGGCTAAATCGCTGGCTTTTAAAGCAGACCAAGCAGGCCAGCAGCATGGTTCGATTCCCGTACCAGCCTCCCCGGACAGGCGCCGGAATGTGGCGACTAGGGGCTTTTCACAGTAACTTCATTGAAGCCTACTCGTGACAATTTTAATTTCATGGCTGCGGCTGTGTTCGTTATCCAAATAAACTACAGCTTTGGCAAAGAGCTATCCAGACCCAAAACATTAGCTCTGCCTACTCTGACCACAGGTGCTGTGAGACCTACTGAGATTTTCCATTATTTTCTGCTTTTGTTTCAAATTCCGGCACCCACGGTAATTTACTTTCATCTTAGAGTTTGTATAAATCCTGGTCTTGGCGGAGTTTCTACAGGTCCTGGAGTGGGACTTGCATCTACAACCTATTGACTCAGCAAAGAGTGCTAGGCACTCAGCCAAAACTGACAACAGTGTACAACGTCTTGACTGTGGAATGAGGATAGTCTTAAATGAGCAACGGGACATGTTAGCAAGAGCTGGACACTGCTGCGAATGAAACATCAAGACACCACCCAGGGCCACATACTGTAATACAGGCTGGATCCGACAACGTGGCATATCGGAGTTAAATATCTAGGGCATAAAGAAAATCATTGCTGTTATGGGGTAGAATCTCAAAACATCCTACCCCTTACATTCAAAACTGCCATTAAAACAACAAACTAACTGATCACTGACCAAATCTAGAGTAACCTCCAATCTCAATGGCAAAGCCATCTCTCAACTGAGACCTTAAACCAAGACCATCCCAGGAAAAAGGTTATCTCCGGAATAGCAGAACACCCAACAGTGAGAGTAATATTCAACCTTGAGAAGTGTTCAGGAAAAAATTAGTTTAAAATAGAATCTAAGAGCAAAGAATCAAAAATAAACTGGCACAACACGATTTAAAAATAAGTCTAAACTCATAATTCTACATACTCGGGATAACTCATACCAGGCAATCTAAAAAGAAACCTTCTTCTGTAAATAAAACACGGTCAAACACCGTCATAAATAACT
Organism: Scyliorhinus canicula; assembly: GCF_902713615.1. Taxonomy (NCBI): domain Eukaryota; kingdom Metazoa; phylum Chordata; class Chondrichthyes; order Carcharhiniformes; family Scyliorhinidae; genus Scyliorhinus; species Scyliorhinus canicula. The sequence continues at coordinate 2,457,387 of NC_052167.1, forward strand.
TCAAACTGTACAGGCGTCGGAAATAACCAGTACGTTGAAAGATCAAATGACAAGGTCAAAATTTAATTCGGGTTATTGTGAGTGCTGGTGACTAGGTTTTGCAATACAGTTAAGAATGGTCCATGCAACAACAAACAACAAAAGAAAGAGCCCGGTAAATTAGTCCCAATAAAATATAAATTGTATATGAAACTGGTTTAAGTGACCACCTCTCCACCGTATACATTTCAGATTTGACTTTCGCCTCAATGTCAGAAGGTCATGGAACCATACCCATTCCACAGACAAGAGCACATCATTTAGGCTGATGCTCCAGCGCAGTACTGAGGGAGTGTTGCACTGAGGCTGGTTTAGCACAGGGCTAAAGAGCTGGCTTTTAAAGCAGACCAAGGCAGGCCAGCAGCACGGTTCAATTCCCGTACCAGCCTCCCCGAACAGGCGGCAGAATGTGGCAACCAGGGGCTTGGATTGGATTGGATTGGATTTGTTTATTGTCACGTGTACCGAGGTACAGTGAAAAGTATTTTTCTGCAAGCAGCTCAACAGATCATTCAGTACATGGGAAGAAAAGGGAATTGAACAGAATTCAAGAAAATACATGAGAATACATAATAGGGCAACACACGATATACAATGTAACTACATAAGCATTGGCATCGGATGAAGCAGACAGGGTGTAGTGTTAATGAGGACAGTCCATAAAAGGGTCATTTAGGAGTCTGGTGACAGTGGGGAAGAAGCTGTTTTTGAGTCTGTTCGTCCGTGTTCTCAGACTTCTGAATCTCCTGCCCGATGGAAGAAGTTGGAAAAGTGAGTAAGCCGGGTGGGAGGGATCCTTGATTATGCTGCCTGCTTTCCCCCGGCAGCGGGAGGTGTAGATGGAATCAACGGATGGGAGGCAGGTTCGTGTGATGGACTGGGCGGTATTCACGACTCTCTGAAGTTCCTTGCGGTCCTGGGCCGAGCAGTTGCCATACCAGGCTGTGATGCAGCCCGAGAGGATGCTCTCTATAGTGCATCTGTAAAAGTTGGTAAGGGTTAATGTGGACATGCCAAATTTCCTTAGTTTCCTGAGGAAGTAAAGGCGCTGTTGTGCTTTCTTGGTGATAGCGTCGACATGAGTGGACCAGGATAGATTTTTGGTGATGTGCACCCCTAGGAATTTGAAACTGCTCACCATCTCTACCTCGGCTCCGTTGATGCTGACAGGGGTGTGTACAGTACTATGCTTCCTGAAGTCGATGACCAGCTCTTTAGTTTTGCTGGCATTAAGGGAGAGATTGTTGTCGTTGCACCACTCCACTAAGTTCTCTATCTCCCTCCTGTATTCAGACTCGCCGTTGTTCGAGATCCGGCCCACTATGGTCGTATCGTCAGCAAACTTGTAGATGGAGTTGGAACCAAGTTTTGCCATGCAGTCGTGTGTGTACAGGGAGTAGAGTAGGGGGCTAAGTACGCAGCCTTGTGGGGCACCGGTGTTGAGGACTATTGTGGAGGAGGTGTTGGTGTTCATTCTTACTGACTATGGTCTGTTGGTCAGAAAGTCAAGGATCCAGTTGCAGAGTGGAGAGCCAAGTCCTAGGTTTTGGAGCTTTGATATGAGCTTGGCTGGGATTATGGTGTTGAAGGCGGAGCTGTAGTCAATAAATAAGAGTCTGATGTAGGAGTCCTTGTTTTCGAGATGTTCTAGGGATGAGTGTAGGGCCAGGGAAATGGCGTCTGATGTGGACCGGTTGCGACGGTATGCGAATTGAAGTGGGTCAAGGCGTTCCGGGAGTATGGAGGTGATGCGCTTCATGATCAGCCTCTCAAAGCACTTCATTACAACTGACGTCAGGGCCACCGGGCGGTAGTCATTGAGGCACGTTGCCTGGTTCTTCTTTGGTACCGGTATGATGGTGGTCTTCTTGAAGCAGGTGGGGACCTCGGAGTGGAGTAGGGATAGGTTAAAGATGTCTGTGAAAACCTCTGCCAGCTGGTCCGCGCAGGTTCTGAGTGCACGACCAGGGATCCCGTCCGGGCCCATCGCCTTCCGTGGGTTCACTTTCAGGAAGGCCGATCTGACTTCGGAAACTGTGATGGTGGGTATGGGTGAATTATGGGTTGCTGGGGCACTCGATAGCGGGTTGTTGGTTACCTGCTCAAACCGAGCATAGAATGCGTTAAGTTCATCGGGGAGGGGTGCACTGCTGCCAGAGATACTGCTCGGCTTCGCTTTATAGCCCGTTATGTTGCTTAGTCCTTGCCACAACCGCCGAGAGTCTGCCTGTGACTCTAGCTTAATTTGATATTCTCTCTTGGCATCTCGGATGGCTTTGCGGAGGTCGTACCTGGATTTCTTGTATAGGACAGGGTCGTCTGCCTTGAACGCCTCAGATCTGTCCTTCAGTAGGGAGTCAATCTCGCGGTTGAGCCATGGTTTCCGGTTGGGGAACGTACGTACTGCTTTCTTTGGCACGCAGTCGTCCACACATTTGCTGATGAAATCTGTGACGGTGGTGACATACTCATTTAAGTTAGTTGCTGAGTTCTTAAATATGGACCAGTCCACTGTCTCCAAGCAGTCACGTAAGAGCTCTTCTGTCTCCTCAGACCAGCGCACCACAACCTTCTTAGCTGGATTCTCCCGCTTGAGTTTCTGCTTGTAAGCCGGGAGAAGGAGCACAGTCTTATGGTCTGATTTCCCAAAGTGCGGTCGGGGGATGGAACGGTAGGCGCCCTTGATTTTTGAGTAGCAGTGGTCAAGAGTGTTGTCGCCCCGGGTGGTACAGGAGATGTGCCTGTGGAATTTTGGCAGTACACTCTTGAGATTGGCTTTGTTGAAGTCTCCGGCCACAATGAACAGGGCCTCCGGGTGTTCTGTTTCATGGTTGTTTATGACTGTGTACAGTTCATCCAGCGCCTTCCTCACTTCTGCCTGGGGTGGGATGTAGACCGCTGTGATAATGGCTGAAGTGAACTCATGTGGAAGATAGTATGGGCGGCACTTTACGGTCAGGTATTCCAGGTCTGGGGAGCAGTAGGTCGCCAGGGTCACCACATCCAAGCACCAGGAGGAGTTGATGAGGAGGCAAACCCCTCCACCCTTCGCTTTGCCTGAAGATGCCGTGCGGTCCGCCCGGTGAATAGAGAAGCCTTCAGGTTGTATGGCACAGTCCAGTGAGGCGGGGGTGAGCCATGTCTCTGTGAAACAGAGCACACAGCAGTCTCTTACTTCCCTCTAAGAGGTAAGTCTGGCGTTAAGTTCATCCAGCTTGTTTTCAATCGCTTGGACGTTTGCTAGGAGTATGCTGGGGAGAGGGGTCTTGAAACCGCGTTCCTTCAGTCTAACCTGCAGACCGCTGCGTTTCCCTCGCTATCTCGGTCGGCGGCTGCTGCTGGATGATCCTGGGATCCGATGGGAGACGTCAGCCCTTGTGGAAGGTAGGTGGTTGCGTCTGGCAGGGTCCAGGGCGTTGGCGGGGTCCAGGGCGCTAGCGAGGTCCAGGGCGCTGTTTACATTTCCGGGGTCGCGTCTGGCAGGGCCCCGGGCGCTGGTTGAGGTAGAGGGGTTGCTGGGGGGGTGAGTCTGCGATCCGGATGGGTCCCGGCGTTCTGCGGGCGCGGGAATACCTTGCAGCATGTTCGGGTCCTCGCGCGCGGTCTCCGTTGTTTTTGGGGTCCTGGGTCGTGGGCAGGGGCTTCCTGGGGCAGATTGGGCTAGGTCCCATGGTCTGTTCCCTTCCTGGGCGCTCCTGGGGTCGGATCTTGAAGTCGGCACGGTGGGGCCTCCATGTGGATTTTTCTTTCTTCCATCACCAGGTAGGTCGGGTTGCTGGGCGGGGCCTCTCCGGGTCGGGTCGCTGGGCGGGCCTTTCCGGGTCGGCTCGCTGGGCGGGGCCTCTCCGGGTCGGGTCGCTGGGCGGGTCTCTCGGCGTCGCGTTGAGCCGTGTCTTGCCGTCGGGGGTCGGGTCGGGAGCTCCGGGGACAAGGCCGGGCGATCCGGGGGCTTGCGTCGGTTGTTAGGCCGGGTTTGGAGCTCCGAAGCCCGGGTCGGCTCCAAATCGAGGTCGGGGCTTCACTTCCGGTTTGGACCCGATCTTCTTCACGGGCTTTTCACGGTAACTTCATTTGAAACCTACTTGTGACAATAAGTATTTTCATTTTTTTTCATTTTTCATTGTTGAAGGTGCCTTCTTTCAGACATTAATAAGATGCCCCATTTGCTCCACGAGTTGGACATAAAGGGTGAGATCTTCCAGCTGTTCAGGCCAGTTAGAACATAGAACATAGAACAGTACAGCACAGAACAGGCCCTTCGGCCCTCAATGTTGTGCCGAGCCATGATCACCCTACTCAAACCCACGTATCCACCCTATACCCGTAACCCAACAACCCCCTTAGCCTTACTTTTATTAGAGCACTACGGGCAATTTAGCATGGCCAATCCACCTAACCCGCACATCTTTGGACTGTGGGAGGAAACCGGAGCACCCGGAGGAAACCCACGCACACAGGGGGAGGACGTGCAGACTCCACACAGACAGTGACCCATCCGGGAATCGAACCTGGGACCCTGGAGCTGTGAAGCATTTATGCTAACCACCATGCTACCCTGCTGCCCCAGTCTGCAGTAAAGCCTTTGACAAGGTCCCTCATGGCAGACTGGTACAAAAGGTGAAGTCACACAGGATCAGAGGTGAGCTGGCAAGATGGATACAGAACTGGCTCGGTCATAGAAGGCAGAGAGTAGCAATGGAAGGGTCCTTTTCTGATTGGAGGGCTGTGACTAGTGATGTTCCGCAGGGATCAGTGCTGGGACCTTTGCTCTTCGTAGTATATATAAATGATTTGGAGGAAAATATAACTGGTCTGATTAGTAAGTTTGCTGACGACACAAAGGTTGGTGGAATTGCGGATAGTGATGAGGACTGTCGGAGGATACAGCAGGATTTAGATCGTTTGGAGACTTGGGCGGCGAGATGGCAGATGGAGTTTAATCCGGACAAATGTGAGGTAATGCATTTTGGAAGGTCTAATGTAGGTAGGGAATATACAGTGAATGGTAGAACCCTCAAGAGTATTGACAGTCAGAGAGATCTAGGTGTACAGGTCCACGGGTCACTGAAAGGGGCAACACAGGTGGAGAAGGTAGTCAAGAAGGCATAAAGCATGCTTGCCTTCATTGGCCGGGGCATTGAGTATAAAAATTGGCAAGTCATGTTGCAACTGTATAGAACCTTAGTTAGGCCACACTTGGAGTATAGTGTTCAATTCTGGTCGCCAAACTACCAGAAGGATGGAGGGGCTTTAGAGAGGGTGCAGAAGAGATTTACCAGGATGTTGCCTGGTATGGAGGGCATTAGCTATGAGGAGAGGTTGAATAAAATTGGTTTGTCCTCACTGGAACGACGGAGGTTGAGGGGCGAGTTGATAGAGGTCTACAAAATTATGAGGGGCATAGACAGAGTGAAAAGTCAGGGATTTTTCTCCAGGGTAGAGGGGTCAATTACTAGGGGGCATAGGTTTAAGGTGCGAGGAGCAAGGTTCAGAGTAGATGTACAAGTTTTTTTACACAGAGGGTAGTGAGTGCCTGGAACTCGCTGCCGGAGGAGGTGGTGGAAGCAGGGACGATAGTGACATTTAAGGGGCATCTTGACAAATATATGAATAGGATGGGAATAGAGGGATACAGACCCCGGAAGTGTAGAAGAATTTAGTTTAGAGGGGCAGCATGGTCGGCACAGCTTGGAGGGCCGAAGGGCCTGTTCCTGTGCTGTACTTTTCTTTGTTCTTTTGTTCTTTCAGTCCCGCAGTTGGGGTTCCCCTCGCTACGGGTGGTGGATTTAATGGGAAATCCCACGGACAGTGACTGGACAACAACTGCCCACCCCTCCTGCGGCCACCACTGAGAAACACTTCCCGGTGAGGCCAGGGAATCTCGCCCAAGAGTTCCCGTGCCACAGTTTGAGCATTAGAGTTCTCCTGCTGTGCATATCATTGTGTATCTTTTAACCAATATTGATAAACGCAGATCATCTGGTTATTAATTCCATTAGTGTTTAGTTGTTCTATTTTCTGCATTACAGAAGCAAGGACCATGAAATGCTTTAGCATAGAGGTTGAGTAGACTGGGACTGTACTCGTTAGAATTTAGAAGGATGCGGGGGGGATCTTATAAAAACATATAAAATTATGAAGGGAATAGATAGGATAGATGCGGGCAGGTTGTTTCCACTGGCGGGTGAAAGCAGAACTAGGGGGCATAGCCTCAAAATAAGGGGAAGTAGATTTACTACTGAGTTTAGGAGGAACTTCTTCACCCAAAGGGTTGTGAATCTATGGAATTCCTTGCCCAGTGAAGCAGTTGAGGCTCCTTCATTAAATGTTTTTAAGGTAAAGATAGATAGTTTTTTGAAGAATAAAGGGATTAAGGGTTGTGGTGTTCGGGCCGGAAAGTGGAGCTGAGTCCACAAAAGATCAGCCATGATCTCATTGAACGGCGGAGCAGGCTCGAGGGGCCAGATGGCCTACTCCTGCTCCTAGTTCTTATATTCTTATGAGTCTAAACAATACATATTTTCCAAATGTTTGCAAAACAGTTAATCACTAAAGTTTCAGCAGACACTACCTCTGGCACCTTTGACTTAGAAGACTTGCTGTGTCTCGGGATGTGTGAGGCAGACGAAGCTCGTGCTTACATCTGGTGGCTAGCCTAAATCTATAGCTTGAGGGGTCCCTTTCTGCATCAAGCATGGTTGACCAGGAGTCTCTCCTGCTCTTACCGCTTGCAATGATATTCAAGTTGTTTGGCCCTGTTATGAACACACCTTCTGTGGCCGTCAAGCCCTGCAGCGGGACCCGAACCCTGGAGCTTCTGGGTCAATATAGGGATGCTACCCAAGGCTGGGCCTCCTTCCCTGACACTTTGAAATACCACAAATTGGCCCAATGGGCTTATTGCGACCAGATTGATCACTCAAAATTTGTGGAATCATAGAAACTTTGTTAAGTGATCCTGGAGTGGGTCTTTTCCATCCTGGGTAGCTCTGATATGCCCTTCTTAGATTTCTATAGCCGTGTTGAGTAATACACAGACATCTCTGCTTCACCAGCCATGTGTTCCTCGGCAGTGCGCCGTTGCTGGAGGTGTAATTCTCCGTTCCTGCTGCTGGCCAATGGGATTTCCCATTGTAGCCACCGCACGCTGCCGGGAATCCCGCAGGCGGGCGTGCGCAGCCGGCGGAACGTAGAATCCCGCCGGCGGAGAATTCACAAACAGTCCTGTCTTATAAGAGTTGGCAGACAAGCTGATTAAAGTCTCTTTCTCGGATACTAGGCATAGAATTCCCCTGTTCTAAACTCTGTTGGTCCTCATTAATTTACAGTAATGGTTACAATTATTTACCCCTTAGTGTGATTATCACCAGGCATCAGCTAGTAGGCATCACACCGCAATCACTGTGAGGAAACCTAAACTAAATGAAAATGTCAACTAAAATTAACATAATCCAGTTTACTTTGAAGCCAATAATCTAATATTCGGACTCCGATGATGCTCATAATCATTGATAATTTCACTGCAGTGGAATAACTGTACCCCTCAATTAGATTAATGCCTTGAAATCAATCCCAAGTATCCATGATTCTCTTTATAAACCTTCAGAACCCCTCGAGTAGATTACCGGCTTGCAATCACTACCAGGAATCTACTGCTCCATGCAGGCAAAGCCTTTATTGCATTTGGTATCTGAATCTGTCGATGATGTTCACAAAAGTCATGTGGGGAAAAAACCCACATGACGGTGAGTTGTTGTCTGGCGGCTGGATATTCTGAAAGAGTACCCTACCCCGGCCCATTCCCCTATGCTATCCCTGCAACCCCACCCAACCTGCACATCCCTGGACACTAAAGGGACAATTTAGCATGGCCAATCCACTAAACCTGCACATCTTTAACCTGCGGGAGGAAACCGGAGCACCCGGAGGAAACCCACGCAGACACGGGGAGAACGTGTAGACTCCATGCAGACAGACATCCAAGGCCGGGATTGAACCCATATCCCTGGCACTGTGAGGTAGCAATGCTAACCACTGTGCCGGCTGTCTAACCTTAATGTAACAGGGTGGGTAAAGGAGAGCCGGTAGTTGTAGTGTATTTGGAATTCAAAAAGTCTTCAGATAAGGTGCTGCATAAAAGGTATTGTACATGATAAGGGTTCTTGGTGTTGGGGGGGAGCGGGGGGGGGGGGGGGGGGGGGGGGGGGCGATATAACAGCATGGATTGACTAACTAACAGGAAACAGAGTGGGGATAAATGGGACATTTTCAGGATGGCAAACTGTAACTAGAGGTGTGTCACAGGGATCAGTGCTGGGACCTCAACTATTTATAATAATAACAAAAAGAGAAAATACTGGATAACGCAACAGATCTGGCAGCACCTGTGGGGAGAAACAGATCTAAATGATTCTCCTATATTAATCAATTGGATGAAGGGACCAATTGTATTGTCTCCAAATTTGCTGATTGAATTGGATTGGATTTGTTTATTGTCACGTGTACCGCGATACAGTGAAAAGTATTTTTCTGCGAGCAGCTCAACAGATCATTAAGTACATGGGAAGAAAAGGGAATAAAATAAAATACATAATAGGGCAACACAAGGTATAAAAGAGAGAGGTTAGTATTAATGTTAGTCTTAGAATTAAATTTTAAAAGATTAAAACGAGTATAGATTAAGTAAAAAGTGGATCTGTTGGGGAGAGCTCGCAGAGAGTCGCCTCGCTCCGGCTCCATCTTCTGTTTTTTGATATGGAGGTAGGTAGGAACAGTCTGACAGGTTAAGCGAGGAGGCAAACATTTGGCAGATGGATTATAACGTGGGAAAATGTGAGGGTGTCCACTTTGGCAGTAAGATTAGAAAAGCAGAATATAATTTAAATGGAGAGGGATTACAGAATGATACGGTACAGAGAGACCTGGTTGTCCTTGTGCATGAATCACAAAAAATCCAGCATGAAAATCCAGCAGATGAAAATGAAATGAAAATCGCTCATTGTCACGAGTAGACTTCAATGAAGTTACTGTGAAAAGCCTAAGTCGCCATGAGAATGAGAGATAATTGTATAAGAATGAGAGATAATTGTATTGAAAAATATAAAGTTCTGTAGGGATATAAGGATGCTGGGTACAGGATGGATGCTGAGATGCTGTTTCCCTTTATGGATCAATCTCGAACTAGAGGGCACAGTTTAAAAATAAGTGAACTACTATTTGAGATGGCAGAGGGTCGCTAGTCTCTGGAATTCTGGATATTCAGGGGCTGGTTTAGCTCACTGAGCTAAATCGCTGGCTTTTAAAGCAGACCAAGCAGGCCAGCAGCATGGTTCGATTCCCATACCAGCCTCCCCGGACAGGCGCCGGAATGTGGTGACTAGGGGCTTTTCACAGTAACTTCATTGAAGCCTACTCGTGACAATAAGCGATTTTCATTTTCATTTTCATTTCATTATTGAATATATTCAAGTTAAACATATTTTTGACTGACAAGGGAGTCAGAGGTTGGCGGGTTGGGAGTTCGGCAGGAAAGTGGAGTTGAGGCCACAATCAAATTAGCCATGATGTTATTGAATGGCCGAGCAGGCTCGAGGGGCTGAATGGCCTACTCCTGCTCCTGATGTGTCCGGAGGAGGTGTGAATTGCAGAATAATGAACAGCTGCCAACTAAAATCAAAAACATGGAGAAACAAGATTAGGGATGGACTATACAGAGAAAGGGAGACAAAACCAAGCACAAATTATATCATTGCGTGGCTGACTGGTTGGGTCCATACTTTCGTCAAGAACAACTTGAGAGGCTATAATATCCCGCGTGAGGCTTATGTGGTAGGAATGCTCGTCTTCCCCGTGCTCCCTGATGTGTACATGTTCCCCCGCTAGGAGCGGGGTATCTCAATTACCCCGAATATGTGTACTGAGCGCAATTCTGGTTGCCACATTATAGGAAGGATGTGATTGCACTGGAGGGGGTGCAGAGGAGATTCACCAGGATTTTTCCTGGGATGGAGCATTTCAGTTATAGAACATAGAACATAGAACACTGCAGCGCAGTACGGGCCCTTCGGCCCTCGATGTTGCGCCGACCTGTGAAACCATCTGAAGCCTATCTGACCTACACTATTCCATTTTCATCCATATGTCTATCCAGTCACCACTTAAATACCCTTAAAGTTGGCGAGTCTACTACTATTGCAGGCAGGGCGTTCCACACCCCTACTACTCTCTGAGTAAAGAAACTGCCTCTGACATCTGTCCTATATCTCTCACCCCTCAATTTAAAGCTATGTCCCCTCGTATTGGTCATCACCATCCGAGGAAAAAGACTCTCACTGTCCACCCTATCTAACCCTCTGACTATCTTATATGTCTCTATTAAGTCACCTCTCAGCCTTCTCCTCTCTAACAAAAACAACCTCAATTCCCTGAGCCTTTCCTCGTAAGACCTTCCATCCATTCCAGGCAACATCCTAGTAAATCTCCTCTGAACCCTTTCCAAAGCTTCCACATCCTTCCTATAATGTGGTGACCAGAACTGCACGCAGTACTCCAGGTGTGGCCGCACCAGAGTTATGTACAGCTGCAGCATGATCTTGTGGCTCCGAAACTCAATCCCCCTGCTTATAAAGGCTAGCACACCATATGCCTTCTTAACAGCCCTATTAACCTGGGTGGCAACTTTCAGGGATTTATGTACCTGGATGCCGAGATCTCTCTGTTCATCTACACTACCAAGAATCTTGCCATTAGCCCAGTACTCTGCATTCCTGTTACTCCTTCCAAAGTGAACCACCTCACACTTTTCCGCATTAAACTCCATCTGCCACCTCTCAGCCCAGCTCTGCAGCTTATCTATGTCCCTCTGTATCCTATAACATCCTTCAGCACTATCCACAACTCCACCGACCTTCGTGTCATCTGCAAATTTACTAACCCATCCTTCTACACCCTCTTCCAGGTCATTTATAAAAATGACAAACAGCAGTGGCCCCAAAACAGATCCTTGCGGTACACCACTAGTAACTGAACTCCAGGATGAACATTTGCCATCAACCACCACCCTCTGTCTTCTTTCAGCTAGCCAATTACTGATCCAAACCGCTAAATCACCTTCAATTCCATACTTCCTTATTTTCTGCAATAGCCTACCGTGGGGAACCTTATCAAACGCCTTACTGAAATCCATATACACCACATCAACAGCTTTACCCTGATCCACCTGTTTGGTCACCTTCTCAAAAAACTCAATAAGGTTTATGAGACATGACCTACCCTTCACAAAACCGTGTTGAGTATCGCTAATCAACTTGTTCTTTTCAAGATGATTATAAACCCTATCTCTTATAACCTTTTCCAACATTTTACCCACAACCGAAGTAAGGCTCACAGGTCTATAATTACCAGGGTTGTCTCTACTCCCCTTCTTGAACAAGGGGACAACATTTGCTATCCTCCAGTCTTCCGGCACTATTCCTGTCAACAAAGACGACATAAAGATCAAGGACAAAGGCTCAGCAATCTCCTCCCTGGCTTCCCAGAGAATCCTAGGATAAATCCCATCTGGCCCAGGGGACTTGTCTATTTTGACATTTTCTAAAATTGCTAACATCTCCTCCTTTTGAACCTCAATTCCATCTAGCCTGGTCGACTGAACCTGAGTGTTCTCCTCAACAACATTGTCTTTCTCCAGTGTAAACACTGACGAAAAATATCCATTTAATGCTTCCCCTATCTCCTCTGATTCCACACACAACTTTCCACTACTATCCTTGATTGGCCCTAATCTTACTCGAGTCATTCTTTTGTTCCTGATATACCTATAGAAAGCCTTAGGGTTCTCCTTGATCCTATCCGCCAACGACTTTTCGTGTCCTCTCCTCGCTCTTCTTAACTCTCCCTTTAGGTCCTTCCTGGCTAACTTGTAACTCTCAAGTGCCCTAACTGAGCCTTCATGTCTCATCCTAACATAAGCCTTCTTCTTCCTCTTGACAAGTGCTTCAACTTCCTTAGTAAACCACGGCTCCCTTGCTCGACAACTTCCTCCCTGCCTGACAGGTACATACTTATCAAGGACACGCAGTAGCTGTTCCTTGAAAAAGCTCCACATTTCGATTGTACCCATCCCCTGCAGTTTCCTTCCCCATCCTATACCTCCTAAATCTTGCCGAATAGCATCATAATTGCCTTTCCCCCAGCTATAATTCTTGCCTTGCGGTATATACCTATCCCTGCCCATTGCTAAAGTAAACATAACCGAGTTGTGATCACTATCACCAAAGTGCTCACCTACATCTAAATCTAACACCTGGCCGGGTTCATTACCCAGTACCAAATCCAATGTGGCCTCGCCCCTTGTTGGCCTGTCAACATACTGTGTCAGAAAACCCTCCTGCACACACTGCACAAAAACTGACCCATTATGTAGAGAGGTTGGACAGGCTTGGGTTGGCGCAGAAAAGACTGAGGGGCGAACACAAGATTATGAGGGGCATGGACAGGGTGGATAGGGAGCAGCTGTTCCCCTTAGTTGAAGGGTCAGTCACGAGGGGACACAAGTTCAAGGAGAGGGGCAGGAGGTTTAGGGGGAATTTGAGGAAAAAGCATTTCTACCCAGAAGGTGGTGACGGTCTGGAGTGCACTGAAATGAAAATCGCTTATTGTCACAAGTAGGCGTCAATGAAGTTACTGTGAAAAGCCCCTAGTCACCACATTCCGGTGCTGTTCGGGGAGGCTGGTACGGGAATTGAACTGTGCTGCTGGCCTCCCTTGATCTGCTTTCAAAGCCAGCGATTTAGCCCTGTGCTAAACTGCCGAGGAGGGTGGTAGAGGCGGGTTGCACATCCTTTCAAAAGTACCTGGATGAGCACATGGCACGTCACAATATTAAAAGCTATGGGCAAAGTGCTGGTAAATGAGATTAGGTAGGTAGGTCAGATGTTTTCATGCGTCGGTGCAGACTGGATGGGCCAAAGGGCCTTTTCTGCACTGTATTATTCTGCCATTCTGAGAGAATATAATATTGGCCAGTAAGGCACCGACCAATGAAGTACCCGGTAGGGATCTACCAGAGAGTGTAAATATATTGTTTATAAATAAAACCTTCTGACTTGGTATGGACTCCCGCGTCCTTGTTAAAGAGGCTTTCTCTATTTCTCCAATGTGTGGATACCTTGTTTTGAATAACACAGTTTGCAAATCCCGCAATACTGATACAAAGAAAAAATACTGCGACTATTGGAAATCTGAAAACAAAAACAGAAAATGCTGGAAATGCTCAGTGGGTCTGACAGCCTCCATAGAGTGAGAAACATTTCAGATTGTTGACTTTACATCAATATTGATCCTGTGCTGCTGGCTCAGAAACCTGAGATCAGAGAGAAGTAAATGGAGATTACGGAGCGCTTTCTCTGAAACACTTACACTTTACATTAAAAAAGGGAATCAGACCATAACGTATCAAAGTGCTTCGTGTGCAATCAGTTACATTGAAGTCCAGCATTTTTTTATAAGGAAAGATCCCATAAATAGCAATAAGATGAGCCATCAGGCCAGGGCAGCATGATGACACAGTCGTTAGCACTGCTGCCTCACGGCACCGAGGTCCCAGGTTCGATCCTGGGCCACTGTCCGTGTGGAGTTTGCACATTCTCCCCGTGTCTGCGTGGGTTTCACCCCCTCAACCCAAAGATGTGCAGGCTAGGCTGATTGGCCACGCTAAATTGCAGCTCAATTGGAAAAAGTTAATTACGTACTCAAAAAAAATTTTTTAAAATAAAAAGTTGAGCCACCAGGTCATCTGTTTTTTATTGGTGGTTTTTGTTGAGGGAAGAATGTTGGCTCGGTCATTCCCCTATGAGCAACACCACTGAGCCTTTATAATCACAAAATTATACAGCATGGACCATCATAAACATGGTAAGAATTCTAAGAGTAGCTCTTGGCAAGGGCTACTTGTCCAGCTCCACTCCCCCGCCTTATTCTCATGGCCCAAATCACCACAGAACATACAATGGGACTGAGGCTCAATGCTTCATCCGAGAACAGCGCCTGCAGCACTGGAGTATCCCCTCAATGGCGCAGCATCGGCCTAGGCCAGAGGGGAGGCCCATCCCAGAGTGAGACGTGAACCAACCATCATCTAAAGCTTTCTCACTAAGCGTCGTCAGCTGAACCCAAGCTGGCACTCCGTTTGAAAGCAGTGATTTAGGGCAGAAAAATTAATATGTTTTCAATCGCAAACTCACCATGACGGTTGCAATGCTTGCTAAAAGCTTTACTTAATTTGCTTACATAACGTTAATTAAATTTCGCAAATAATGAATTCACTGTGAAGTGGTTTGGGAGGCGCAGAAGATTCGATCGGGTGCCGCATAATGCAAAATCTTCTGCTCGATTCCTTTTCTTTCTTAATTTTTTGCTTTTAAAATCACATTCAGCGTGCCTCGTTAATTGATGCGTGCAATATCTGAAGAATATAACTTTTAAACCCTGAAGACGTGCGCAGCACTCAGAATCATTTTCTTGCCGCATTCATTTTATTTTGCACGTCATTTGATTCATAATTTTAGTTTTGTGCTGCTCCAGGTGAGGTAAGCGGAACGCGTTCAGCAAACTGTCAGCACCAAGCACCTGGGACAAGGCACGGCACAGATTTAGGTATAATTCCCGCCATTCTGCCCCTATCAATTGCTTTGAAATTAGCCCCTTCGAACAATAGTGTGTGAGCAGCTAAGGGGTGGATTTGGGTTTGTGCAGTGGTAGGAAATGAGACGTTATGAACCAGCTGATCTTCTTTACTATTGATGTTGGTGCAGACTTGATGGGCTGAATGGCCTCCTTTCACACTATAGGGATTCTATGATTCAATGGTGATGTCATGAGCTTCTCAGTTGTTTTAATGCAGTCTCTGACACAAATTAAATAATATCTGCAGCCTGATGCTTCAAAAACGTAATCTCATGGTAAACGTTTGCATAAAATGAATCCTAACGCGTTTGTCCTACCATCTGGTAGCACACGTGGTTAGCACTGTGGCTTCACAGCGCCAGGTTCCCAGGTTCGATTCCCCGCTGGGTCACTGTCTGTGTGGAGTCTGCACGTTCTCCCCGTGTCTGAGTGGGTTTCCTCCGAGTGCTCCGGTTTCCTCCCACAGTCCCAAAGATGTGCAGGTTAAGTGGTTTGGCCATGATAAATTGCCCTTAGTGTCCAAAAAGGTTAGGAGGGGATATTGGGGTTATGGGGATAGGGTGGGAGTCAGGGCTTAAGTGGGTCGGTGCAGACTCAATAGGCTGAATGGCCTCCTTCTGCACTGTATGTTCCATGTTCATCCGTGTTCATTTTCCATGTTGGATGCCTACGCCGTTGTCAGAGACTCAGCTTGTTCCGTCACTTTGTTGGTGTCCTGATTGTGTATTTAACAACTAGTTGTATATTTTACCTGTTTGATTTGCCTCATAGCAATGCAGAGATGACACTAATTTTCGAAGTGTGCAAAAGGTTTATTTATAGTGCCTTAGCGTATCTCTGAAATTACAAAATGCCTGCACTCCCAACTCCAGTTTCTATGTCTTTCTGTGACGTCTGTTAACGTCACATCTGAGTCAACCACCAGGCTTTACCAGCCAAGTGTGGTGAACATAGCTCAGTTCCCAGATTAACATAATCAAACACAGATCAATCAAACCATTGACCATTACAGTCCTGACCAACATTCCTCCTTCAACCAGCAATGTCTCGCCATTTCACTTCACTCATATTTGTGGGGTCTTGCTGTTCATATAATTTTCCCATTTAACAGTAGTCACCGCACATTGAAGTAACATTTTGTAACCTGTGATGTGTTTTGAGATCTTTGGGAGATTGGATGCGATGATGTTTACGTACAAACCATTTCTGCCCTTTTTCTCATATCTTTGTCACTCATCCGTTTGCTAGTCCCCCCGTTTGGTCGAGACTACGTTATACTACTATTGGCCCGCACGCATCATCTCAAACAATAAAATAAAAGTACTACGAATGCTGAAAATCCAAAATAAAAACAGGAGGTGCTGGACACACTCAGCAGGTCTGCCAACATCTGCGGAGTGAGAAATAGAATTAATGTTTCAAGTCGAATATAACTCTTCAGAATTTACACCAAATCAGGAGGGAAATGGAAAGCAACGAAGGTGAACAAGATAAAAGAGACAAATGGAAATTCTGTCAGAGAAAAACAGAATTTTGTCAAGGTAGGCATTCCTGGAGTAGAAGTGGCAGTGAATTTAAATGCCAAAACAAAAGCAAAATACTCCTGTTCACACAAAGCAGGAAAAGGCAACTGCCCATCAGCCTCCTCTTCATCATCAGCAAAGTGATAGAAGATGTAATTGACAGCACTGACAAGCTGCTCAGCAATAACCTGCTCATGGACGTGCAGTTTGGGTTCCGCCAGGGTCACTCAGCTCCTGACCTCATTACAACCTTGGTTCCAAAATGGACAAAAGAGCTGAACTCAAGATGTGGGGTGACAGCGACTGCCATTGACCTCAAGCCAGCATGTGACCAAGTATGGTATCAAGGAGTCCCTAACTAAACTAGAGTCAATGGGAATCAGGAAGAAATCTCTCCACTGGTTGGTGTCATACCTGCCACAGAGGATGATGGGTATGGTTCTTGGAGTAAATCATCTCAGTCGCAGGATATCACTGTAGGGGTAGTGTCCTAGGCCTAACCATCTTCTGTTGCTTCATCAATGACCCACCCTCCATTAGAAGGTCAGGCATGGGGATGTTCGCTGACGATTGCACAATGTTCAGCACCATTCACGACTCCACAGATACTGAAGCAGTCCATGGCCAAATACAGAAAAACTGTGACAATATCCAGGCTTAGGATGACATGCGGCAAGTAACATTCATACCACTCAAGTGCCAGACGATGGCCATAGAATCATAGAATTCCCACAGTGCGGAAGGAGGCAAGTCAGCCCATCAAGTCTACACCAACAATCTCCAACAAGAGAGCATTTAATCATTGCCCCTTGACATTCAATGAATTATTATCATTGAATCCTCCACTATCAATATCTTGGAGAATGAGGTTGAATCCATTTGGGTAGAAATTAGAAATTCTAAGAAGAAAAAGACACTGATAGGCGTAGTCTATAGGCCACCAAATAATAGCATCACACTGGGACGGGCAGTAAATGAAGAGATAACTAATGCCTGTGAAAAGGGTACAGCAGTTATCATGGGAGATTTCAATCTGCATATAGATTGGTCAAATCAGCTCGGTCAGGGTAGCCTTGAAGAGGAATTTGTTGAATGTATCCGGGATAGTTTTCTGGAACAATATGTAATGGAACCGACGAGAGAGCAAGCTATCCTAGATCTGGTCCTGTGTAATGAGGCAGGAATAATTAATGACCTCATCGTTAGGGATCCTCTTGGGAGGAGTGATCACAGCATGGTTGAATTTAGTATCCAGATGGAGAGTGTGATGATGGAATCCAATACCAGGGTCCTATGCTTGAACAAAGGGGTCTATGATAGAATGAGGAAGGACCTCGCTAAAGTAGACTGGAAACAAATATTTTATGGTAGGACAGTTGAGGAGCAGTGGAGTACTTTCAAAGAAATCTTTCATAGTGCTCAACAAAAGTATATTCCAGTGAGAAGGAAGAATTGTAAGAAAAGAGGTAATCTACCTGGGTGTCTAAGGAGATACGTGAGGCTGTCAAATTGAAAGAGAAGGCTTACAAAGTGGCCAAGATCAGCGGGAAACTAGAAGATTGGGGAAACTTTAAAGGTCAGCAGAAAGCCACAAAAAGAGCCATAAAGAAAAGTAAGAAAGAACATGAAAAAAAACTGGCACAGAATATAAGGACAGATAGCAAAAGTTTTTATAATTATATAAAACTAAAAAGAGTGGCTAAAGTAAACATTGGTCCATTAGAGGATGAGAGTGGTCATTTAGTTATGGGATATGATGAAATGGCGGAGGCATTGAACAAATATTTTGTATCGGTCTTCACAGTGGAGGACACTAATAACATGCCAGCAATTGACCGAGAGAAGAAGGTAGGTGAGGACCTGGAAAGCATTACTATCACGAAAGAGCAAGTGTTGGGCAAGCTAATGGAACTCAGGATAGATAAGTCTCCTGGCCCTGATGGAATGCATCCCAGGGTACTGAAAGAGATGGCTGGAGTAATAGCAGATGCACTGGCGGTAATTTTCCAAAATTCGCTGAACACTGGGGCAGTTCCAGAGGATTGGAAAACAGCAAATGTGACGCCACTGTTTAAAAAGGGAAGTAGACAAAAGATGGGGAATTATAGACCAGTTAGCTTAACCTCTGTCGTGGGGAAGATGCTTGAGTCTATTATCAAGAGATAGGAGGGCATCTCGATAGAAATTGTCCCATTGAACGGACGCAGCATGGATTCATGAAGGGCACGTCATGCTTGACGAATCTCTTGGAATTCTATGAAGACATTTCGAGCAAGGTAGACAAAGGGGACCCAGTGGATGTGGTGTACCTAGATTTCCAAAATACCTTTGACAAGGTACCGCACAAGAGGCTGCTGCATAAGATAAGGATGCATGGTGTTAAGGGTAGAGTACTAGCATGGATAGAGGATTGGTTGTCTAACAGGAAACAAAGAGTGGGAATAAATGAGTGCTATTCTGGCTGGCAATCAGTGACGAGTGGTGTAACTCAGGGATCGGTGTTGGGACCACAATTATTTACAATTTATATAGACGATTTGGAGTTGGGAACTACGTGTAAGGTATCCAAGTTTGCAGATGACACGAAGGTGTGTGGCAGAGCAAAGTGTACTGAGGACTGTAAAACCTTACAGAGGAACAGTGACACATTGAGTGAGTGGGCAAAGGTCTGGCAGATGGAGTATAATGTCAATAAGTGTGAAGTCATGCATTTTGTTGGAGTAACAATAGAACGGATTATTACTTAAATGGTAAAAAGCTGCAGCATGCTGCTATGCACAGGGTGTACTTGTGCATGAGTCACAGAAGGTTGGTCTGCAGGTGCAACAAGTAATTAGGAAGGCAAATGGAATTTTGTCCTTCATTGCGAAGGTAATTGAGTTTAAAAGCAGAGAGGTAATGTTGCAGTTGTACAAGGTGCTGGTGAGGCCACACCTGAAGTATTGGGTGCAGTTTTGGTCTCCATACTTGAGAATGGATGTGCTAGCACTAGAGGGGGTGCAGAGGAGGTTCACTAGGCTGATTCATGAGTTGAGGGGGTTGTCGTATGAGGAGAGGCTCAGTAGATTGGGATTATATTCACTGGAATTCAGAAGGTTGAGGGGGGATCTAATAGAAACATATAAAATTTTGAAGGGAATGGATAAGATAGAAGTAGAAAGGATGTTTCCACTGGTAGGTGAAAGTAGGACAAGAGGGCATAGCCTCAAGATTAGGGGGGGCAGATTTAGGACTGAATCAAGGAGGAACTTCTTCACTCAGAGGGTGGTGGTTAAAGTATGGAATTCCCTACCGAAAGGAGTAGTAGACGCTACTTCATTGAATATATTTAAAGATAGGGTATGGAATTACGGGATATGGCGAGACTGCGGGTAAGTGGTTCTGAGACCACGAATAGATCAGCCATGATCTTATAAAATGGCAGAGCAGGCTCGAAGGGCCGGACGGTCTACTTCTGCTCCTAGTTCTTATGTTCTTATGTTACCATTGAACAGAAACTGAACTGGACCCGCCATATGAATACTGTGGCTACAAGAGCAGGTCAGAGGCTGGGAATTCTGTGGTGAGTAACTCACCTCTTGACTCCCCAAAGCCTGTCCACAGGGCACAAGTCAGAAGTGTGATGGAGCAGCCTCCAATTGCCTGGATGACTGCAGCTGTAACAACACTCAAGGAGCTTGACATTTACCAGGGCAGAGCAACCCGCTTGAATGGTGCCCTCGCCATCACCTTAAACATTCCCTCCCTCCACCACAGATGCACAGTGGCAGTCGTGTGTACCATCTACAAGATGCACTGCAGCAACTCACCAAGGCTCCTTCGACAGCACCTACCAAACCCACAAACGTTACCATCTAGAAGGTCAAGGGCAGCAGACACAGGAGAGAACCATCACCTGTAAGTTCCTCTCCAAGCCACATACCATCCTGATTTGGAAATATATTGCCGTTCCTTCACTGTCGCTGTGTCAAAACCCTGGACCCCCCTCCCTAATAACACAGTGGCTGTGACTCATTGGGCGCGATTCTCTGCTCCCGTGCGGCATCAGGAAGGCCGTTGTGAACTCGGCTGAGTTTCACGACGGCGTCGGAGGCCGCTCCTCGCACCCTATTCAACCCCCCCCCCCCTCCCCAGGGGGCTAGGAGCGGCGGTGTGAGAAACTCGGCCGCCGGGCCTTGACGCTTGCGTCAAAGCAGCGCGCCGAGAATGACGCGACGGCGGCGCCTAAGTGACGTCAGCCGCGCATGTGCAGGTTGGCCGGCTCCAACCCGCGCATGCGCCGTTGTCGTTTTCCCCTCCGCTGCCCCGCAAGACGTGGCAGCTTGATCTTGCGGGGCGGCGGAGGGGAAAGAGTGCGTCTCTTGGAGACGCCGGCCCGACAATCGGTGGGCACCGATCACGGGCCAGTCCCCTCCCGAGCACGGCCGTGGTGCTCAATCCCCTCTCCGCCCCCCACAGGCCCCAAACTTACCTTTCGCGCTGTGTTCACGCCGGCAGCGACCAGGTGTGGTTGCCGCCGGCGTGAACAGGTCGGGAACGTCAGGCCGCTTGCCCCATCCGGGCTGGAGAATCGCCGGTCGCCGTGAAAAATGGCGAGTGCCAATTCTCAGATCGGGGGGGGGGGGGGGGTGGGAGAATCGCGGGGGGGGTGCCAGGGCGGCATGTCGTGATTCGCCCGGCCCTCCCGCGATTCACCAACCCGGCGTGGGGAGCGGAGAATCGCACCCATTGACTTGTTTTGAGTCCAATGACTTTTCTTCAGAAATGAAGAGAGAAGTACTGCCGTAGAAGAGTCACATTGGACTCAAAACCTTAAATCTGTTTCTCTCCCTGCAGTTACTGCCCGACCTGCGGAGTACTTCCAGAATTTTCTGATATAATTTCCTTCACAAGAATCCTGTCCAATGCCAGACTTATCAAGCAAAAGCGGGAGCCACCTTTGTCCAAATTCCACTGTTTCTGCCTCAGCTGGGACAATAATTCAACAGCATATCACTGTCCAATAGTTTGCAATTATGTCATTTCAAAGCTGGAGCCCCTCCCCCACCAAAAAAAATCAATGAAGAGCAGAAACTATAAATTTGGCCACAACACCTGTCCTATTAATATATTCAGTGTGGGGGAGGGTGGAATCCACTTTACACACTGTGCATGAGATAAACCGATATAACTCATTACAGGCCACTGGCTCATGAATTATGAGACCTGCCTCCTGCCTGTAATAAAGGTCGTTACCTTCCGGATTTTGCTGCACTAACTATTTACTAGTAATTTTCTTCATCCTGGCCATGCTGACGGGAGCTTTGCTTGAACCAGCTGGTTTCTATCTCGTGAGCAGCAGTTTCTCCCATCTTGCAATAATAGAAGCAGCATCTGGACAACATGACACCCTCTAACACTTCCTCTGCCGCTAAGACTATCCCCAACTGACACAATTAGGGACCGGCAACTGGGTTTTCAAGCCACAAAGAACCATTAGCAGAAGCAATGATTTACGCACTTGGCTGTGAAACGTAAGAAAGGGAGACCTTTAAGGAATGGTATTTTTCCCAATTGTATCGAATCCTCCTTGAACTAGCTGGCACAGGATTTACTTCTCTCACTCTATCTAAAGAAAACAAACAATTCTAAGCAGTCAGGGGCCAAGACATGGCAGAGCCAAAGATCACAAAGGTTGTTCTTCCCGCACTGAGGTCATGAGACTCTGCAAATGATCCTGAACCAATTGGAGGGAGCTTCCTTGCGTTTATATACCACCTTCACCTAGAGTATGACCTTCAGCAAGAGGTAAACTAAAAAGTGACTTTGTATCATGTGGTGAACTATTCATTGGTGAGGGAGGTTCAAACAAGTGATTGACAATCACAGGGTGAACTACCAGCCTCAGGAAATAAGGGGAGGTGGTGGTGTAGTGTTAACGTCACTGGACTAGCAATGCTTTGGGGGCAAAATTCGAATCCCACCATTGCAGATGGTGAAATTCAAATTCAATAAAGATCTGGAATTAAACGTCAGATGATGTCCATAAAACTATTGTTTTTTGTCTAAAGAACCTATCTGGTTAATTAATACATTTTAGGGAAGGAAATCTGCCATCCTTACCTGGTCTGGCCTCTGAGTCATAGAGTCATACATCATAGCAAAGGCCCTTCGGCCCATCATTTCTGCGCCGGTCAAAAACAACCACCTAATTATTGTCTGCTTTGGCATCGCAACTGCACATCTAAATACGTCTTAAATGTTCGGAGGGTCTCTGCCTCCACCACCCTTTCAGCGAGTTCCAGACTCCCACCACCCTCTGGGTGAAAGGTTTTTCCTCACATCCCCTCTGAACCTCCTGCTTCTTACTTTAAATCTATGCTTCCTGGTCATTGATTCCCTCCACCAAGGGGAAAGGTTTCTTCTGTCTGCGCCCCTCATAGTTTTATACATCGCAATCAGTCTCCTCTGCTCCAAGGAAAACAATCCAAGCCTATCCAATCTCTTCATGATTAAATCTCTCCAGTCCAGGCAACACCTTGTTAAATCTCCTCTGCACCCTTTCCAGTGCTATCACATCCCGCATAGAATGTGAATTCCAGAACTGCAAACAATACTCTAGCTGTGCCCTAACCAATGTTTTATTGGTTAGCACAATTATTGGTTAGTTCCAGCACAACCTCTTAAACTTTATGCCTCAGCTAATAAAGGCAATGATACCATATGCCTTCATAACCACTGTATCCGCCTGCTCTGCTACTTAAGGGATCAGTGTACATGTACGCCAAGGGCCTTCTGCTCCTTGGTGTCCTACATGTGACTCCAGATCCATAGCAATCTTGTAGGCTTTGAAATGGCCTCATAAGCCACTCAGTATTGCCCACATCCCATAAATTTAAAAAATGTACATTAATGAGCGCTTGGAGTCTTATCGGGAAACAACTTCTTCAGATGGAGAACGGATCGGGAAAGTTGAAGGAAAATAAAGAGAAGAGTTCCCTAACACTTTGACTAGAAAGCAGAGTGTTGCTGTTATCACAAGCTACTAAGAGGAGTACAGTCCATACCAATGGTTTCTTTGTCCTATGGGATCAGTGATTCACTCTGCACAGCTCTGGTGGTGCCTACGAAGACCACGGGGGTCGACAGTTAACCTGCCGGTGGGATTCATGGAACATGAGTGCCCTTATTGAGTGGGCGGGTCCTCACCCAATGGGGACCGACCAGCAGGATTTTAAAAGCTATAACCTGGACCAGTGTTCCCGATGGTCCCAGGCTGGGGCGCAAGCTTTGCACGTAGTGGAGTAACTGGAATAAACCTGAGTTTGTTCATAGCCTAGTCTTGGTGGAGTTCTTGTTTATCCAATTAAGGGGCAATTTAGTGTGGCCAATCCTCCTATCCTGCACATCTTTGGGTTATTGGCAGAGTTATTACAACTGCCAGAGATTGTATACTTTTCTTCTCTATTTAGCCAGTGTATCGTAGTCACAGTAAATGTCTAAGAGATGAGAGATCACAGACAGGCGGCAGAGATATGCAGCATGGAGGAGTTAGCACTGCCCCCTCACAGAGCCAGGGACCCGGGTTCAATTCCAGCCTTGGGTCATTGTCTGTGCGGAGTCTGCACATTTTCCTGTGTCTGCGTGGGTTTCCTCCGGGTGCTCCGGTTTCCTCCCACAGTCCAAAGATGTACGGGTTAGGTAGATTGGCCGTGCTAAATTGTCCCTTAGTGTTTAAAAGGTTAGGTTGGGTTATTGGGTTACGGGGATAGGGTGGGGGTGTGGGTCTAGATAGGGTGCTCTATCAGAGAGTTGGTGCAGGTCGATGGGCCAATGATTCTAATCTATACAGTGGTCTATGATTCTAATCTATACAGTGAAATATTCCGATGGCTTAAGCTAGCAATGCCACCCCCGTCATCTGCACCCACTTTATACTGGAGTTCGACATTGGGATGAGGCTGGCATCTTGCAGGCATTAAACTCCTTTCAGCCGGTGGACGCTGGACTTATGAAGATTAATTACCCATTAAGGGTAATCCGCAGAGTGTATAAACTCAACAACACACAGGATAAAGTCAATTCTGATTGTTTGTCTGTAAGTAAATAACATTGCTGTGACTGGTGGGATCGACTGTTTTCCAGCAATATCAGAAATCCACTTACCTAAATTATTGGACAACACTGTAAAAGGAAGCAAACCAAATTAAACTAAAAGGAATACAGACTCCAACAAATGTCACACACGATAATCAGGTGTACTATTATATACAGGAAACAATACATGGAAGGGTTAAGTGGGGGCAGACGACAGAAGGACTAGAAGCAACAGGGAGGCAGGTAAGGAGGCGACGATCATTACTGACTGGGGAGCGGGAAACAAGCCCTGAGAAAGGGAAAAAGGAGGACAAAAAAGCACTTTCTGTTTGCCGAGCTGGTTTCAAGTGTTATTGTGACCTCTATAAAGCTGCAACATGACTTGGCAATTTTTAAACTCAATCCCCAGCCAATGAAGGCAAGCATGCCACCTCACCCTCCTCACATTTCCCCCCCCCCCCCCCCCCCCCCCCCCCCGCCCCCCCCCAACTGTCTGACTCCAGTAGATTTTCCATCAGGCTCCAGGCAGCAACAAGGCTGAGGAACCTGTAAAGCCCACATGATAGTGGGTCACCATCAACGTTCCGTCTAACCGCTGTCTGCTGTGCGTGGTCAGCTTTGTTGCATTGTGTATCCCTTTACAATTGACATGGGCATTCATTCACAAGCAATATTGCTTGTACCTGGCCTCTTTTGTTCCCATGCGTGGCACATTCCTGGATGCCAACCTGCACAGCTTAGAGAGAGAGATCATTGGTCAACGGCGCCTCCGGAACAAAATACGTCCCTTTTGTTGCTGAGTGCAGCAGGCCACAGGAGCAGTGTGGCTCTGTACTTTTATAACAACTCAATGTGAAGGTGGAGGGAGCGTTCGAGGAACACAGGGAGATGTGCCCTCAATGAACAAAAATAATACCTCACAAACACTGGTCCCTGTTCAGGTTTCAGATGACATTGGCCGATGACTCAACTTTCACTCTCATGATTTCTGATGTCATCTGAAGACAGTGATTAAATTATTGCTTTGTAATTCACTTAGATAGAGCCATTATCTTCTATTTAGCTTATATTGTTCATATAAATCCTAGCAGTAAGGTAAGCATGATCTCTGCATCACTTCCTCGACAAGAACTTGGGAAAATATAACCCCCCCACCCTCTTTACCAACGGAGAAATTTTCTTCACACAGATACAACTTGGATTTTTAAACTCCGAAGCGGAGCCTGAATTGGCAGTGCCATGCCGTTAGTGGGCAATTATGCAGGCATGCTCAAGAGTGGCATCTCTTGGCTGTACCCACCCGGCAGAAAGCATCAGGACTGCCATGCTCAAGGGCAGGGTACTCCCGGCAATGTTACTTTGAAGAACACAGGAACAGCAGGACATCATACAGCCACTCAAGCCTGTCCTGCCCTTTGAGTAACACATGACTGATCTACATTATTAACCGATCTAACAAGGGTAACATTCACCACCCCCCCCCCCCCCCCCCCCCACACCTGCAGAACAAAACTTAAGACAGCTTCTAACAAAGGGATATGACCTAAGGAACTTATTTCTTGTTGTTAAAAAGTGCACTGCATGAACCATGGGTCTGTACAATTAATTATGATATAACAGTCCCCGTGGACTGGCTACACAGGCAATAAATGTTAAGTGCAGTGAAAATGTTTTTCCTACCTCTGACTCAATGCTGATCAGCTCACTCACCATTGCCTACATTCCATATTACTCATAACATTAAACCATTGGGCTCGCACAGGCTAGCCAGCATCAATATCGACCCAATGTTGGGAAATTGTACAACAATTTTGGGCAATGCCAATTTTCCTTTTAAAAAAAAAATGAACCTCATGACATGAAACAGCCACGTACACATTTGTCAACCCCTACGGGCGGGGGAGTGGTTGAGGAATATATATTGACAACAAGTCAACCCAAGTTAACCTTCATCATCATTTTGTGGTCAGGATATCTGCCTATATGGCTGGTCAGAATATTATTGACGTACTTGGGGTAGGTGGGGAGGGGTGGGGGAGGCAGAAAGAGAGATGGGGAAGAGATAAGAGAGGAGGGGGGATGGTGAGACTTAAGAGAATGTAAAAGGAGGGGCGAGGAGGAGGGAAAAGGATGTACTGGTAAGGATAGAAACGGAGCTGGCTGGGAGAGGGTTGGGGTGGTGAGATGGAAGGTAAACAATAATAGAAACAAGAAGAAGGTTGCGTATATAGGGTAAATGATCCTCGATGCTCTCCAAAGAGAACATTTTAAAGGGACACAATGTTTATAGACAACTGCCTGAGAGAAAGTAGTGCAGAGCTGTGGATTAATTTTGTCATATTGACAACACACACAACTAACATTTTCACAATTCAGTCCTCAGCCTGCAGTGAAAAAGGAAAACAATATATTATTCCTGAAAAATCCTGCTTCTTTCATACAACTCAAACCACATAACCCATTCAGTGCTGAGTGTTTAGCCCCTCAAAAATACTCATTTTTTTCAACCGCACAATATTTGGGAAGAACAATTTACATTTACTCTGTGCCATATTATGTCTCCTCCGCTATAAATGTGTTACTATAAACCTCAATTGCCATTTGGTCAGCAAATGTAACAGCCAAGTTTCACATAGGCAGGGGTTACATTGGCTGAGCCAAGCTGACACATCACAATGCCAATGAGTTTAAAGGAACTAAACTTTTATTGAAGATGATATGCAAATGTGACTTTCCCAAAGTCCTTAAGAATTGAAGGGGTCACTGCAGCCTTAACTGTTAATAGTTCCATAATACTTGACTTTAGATTAAACTATGATGTTATCAGCTGTAGCAATGTTTTACGGAATGGAATGGCCCAGGTACTTCACAATTCAATTAGTACCATAGACTTTCTACAGTGCAAAAGGAGGCCATTCAGCCCATTGAGTCTGCAACGATCCTCTGAAAGAGCACTCTACCCAAGTCCATTTTCCTGCCCTATGCCAATAACCCCCTTACCTAAGCTGCACATCTTTGGACACCAAGGGGAAATTTAGAATGGCCAATCCACCTAACCTGCACATCTTTGGACTGTGGGAGCAAACCGGAGCACCCGTAGGAAACCCACACAGGCACGGGGAGACAGTCACCCAAGGCCGGAATTGAACCCGGGTTCCTGGCACCGCGAGGCAGCAGTGCTAACCAATGTGCCACCGTGCCTGCCCAAATATCCCTGCAAATGTTTCCTTTTTAAGTATTTATCCAATTCCCTTTCGCACGCTGCCATTGAATTTATTTCCATCATGATTTCAGGCAACGCATTCCAGATTGCAACAACATGTTCCATCACAAAAGTTCTCTTATTTACAAATTCTCCTTACTTCACCCCGGCTGTGGGATGCCCCGAGTACGGGGAGAAACTATGCCAATGCAACTTCTTTCTTTTTAATCAGCGATTAAGCCTAACCCTAATTATTCTGCTGTCAGCATAAAGGTTGGTACCTCTAAGGAGACAACTTCGGATTACTTTTAAGAAAACACAGAGTAAGGTCAGTGAGAGTTCAATTGCAGAATGCAAGTGCTGATGTCTGACTCCAGGACAATGATTGCTTTCTAATCTTTTTATTTTTGATAGTTACATTGTGGCATCACGTATGTGATGAACATGTGCTAGACACAGAACATGTTTAAGCAGACAGGTTGGCATGGGGCCGGACTCATAGCAAGGATGCATATACACAATTAGAGACTCAGTTAACTAGAATGCAGGATTTTTTTGCCTTCCCTGTGAATGCAGTACAGCTATGTTGCTCATCACACTCCAGATAACAATTATTGAACTTGAATATTGCTGAAAAGAGAGCCATTTTGCTGAAGTTTTTCATCTTGTACTCATCAGGACAAACTGAAAACCAGTTAGGGTTGACTTGCCAACAGATCAGCACTTTTTCTACAGTTGTATAAATTGTTGTGATCGTTTGAAATTTTACATTCTTGTATTTGTCCTGATGAGTGCAAGATGAAAAACTTCAACAACATGTCTCTCTTTTCAAAAGCGTGACTATTATTATTAGTTAGAATTAAAAACAATTTAAGAAGTGAAAAGGTGAAAATGTAGCAAATGTTCAATTTTCCACCATGTGCATTTTATAATAATAATCTGTATTGTCACAAGTAGGCTTACATGAGCACTGCAATGAAGTTACTGTGAAAATCTCCTCGTCGCCACATTCTGGTGCCTGTTCGGGTACACAGAGGGAGAATTCAGAATGTTCAATTAACCTAGCAAGCACGTCTTTTGGGACTTGTGGGAGGAAACTGAAGCACCCGGAGTAAACCCACGCAGACATGGGGAGAACGTGCAGACTCCGCACAGGCAGTGACCCAAGCAGGGAATCAAACCCGGGTCCCTGGCGCTGTGAAGCAACAGTGCTAACCACTCTGCTATCGCACCACCCATGCATCTTCAGGTGTGCAGAATACAGCAGAGCTTCATTCAGGTGGTCTTACGGTGCAATGGGCAATGTCCCTGCCTCTGAGCTGAAAGCTCCATGTTTGCGTCCCACTCAGAGACACGATGGTCATGACAGGCGCGTTCTGAACGTGGTCTGATAGGTTGATTAGAATCCTGCAAATCCTTCCTGTATGCCTATGGCAGGTGGTACGAGTCGGAGAGTTCCCTGGTCGGTCAGAACCGCGCTGTAACTGCAGCACAACAACCTCCCCACGATAAAAGACTCCATGCGCATGGTTCTTGCCACGGGCTGTACCCTACAGCTAATGTCCTTCTGCTTTAAGGGACTACCAGAGATAGTTTCACACGGGGACGGCTGTTGGTGGTTCAGAGGCAGCTTTAGGAGCTTCCACCTCTGAATCAGGGTAGTGTAGGCTCAGGTTCCTCACAGTAGCATTTTGGTAGAGGTGTTGAACCAGGAGAGTTCTCATGGTGGCCTGGTCAATATTTATCTCAAAACCAATATCTCAAAAAAGAAATGCGCACATCATCTGGTCATTTACCTCACTGATGTTTGTGGGATCTTGCTGTGCAGACATTATATAGCAAGTTCCCAACACTGTAACAGTGCCAACACTTTAGAAGTATTTCCTTAACTTTGAAGCATTTTGTGACATCCTGAAATTGCTATATAAATGTAAATCTTATCTTCATTCTGCAACAAGGTGACACGGTGACACAGTGGTTAGCACTGCTGCCTCATAGCACCAGGGACCCGGGTTCAATTCCGACCTCAGGTGACTGTCTGTGTGGAGTTTGCACTTTCTCCCAGTGTCTGCGTGGGTTTCCTCCGGGTACTCCGGTTTCCTCCCACAGTCCAAAAATGTGCAGGTCAGATGGATTGGCCGTGATAAATTGCCCCTTAGTGCCCAAGGGTATGCAGTTTGGGTGGGGTAATGGGGTTGGGTGGGGGCGGTGCCCTCAATCTATGGGCACTCTTTGAGACCCAAAGAAAACAGTAAGCATCTTTTTTTAATCAGTATATAAGAGCAGATGTAACACAATAGGGTGGGCAGGTTAGGTGGATTGGCCAATCTAAATTGCCCCTTAGTGTCCAACGGTTAGGTGGGGTTACAGGGCTAGGGCAGGGGAACGGGCCTAGGTAGGAAGCTCTTTGAGGGGGGGGGGGTGTGGGGGTGAGTCAGTGCAGACTCGATGGGCAGAATGGCCTCATTTTGCACTGTAGGGATTCTATGGTTCTAGGGGCAGCATGGTGGCACAGTCGTTAGCACTGCTGCCTCATGGTGCCAAGGACCCGGGTTTGATTCTGGCCTTTAGGTGACTTGATGCTGTCTCCCCGTGTCTGCGTGGGTTTCCTACACATGCAGGTTAGGTGGATGGACCATGCTAAATTGCCCCTTTGTGTCCAAAGACGGGGAGGTTAGGTTTGGCCGTGATCAATGGGTGACGGGGATAGGGCGGGGGAGTGGGCCTAGGTGGGGCGCTCTTTCAGAGGACCGGTGCAGACTCGATGGGCTGAATGGTCCCCTTCTGAACTGTGGAGGTTCAGTCCCAGAGTTTCCAGGCCAGCAAGAATCAGTCTTTGACACACCAACAACTGGCAGTGCTTGCTTCAATACACCATGTCTGATACATATCTATGAAACGCCAACAGCCCATTCGCAAACGGGCAGTCCACACCTCACATCCCCTGGCCAGGAATCTTGCACAGCAAGGCTCCACCTTCCACACTCTCGCTTCACTGAGAGTTTTCAGCACAGGAAGGTAAGGATTAGTTTACTGTGACGCCGATTTTAACGCACAATGGAGAGGCTGATGTGGAACCCTCCTGCAGCCCTGCAGGCAGTGCATTGATGAACTCATCTCGGTTAACATGTTAATTTCATAGAATTTACAGTGCAGAAGGAGGCCATTCAGCCCATCGAGTCTGCACCAGCTCTTGGAAAGAGCACCCTACCCAAGGTCCACACCTCCACCCCATCCCCATAACCCAGTAACCCCACCCAACACTAAGGGCAATTTATCATGGCCAATCGGCACATCTTTGGACTGTTGGAGGAAACTGGAGCACCCGGAGGAAACCCACGCACACACAGGGAGAACATGCAGACTCCGCACAGACAGTGACCCAAGCCAGGAATCGAACCTGGGACCCTGGAGCTGTAAAGCAATTGTGCTAACCACTACGCTACCGTGAATTATCCCGGAATCCTGGAAACAAGACTGAGAATTCAGATGCAACCGTGCTGAAATATCCCTCGGCAGGCGTGAACAGAAATGGGGAAGTTTGCGTCTGGAACTATTCAAATGGTCCTTATTCCCCCAAACATGGAACAGCCCTTCCCTGGACCAATTCTATATTTCCAGCATTGTCTGATTCCAGCCCAATGCCCAAATATTTCCAATCCCTGAGTCCTGACACCTCCCCTGTGTGGACAGGCTGAGATTGAGCCGACACATTTCACCAGCTAGTCATTGAGTCGTTACAATATCTTTTGTGTTTGAAGGAGAGGGGGGATAATGAGCCCTGAATCCTGATTTCACTCATTGTGCAAAGCGTATTCAACACTCACATCTGTACTCCACTCCGCCCTGGCTAGGGAGCTGTCTCTTTTTTAATTCACTCTGTCCCCGTCCCCCATCAGCAAAAAACAAAATCTAATGTGTGTGTGTGTGCGCTGGAGTTGCAAGTGTCAGCTCCCAAGTTTCGCCCAAGCCAGCGATTGCTGCTGATAATCAAAGGGGAGGGAACCCCGCTGATCCCCAGCAGGGAAGAGGGGCAGAACGGCCGCGTGGAGGCTCAATGTTGTTGGCGGTAGTGTGTGTGTGTGTGTGTGTGGCTGGGGAAGCTTTTGCAATTCATGTTCATCCCCGACACTGGCTGCCGGCGACTTAAATCTGGAACTTCCACTCAGCCCAGAATGAAATTAACTTTTTATTTGATTTTTTTTGTTGCAACAACCGGTACGAGAAGGGCACCCGGCACCGTTTAAATAAAATCCACTCCGGGACCAAGTGCCTGTTAAAATTCCTTGCAAATTAAATCAACGTGCAAAAAAGAAATTTCAAGGAATCCCATCATATTTCAAAGTTTGCTCCCCAGAATGAAATCCACCTCTGTGTCAGTTTCGCAGGGGTCAGCTTTGCAGTCTAACCTCTCCAAACTTTCCACCCCCATCATGTAGAAATAAAAATCCTCTTACCTTCGTTAAGCAATAGAACCAGTAAGGTGCAGGCTCCCTTCAGTGAAAACATCCTTCCTCTGGTCGAGTTGTCCTTTAAAGAGTTATTTTCCTCCCTGTTACCAGATTCCCCTTGTGTCCCGGCTTTTTTTTTGTTAGTCTGAAAGGTTTAGTGTGGTGTGTGTTTTTCTCTCTCTCTCTCTCGCCCTCTCTCCTCCTGCCTCTTTCTCACACATACTGCCCCCATCCTGATCCTGGCAGGAGATGGTTATTTTCTGATGTTGATCACCAGCCCAAAGTTAATTAGAGATTAGAGGCGGCCGCCGAGGAAATGCTCGGACAAGACTCCTGGTGACGCTGTGGCTCAGGAGAAGACGAAGAGGGGATTTTCCTTGGGAATAGAGAGGGAGGGGGGAAGTGGGTGGTGGAGAGAGAATGGTCAAACATTTGGAGGTGGGGGGACACAGATAGCCAGATAAGGAGAGAGACTTAACCAATAAAATGTTTGGCCGGTGACGATTGAAAGGGTATTGGCCAATTCAAAACTGATATCTCCATACAAGTTAAAACCGCGGGGGGGGGGGGGGGGGGGGGGGCAGTATAACAGGTGATGTTTGGAATATTCAGGAGTAGACATGGGGAAAAGGAGAGGGTGTGAATATACTTGGGGAAATGCCAAGTAGCACAGTGGTTAGCAGAGTTGCTTCACAGCTTCAGGGTCCCAGGTTCGATTCCCGGCTTGGGTCACTGTCTGTGCGGAGTCTGCACGTTCTCCCCATGCCTGCGTGGGTTTCCTCCGGGTGCTCCGGTTTCCTCCCACAGTCCAAAGACATGCTTGTTAGGTGGGTTGGCTGTGCTAAATTGCCCTTAGTGTCCAAAAAGGTGAGGTGGGATTACTGGGTTACAGGGATAGGGTGGAGGTGTGGGCTTAAGTAGGATGCTCTTTCCAAGGACCGGTGTTGACACGAGGGGCCGAATGGCCTCCTTCTGCACTGTAAATTCTATGATCCTATGTAGGAATCATTGGAATGGTTAAGCGAATGGGGGGGCGAGTCAGAGCGTTCAAATGCAACTTTCTACCCCCCTCGCACCCCTCCCTTTGCAAAGATAGAACAATTGGTTTACTTCAAATAAAAATTGACAGAGATAGACATCGGGAGTAATCCAATCCAGCAGGTAATTCAGAAAGGGAAAGGGCAAGTGGAAAATGAACAGAACAAAATAATGCCGCTGAGATTGGGGGGAAATAAATTAGGAATTGGGAGAGTAATTGATGTCAGCACAAAGAAATGGAAAATGAGAAACAGCAGGAATAAAAAAACACATAAAAGTTTAAGTCAAGAGTGGGATTAAGCCAGTCAAGCAAAAGAAGATAAACTGCACGTCGTGCAAATCAATGAGATCCTTCATCGGGGCTGATGGAAGGATTTATGAGAGGAGACAGTCCCGAGTTGTACAGATGCACATGTAGAGTTCACAGCTTTGGATAGCTTGATGAAGTGAGCCAGGATGCCCCCCCTCCCCACTTAACTCAGTTCCCTTTTACACGCAGCAGTGTGCAGGGAGGGGGCAGAATGACCCCGTCTCCTCAAGGGAAATAATGATCCACATCAGGTGTAGAAGACGCTGCACCTTGGCTGGACTCTTTGTGATGTGAACACCTCTGTGTTGGAGCAAAAGGGTTGACAATTCCAAGGTTTATTCACCTTGTTGAGTTGTAACTAATAGCAGAGCCATTGCTGTTTACCTAAGGTTTGCTCACATTAACCTTCCTACAAAAGGGTTGGAGCCATAGCTGACTCAAAAGAAATGGTTGTTGGATGTCAATCTCTCAGTCCCAGGACATCACTGTAGGCGTAGTTCTGGGTAGTGTCCGAGGCCCAACCATCTTCAGCTGCTTCAGCAATGACCTTCATAAGGTCAGGGGTGGGGACATTCACTGATGATTACATAATGTTCAGCACCATTCACAACTCCTCAGGTACTGGAGTAGACAACCTTCAAATGCAGCATGACCTGGCCAATATCCAGGCTTGGGCTAAGTGGCAAGTTACATTTGCGCCACACAAATGCCAGACAAAAACCATCCATAACAAGAGATAATTTAACCATAGCCCCTTGACATTCAATGGCGTTACCATCACTGAATCCCCCACTATCAACATCCTGGGGGTTACCATTGATCAGAAACTGAACTGGATCCAACTATATAAATACTATGCCTGCAAGAGCAGATCAGAGACTACAAATCCTGCGGTGAGTAACTCATCTCCTGACTTCCCAAAGCCTGTCCCCCATCTATGAGGCACAAGCCAGGAGTTGATGGAATACTCTCCACTTGCCTGGATGACTGCAGCTCCAACAATACTCAAGATGCGCAACACCATCCAAGACAGAGCAGCCCACTTGATTGGCACCTCTTCCACAAACATTCAAACCTTCCACCACCGATGCACGGTGGCAGCCGTGTGTACCATTTACAAGATGCACTGCAGCAACTTACCAAGGCTCCTTTGGCAGCACCTTCCAAACCCATGACCTCTACCATCTAGAAGGAAAAGGGCAGCAAATACATGGAAACACCACCACCTGGAGGTTCCCCTCCCAAGTCACTCGCCATCCAACTTGGAAATACCATTCCTTCACTGTCGCTGGGTCAAAATCCTGGAACTCCCCCTTCCTACCTCCTACCTCCACTGTGGGGGTACCTACACCAGATGTACTGCAGCGATTCAGCAAGGCAGCTCACCACCACCTTTTCAATGAGGGGTGGACAATAAATGCCAACTAGCCAGTAAAGCCCACATCCCATAGAATAAATACAGAAAAAAGATAGCTTTATTGCTATTTTCCTT
Organism: Scyliorhinus canicula; assembly: GCF_902713615.1. Lineage (NCBI taxonomy): Eukaryota > Metazoa > Chordata > Chondrichthyes > Carcharhiniformes > Scyliorhinidae > Scyliorhinus > Scyliorhinus canicula. Next base: position 2,492,203 of record NC_052167.1, read on the forward strand.
GAACATTACTCTTTACCAGATATATGTATATTGAAATGGCTGGGGGGGGGGGGGGGGGGGGGCTGCTTGGCTGGAAGCCAATTATCCTCCAGTTGGGTAACAAGTCTTTTTGCTTTCCAATTGGGGTAGGGAGGCCATACGTCACGAGGATGGATGTGTTGGGCCAACTCATGGCTGGAGTGGAGTGTGGACTTTGGCAGGTCATGTGATGTAACCTCCAGGAATATATTTAATCACAGTTGGCAACCCAGTTGCAGAGCGTAAAAGAAGAAAGCGAGGTAGAGAGAGACAGAGAGGTTTAATGAGGAAATTCCGGTGTTTTGGACAGCTGAAGGCACGGCCGCCAAGGGCGGAATGATTACAATTTGAGATATTTCAGGCCAGAATTGTCCGAGCGCGTAGATCTCAGAGGATTGTGGGCATGGAGGTGATCGCAGACATGCGGAGGGATGAAACCATTGGGGCGGGGCGGGGGGGGGGGGGGGGATTTGAAAACAAGAATAAGAATTTCAAAATGGAGGTGTTGCTGTAGTGGAATCCAATGAATGTCAGTGAGCGCAGGAGTGATGGGTGACAACGGGACAGCGTGATTCAGGAAACAGGCATCAGAGTTTTAGACGGTATCCAGCACATTGGCATGTGGGAGACCAACCAATTGGAATAATGAAGTCTGGAGGTTACAAAATTTAGAGGAGGCGCTCTAACCATTATCCATGTTTAACTTTCTGACGCTAATGGAATTGCTTCGTGTTTCCAGTCAGTTTTCCAGATTTTTTTTCGAACTCCGCGTGCATTTGAGTACGCTTGTCCAAGAGTCTGGAAATGTTCCATTTGACAGCATGTGAACAAGCTGTGTAACTACAAATCCCTGACCTCATTGCTTCACACTTACTGTCGATATTTACAGCATAAGTCACTGTTAAGTCAATTGGCAGAAATAGATTTCTTCCCAAATCAGTAAATCTCCGCAACATCCTGTGTGGCTCGATGCACATTGAGATCTTCACTGCAACAATGAAAGATCTTGCATTTGCATAGCACCTAGCATGGCCTCAGGACATCTCAAGTAGCCACACAGCCAATGGTGTACTTTCAAAGTCCAGGCCTTTCTCCTGTTGGCAAACAGGGCAGCCAATGTATGCACAGCAAGATCCCAGAAGCAGCAACGGGAAATGTGACCGGTTTAATCCGTTTTAAGGGTGGTTGGTTAGAGGGCAGTGTTGGCCTGGGCTCCACCCCCCACCCCCCGCCCCAACACCTCCCGCCCCCCCCCCCAACACACACACCCCCTCCCCCACCCCTAGCTGTTATTTCAATATTGTCCATCTTGAGAGGTCAGTTCTGAAGAAAAGAGTCATATTGGACTCGAAACGTTAACTCCGTTCCTTTCTCTACTGATGCCGTCAGGCCTACTGAGAATTTCCAGCACTTTCTGTTTTCATTTGAGTCGCCTCAGATTATCCTCTCATCTCACAGAGTGTACCCAGGGAAAAATAATGCATTTTGTGGCATCATATGGGCCATGGGCAGCAGGGTAGCATAGTGGTTAGCATCAATGCTTCACAGCTCCAGGGTCCCAGGTTCGATTCCCGGCTGGGTCACTGTCTGTGTGGCGTCTGCACGTCCTCCCCGTGTGTGCGTGGGTTTCCTCCGGGTGCTCCGGTTTCCTCCCACAGTCCAAAGATGTGCGGGTTAGGTGGATTGGCCATGCTAAATTGCCCGTAGTGTCCTAAAAAGTAAGGTTAAGGGGGGGTTGTTGGGTTACGGGTATAGGGTGGATACGTGAGTTTGAGTAGGGTGATCATTGCTCGGCACAACATCGAGGGCTGAAGGGCCTGTTCTGTGCTGTACTGTTCTAAATTATAAATTCATATTATTATTTTTTTTATATGACTCTCTTTCATTTTTTCCATTCAGAAAAAAATTATCTGGATATATAAAATGAATGGACAGGATGGGTATTCATTACACCTGTATGTTCAGGTCTATCCATTCCCCCACCTCTAATTCTACATCACCTGATTGGTACGCTTGTTCTTGACTCCCCGTCTGCAATGATACAGATTTATTACCAATATTTAGTGTATACTTACTGTTTGGCATAGTTCAAGTACCACGCTGGGGTGTGGAACTTCCAATGCAACACTCTGACACTACTATACCCACAATGAACATCAATAACTTGAAAAATGTCCCATGAAATGTATTTCTGGAGGGTGTGCGGGAGAAGAAAATGAATTAAATGAAGAACATATAGGGGCTGCAAGGGTCGGGAATAAGTTTTCTTCTTCAAATGTGACTAATGTTTTTGCTTGAAATGATGGATTTGGAAGGTTTTTAGAGGTGGAAAGAGAACCAAGAAGACAAAAGAATTTGGGGAAGGAACAATGTTGAGACTTATCAAAAAAAGCCAGCATTGGAGAAGTGAAGAGTGCATTAAGTTGATATAAGGCTGGAAGAGATTGGGATGATAGAATAGGACTTTAATCTATAAATCTCTCTGTCACACTTCCCAAATCCGTCTCACCTCATTTCAAGTTTCTTACACAAGGTTGACTTATTTACAAATTCATTCATTGTGATTTATGTGCAGTTCAAATCTCATCCACTTAATCCGCCAATATGCAAGTTCATTTATTGAGACTTGAGTTTATTCATTATAATTTTAATGGATTCACATTTCCTAGATGAATCAAAAATGCTAATTAAATCGCTTTTTCCCCAGAAAATATCCCCACAATCTATTAACTAAGGGGCGCAAAGATTTGTAGCATAATTTAAAAAATACTTCTGTCAACATAGTAATTATTCTTAATGTTGAAACTGTCTTTTGATCCTTTTAACATGCTCAATAATGGTTTCACTTGCAGGCTCCAACATCTCTCAAAATTCAGGATTGGCTCTCAACGCCTTTCACAAAGCTATTCCTCTTTCAGAGAGAGATAGAGTCGCAGAATCTATGAAGTGAGCACAATTTCCAAGCGTGAGTCAATTCAATCTTAATTGAAATGAAGGACTCTGCATTTCATGGATTTATGAATTGTCCCACGAGTTGCATTCAAGAACACCCAGCCCCACGCTGTCAATTACCACTCCACCGCTGAAAGACAAACCCCTAACTTCAGAGTCATAGTGTGCCTGATTATAACTTTTGTGCAAAGTGGGTGGGTTTCGAATTAGTTCAGAACCCACCCGCCCGCAGTGTCTGGCTTGGCTCATTAGAGAAAGCTCTTGCCTCTTTAGTCAGAAAGTGGTGGGCGGTGAGCGTACAAAGTGATGCCACACAGAAGTCCTAGGGTGTGCCACAGTGTCAGAGATGCCACTTTGCACCAGCTTCACTAAAACGGATTATGTGTTCATTACAGCAGTGCTGCTTGTGGGATCTTGCTGTGCAAATAGGTCACTGCCGCGTTTCCATGGCTACAACAGTGACTACGCTACTTCATTGACTGAAAATCATCTTGGGATGCCTTGAAGATGTGAAAGGTGCTATGTAAATGCAAGTGTTTCTTTCTTTCGATATGCCCTATGCTGACCTTTATTCATATGCTGAATCTGTATACGTTACTGGCAATAACACGTAACTGGAATGCACCAAATGCAGGAAGGAGGTTGTAAACTAATTTGATTCCAATCTATTTGCTCTACATTGGTTTTATCAGGAGAATATTTACCTTGATGCAATATCGGAGTATGTAAACACCAGTTTACCTTTTACACTGATGAGATTCAATTCAAAGCATATATCTGGACTAAATCTGGATGACATGCACTTTAATGGGATGAGAATGAGTCTGAGAACTAGAATGAGAGATTTATTCCAGAGCTGCTGCATTAAAACCAGCAACTTGTAACCAGAATCCATCACAATTAATTATTAATTTAAAAACAAAGCTAGTCCAATGGCGGAAGGAGGGTGTAGACCCAATGGACAAACAATCAGTAATGTACTAATCACACAGCTATGCTAAGAGCCACTCTTAAATCAAAGGGAGTGAGAATTAGCTTCATCACTATTGAAAGCTAGATGACCCTAACATATAGACTAGTAACAAGAAGCTATAACGCAGCAAAAATATATCACCACCTCAGTATTTAGATACTGGCTTTTAAAATAAATTTGTACAGTATTCATATCGATGACACTGGAGTTAAAGTCTAAGCAAGACCGATTTGGATGCTTTTTAACAACCGCAAACAGGAGTTTAAACTGGAAACAAACTTTTTGTCACTGGTTAGAGCAATAATGTTCAAACTGTGCCAGAGGACATTGCATTGGTGGGGTGTCCTGATTGATTGGAAATAAATCTACATTGAGAAACATTTACATTTATGGAGCACCCTCTCATGCCTCTTAGAAATATACTTTCAAGGAGTGGCATGTGGCGCAGTGCGTAGCACTGGGACTATGACGCTGAGGACCCGGGTTCGAATCCCGGCCCTGGGTCACTGCCTGTGTGGAGTTTGCACATTCTCCCCGTGTCTGCGTGGGTTTCACCCCCACAACCCCAAGATGTGCAGTTTAGGTGGATTGGCCATGCTAAATTGGCCCTTAATTGGAAAAGAAAATAACTGGATATTCTAAATTTATTTTAAAAAAAGGAAATGTACTTTAAGCATTTCAAACACGTTCACAGTGGCTGTTGTCGTAGAATCCCTACAGTTCAGAAGGAGGCCATTCAGCCCATCGAGTCGGCACTGATCCTCTGAAAGAGTACTCCACCCCCAACTCACTTTCCCGCCCTATCCCAATAACCCCTTAACCTAACCGGCACATCTTTTTTGCACACTAAGGGGCAATTGATCATGGCCAATCCACCCAACTTGTACATCTTTGGACTGTGGGAGGAAACCGGAGCACCCGGAGGAAACCTACCCAGACACGGGGAGAACATGCGGACTCCGCACAGAGAGTCACTCGAGGTCGGAATCGAACCAGCGCCCCTGGCGCTGTGAGGCAGCAGTGTCAACCACTGTACCACCGTGCTGTCCCATGTAGACAAACGCAATACGTACCCGGCAAGATCCCATAAACAATGAGATGTATGACAAATGACAAATGGCATCTATAACACTGAGAGTAGCATTCCCTCAGAACTGCATTGGCTTGTCAAATGCCTGAGTTCTGGGGCATTTTTTGACTAACTGTTACCAACTGAGTCAAGCTGACATTGCACAAGCCAGCTCCAAGTTGACGTTTCCCTGTAATTTGAGGTGCCTGGTTGTAACGTGAGAGCTGCATGAAGCTAACCAGAGTCCCAGTCCTCAGTATATGCTCTATTTTAAATTAAGATGAGTTTATGCCTATTCTATTGACACAGAAACGGAAAATTCCTGCTCATTCAAATTTCCGTCACCCACATCGCTCCATCACCTGCCCAGACCAGCATGCTTGTAATCTCCTCCTGGCTCCCTGACCCCTGTGCACTGAATTCAAAATACTCCCGCTTTGTTTCCTTTTCAGCCTTCTCTGTCTAGCCTTCCATCCCAGCCATTCTCATAGACCCAGGATCCTGACCTGGTGCATTGTCCGCCACCCAGCACTGTTGCTCTGTCCATGGTGGCCTTCACCCACCTTGCTTGACCCTTTAGAAGTGCCTCCCTCAAATTCTTCAGCTAGCTGCTCCCCCTTGATTTTAAAGGACTCCTCAAAACCTACCTCTGAGTTTGGGCCTTCAACCATCTCTCCTAACCAACTCATATCACTGGCTGGCATCCATGGTGCCTTAGATGAAACATTGTATTACACTAATATTGCTAAAAATGCAAGATTGAAATTGCAACTTTAACATGGGAAGTGTTAGAATAGGAAATGAAAAAACTGCAGATTAAAATCAATTCATTACATATTGATTTTGCTTGGACAACACAATGACTAAAAACCTAGTACATGCCATACAGAACGCACGTTAGCACAGTGGTTAGCACTGTTGCTTCACAGCTCCAGGGAACCGGGTTCGATTCCCTGCTTGGGTCACTGTCTGTGCCGAGTCTGCATGTTCCCCCCCCCCCCCGTGTCTGAGTGGATTTCCTCCCACAAGTCCCGAAAGACGTGCTGTTGGGTGAATTGGACATTCTGAATTCTCCCTCCGTCTACCCGAACAGGCGCCTGTGTGGCGACTAGGGGATTTTCACAGTAACCTCATTGCAGTGTTAATGTAAGCCTACTTGTGACATTAATAAAGATTATTATTATTCGGTTAGGTGATGGAGTTACGGGGATAGGGCAGCGTGGGCAGGGGAGTGGACATGGGTAAAGTGCACATTCGAAGGGTCGATGCAGACTGGATGGGCTGAATCACCTCCTTCTGCACTGCAGAGATTCTATGACTCTTGGATCCTTTAGAGTACAGAATTAATAGTAAGCAGAGATTCATGCAAGGCCAATACATCTACTTTTTTTCAAATGCATCTTGTAAGCTATCTGACTTGCTGTGTGTTTCCAGTATCTTCTATTCATATTCAAGCAATGGATGACCCAAAACCACCTAATTATTTACGATCCTTAAATCCAATATTTGATGTTTACAACTGCTTGTGAACCAACATAACTGCAATATTCTTTTCTTTTTAAAAATAAATTTAGAGTGCCCAATTCATTTTTTCCAATTAAAGGGCAATTTAGCATGCCCCCTTTTTTTTCCTTCTGTTGGTACAGAGGTGAGGGTATCTGGTCTCTCCAGCGCAAAGTTTAGTGCTGGTACCGTTTGTTTTTTGTACAACTGTGAACTGGTTTAATAATCAGAGTATCCTACCTCCCTCCCTGTACTTTGGTACAGAGGGGAGGGTACCCTGTTTCTCCAACGCAACATTAGTGTTTGTACCGTTTGGCCTTGTATAAATCTTTTACTGTTTTAATAAAAAGATATGGCCAATTCACCTACCCTGGGTAATTGGGGTGAGACCCATGGGGAGAATGTACAAACACTACACGGACAGTGACCCGGTATAATATTCTTTTCAGTGAGATTTTGTCTATTGTACATGTGCGATCCTAACTCTCTCAACTCACAAAATGCTCAAAGCACATCCTTGTCAAGTAACTTTAATTTACATATTCCCACGTCACCCATTTCTCACTCCTGCCATCCTTGTAGCCTCTCTGTGATTGTTAAGAGTTTAATTATGGGTGAAGCATGACCATAGATTGACTGTTACTGAGGAGGTAGGTAAAGGCTTTGGAAACTCATTTCACCAATGCCTGTAGAATTGTCTGAGGAAGAGAGGCTTCCATCATATAAACAAAACAAGGAAAGACAAGGAAAGCTGGTGGCAGAAATCTGAAATTGAAGGAGAAAACGCTGGGACCATATAGAGGGTGCGAGCAAACATATTCTGTAAAAGGAAAGTCCTTCCTGAAACAGATTAAAAACCAAGGTCGCAATGTGATGGGACTGTGCAAATTCCCTGTGCTTAAAACCTCCAAAACCATGATCTCTCGCACAATACGCATTATTTACGGCTCTCGCTCTTTATAATAGCCTCCTCGCCATAAGACACATTCCATGACCTTTGATACCAGATTCACTGGATGTTGTTTCCGCTCCAACAGAGATACAAGCAAAAAAAAAACATTTTGAATGCACCTCGCTATGTTTACTAGCACCCACTATGACCGTTGAGCCTGGTTCCCAAAGGCTGGAGAGCTTTTACCCATGTACAATAATAATTGCAGAGGACACTCATATCCATTTGATGTTGGATGAGACTTGAGGCAGAGGCATTATTGACACTTGGAGAATTCTGCAAGAGGATTCAGGAAAGCTTCGTCAGGCATGTGTCCCAGTTCTAATCTGTTGGAATGACAGTGAAAATGTAGAGAGAGACAGATCCGATATCTGCCTGTGGGACTCCCTTTGGGATCAGATGGCTCCATATCAGATAAAGATTGGGAGCCATATGTTGCCCAGAGCTGATCAATACTCCTGCAACAATACATCCCTGTCCTAAGCTGTCATTCAAAGGGACATACAGAATCGCACAAAGCTTCCAAGCATGTTTGCAAAGAGTCAGAATTTTGTATATATAATTGAAGAGGAAAGCGGCAATGCTAGGCCACTATAGCATCTAGACTATTTCAAACCTTGCACGAGCCAGCTGCAATATCCATGTATCTCTTTGGGGAAAGGTAGAACGCAGAGGGTAGAGACGCAAGTGTCTTGGAATAAAAACCTACGTTAGAAACTCTCCTATAACGCATTAATTGTATGATTTTAGATAGATTCACGTTACTAGTGGCATCTTTGACCCCATCTAACCTCATCGTTATAGCAACAGCTCAGATTCTAATAGATGAGTAAAGCAAAGCAGGTAATTTCTCAAACCATTAGAAAAAAAGAGGTATTTAAAAGATTAGTATTGATTTTCTGTTCTTTAAAAAAAAAACAACATTTGGGTGAATTCAATCATTCCAGCTTGGTTTACAGCGATAGGGACAATTATAAAATAGCTGGACTGGAAAGCCAATGTCAGGATTTGATGCATGGCTTTAAGCCTTGGACATTGAGTTAATAGGGTTGCACAAAGTATTCTGGATCTCTCTTAGTCTGGGTAATCCAATCGAAAGATTACTGCAAAAGCCAAAAATGTCAAGCTGTTTATGTTCATCATGTAACCTCATGTAACCCCCCCCAGCCCTCCCCATTAGATGTCCCCTTGCAATTCACTAAAATGCAGCTGGTTTTATTTATATTGCACAGCAGAGGCTGGATTTTTCATGTAGTGTCACAATTATTGCTTTCTGATGGTCTCCAGACAGATTTGATGTACCTGTAATTTTACCAGACGTTCAATATGATAGAAAAGGAGGCTATCCAACTGATAGCGTTCACAAAACCCAAACATAAAGAACACAATAAGGTCAAAGTGGTATTTGCTTTCGTTCAATAGATATGAGTGACATTGGCAAGGCCGCATTTATTGGCCAGGTTCTCCAAGATTGTGGAAATGGACCTGGAGGCAGTCTTCATGATTGTTACATAGAATTTACAGTGCAGAAGGAGGCCATTCGGCCCATCGAGTCTGCACCGGCTCTTGGAAAGAGCATCCTACCCAAGGTCAACACCTCCACCCTATCCCCATAACCCAGTAACCCCACCCAACAACAGAGGGCAATTTTGGACACTAAGAGCAATTTATCATAGCCAATCCACCTAACCTGCACATCTTTGGACTGTGGGAGGAAACCGGAGTACCCAGAGGAAACCCACGCACACACGGGGAGAACGTGCAGACTCCGCACAGACAGTGACCCAGCCGGGAATCGAACCTGGTACCCTGGAGCTGTGAAGCGATTGTGCTATCCACAATGCTACCGTGCTGCCTGACGGCAATGCTGTCACATTGGTGTTAGGTCAGAAACCCCTGGATATTGGCTCAGCTACAACAAAGGAATGGTGATGTTTGACTAAGTCAGGCTGGTGTGTGCAGGTGAAGATGTTCCCACAGCATTCCAGCTCTTGTCCCTCTCAGTGATAGAGTCATGGGGAGAGAAGGTGCTTGGGGAACAGATAAATGTTTTTCTATCTCGATATTGGTAGCAATTGATGCACCTGTTTCTTTCATGTCTCTGAAACGTGGAGTGATAACCAAAACAGAGGGAAAGTAGGGAACAGAATGCAGGAAATAAAACTGTTTGGCCAAATGCTGCATCAGGTTTCCGAGATAAATTAACCAGAATTTTCTGACCCTGCTCCCGATCGTCCGGAACCGCTGAAGTCAATGGCCGATTGGAGGTCATCCTTACCTCCAGAACCACAGTAACATGGTGGGAGATGAGGAAATGGCTGAGGAACTGAACAGGTTTTTTGGGTCGGTCTTCACAGTGGAAGACACAAATAACATGCCAGTGACTGATAGAAATGAGGCTATGACAGGTGAGGACCTTGAGAGGATTGTTATCACTAAGGAGGTAGTGATGGGCAAGCTAATGGGGCTAAAGGTAGACAAGTCTCCTGGCCCTGATGGAATGCATCCCAGAGTACTAAAAGAGATGGCTAGGGAAATTGCAGATGCACTAGTGATGATTTACCAAAATTCACTGGACTCTGGGGTGGTCCCGGTGGATTGGAAATTAGCAAACGTGACACCACTGTTTAAAAAAGGAGGTAGGCAGAAAGCAGGAAATTATAGGCCAGTGAGCTTAACTTCGGTAGTAGGAAAGATGCTGGAATCTATCACCAAGGAAGAAATAGTGAGGCATCTAGATAGAAATTGTCCCATTGGGCAGACGCAGCATGGGTTCATAAAGGGCAGGTCGTGCCTAACTAATTTAGTGGAATTTTTTGAGGACATTACCAGTGCAGTAGATAACGGGGAGCCATTGGATGTGGTATATCTGGATATCCAGAAAGCCTTTGACATGGTGCCACACAAAAGGTTGCTGCATAAGATAAAGATGCATGGCATTAAGGGTAAAGTAGTAGCATGGATAGAGGATTGGTTAATTAATAGAAAGCAAAGAGTGGGGATTAATGGGTGTTTCTCTGGTTGGCAATCAGTAGCTAGTGGTGTCCCTCAGGGATCTGTGTTGGGCCCACAATTGTTCACAATTTACATAGATGATTTGGAGTTGGGGACCAAGGGCAATGTGTCCAAGTTTGCAGATGACACTAAGATGAGTGGTAAAGCGAAAAGTGCAGAGGATACTGGAAGTCTGCAGAGGGATTTGGATAGGTTAAGTGAATGGGCTAGGGTCTGGCAGATGGAATACAATGTTGAAAAATGTGAGGTTATCCATTTTGGTAGGAATAACAGCAAACGGGATTATTATTTAAACGATAAAATATCAAAGCATGCCGCTGTGCAGAGAGACCTGAGGGTGCTAGTGCATGAGTCACAGAAGGTTGGTTTACAGGTGCAACAGGTGATTAAGAAGGCAAATGGAATTTTGTTCTTCATTGCTAGAGGAATGGAGTTTAAGACTAGGGAGGTTATGTTGCAATTGTATAAGGTGTTGGTGAGGCCACACCTGGAGTATTGTGTTCAGTTTTGGTCTCCTTACTTGGGAAAGGACGTACTGGCACTGGAGGGTGTGCAGAGGAGATTCACTAGGTTAATCCCAGAGCTGAAGGGGTTGGATTATGAGGAGAGATTGAGTAGACTGGGACTGTACTCATTGGAATTTAGAAGGATGAGGGGGGATCTTATAGAAACATTTAAAATTATGAAGGGAATAGATAGGATAGATGCGGGCAGGTTGTTTCCACTGGCGGGTGAAAGCAGAACTAGGGGACATAGCCTCAAAATAAGGGGAAGTAGATTTAGGACTGCGTTTAGGAGGAACTTCTTCACCCAAAGGGTTGTGGATCTATGGAATTCCTTGCCCAGTGAAGCAGTTGAGGCTCCTTCATTAAATGTTTTTAAGGTAAAGATAGATAGTTTTTTGAAGAATAAAGGGATTAAGGGTTATGGTATTCGGGCGGGAAAGTGGAGCTGAGTCCACAAAAGATCAGCCATGATCTCATTGAATGGCGGAGCAGGCTCGAGGGGCCAGATGGCCTACTCCTGCTCCTAGTTCTTATGTTCTTATGTTGACTCTTAAATGCTCTGATTCCCAACGAGTAAAAAAAAAATTATTTTGATTGTCGCTTAGAACCTTTCATCGAAGTTTTTCATCTTGCATTCATCAGTACGAACACAAGAATATCAAATTTCAAACAATCGTAATAATTTACACTACAGGAGTGGTCGGCAGTTTGAACAGCACAGTAATCATTGAGGGAAGGGGGTTATAGGATTGAAAGGAGAAGAGAGTGGAACAAAGATGAGAGAGGGACTAGGCTTCGACCTTGTCTATAAGTAGTTAATCGCCGTCAAGATATGTATTTTCATGACAGGAATTCTTAAACACACTCAGTTGTTTCCATTTTTTTCTGTAGCCCTGGCGTTTCATAAGGTTTGTAATAAAATCTGTTTGAACAGTTTGCAGTGACATGTTTGAAAAGTGTGTGTGTTTGCTGATCCTATGGGCTAGTAACTACTCCCTCCAACTTAGCAGCACTGGCTACATTTTAGCTAAATATCATATAACTGGTAACCTTTTCACCAGCCTTTTGCTCACTGCGTTCATGCAATGGAAGAATGTCAACACCTTTTAAAAGGGTTCAGGACACGGAAAAGTGGATGAACTAAAGGTTGTTTTTTATTTAATTTGGGCTCAATGAATTGAGGTATTATCACACAGGGGATTTTCCTCTTTATCCCTCTGCGCCTGATTTGCAAATGTTTTCCTCCATCACATTCCAACCATACAGCCCAATAATTAGTACCTTACTTCAACCTCCGAAAGTTCCCCCATTACAATTCCAATGTCCAACGAAAATGATTTGGACTCGGGAATCGGAAATACAAGTGGGAAATTTGCAGAGTGCAGCGATAACGTTATCGCTGTGGGCTGTGGAGGCTCAGCCAGAGATGTTCAAGGTAGAGATTGATAGATTTCTCATTATTAAAGATAGTATTAATGCAGAAAAATGGTGTCACTGAATGGCAGAGTGTGTGGTATTATCATAACTGCAAGAACTGCAAGGATTAATGAAGTGTCCGGAGCAGCCACTAGAGGGAGCTACAGTTACAAGTATATAAGGCAGTGATCCTGAGCCTTGTGAGAGAGTGTATGCAGGGGTTAGCTAGAGAGAGTGAGAAGTACAAATAGTGTGAGTAAGAGCAGATCATAGTTTATATCAGTATTAAAATTAGCTAAATTTGTGTGTAGTTTAAATGTTAATAATCAACTGTATATTTTTTAGGAGTATGTGTCGAATCCAAATTAATAGTGCTAATAAATTTATAGCTTTGTTTATGTTTAAGCTATTTAGTGGCCTTTGTGCACACGACACCAACCATCCTGAAAAAACACCACAGAGTGAGGCTGAAAGACTGAAGGGACAACACTTCCTCCTATTTCTTATGTTCTTTTGCAATTAGGGAATGGAAAATAAATGTTGGTTTAGTCTGCATTTGCTTAAATCTCCAGACGGAACAAAAAATCAAGATGATACCAAATTGGGGATATGGTTAATACTGAGGAACTCTGCAGTAAAGAAAAATAAGCCATTAATAAGTTTTCAGGGGTGAGGTGTAAATTATAAATTAATTTCAATATTGGAAAATATAAATGGTTGCATTTTAGCAGGAACAAGATGGAGGCCACATCCTCCAACATGGTATAAAGGAGCAAAGGAATCTAGAGGTAAAGATTAACAAATGAATAGAGTCGCAACATTGGTTAACATAAAAATTAAAGAAAGGCACTGTGATACATTTCCAGAGGGGTAGAATTTGGAAGTAGAGAAGTTATGATGTATTTGTATCAAACTTAAGTTGGACGACATTCAGTAATTTAAAAATAAAAAATGTAAATGTCACCACCGTCCCGGAGGATCACAGGCTGCTCTCCCCTTGGAGAGCTAACCGGTGGTGGTTTAACCTGAGGGTCACCACACCTCAGGCGAGGGGTATGGTTGAGGAGGTGGGGGGTGGGGGGGGGGCCTTTGTGAATAACCTCAGCCATTACGGGAAGTCAACCCGCGCTGTTGACTTCGCTGCATCACAAGCCAGCCATCCAAGCTAACCGACCCCAACATAGCAATTTAACAAACTGTGGTCGATTCCCTTAAAATGTACAAGTCAGTTTGGAGAAAGAAGAGCCAATGGCCGTTGCAGAGGAGAAATGCATTCAGTAATAGGGGGCGGGACTCTCCCACCCCTGGGCCGGGCTGGAGAAACCCCGCGAAGGGGCAACGCAGAGCGGGGAATCGGCACCATTAGTGCCGGCGTGGTTGGCACGGTGCTGGTCGCGGGCTCTCTACTGATTCTCCGGCCCGGATGGGCCAAGCGGCAGTAAGAAAAGAGCCGAGTCCCGCCGCCGACGTTCTAACCTGCTCTGGGCCGGCAGGACTCGGCGTGTAAGGGTCGGGTGGTGTCTGTGGGGGGGTGGGGTCCGACCCCGGGGTGGGGGGGGTCCCCCGATGTGGCCTGGCCCGCGGTCGGGGCTCACCGATCGGCGGGCCGGCCTTAGTGGCTGGGGGCCGCCTTCCCTAGGCACCGGCACCTGTAGTCCTGCACCATGACGCGTCGGGGCCAGCGTGTTGAAGGAGGCCACTGCGCATGCGCGCGTTGGAGCCACCGCAACTGCACATGCACGGATCCTGCGGCGCACAGTTCACGGCGGGATCTGCAGCTGGAGCGGCGCGAACCGATTCAGCGTCGTGCTGGCCCCCTATAGGGGTCAGAATTAGTCGTGGGTGCAGCCCGTTCACGCCGTGGTAAAACGCGATGGTGTTTACGACGGCTTGGACACTCTGCCGCGGGATTGGAGAATCCCGCCCAGGCTGAGTGTGATCAGCTGTTGGGTGGTCATGTGGTGCTTGTACTACCTGCATTTGACTGAATTCTGGGAAAGGAAGACATTCGATCACCACCAGCGTCTCTCATACTTATCAAGATCAAGTATCAGAAGAACAATGTCATAAAATAAAATAAACAATTGTATTAGGTCACTGACCGGCACGTACAATTGTTTGTTTAAATGTTTGAAAACCTTGTTGGAGATTTTCTTTGCTGCTCCTGTCCCAGAATTGGAGCAGTGGCCAGTGTCAGATTGCGGATTGGACATTGCAACATACAAACTGCCCCAATTCTGATCATCCATACGTCTAAAGGATGTTGCTGATATTATTGGCATTTTAACACGCTCGTGTCATTTTACTTTAGTTACAAATGGCATTAAATGGATCAATCAGTAATAAAAATACAAGAGGCTTCATGTTTTTTAGTAAAAATCCTATTAAAAACCCAATTCTTTTACATTAGAAACAACAGTAGCCCATTCGGTCCCTAGGGTTAATTGGGTCATTCAATGGCTGATCTTTATCTTAACTCCATTTCCCTGTCTTATGTTGGGCGCTGTATGATAGGAAAAGGAAAACAAAACTTTATTCTTTCGCCATTTAAAAACAAATTGACTTTCCACTGAACCAAAAAAAAGGCTCTTGCAAGCCACATGACCAGAGTTGTCCCTTTGATGTTATAAGGGGGAAACTTCGAAATGGCATTTTCATCTGATAAGTTCATCTTGCCAGCAGAGGCAGTGGGTTTGCCAAGTTAATGGCTCCCCAACACTAGTCCCTCAACATGGATGATAACTCTTTTAAAAACTAATGGCGGTGACATCAGTCCTGAAATCAAAGCCAATTCCACACGCTGGACAAACATTTTTTTTGAAATCATTGTGCAGAAATCATTGGCGGCACGGTGGCACAGTGGTTAGCACTGCTGCCTCACAGCACCTGGGCCCCAGGTTCAATTCCAGCCTCGGTTACTGTCTGTATGCAGTTTGCACCTTCTCCCCGTGTCTGCGTGGGCTTCCTCCGGGAGCCCCGGTTTCCTCCCACTGTACTGGTAAATGAAAGTTGAAAACCTTCAAAACTTCAAAAGGAATTTGAAGACTAAGCACGGTGAGTCCGAGGACAAACCTCGATTTTTTTCACAGGTTGCAGCGAGAACGTAAATGATAAGCTGAAGTCCTTAGCAGAAATGTAACATTGAATGGCAAAGCAAGTGAGATCGTGAGGACCAAGTAGGCTCACCTGTCACATTAAAGGTAAGTGAAAATAGTGGGTCACAAAGGTCGGCTGGTGTGGGTCGCGAGGGACGCCCAGTGTGGGTCACGAAGGTCGACCAGCATGGGTCGCGAAGGTTGGCCAGCGTGGGTCATGAAGGTCGACCGGCATGGGTCGCGAAGGTCGACCGGCGTGGGTCGCGAAGGCTGGCCAGCGTGGGTCGCGAAGGTCAGCCGGCATGGGTCGTGAAGGTCGGCCATTTGGTAAAAGTGGGCCCCAGGAAAAAAGTTTGAAAAACACTGAATTAGATCACAAAAACTGAGAGATTGGGAAACCAGGTCGCAGCATACATTAGAAGTAATTCAAAACATTGTCTCCTAAAGGACAGGTGATAAGAGGAACTAGCACAGTTTTCCTGTCTCTCTCCTGTCTATAACGCTGTCCATAACTGTTCATGCCCTTGCCTCAGAAAAAAACTACCAATCTCAGTTTTGAAATTTTCAATTGATACTCCTCGATAGCTTTTTGGGTGAGGCAGTTCCAGGTTCCTACTCCCCTTCTCCTGAAAGATGCATTTAGTTACATCACCCCCAAATTGCCTGATTCTATATTAAAGGTCCTGCCGCCTTGTTCTGGACCCTTCTGGACCAGAGGAAATATTTTCTCTCCATTAATCCTGTCAACTCCCTTCTAACCATTGTAAACACCGGAATTATTTCACATTACATTTTCCCACACCGAAACCCCAAATGTAACCATTTCTCAAATCCTGCCCAATCCCATCTCCTGGGATAATCTTCTTCCCAAGGAGGATAAATCCATAGTTATGATGTTCGATTGGATGATTTAATTGACACGTGATTATAAAAGCTGAGTTTGATATTATATTGGCTGGGTGGGAACTGAGGGTAATTGCCTCATAATTACCATCAAAATCCTTAATGGTTACAGACAGGATCATCGATTTTTAGATGAAGCTCGAGTGCCAGGACTCTATCTTTAGATACAGCGTGTAAATATCTGTACTGAGCACGTACACAGAGTTTGAATGTCACAACAACTCTCCAACCTGCCTTTTCAAAGCACAGGAGTTTGCACAGCAGTCATATTCAGAAAGGTTACCAAGCTCATCTTGTGAATGATTGGAAATTCATTGCGCTGACATAAAGGGTTGGCATCATTGAATATTTACCATCTCATAAACATGACTGCACTTTGGGGCTTGTACTTCACAGCAGTGCAGAGTAATTGGGGTGTTATCAATAAAAGGCACATGTGCCTTTGGCGAACATACTCGAAAACAGCTTCTTCCCCACTGTCACCAGACTCCTAAATGGCCCTCTTATTGACTGACCTCATTAACACTACACCCTGTATGCTTCACCCAATGCCAGTGCTTATGTAGTTACACTGTATATGTTGTGTGCCCTATTATGTATTTTCTTGAATTTTCTTGAATTTTGTTTAATTCCCTTTTCTTCCCATGTACTGAATGATCTGTTGAGCTGCTTGCAGAAAAATACTTTTCACTGTACCTCGGTACACGTGACAATAAACAAATCCAATCCAGTGAAATTCAACATCACTGCAGTTTTGCTCCTGTGGTACATCGTAATAAAGTGACTGTGGTGATCTTTGGGAGGTTGACTTCAGGATGGAAAGCGTAGTGATCACAAAGACACTTGAAGTTCTTTCCATGAACTAAAGTAATTTTATTTACATACTTGATTTAGAGTTCGCACTTATTCCTATATTAAATATATTATTAAACTACACTCACGAACACTATCTTTATATTCTAACTACAATTCTACTCTATCTTACTAGCTCTACAATGCACTCTTCTCTAATCTCCCTCTCCATTTACTCTCCCAGAAATCTAAGAGTCAGTGCAATTTATATTACTGTCCCTTAGCTCCCTCTAGTGGCTAGTTGCAACATAACATTAACTCTTCACATGCTGTACATTTGTATAATGTCACAGTGACATGTCCTCACACTATGGGCGGGGTTCTCTGGTCTACCAGCCGCATGGTTCTCAGCCGCACGCCATTCGCTGGTGACGGGATTCTATCTTCCCATCGTAACCATCCCACGGGTGCCTCAAAACCCGCTGGTGGGGGAGGGGTGTGCTCTGCCGGCGGGGAAATTGAATCGCAATAACTGGAGAATTCCAACACCTATATCGAATGCAGCCAGCTCAACTGTGTGACCACTTCTCATTAAATGGGTTACATTTCTACAGATAAAGAAAGTAATTTCCCCTTGAGCCTTCAGGTGCAGTATTGAGCCTTGCAGGCCAGGAACGTGCCAGGTTTAATCCTTATTTTACAGTGAGTTTGGGAAAGGTCCACGAGGGAAGAAGGAGTTTTGATGGAGACATCCCAAAAGAACACTTCACGGGCAATGAAAAGTGTAGTGACTGTTGTAATGTGGAGAAACCGAACAGTCAAGGTGTACAGAGCAAGCTCCCGCAAACAGTTGTTTAATAATTCTCAGATAATTAGATGTTTGCTGGCATTAGTTGAGGGATGAATGTTAGCCAGGACATTGGGGGAATTTCTTTTACGATCCTCTAGGAGAGGGTGAAAATCAGAGGGTCATGCTCCCTGATCCTGTTGTAAAAATAGCCATTTGGATATGGGGGAGGAGGGGTGACCTCATGGCTTCGCAAAGTGTTTTACAGCCAATGAAATGCTTCTGAGCAGATGCTGAGGTTAATTCAAACTGCCCTTCTCAAGGGCAGTTAGGGTTGGGCAATAAATGCGGCATGGTAGCACAGTGGTTAGCACTGTTGCTTCACAGCGCCAGGGACCCAGGTTCGATTCCCAGCTTGGGTCACTGTCTGTGCGGAGTCTGCACGTTCTCCCTGTGTCTGCGTGGGTTTCCTCCGGGTGCTCCGGTTTCCTCCCACAAGTGCTTGTTCGGTGAATTGGACATTCTGAATTCTCCCTCTGTGTACCCAAACTGGCGCCAGAGTGTGGCGACTAGGGGTTTTTCACAGTAACTTCATTGCAGTGTTAATGTAAGCGTACTTGTGACAGTAATAAAGATTATTATTATTAAATGCTGGGCTTGCCACTGACGCTCATATACAAGAGAAAACAAAACGCGAGGGAAAGTGGTTTTAGATCGGGAATTTCCATGTAAATTCCCAGCTTCTGTCCATTCCATACTTTGTGCAGCTCGGAAGCCCTTTCCTGAGATTGGAAAGCTGCACATCACTCCACCATTCAAGGCAGGTGAGAGAGAGAAACCAGGGAATTATAAACCAGTTAGCCTAACATCTGTTGTTGGAAAATTATGAGCGTTTATAATTTCAACTGATCAGTGAGGGACAACACGGGCTTGTAAAGGGTGAATTACGCCTGATGCATGTGATCGAATTTTTTAAAGAGGAGCCTGAAATAGTGGACAGGGGAATGCTTATGGATTATATTCATGTGGATTTACAGAAAGCATTTGATAAATAATGAGAGACCGTTAGCTAAAGTTGAAGCCCGTGGTATTGAAGGCAAATTATGGTTAGGAAATTGACTGTGTTGTAGGAGGCAGAGACTAAGGTTAATGGGCAGGTACTGTACTCGGCAGTATAAGACTAGTGACATCCCAGAAGGATCTGTGCTGGGGCCTCAACTACTTATCATATTTATTAATAACTTAGCGGGCGGGGTAGAGGGGCACATGTCCACATTTACCCATGGCAAGAAGGTTGGCAGTCTTGTAAACAGTGTGGACGGACAGATAAAATTACAGAGGTAGCGATACATTATGTGAATGGACCAAACTTTGGCAAATGGACTTCAATGTAGGTAAATGGACTTCGGAGCTAAACAGGGTAGAATGGAGGTCTTCTAACTGATGAAAATCTAACAACAGGGCAAGTCCAACGGGATTTATCTACAGTGATCACTGAAATAGTATGTACATCCATAAAATGGTCAAGTAGGCTAATGGATGCTGGCCTTTAAATCCAGAGAACTGGAAAGAAAAGAGGCTAGAAGTTATTCTACAATTATACAAATAACCCCATGTTAGATCACACCCGGAGTACTGTGAACAGATCAGGACACCACACTTTAGGTTGGATGTATTGGCTTTGGAGGAAGTACAGGGTGGGTTTATCGGAATTATACCTGAATTCTAAGGGTTAAATTACGAGAAGTTACACAAAGTAAGGTCGTATTTCCCGGAATGTAGAAGTTTGGTGTTTGATTGAAACTTTTAAACTATTAAGGGAGACAGATGGGCCAGATTGAAAGAAAATATTTTTACTGACACAAGAGGCAAAGACCAGGAGACATTGTTTAAAAACTAAAGCCAGACCTTTCAGGAGTGAGGTTAGGAAACACTTCAATCTGTAAATGATGCAGAAGTTTGGGACTCTCTTCTGCAAACGACAATTGATACTAAGGTAAATTGTTAATTTGAAATCTGAGGATCAGGGCGAATATGTGGAATTAAGTCACTGATCAGCTATGGTCTCATTCAATGGTGGATTGTCTTCCATTCCAGTTGAACGGGTTCTAAGATGACAATGTGCGATCTGCTGACTTTGCCGATGTGGTGCAGTTGGTGTTTGAAGGGTTGTTTGGGTGTTTGACTTGACCTTTCCTCTGCATGTTCTCAATCAAGTCTCTCAGTGAGTTTGGTGCCTTCCCAAATTTCGTCGGTCACAAAAGGTTTCCCATGATTGAGTCGGCGGGTATGTCTGACCTCTTCAGTGATGCTTTGAGGACACCCCTGAAGCATTTTCGCTGCTTTTCTGGCAGTCACCTGCCGTGACTGAGTTCCAAGTGCAGCAGGAGCCTCAGGAGTCGGCGTATGAACCGCTTGATTCAGTTTAAGATAATGCATAGGGTGCATATCCCCGGGCGAGTGTGAGTGGGTTCTTTCAAGGGGTGGCTGATGAGTGTGAGAAGTGTGGGCAAGGACTGACAAATCATGCGCACATGTTCCAAGGATACGAGATGCTGGAGAGGTACTGGGAAGCGGTGTTTGGGACTTTGTCCAAAATTGTGAGGGTGGGTGGAGATCCAGTGATGCCGATCTTTGGGGTATCGGAAATGCTGAAGCTGATGGAGGGGGAGGGGGCTGATGTTGTGGCCTTCGCCTCTCTAATTGCCCGGCTGAATTGGAGGTCGGATACGCTGCCAGGGATGGCGGCCTGGCTGGGGGACCTCCATGACTTTCTCCGGTTGGAGAAGATCAAATTTGAGTTGGGGGGTCCGGGGAGGGCTTCGAGACATGATGTTCATGACAATGTTTGAGGAACTGTTTGTCGCGGAAAATGGGGAGTGGGGGAGGGTAGGGGGTAAAAAGGGGAAAAATTGTACAAACTGTGGATTGTGAGGTTGTGGAGTGTGTTGTATATGTTACTGTTTTTACACATGTTTGGAATAAAATACACATCAGGTATTAAGAATCAGGACACAGTCCTAAATGACCAATCCCTTATTCTAAAAGTGTGCCCTGTGATTCTACACCCTCTGGAGATAGTCCTTTTCTCTAGATGGTGTGGAATGATCCATTGGATCAAAAGGATTATCTGTATACAATCCATAGAATCCCTACAGTGCAGAAGGAGGCCATTTGGCCCAATAAATCTGCAGCGCCCCTCCGAAAGAGCCCACTCCCCATAACCTTGCGCATTGAACATGGCCAATCCACCTAACCTGCACATCTTTGGACAGTGGGAGGGAACCGGAGCACCCGGAGGAAACCCCATGCAGACACTGGGAGAAAGTGCAAACTCCACAGTCACTCAAGGCTGGAAGTGAACACGGGCCCCTGGTGCTGTGAGGCAGCAGTGCTAACCCTCACTCTGTTGAGTCTCTCTCTATGTTGCTACAGGAAAATGCTAAACCCAAGGCAACGTCACTGCAAAGTCTCATATACTCAGTCCTAGAGGCGAATATGAGGAGGCATTGGCAATTTTATCTCTGGAGAGCAGAGATCCTTTGTCTTCGATCTGTGGAATTGGGACAGTGAATTGGGTAACAGTGTGGCTTCCTCCAATTCTGGCCAAACAACAGGGGTGAGCATTGTCAATGTCAATGGTCCAAAAAGTTGTGAGCTTGGTTATTTTTGATTCCAATCTCAGTGGACCAGTTCGCAGCTGGAATTAATCCAAAGATGACCGGGAAGAGAGTAGAAGCGAACTAGGAGACCTCTTCATATTGATAAATGATTGTATAGAATTTAATGTTCCAGTTCAGCGATGACTAGCCTTGATATAATTTACTCCACAAGAGAAATTGTTCAATTACAATTTCCTGTGAATATTCTATCTGGCCTGAAACAGATGGCTTTGTCGTTGTTGGTAGTTTCAGGATAAAGGTTCTGACAAACGCGTTTCATGCAGACCAACCATAAATTTTATTAGCCTGCCTTATGAATATGTCATTTTTAAAAATGAGCTTCCAGGCTAATTTGCTTGTTAGAATTTTTATTTTAAATTGGGCTAAATCCACCTAAAAACAAACAAACATATTGGGCGGGTAATATGGCCCGCCGGTGGGATTTTATGATCCCGCTGTTGTCAGCGGGATTTCCCGTTGACTCCGCCCCTCGTCACCAGGAATCCCGTGCGCCTTCAGTGGGATCGGAATATCCCACCGGCGAGAACGCCCAGTAAATCCCGCACAAATACATTTATATTGGGCCTTGTTGTATTTGGGTGTATTGACCATACAATGGGTCGTGTTGCACGCCTGTGACTTGGTCTTTTGCGACCACTGCATAAACAGAAACAAAATGAATGAGTTACCGCTGCTTCTGGTGGTGTCTATGCCTTTGTTGCCTCTACACATGACTATTCCAGCCCACATCTTCCACTCTCCATAAACTGAAACCCATCCAAAACTCTGGTGTCCATGCCCTAACTCACTCACACCAAGTCCTTGTGCTCACTCATCTACATCGGCTTCCGGCTGAGAAATTCATTGATTTTGAAATTCTCATTTTTCTTTTCAAATCCCTCAGTACCGTTGCAGCCTGTTCTAGCTCTGCATCTCCGCGGCTCGCTGTGCTTCTCCAATTCTGGCCTCTTGTGTATTGCTGGTTTTGCACTCCAGCCTTGGCAGCTGTGCGTTTAGCTATACGCACTGTACTTTGAAATTCTTTCTCGGAGGGCGCGATCTACCGGCTTTACAGGCCAGCGGGATATTCCGGTCCCAGGTTGGCGCGTGGGTTTCCCGGCGGAGAGGGGTGCAGTCACCAGGAAATCCCGTTGACAATGGCAGAGTGGACCTCAGCCACCAAAAATCACGCGGTGGGTTGGTCGGGAAACCCTGCCCTAAATTTCTACATCATCGTTCCTCTTTTAAGACACTCTTTAAAACCTTGCTCTTTGATCTAGCTTTTGGCCATCTACCCTAATGTCTTCTTAAGTGGTTTGGTATCAAATGTTGTTTAACAATACTCCTGTGAACATTAAATGCTCTGTGTAAATGCAAGATGTTGTTAGTTGTTGAAGGAATGTTGGCCGGGACACGAGGAGAGCTCCAACATTTTTTTTAAATAGTTCAATGAGTTGATGGAATAAAACATCACAAGAGGAGGCCAATCGGCCTACCGTGCCCATGTTGGTTCGTTGGAGGGGCTGGTTTAGCACACTAGAGGGGCTGGTTTAGCACACTAGAGGGGCTGGTTTAGCACACTAGAGGGGCTGGTTTAGCACACTAGAGGGGCTGGTTTAGCACACTAGAGGGGCTGGTTTAGCACACTAGAGGGGCTGGTTTAGCACACTAGAGGGGCTGGTTTAGCACACTAGAGGGGCTGGTTTAGCACACTAGAGGGGCTGGTTTAGCACACTAGAGGGGCTGGTTTAGCACACTAGAGGGGTTGGTTTAGCACACTGGGCTAAATCGCTGGCTTTTAAAGCAGACCCAGGCAGGCCAGCAGCAAGGTTCAATTCATGAACCAGCCTCCCCGAACAGGCGCCGGAATGTGGCGACTAGGGACTTTTCACAGTAACTTCATTGAAGCCTACTTGTGACAATAAGCAAATTTCATTTCATTTGAATGAGCCACCAGTTTATTCCATTCCCCTGCTGTTTTCCCATTCGCCCCACAGACCTTTCACTTTTAGCTATTTATCTAAGTCCCTTTTGGAAGTTACTGTTGAATCTGCTTCCATCGCTCTTTCAGGCTTTTTCTTCTTAAGCGTCCCACGTCGAGTGACGCACGGGCCAGATGCTTCCGTCAGTTCCCACCGTCTGAAACCAGATGTGTACCTTGAGGCGCACCAGTTCATATGAAGCTTGGCTGACCATAGGAGGCTCTCCCACTCTTTCCGTGTGCCATTGGCATGTTGGGAGGATTTGCTTGTTGACAATCTGACCACGTTGCTAACGTACCTCCCATCAAGTCCTGGGTGGGACTTGAACCCAGAGCTTCCGGTACAGAGGCAGGGAAGCTACCCCACTGCACCACAAGGACCTCCGACTACTCTTTCAGGTAGTGCATTCCAAATTCTAACAAGCCTGGGGGATAAATAAATGCTGCCCATTTCCACCCCAGGTCTTTGGCCAATTATTTTAAACGTGCTCTCCTGTCAGTGGAAACAGTTTTCTCCTCCTCATTCTGTCAAAAACCTTCATATTTGAACTCCTCCATTGAGTTTCCCCTTAGCTTTCTTATATTTGATATACATATCGAACAGTATTCTGTGACCACAATTTTCAAGAAAGGTGACAACTGACAGATCTGTAACTCCCCTTTCCCCTACCTGACATTGCTAGCTGAGCTACCCCTTAGACTGAAGAATGATGGGCTGTCTAAAGGTTCACCCGCATTGCAGTTGGTTCTCTGCTGACACGGCTTTGCTATCACGGTTAAGGGGCACTGGGAAAGTTGCTGGATCAAATTGGGAGCATTGTGAAGAGTCACTAGTTTGGTGCCAACGTATTTCTGAAGAACGACTTGAAACATTGGGGGGAGAAAACAAAAACATTGGGCAATCTCGGCAGGTCTGACAGCATCTGTGGAGAGAGAGGGGAGCTAATGTTTTGAGTCTGGATGACTCTTTGTCAAAGTCATTCAGCTGCAATGGTGAGTTCAGGGGACAATGCGGCGGGAACTGAAAACAGTTTCCTGTTAGCACAGACGGTGGGAATGTGCGCTCCCGCCCAACATGGCTGGTCACCATTCCAGCCAGAGGCCATTTTGCATCCTGTTAATGGAATGCAGATGAAGCCCCAACCGGAATTGCCCCCCTGCCCAATTATCTGTGCCGCCAGCAGGATTTCACGTCGCCCCCGAACACGCCCAGACTTGGATTGGATATGCTGGGATTCACCGGGAAGAAGACGGGAGGGTCAGTGTTCCCTCAATGAGGCTTTCAAACTTAACAAAAGTTTATAGAGAAGGCAAATACTGAAACATTGATTCTACTGGTAAGCAAAGGGATATCAGCTTGGGGACTGAGGGTTATGGCCAGGAGATTTGATGGGCAGGATTAAAGAACCAGTAGTAAAGGCATGATGGATTGAATGGTTTTATGTACTACCATTCTGAGACAGATTATGGGCTGGTGGATAGATCTGAAGTAAGCAGCCCATTCCAATTGACACAATTCTAACATAAAAGAACAATCCAGAATTTGACACTACATTGACAATCCAGATTTTTCTTTCAATCATCTGCGGGATCCTAACTATAAATCTAAATGTGGGCAGCAGGGTAGGACAGTGGGCAGCACGGTAGCACAGTGGGCAGCAGGGTAGCACAGTGGGCAGCACGGTAACACAGTGGGGCAGCACGGTAGCACAGTGGGCAGCAGGATAGCACAGTGGGCAGCACGGTAGCACAGTGGGCAGCAGGGTAGCACAGTGGGCAGCAGGATAGCACAGTGGGCAGCACGGTAGCACAGTGGGTAGCACGGTAGCACAGTGGGCAGCACGGTAGCACAGTGGGGGCAGCACGGTAGCACAGTGGGTAGCATGGTGGCACAGTGGGTAGCACGGTAGCACAGTGTGCAGCACGGTAGCACAGTGGGCAGCACGGTAGCACAGTGGGCAGCACGGTAGCACAGTGGGCAGCAGGATAGCACAGTGGGGGCAGCAGGGTAGCACAGTGGGCAGCACGGTAGCACAGTGGGCAGCACGGTAGCACAGTGGGCAGCAGGGTAGCACAGTGGGCAGCAGGATAGCACAGTGGGCAGCAGGGTAGCACAGTGGGGTAGCATGGTAGCACAGTGGGCAGCACGATAGCACAGTGGGGGCAGCACGGTAGCACAGTGGGCAGCAGGATAGCACAGTGGGCAGCACGGTAGCACAGTGGGCAGCAGGATAGCACAGTGGGCAGCAGGATAGCACAGTGGGCAGCAGGGTAGCACAGTGGGCAGCAGGATAGCACAGTAGGCAGCACGGTAGCACAGTGGGCAGCAGGGTAGCACAGTGGGCAGCACGGTAGCAAAGTGGGCAGCACGGTAGCACAGTGGGGGCAGCACGGTAGCACAGTGGGTAGCACAGTGGGCAGCAGGGTAGCACAGTGGGCAGCAGGATAGCACAGTGGGCAGCACGGTAACACAGTGGGCAGCAGGGTAGCACAGTGGGCAGCACGGTAGCACAGTGGGCAGCACGGTAGCACAGTGGGCAGCACGGTAGCACAGTGGGCAGGAGGATAGCACAGTGGGCAGCAGGATAGCACAGTGGGCAGCAGGATAGCACAGTGGGCAGCACGGTAGCACAGTGGGCAGCACGGTAGCACAGTGGGCAGCAGGATAGCACAGTGGGCAGCACGGTAGCACAGTGGGCAGCAGGGTAGCACAGTGGGCAGCACGGTAGCACAGTGGGCAGCAGGATATCACAGCGGGCAGCACGGTAGCACAGTGGGCAGCAGGATAGCACAGTGGGCAGCAGGATAGCACAGTGGGCAGCACGGTAGCACAGTGGTCGGCATGGTAGCACAGTGGGCAGCAGGGTAGCACAGTGGGCAGCACGGTAGCACAGTGGGCAGCAGGGTAGCACAGTGGGCAGCACGGTAGCACAGTGGGCAGCAGGATAGCACAGTGGGCAGCAGGATAGCACAGTGGGCAGCACGGTAGCACAGTGGGCAGCACGGTAGCACAGTGGGCAGCAGGGTAGCACAGTGGGCAGCACGGTAGCACAGTGGGCAGCAGGGTAGCACAGTGGGCAGCACGGTAGCACAGTGGGTAGCACAGTGGGCAGCAGGGTAGCACAGTGGGCAGCACAGTAGCACAGTGGGCAGCAGGATAGCACAGTGGGCAGCAGGGTAGCACAGTGGGCAGCACGGTAGCACAGTGGGAAGCAGGATAGCACAGTGGGCAGCAGGATAGCACAGTGGGCAGCACGGTAGCACAGTGGGCAGCAGGGTAGCACAGTGGGCAGCACGGTAGCACAGTGGGGGCAGCACGGTAGCACAGTGGGCAGCACGGTAGCACAGTGGGCAGCAGGATAGCACAGTGGGCAGCAGGATAGCACAGTGGGCAGCGGGGTAGCACAGTGGGCAGCGGGGTAGCACAGTGGGCAGCAGGGTAGCACAGTGGGCAGCACGGTAGCACAGTGGGCAGCAGGATAGCACAGTGGGCAGCAGGATAGCACAGTGGGGCAGCAGGGTAGCACAGTGGGCAGCACGGTAGCACAGTGGGCAGCAGGGTAGCACAGTGGGGCAGCAGGGTAGCACAGTGGGCAGCACGGTAACACAGTGGGCAGCAGGATAGCACAGTGGGCAGCACGGTAGCACAGTGGGTAGCACGGTAGCACAGTGGGCAGCATGGTAGCACAGTGGGCAGCAGGATAGCACAGTGGGCAGCAGGGTAGCACAGTAGGCAGCAGGGTAGCACAGTGGGCAGCAGGGTAGCACAGTGGGCAGCAGGATAGCACAGTGGGCAGCACGGTAGCACAGTGGGCAGCACAGTAGCACAGTGGGCAGCAGGATAGCACAGTGGGCAGCAGGGTAGCACAGTGGGCAGCAGGATAGCACAGTGGGCAGCACGGTAGCACAGTGGGCAGCAGGATAGCACAGTGGGCAGCAAGATAGCACAGTGGGCAGCAGGATAGCACAGTGGGCAGCACGGTAGCACAGTGGGCAGCAGGGTAGCACAGTGGGCAGCAGGATAGCACAGTGGGCAGCAGGATAGCACAGTGGGCAGCACAGTAGCACAGTGGGCAGCAGGATAGCACAGTGGGCAGCAGGGTAGCACAGTGGGCAGCACGGTAGCACAGTGTGGGCAGCACGGTAGCACAGTGTGCAGCAGGATAGCACAGTGGGCAGCACGGTAGCACAGTGGGCAGCAGGATAGCACAGTGGGCAGCAGGGTAGCACAGTGGGCAGCAGGATATCACAGCGGGCAGCACGGTAGCACAGTGGGCAGCAGGGTAGCACAGTGGGCAGCACGGTAGCACAGTGGGGCAGCACGGTAGCACAGTGGGCAGCAGGATATCACAGCGGGCAGCAGGGTAGCACAGTGGGCAGCAGGATATCATAGCGGGCAGCAGGGTAGCACAGTGGGCAGCACGGTAGCACAGTGGGCAGCAGGATAGCACAGTGGGAAGCACGGTAGCACAGTGGGCAGCAGGATAGCACAGTGGGCAGCAGGATAGCACAGTGGGCAGCACGGTAGCACAGTGGGCAGCAGGATAGCACAGTGGGCAGCACGGTAGCACAGTGGGCAGCAGGGTAGCACAGTGGGCAGCAGGGTAGCACAGTGGGCAGCAGGATAGCACAGTGGGCAGCAGGGTAGCACAGTGGGCAGCAGGGTAGCACAGTGGGCAGCAGGATAGCACAGTGGGCAGCACGGTAGCACAGTGGGCAGCAGGATAGCACAGTGGGCAGCAGGATAGCACAGTGGGCAGCACGGTAGCACAGTGGGTAGCACAGTGGGCAGCACGGTAGCACAGTGGGCAGCACGGTAGCACAGTGGGCAGCACAGTAGCACAGTGGGCAGCAGGATAGCACAGTGGGCAGCACGGTAAAACAGTGGGCAGCAGGATAGCACAGTGGGCAGTACGATAGCACAGCGATAGCACTGTTGCTTCATAGCGCCAGGGTCCCATGTTCGATTCCCTGCTTGGGTCACTATGTGTGCGGAGTCTGCACATTCTCCCCGTGTCTGTGTAGGTTTCCTCCGGGTGCTCCGGTTTCCTCCCACAAGTCCCGAAAGACGTGCTGTTAGGTGAATTGGACATTCTGAATCCTCCCTCTGTGTACGGAGTGTGGCGACGAGGGGATTTTCAGAGTAACTTCATTGCAGCGTTAATGGAAGCCCACTTGTGACAATAAAGATTGTTATTATTAAATGTTGCCAGAGGACCATAAGCTGCTCTCCCCTTTGACTGGTGGCGATTTAACCAGAAGTTCATCACACTTCAGGCGAGGGGCGAGTTTGAGAAGGACAGGTCTTCATGAATAACCTCAGATGGTGCGGGAATTGAACCCATGCCGTTGGTGTTGCTCTGCATCACAAGGGGCTGTTTAGCACAGGGCTAAATCGCTAAATCGTAGGCCAGTATTTATTGCCCATCCCTAATTGCCCCTAAGACGGTGATGGTGAGCTGCCTTCTTGAGCCGCTGCAGTCCATGTGGTGTAGGTACACCCACAGTGTTGTTGGAAAGGGAGTTCCAGGATTTTGACCCAGCGACAGTGAAGGAACGGTGATATATTTCCAGGTCAGGGTGCAGGTGACATGGAGGGAACTTGCAGGTCGTGGTGTTCCCCATCTGCTGCCCTTGTCCTTCTTGATAACACAGGTCACAGATTTGAAAGATGCAGTCAAAGGAACCTTTTTTTCCCCTTTTTAAAAAAATTTAGGGTCCCCAATTCATTTTTTCCAATTAAAGAGCAATTTAGCGTGGCCAATCCACCTACCCTACACATCTTTGGGTTGTGGGGGCGAAACCCACGCAGACACGGGGAGAATGTGCAAACTCCACATGGACAGTGACCCAGAGCCGGGATCGAACCTGGGACCTCGGCGCCGTGAGGCTGCAGGGCTAACCCACTGCGCCACCGTGCTGCCCTTTCAAAGGAACCTCGGCGAGTTGACGCAGTGCATCTTGCAAATGGTACACATTGCTGCCATTCTGTGTCAGTGGTCGAACAGAGTGGATGGCTAAGGTACTGGTTGGGGTGCTGAACAAACGGGGCTGCTGTCTCCTGGATGGTGTTGAGCTTCTTGAGTGTTGTTGGAGGTGCGCTGATCCAGGCAAGTGGAGAGTATTCCATCACACACTGGACTCCTAATTCCAGAGGGGCTTTTAAGAGTCAACCGCATTGCTGTGGATCTGGAGTCACATGTAGGCCAGACCGGGTAAGGATGGCAGATTTCCTTCCCTGAAGGACATTAATGAAAGAGATGGGCATTTACAACAATCCAGTAGCTCCGTGATCACTATTACTGAAATTAGCTTTTAGTTTTGGATTGTTATGTGCCTCGAGAAAGGACTAAGCCTCTGGATTTCTAGTTCAGTGACATTACCAACATCCCAACTGTTCTCAATAATGTGGAAATGTCATGTTGCTGCAATAAGATTGTTTAGTTCCCGATTACAATTATATTACGTCAGGGTGGTGTACAGGAAGCTTTAATGTCTGCTCCAAATCCAAGCTTGCTGACAAAACAGCAACCACTGCATGTCAAAGAAAATTGGAATGTTTGAGTAATTTGATGAGGTGGGGAATAAGTACAAGAAAGAAACAAGTTCTACTTTTATTTGATTTGATACTAAAATAGCTCCTTCTAATTATCAACAGTCCAGCTTTACAAACACAAAAGTCCCTTCCCCGATAAACAATTTATTGGCCTGTATCACAGCTACTGCTTTATAGTTTTCATCGAGAAGATTCCAGAGGTTAACATGATGAGAAATACTATTCAGTTAGCCAGGCCGACGGGTGATTCTAATTCACACAGCCTGTGTTGATGGGCAGAGACCCCTGGAGGATTTTGCTGTACAGATTGTACTGGAGTCAAGAGGCACAAGTAAAGGTCGCTTACATTTGAGAAACAGGGAAGGACATTAACAAAATAATACAATGGTTTTATTTTAATTGCATGTTCCAACATACATTCCATTTATTCCTGCTGAAGTTAGATTTTTAAGAAGAATTTCTTTCTGTACAGCATGTATGCGATGAGCACCCAGATCGCTGTTCCCACTAGGTCCTGGAGGAGGCGCTCAGCATGTGTATTCTCGTGTTTCATTTGCCAGCTGAATGGGAAATACCAACCCAGTACCGAGTGCCCGACATACACAAAGATGGAATTCATTCCTGTTCAGTAACAGAGGACAAAAAAGGATTAGGACTGGTCTTCAATTCACTCCACAGCCTCGTTCTATCATTCTCGCTCGCCATGTACATCCCACTGTTCCCCTGTTCTCCCACTGGTGGCTAATTTTCATTAACCACGCTTCCTACCACCTGGAATTCTCTTCCCAAATTATTTTTCCTCCCTGCCTTTCAAAAGCCTCCTTAAACAAACACACATCTTCTTTGACCGTTCTGTCAGTCAGTCCCACTCTTACATTTTCCTTTCTCTCTCTCACATATTTTGTGTCTTCAGCACTTGCCCTCACTCAGTGCCTGGTGCCTGAAGCTGGTGAAGGAAGGGAGAGGCAGAAGGAGGGAGATTTCCCAGCTCGCTGCCCCAAGATTTTAACCGTCTCTCCTTCAGCACAAAAGGGACAACGCAATAGATCTTGTTCGTTGACAGTTCATGTTGTCTTGCCATTTGGGGCAGCATGGTAGCATGGTGGTTAGCATGAATGCTTCACAGCTCCAGGGTCCCAGGTTTGATTCCCGGCTGGGTCACTGTCTGTGTGGAGTCTGCACGTCCTCCCCGTGTGTGTGTGGGTTTCCTCCGGGTGCTCCGGTTTCCTCCCACAGTCCAAAGATGTGCGGGTTAGGTGGATTGGCCATGCTAAATTGCCCGTAGTGTAAAGTTAATGGGGGGATTGTTGGGTTACGGGTATAGGGTGGATACGTGGGTTTGAGTGGGGTGATCATTGCTCGGCACAACATCGAGGGCTGAAGGGCCTGTTCTGTGCTGTACTGTTCTATGTTCTATGTGTGTCCACTTCCGCCTGCACAGGAGCCTATTCGCCTGCCTTTGCCATTCAGTGCGTCAATCGAGCAGCTGACAGATGAACTCCCAGCAAACTAAGTTTCCTTATGAATTGTGCTGGTTTCCACTTGAGTTACAGCAGGAATCCAGAAGAAATACTAGTCTACTCGATGGCGGTTCATTTCTCTGCCATTTTATTACAAAGTTCTTTAGTTACAAAGCATTTACAGCGCAAAAACAGATCAACTGACCCAACAGATCCTCGCTGTCGTACATGCTGCTCACAGCCCTCACGTTCCTCAATGAACTCATTAACATATCCTTCATTACCTCACTACTGTATGCCCTTATCTAGCTTCCCCGTGACTTAGTCGATGCTCCTCACCTCGAAACACTACAGGTAGTAACAAGTTTCACATTCTAAACACCACTGGGGTAAAGACGTTTCTCCTGAATTCTCTATTTTTTCAGTAACTATCTTACTACATTGCTTACACAAATGGAGAAATGACTGGGTCTTGAAGTTGGCAAATCTCCTGGATCTGATGGCATGCATCCCAGGGTTTCCAAAGGTGCAACTACAGAAAGACTGGAATTGGTTTTGATCTTCCAGAATTCCTTGGCTGCTGGTACAATCCCCATGGATTGGAAAGCAGCAAACGTAAGCCCGCTATCTACGAAGGGAGGCAGAGAAAGAAAGCGGGATATGTAGGCAGGTTAGCCTGACATCAATAGCAGGGAAAATGTTACAACTGATTATATTTATGACCCCTCGTTCTGATCTCACCCACAGGCAATACCTTCTTAAATGATGTCATTGTGACTGCCACACCTGAATTCCAACTGCTGATGATATTGTGGGTGAAAATATTTCTTCTCTCTTTCCCCCAGCACGGATGAACCCCTAGCACGGAGTAAACTTAGAATCACAGAATTTACAGTGCAGAAGGAAGCCATTTGGCCCATCAAGCCTGCACCGGCCCTTGGCAAGAGCACCCTACCCAAGTCCACACTCCCACCCCATCTCTGTAACCCAGCAGCCCCACCCAACCTTTTTTTGTGCACCAAGGGCAATTTAGCATGGCCAATCCACCTAACCTGCACATTTTTGGACTGTAGGAGGAAACCGGAGCACCTGGAGGAAACCCACGTAGACACGGGGGAAAAGGTGCAGACTCCGCACAGACAGTGACCCAAGCCGGGAACCGAACCTGGGACCCTGGAGCTGTGAAGCAACAGTGCTAACCACTGTGCTACCATGCTGCCCTGACAGTGCAGCCTGTCATGAAAGGCCGTCAGTCTATCAGTGAGATTTTGGTTACTTTGTACAGGATATTGGCTAGGTCCCAGGCTGGGAAATTCCTTGGGATTGCTCCTGTTCCACTGCTGTAAATTTGCCAGAAACAAAGGAATGGGATCGGAGAAGAAGCAGTTCCAAAGAATCTATGGTTGAGAACCATCGAAGGTTGGCAACAAAAGGTTGCCATTTGGTACATTGTCCCTGTGCCAGAGCGGAATGCTGTATCAAAGATACATAAATCTAAAATCACTTCTCTTATCTTTCCTGATATCCTTTAATAACTTTGCTCTTCAAATTTCTACCTGATTCCCTTCTAAATGGAATGACTGAATCAGCTTTAAAAGCCATTTGTTCCAGTAATGCTGTGTGGACAAAATACCTTTCCAATGTCCCCCAATATACTCCTGGTAGCAACCCTGAGCTTATTATTGCTTAACTGGTTGCATTTGAGTGCTACAGTGAGAGTTTGGTGACTGAGGGAGTTAGGTGAAGGGATAGTAAGGTGCTCCTTACATTTCATTTCCTATATTTAAACAAATAGCGTGAAAGGAACCAGGACTTTAGAGTACAGCTGACTGGAAGCAGAGTCGGAGGGCAGAGGTCCAGTTGGTCCACGGGGCAGCTAATTCTGTAAAGTAAGAGGGGATGGAGTCTGGGGCAGTTGCATGCTCCTCCTGTAGGATGTGGGTGGTGAGGGAAACCACTGGTGTCCCCGCTGACTATACCTGCGGGAAGTGCACCCAACTCCAGCTCCTCAGAGGGAACTGGAGCTGGAGCAACTTCGGATCATCCGGGAGGCAGAGGGGGTTATCGAGACGAGTTACAGGGAGGTAGCCACACTCAAGGTACTGAACAAGAGTAGCTGGGTTACAGTCAGGGAAAGGAAAACTAACAGGCAGACAGTGCAGGGATCCCTCGTGGCCGTTCCCCTTCAAAACAAGTATACCGTTTTGGATGCTGTTGGGGGGGATGACCTACCGGGGGAAGGCCCTAGCGGCCAGGTCTCTGGCACTGAGTCTGGCTCTGGGGCTCAGAATGGAAGTGGGGAGCATAGAAAAGCAATAGTAATAGGTGATTCAATGGTTAGGGCAATAGATAGGAGATTCTGTGGTCGCGAGCGAGACTCCCGGAAGGTATGTTGCCTCCCGGGTGCCAGGGCCAGGGATGTCTCGGATCATGTCTTCAGGATCCTGAAGGGGGAAGGTGAGCAGCCAGAAGTCGTGGTGCACATTGGTACCAACGACGTAGGTAGGACAAGGGGTGTGGAGGTAATAAACAAGTTTAGGGAGTTAGGCTGGAAGTTAAAGGCCAGGACAGACAGAGTTGTCATCTCTGGTTTGTTGCCGGTGCCACGTGATAGTGAGGCTAGGAATAGGGAGAGAGTGCAGTTGAACACGTGGCTGCAGGAATGGTGTAGGAGGGAGGGCTTCAGGTATTTGGATAATTGGAGTGCATTCTGGGGAAGGTGGGACCTGTACAAGCAGGACGGGTTGCATCTGAACCAGAGGGGCACCAATATCCTGGGGGGAAGGTTTTCTAGTAGTCTTCGGGAGGGTTTAAACTAATTTGGCAGGGGAATGGGAACCGGATTTGTAGTCCAGCAACTAAGGAAGCTGATATTCAGGACGCCAAAGCACGTAGTGATACAGTGGGGAAGGTAACACTGAAAAAGGAGAGTACTTGCAGGCAAGGAGATGGTTTGAAGTGTGTATACTTCAATGCAAGAAGCATCAGGAATAAGGTGGGTGAACTTAAGGCATGGATCGGTACTTGGGACTACGATGTGGTGGCCATCACGGGAAAAAAAAGAAAGAAAAAAAGTGGGTTTCCTCCGGGTACTCCGGTTCCCTCCCACAATCCAAAGATGTGCAGGTTGAGTGGATTGGCCATGATAAATTGCCCCTAGTGTCCAAAATCCTATGATTAACCTAGGACAAAAGTTCGGCACAACATCGTGGGCCGAAGGGCCTGTTCTGCGCTGTATTTCTCTATATCTATATCTAAATACGTTTTCGCTACTTATTCTCTTAGAAACCTTCCTAATTTTAAACACTTTTTTTAAAAAAAAGTGAATTAACTCTTAGATTTGTCAATTGTTTCCTATAACTGTGTCTCATTGCCCTATTCAAGACTGAGCATGGATATGGAACACAGAGCTGTACATTTACATCAATAAGCTACACTTGATGACATCAGTGCTTATGGCAGCCATACGGACATCACGGTAAAGAGGCACTGGGCTAACTCACTGCAAACGATGCGTTTCCTAACTGCATTAGACAGACAGAAAATAGCTGCTTCAGAATCATTCTGTTTCCTCATTAAACGTTCCATATTCCATCTGCTATCATTTAAAACAACCAGAACAGGCTCCCCGTCAGACCCTGGAGTGAACTTTTATTTTCCAAGACTTTGGTGAGAAATACTGCTGGGCAGAGCAGCGACAATTTTCATTGCGTTGCATGCTTTAATGCGCATTTAAACAAATAAAAAACGGACTTCTTGCCCTCCTATTTCTCTTTCTGTGCGTCACGGTTTCGTGCGTCCTCTGGGGAAGCTTCCGATTTTCACTGGGGCACCAGAGGAGCCCAGAAGAAGAAGCTGCGGAGAGAGAGGCGGTGAGAGAGATTGGTCGAAGCACCACACCAATGGCTTATTTTTGTGTGTCGCGGATAGCTGACAGCACAGCAAATATGAGCAGAAAATCTGGGATCAAGTCATGAGTCTTCGTTCAGCTATCATGGCCCCACTTCCTAGAGCTGCCACGCTGAATTACTCCACCTTGGTTCTTCGCTTCCTGCTTTCGAAAGTCTCCTCAAGCCAATGTCTTTGACCTCCTCGTCCTCAGCTCCATCCATAACCCCCAACCACTGAAATCTCTCTGCCTCACTATCCAAGGCCACCCATGAGCTTCCGTGTCGTATCCCTAATTATTCTGTGGTGCTCCGAGACACTTGAGAGGTTTAGAGATTGCACCTTGTAGAAGAATCCAATCCGACAATACAATATCCATTCAGCCCCTTAACATTTTCAGCTCCAATGCAGTGAGAAGTTTTGGGCCCCGTATCTAAGGAAGGATGTGCTGGCCTTGTAAAGGGTCCAGAGGAGGTTCACAAGAATGATCCCTGGAATGAAGAGCTTGCCGTATCAGGAACGGTTGAGGACTCTGGGTCTGTACTCGTTTGAGTTCAGAAGGATGAGGGGGGATCTTATTGAAACTTACAGGATACTGTGAGGCCTGGATAGAGTGGACGTGGAGAGGATGTTTCCACTTGTAGGAGAAACTAGAACCAGAGGACACCATCTCAGACTAAAGGGACGATCCTTTAAAACAGAGATGAGGAGGAATTTCTTCAGCCAGAGGGTGGTGAATCTGTGGAACTCTTTGCCGCAGAAGACTGTGGAGGCCAAATCACTGAGTGTCTTTAAGACAGAGATAGACAGGTTCTTGATTAATAAGGGGATCAAGGGTTATGGGAAGAAGGTAGGTGAATGGGGATGAGAAAATATCAGCCATGATTGGATGGCGGAGCAGACTCGATGGGCCGAGTGGCCTATTTCAGCACCTATGTCTGATGGTCTATGCACAACATTAAATGCCACTGCCCCATCCAAAAGCCAAACCTACCCTCTACAAAATACATGACAGATAAATTCTTTTGCATGCACGACATAACTACTGAAAGGAAATATCAACTAATTGCAAGCATGCAGGCTGGATGGAGAATCACATGTAGAGTCCACCATGGGGCGCGATTTAATGCCCGCAAAACAGTCCCGTTGGGGATACCTATAGCGGAGTTGTTCTTGACGCCTACAGCCTGCAGCACCGAGAATGACCCCCCATCAAATGCGACTCTTTTTTTTCTGGCCTCGGTCTCGAACATGCCGCCGAGGCAGCACTGACCTCACTTCCTGCACTGATGAGCTCAGCAGGAAGAGATCAGGCGCCATTTTTAAATGCCGCCCTGATCTCTCAAGTCCCCTCAGACAACACACCGCAACCTCCGGATGCCCCCACTGCTTCAATCTACCACTTAGGGAGTCCTCGAGACCCCCACCCCCACCTCTTAAGTGCACCCCAGGCCTGATCTGCCTGCCTGTCACCCTGCCAGCCTGCCAGTGCCCACCTGGGTGGCACTGCCAACATGCCAGGCAGGCAGTGCCACAGTGCCCGTGTGCCAGCAGGAGTGCTAGGGTGCCACCCTGCCCAGAGGCTGACCCCCCCCCCCCCCCAAGGGCCTCCGATGGCCTGCGCAGTCCCCCGGGTTCTGTTACATCTGGTCCATATATGTGTGGACCAGTGCTTATTGGTGCCATGGTGAGGTCTCCCAGGCACGAACGTTCCTTCCTGGGACCCGGGAGAATTGGGCGCCGACATACATAAATGAGCCTAATGGCTCACTTAAATATGCTAATCTGGACCTCGCCAAGTGAGGGCGAGATCCAGATCACGGCGTCTCGCGATATCACGTTAGATCTCACGAGGAGATCCAAGCGGCGCAAATCTCACAGGAGGCCTCTCACGAGATTTAACAATCTCATTGCACCACCGAGTCAGGTGGTTGGGAGGGTCTGATGGGGGGTCTGATGGGGTCTCTGGGGGAGGGGGGGTCAGAATGGGGTGGGGGGGGGGGGTTGGCTGACCCTCATGCGTGCCTGCTGTGGGGGAAGGGGACCCAGTAATCCCCTTGGTGGGGGCCGGGGACGGGATTTGCATTGTTGTGGGGGGTGGGGTGGGCAGTCACCTGATCTCGCTATTGGGTCGCCTGCTCAAAATGACAGCCCAGTAGCAGGATTGGGATCAGAATCCTTCGCGCTCCCAACAATATAAAGATGTGCCTGGCCAGGGAGAGTGGATCGCTTCTGGACACTGTCAGCACGAACCAGAAGCAATTCAGTTCCGATGGAAGAACATGGGGCTGAAATCTCCGCTGTCGGGATTCTCCGTTCTGCCGGCAGCCCAGGGGTTTCCCGACGGCTTGGGGCTGCCCCACACTGGGAAACCCCGAAACGGAGCATCCCAACGGCGTGCCAAACCAGAAATCCGGTGCAGCCGGATGAAGAAACCCACCCATGGTCTCCCAAATGGAGAATCCAGCCCCTAGACTCTCAACATGTCCAAGGGTTATTATGGAGAGCACAAAAGTGTGGGTTTGAGATAGAGGGTCACCCATCATCATATTGAATGGTGGGGAAGGCTCGAGGGCCGAATGGCCTACTCCTGTTCCTATTGTCTATGCTTCTATTTTGGCTTTGAAATGATCTCGAGCCCTTTCCCTTCAACGTGACGAAAATGGATAAATTATAAAGTCGCTCGAAACAACATGGACTTGCGAATGATGTTCGAAGGTTCTTACTGCTTGGCTTCTGAGCTTTAGGATGTAGTGTGAAGAACATAGAGATGGGTCCCGCTGCTTACCTAGAAAGATGAATGGCTCTCCACCCCACCATTCCTTAACGTCAATCACGTAATACATCAAGCCCAGCAGGATGAAAGAGAAGCAGCCGGTTGTGGTGATGAACGATAGGGACCTAAGGAGCAACAATGACGAAACAGAATCTGTTACAACTGGGAAGGTGGCCACTCGTCCCATCGTGAGGGTGCCAGCCCTCTGGGAGAGCAACTCAGCCAGTCCCACTCCCCATAACCCTGCCCATCCTCAGATAATTACCCAACCCCCGTTTGGAAGGTATAATTTAATTCTTCCCCCCAGCGCCCTGCTCGGGACTTTGCACTCCAGATCTTAACCACTCCCTGCCTAAAGATGCTTATCCTCACATCGTAAGAAGTCTTACAACACCAGGTTAAAGTCCAACAAGTTTGTTTCAAACACTAGCTTTCGGAGCACTGCTCCGAAAGCTAGTGTTTGAAACAAACTTGTTGGACTTTAACCTGGTGTTGTAAGACTTCTTACTGTGCTCACCCCAGTCCAACGCCGGCATCTCCCCTTCATAACCTCACATCGCCTCTGGTTCTTTTGCCAATCGCACTGAATTGGCGTCCTCTCGCTGGCTCGTGGCCCTGAACAAAACGGGATCATTTCTCCCTCTGCACTCTGTCTGGTCCTCTCACCTCTCAGTTTTCAGCACCTCTGCCAGAATTCATTCCTTCCCCCCCCCCCCCCCACCCCCCCCGGACGGGGACAACACCGGCTTTGCCAATCTAATCACAGAACTGAACAGAAAGGTCACAAATGACGGTAAGTGAACAAACCTGGACAAGAAGCTGAATTCTGAAGCAAGTACCAAATCAAAGGGGTAATGTTGGCATCCAGAGAGAATAGTGATCATGGGCAGCATATTCAAATCAACGAATAGGGCAAAGATATTGGGCATGCCTCCATTGTCTCCCAAGATGCACTCCCCAGTGGACGTACCAGATCAGAGAATTGCAGCTTTAAATGTGGAAATAAAATGGAGGTTTGGTGTAACAATTCATCACATCTCTCCGAAACACTTCGCCAATGTTGAAATACAGTGAAGTGCAGTGAATTATTATGGCAAATGTGGCCCCACAAACAGCAATAGGATGAATACTTAGTTTATCTATTGCTCGAGAGCAAATGACTGGACAGGACACTGCAAGAACCCCCTATTTTGCTTTTGAATAGTGCCTTGGGGTCATGGAATTCCTACAGTGCAGAAGGAGGCCATTCGGCCCATTGAGTCTGCACTGACCTTCCAAAAGAGCATCCCACCCAGGCCGACTCACCCACCCTCTCCCTCCCTCCTTCTCCCCGGACATTAAAGGGTAACTTAGCAGGGCCAATCCACCTAACTTGCACATCTTTGGACTGTGGGAGGAAACCCACGTAGACACAGGGAGAACGTGCAAACTCCATACAGTCACTGAAGGCCTAAATTGAACCCGGGTCCCTGGCGCTACATGGCAGCAGTGCTAACCACTGTGCCACCATGCCATGTCTTTAATACCTGCATCCACTTGAAGCCTTAGTTAACATCCCATCCCAAAGACAGGATTGTTTTGGTTTTGCCTTTTACCAAATATTTCTCTCATCAAGCAGGACCAGTCCTGCTCAGGATAAGTGTTGTAAGAACATAAGAAATAGTAGCAGGAACAGGCAATTCAGCCCCTCCAGCCTGCCCTGCCATTCATAATTTAGCCCTCACTCCCTGAGGATTAAATTGTGGCCTCCGCACACACACACAATCTGGGTTGAACAGCGATTTATATGCAATTACTACAGAGAATTTCCAGCACAGAAACTAGCATTTTGCTCCTACATTGTGTATATGTTCCACAAGTGGCCTCTTGCCTTCCAATTCCACCTTACCCCAGTGATAAATCATCTTAAATGCATTTCTACTTTTCACCTCATCTACTCCCTGTTATAGCAAGTTCCACATTCTCATCATTCTTGGGTCCTATCTGATGATTGAATTCATTAAGGCCTTTCTTATATTTGTGGCCCCTAGCTTTAGAGACCCCACAAGTGGAAACATTTACTATATTAAACCTTTCATAACTCCAAAGACCATTATCGTTACATTACTAGAGAGTAAATGAGTCTCTCAAGGACTCTTCGACCTGGTAGAAGAATAAATGTTGCACCAGACTGTGCTTCAGACTACAGATTGTGGTACAGTCTCAGTAAAAGAGAGAGATAAATAGTAGCAAGAGGCAATACAACAGCTTTCGTATTTTTACTCTTTTTTCACATTACAAAATGACGCTTCACTAATTACTGAAAATATTCAACCTGGGCCACCAGCCACATCAGTATAACTTGGGGATCTGTAATAAGAGTGTTCACTTGCATGGAAGTGATACACAAAGGAACTTGGGAAAGCATGGGTCTGCCTTTGAGATCAAAACCCTAGCTGCCACGCAAGATCTCACGGGAGAAGAGAGTGTAGCTATCCGGTAAGCAAGGGTCAAGTTAGCCACCGCTTTAACCAGCTTTGATGCAACCGAGGCACTAGTACATTAAGACCACCTAGACATCTTCAGACTCGTTTGATTGCTCACAGAATAAAGCAAGTGGCCAAGATTACTGCTGACATATTAACATCTGAATGTCTCCGTACAGCTCGTGGCTGACTTTCCACACAATGCTACAACAAAAAGCTAGACGAGCCGTTGCGGAAAGATGCATTTAAAGTGACCAGCCACCTCTCAAGTGTTAGATATTTAAAAACCTGGTGGCTTTCTCACGATTTAAAATATGTTGCAACGCTCTGTCTCTCCATGAGGCCCACCCCCTTGAATTGGACTTGAACGCATGCCACCCCAACCCAGAAGAGAGGACAAATCAAACCGAAAACCGTACCTTTAATTCATTTAAGAATATCCTTCAGTGGTTCTTAATGAGATAGTGTGATGAGATTTATTTTCTGTGAATGAGAATAGAGAAGCTCTCTTCCAACTCCCTGGAAACTGGATATTAGCCTAGCTCGTCCATGGCAATTTAACTGTATTAATTGTCATCGTCCTATTCCTCCAATCATAAACTGACCACTAATAAAAGTTGACATTGAAAGGAAAGACATTGCTGCCTCTTGCTGCATGTCGTGTTTTTCAGATGGCAGATAATCAATAGACAATACGATATTGTGTGGTTGCTATCAGATAGTTGCGTATGCAAAATAATTTGGAACAAGGACGAAAACTGAATAAATGACAAAGACCATAAATGATTTTTTTGTAATGAGTTCAGGAGTTCAAGTCAATCGCTGAAACCTTATTTCTAAATCACTAATCGTCCTAATGAGTTGATATTGGTGTTTCC
Source organism: Scyliorhinus canicula (assembly GCF_902713615.1). Lineage (NCBI taxonomy): Eukaryota > Metazoa > Chordata > Chondrichthyes > Carcharhiniformes > Scyliorhinidae > Scyliorhinus > Scyliorhinus canicula. Next base: position 2,533,850 of record NC_052167.1, read on the forward strand.
AGGCTTCCGGAGAAAAGCTGCTAGCAATGCTGTTGCTGATTAAAATGTTATTTTCATACCATTCATCTCTCCCCCTCGCACCCCCCCCCCACCCCCCCCCCCCCCCCCCCCCCCCACCCCCCCCACCCCCTCTCACTATCGCCGTCCCAGTTCTGCAGGCACTGTGAATCCTTTCAGCAAAAACAGTTGGATCCATCAGATAAATGCCTTTCCTGCGCTGCTCACGGGTCAAGAGGAGCGGAAAAGCTTTCCACAGGATCAGCAAGTTAACCTCTTTCCCAGTCCTCGCAGTCTAACTATATGGATTCACCCTCCCACCGCCCCAACCACCCTAATCTCTTCCTCCCCCTGACTGGCTCTGCCCCCATGTCCCACCTGACTGGCGCTCCTGTTCTGCTCCCGGCGGCTGGGGCCTGGGGCCGCAGGCTTTCCCACCCGACGGCCTTTCAATCAGGTCCTGTCCTTAGGGCAGCACAGTAGCACAGTGATTAGCACTGTTGCTTCACAGCTCCAGGGTCCTGGGTTCGATTCCTGGCTTGGGTCACTGTCTGGGCAGAGTTTGCACATTCTCCTTGTGTCTGCGTGCGTTTCCTCCGGGTGCTCTGGTTTCCTCCCACAAGTCCCGAAAGACGTGCTGTTAGGTAACTTGGAGTTCTCCCTCTGTGTACCCGAACAGGCGCCGGAGTGTGGCGACTCGGGGATTTTCACGGTAACTTCACTGCAGTGTTAATGTAAGCCTACTTGTGACAATAAAGATTATTATATTACACGCAAGTGCGATCCGAACTTGTTTGTCGTTTCCTGGCCGCTAACCGTCCTCCCTCACCCTCCCTCCTTCTCCCTGCACATAAACATTGGAGCAAGGCTGCTCAAATGTCATATCAAAAGCTGTATGTCCAACGTGCATCCCCTTACGGGCCCAGGCAAGGGTCCCCATGCTCAGAGTTACAAGGGGAATGGAGTAACCAGCAAACTACCGGTGCTGCTGACAGAACATTAAGGGGCGATGGGCTGCTTCCAAGCGATGGATTCTTCGGGAAGAAGACTTGTGCTTCCTTTCAGCTTTAATTAGTCAAGTCAATAATACTCAAAATAAAATGGAGATTTTAATCACCCGCGAGTTCCTTCAGCGTTACATAAATGCAAGGCGTCCTTTTTTCCTTTGATTTAAGTGATTATTTACCTCACTGCTGTTCATAAGGTCATGTTGAAAATGAGGGCCGCGTCTGCCTAAGGAACAGCAATCACTACACTGCAGATTGTGTGAAGCACTTTGAGATATTTCCGAGCGATGCGATCGGAAGTAATACAAATGCAAGTCTTTCTTTCCTTAACAGCCTGAAAAACCATATATAAGTCACCCCTCTGACAGCCTCCAATTAAAGAATTCCCATTTGTGCTCTTCCAATGGAATGGCTTTTTCCGGTAGGTGGAAGCAATACTCACCAGAGGTTTTTATTGACGGGGATGAATCCTTCCTCCCTCCCACATTTGGTGAGGACAGCAGAAATAAATCCCTGTGGGGAAGGGCAAACGCAGAGTTGGTCAATAAGCGTTAAAAGGAAGGAAACACGTGAGCCGGTGGAATCAGCAGCAAGTGGACAGATGTTGACAGCAGTTTTTAACAATTCGCATTGATTATGCAGCAAAATATTGCATGGAATTAACCACACAAACAGTTGCTTAAAAGGAAAATAACCGAGAGGTTGAAGGGTTGAAGTACAAAAGGAAAACCCAAAAGGCAAATTCAAATCCAGTAGGACGAGGTAAATGCAGGTCATTTAAAAAAAAATGATAACAGGGAATTGACAACGTAGATGTAGTACAGATGTTTCCTCAGCCACGATGGTAGTGAATGGCGGTGTGAGCTCCAGGGGCTGAATTGCCCACTCCTTCTCCTAGTTCTTAAATAATGTTCTTATTAGTGGCAACGTTAAATCAAGACGTAATTCTTTTTAAAAATATATTTAGAGTGCCGAATTTATTTTTTTAACCCCAATCAGGGGGCAATTTAGCGTGGTCAATCCACCTACCTTTGCATCTTTTGGGATGTGGGGGTGAGACCCACGCAGACACGGGGAGAATGTGCAAACTCCACACGGACGGTGACCCGGGGCCGGGATCGAACCTGGGACCTCAGCGCTGTGCTGACCATTGCGCCACCCTGCCGTCCAGGTGAACAGAAGTTAAATGAGCCGAATCATATTTTCAGGCCCAAGCCTAGGGTCATTAACACACACGTAATGGATTTGTGGAATTGGCTTTGCATGTTATAGTGCAGAACTAAAACCTAGAATCCTTGTAAACAAAGACGACTTGCATTAATATAGCACCTTTCATGACCTCTGCTCCCAGAATGCTTTGCACTTTTTGAGGTGTAGTCACTGTTGTAATGTTGGAAATGCGTCACCAATTTGCGCACAGCAAGAAATGAAAATCGCTTATTGTCAAATGAAGTTACTGTGTAAAGCCCCCTAGTCGCCACATTCCGGCGCCTGTTCGGGGAGGCTGGTACGGGAATTGAACCCACGCTGCTGGCCTGCCTTGGTCTGCTTTCAAAGCCAGCGATTTAGCCCAGTGCTAAAGCAGCCCCTCCACAAACATCAATATGATACTGGCCAGATCATCTGTTTTTTTCTCAACAATGTTCTTTGGGCAGCTTGGGAGAACTCTCCAGTTCATCTTCCAAATAGTGCCACGGGATTATTACATCTCAGGTGGGGTGAGAGGGAAACCTCAGTCTTTCGGGGTGGATGAGCGAAGGAGGAGCAACTTTCCCCAGCCAGCGGCTCTAGCCTTGTGACCCTCGCTATTGTAAAACCAGGATTTCCATGGCGACTGCAGAGTTGTTACAGTTACACTGTGCACGGATTCTGCCGTTGTGGTGTGAACACAACTCAAATCTGGTGTCGGAATCTGGACATTGGGGCAAAATGCATTGAGAATATTGGGTCAGGGTCGAGAAGACATGAATAACCTCATGTTATAACACACCTTTAGCATACTGTTTAGTTGTAAGATTTACAAGTGACCACCATGGGTTATCTGTAGACAGATCTCCTACTTTTCAATTCTGCCTTTCTTGATTTATTTTTCTCAATTAACTTCTAGAATGTGACTGGTTCCAACGTTCCAATTATTTTGGCAGTGGAATGAGGCAGAAAGGGGCTTGGGGAATGTCAGCTCATTACCAGACACCGGTAATGTAACTCATTTCCTTCTTCTCGAATCTTCAAACCTTCATTCACTCCGCTTTTTCAAAACAAATCTTCCGGTTCAAGGTTGGGCCATTTGCCAATGATTCAACGATACTGTCAGGGCAGAGAGGCAGTTTTACGACATGAATGACATTTGTTTCGTTGGGTGATCAGTGACATTTAAAACTCCCCCAACAACTTCAAAGGGATGACAGTCCCCCATTGAAAATTGATCTTCATTGGTATTGATCTTTAAGTAACCGCTCTACCTATAAGCAAGTGATATTGCACCAGCCAGATTCCTATGGCAAGTCTACAAAATAATCTAATGAAATGGGCCGCTTTTATGAGATTGTTCAACATCTAAACGATTGTACGGGAGGATTTTACTCTAATGACCCCGGTGTGTACCTAGTTCAAACCGCGATCATCCACCATTTATATTGAACATACAGAGCAGAGACTGGACATTCATGACCAACCAGCCCATGTGGGTATGATCCACTCAAGCCCCCCCCCCCCCCCCCACCCACCCCTCACACCCCCCATCCCTCCTCAGTTAACTCTATCCCTACATAATTTAATGCCAATTTCCTGATGCCCCAGAAACTCAGGAATGCTGGAGTTCCCCTTACATGTACAACAGGCCAGGGGTCAAGCTCCACGATAGCACTTATGGAGATGACCCAGGGCAACACATCACCCATCTTCACTCAAAGGGTATTGAACCTGGGGAATTGCCTACCACAGAAGGCTGAGGAGGCCAAGTCACTGAAAGTATTCAAGAGAGGGATAGATAATATTTTTACTTTTAATGGCATCAAGGGGTAGGGGGAAAAAGTGGGAATGTGGCGTTGAGATAGAGGATAATAATAATATTGAATGGCGAAGCGGGCTCGAAGGGCTGAATGGCGTACCCTTGCTTCTAGTTTCTATGTTTCGTCACGACATCGCTGCATGGTCAGAGATGCCAGATTTTGATGGGGCACAGGATTGGCAGAATCCTATCTGACTGTTCTGCCGTGTGTTAAAGATCCCGTGGTCAATATTTGGAAAATGCATGAGGAAGGGTCCCAATCAACAGTCAAGCCTCGACCACAATTGGCGAGAGTTTGTTATTTGTCTTATTTTTTTGCAGTTGGATCTTGTGGAGTGCTAAGTGGCTGCTTCTCGTTCTTGCAGCTGTCGCTGCTTCAGGCTGATTCGACGTGAGAAAAGTCCTTTGGTGATATTTCCGAGCTTCAGACAGGAGTGTTACCAACCGAACCAAACTGATACAGAAATAAGGCAAGGAACTGTAAAATAACATCCGACTGGCTTGATTTGAAATGACTACTGGTTAATCAGGACGTCATGCATAAACCTAACAATTAACATACGAGTGATGTCAATGACCTCGCCTAATTGATTATGCCTAATCAATTATAGATTTCTCATCTTTCTCTGGCTAAAGTGCCATCTGTCAAGTTTTCATTCATGTAACCTGCCCATCACTCAGACAATGTCATATAACAAAATTAAGTTTGATCCTTTCCTTGCGCTGACAGTTTATGTTAGTGACAAAGCCACGCAGCTGGTGGCATGAAGCAATAATGAGACGTCAGGCCATATTTCACCAGGCCAAGGATTAGAAAGCGGGTGCTGATGGATTAGCATAAACCATATTCTGTAATGAAACCTTCAGTTGAAGAATTATTCATTGATGGACCCACCATTTTAATTCATGCAAATTAAAAAGTAAGACTCGCTTGATGGAATACTTCATCAAATTTCTTCGGCATATTTTCAAGCATTTCAAATACCAAAATGCAGTGCCTCATTACCAGATTAGTCTGCAAATAGCAAAATACCACAGAGCAACAAGGTGAATGGAATATATGGAATTAGGTTGCAGATTAGCCACAATCTCATTGAATGATTAAGACCATCAGACGCAGGAGCAGAAGTAGGCCAATCGGCCCATCGAGTCTGCTCCACCATTCAATAAGATCATTATTGATCTGATGTGATAATCCTCAATTCCATCTTCCCACCTTATCCCCATAAACCTCGATTCCCTCGCTGATTAAAAACCTGTCTCTCTCATGCCTTGAACATGCTTAACAACCCAGCCTCTACAGCTCTCTGCTGCAAAGAATTCCACAGATTCACTAGCCCCGAGAGAACAAATTCCCCCTCATCCCTGTCCTATTTGGACGTTCTCTTACTCTGAGATTATGCTCTCTGGTCCCTGACTCTCCCACAAAGAGAAATAAGTTTGAGGGGTTAAATTGCCAACTCCTGTGTTCCCACGTTTTGCTGTATTTAAGGGAAGAATGTTGACCGGGATAATCAGGGGACTTCACTTTCAGATCGTGTCATGGGTCATTAACCTTCATCCAAAGGCTGACATCTCCACCAATGACACAATGGTGCACAATAGTTTGGTGGGGTGTTTCCCGCTGGCTTTTTGGTGAGATCCAGACCTGGGTTCACTCACACTGAGAGTGAGATTTGATTTCCAAAATACAGAGTCCTGTTTTGGGTGCAAATAACGGAGTGTTTCTCGGTGTCTGCAGCGCCGAGATCGACCCCGCAATCAATCGGGACTCTTTGGCGAGGAAATGCCCAGCCGAGGCCGCACTTCCTGAACTGACGAGCTGAGGGTGAGATCCAGATCACGACGTCTCGCGAGATCTGGTTAGATTTACCGGCCACGTCTCATCACCAAGTGGGGCACAGCGAGACCATTCGACCGCGCCCGTAATCACTTTTTAGAGCCGTGGGAAATTCCCCCCGGTCCAGCCCACACTTAGAAATGTTCAGCAGTGGTTAACTGAACTCGCCGGTAAGACCACCTCCTCAGAGATCGGAGTGCTATATGGAAAGAGTGCCCCAATCTCTACCCATGGACAATGCCACCCCCGCAGACATGGACATTAGCAGGTTGGCACCGCCAGGGTGCAAAGGGGAGTGCCAAAGTACTGCCCTGCCCTGTCCCCAACCACCTGGGGGGCTCTAATAGCCTTCAAGACTACCAGAGTGGCCATCATGCCTTCTGTCCACTTGTGGAGACTGGTCCTAATCGGCTCCCGGGTGAGGCCCCGCCAGTGAGACCAATGACTCCTGGGCGCCGGGAGAACACGGCCTCATATAGGCCGCACATATCTAAATATGATTATCTGGATGTCACTCAGTGAGGGCGTGATCCAGATCGTGCCAGGCGCCGCGAGTTGGGCGACTCATGCCAGAATTTGGACCTGGCACGAAGCCTGATTTGGGCCTCTCCCACGATGCGCTGGACGCAGCACAGGGGGAAAATTGCACCCCTGGTCTAATCTTTCATCCAAAGGCTGACATCGCCACCAACACAGCATTCCCTCAGTACTGCACTGCAATATCAGTTTGGATTTTGTCCAAATTCTGCATTGGGTCTTGCACCCACAACCTCTTACCTAAAGTAAGCGGCCTAAAAATAGAGGCGAGATGACATATATCAATGAAATTCGCAGCAGCCTTTCTGTAGAAGGGCAAACTGAATTAAAAATGGCTGATATTTGTACCAGCTGGATAAAAAAAACCTGCAAGTCAGGAGGCAGGTAATCCCGATAAAGAACAGCGTGGAGATGGATCAGTGGTTACAACCAAAACCTCTTCATTTGAGACCTCCTTTATGTTTGCTGAATCTAAGTGGAAGTTTGGACTGTGTAAGGTAAGAGAGTTTCATATTGCTTGGAAGTACCAAATTAACTTGGACAATAAGTACTATTAGCAAGGTGATTGAGCAAGGTTGGCTAGGGAAAAACAAAGTGAATGGTTGATTCGGGATTATTTGACAAAGTTAATAGGGAACTGCTTCGCTATCTGTTGAGTTAAGTAACAAAAATGTTAATAGCACTGCCCGAAATTTTTTTCACTTGGATGAACTTTGCACAGTTTCCAAATAGCCCGATGACACCTTCCATACATGCGCTAAAGTTGAAAACATAGCCATCAACTGGAGAGGGAGGGCAGGAGATGAGTTCCTCTGCGTCTTATCATTCTGCTATCTTAACCTCATACCACTCTCAGCACCTTCTTTAATCTTTCACACTGCCATTATTGCTCCCTTTGTCTAATGCCCATGTCATCTGTGTCAAATCTCTCAGCTCCCACCCATCCCTGAATTTTTATTCTGCACCACCCTCTTAATCAGTATAACATCCATCACATTTCTCCCTCTCTGTAGCTCTGAAGAATTGTGTCTTGAAACGTTAGCTCTGTTTCTCTCGCCACGGATGCAGCCAGACCGAGTTTTTCCAACCTGTTTCTGTCACTAGTGTCCACTTTTGTGCCTTGGTATTGCTGCCTCTATGAGTTCTGACCACTTTTTCACTTGTTGCAGCCTCCATTCGCATTTCTGTTTGACCCCTGCACAGTCCACGACAGCTCAAAGCAGAAGTGGAAAAATGAATTACAATTCTCTTTGTTCCCTCGCATGGCTCATCGCGCAAGGTCCAAATGATTCCTGACGTGGCAGAAAGTGAGGCGCCTCAGGCACTTGACATATCGGCCAATTACAAGCAGACAGCATGCTCGATGTGAAATGGGGTGGAGTGGAGCGGACCACTGGGCAAAGTGCTTTTAGGAAAGGCTCAATATACCAGGAAAAATGGGATTAGTCGATTGGAAATGTGACATGGACTGCCACAGTCTTGCAGCTAGCTTCCGCAAACGCACCTCCTCACCTCGGTGAAGAAGCTTAAATGTGGCAGCTGATCTGTGCGATAATTCAAACAGTGTTTGGTATTGACCATAGGTGTCTGAACTGGTAAAATGTCCTATTCCCTCGGGCTAGGACCCTTCACTGTGTTAAAGAGAGTGGGAAAATAGCAGACAGGTGCATCAAATATAAATGTAACAACAGGAAGGACCAATCTTTCCTTGCCTTCCAAGCTGCTACTGGGAGTCTAGGTTTCCTGAAACCACCTTCTAAACATGTGCACCTGGGGGTAATGAATTCCCACATCACACAATGATTATGTCATGACACAGGCCCTGATCTTGGCCCAGGATGCAGTAACATTTGAAGGCAAACAGCCCAGTCATATGCAGATTTGCTCATTTGTGTACACATTACTCAATGGACTCCAGCAGATCTGGAGGCAAATCGGGGAGAGCAAGGCATGGAATTTGCAGTTTCTCCATTTGAGCACCAATTTTCACATGTGATGTAAAGTTCCTGCAACTGAGCAACACTCTAAAGAATGTCAAGTGAAGAATCTGCGCACAATCTGACGAGGGTAGGGATCACAAGAGATTCACTGAGTCTTAAAATATAAGAACCTCTCACGAGATAATTAGCACATGAACCATGATTATATTCCTTGTTTAGTCTTTGGTTTTAAAATTCTCAACCTTGTGTTCCAATACCTCCATGTCCTTGCCCTTATCCATCTCTGTAATCTCTCCAGCTCTACAACCCTCAGAGATTTCTGCACTCCTCCAATTCCAGCCTTTGGCATGTCCCTGATTTTCTTTGCTCCACCGTTGACTGCGTTTTCAGTCATCTGGGCCTTCAGCTCGGGAATCCCCTCTTTAAATCATTAATCGTGTCAGATATTTTAAGTCAATGGGGCAGCAGGGTAGCATGGTGGTTAGCATAAATGCTTCACAGCTCTAGGGTCCCAGGTTCGATTCCCGGCTGGGTCACTGTCTGTGTGGAGTCTGCACGTCCTCCCCCTGTGTGCGTGGGTTTCCTCCGGGTGCTCCGGTTTCCTCCCACAGTCCAAAGATGTGCGGGTTAGGTGGATTGGCCATGCTAAATTGCCCGTAGTGTCCTAATAAAAGTAAGGTTAGGGGGGGGGGGGGTTGTTGGGTTATGGGTGTAGGGTGGATACGTGGGTTTGAGTGGGGTGATCATGGCTCGGCACAACATTGAGGGCCGAAGGGCCTGTTCTGTGCTGTACTGTTCTATGTTCTATGTTCAAACAGTCTTTTCTGTCGAAATTCAGGTAACATTTGGAAGAGAATTGGGTGGCATACTCTGCGAGGGCACGGTAACATCGGGGTTAGCACTGCAGCCTCACAGCTCCAGGGCCCCGGGTTCGATTCCCGGCTTGGGTCACTGTGTGCGGAGTCTGCACGTTCTCCCCGTGTCTGCGTGGGCTTCCTCCAAGTGCTCCGGTTTCCTCCCACAGCCAAAAGGTGGATTAGCCATGCTAAAATTGTCCCTTAGTGTTCAAAGATGTGCAGCTTAGACGTGGTTACGGGGATAGGGTGGGGTGTGGGCCAAGGTAGGATGCTCTTTCACTGGATCGGTGCAGACCCGATGGGCGAACTGGTCTCCTTCTGCTCTGTAGGAATTCTAAGGCTCTCTGGACATAAGCGGTAGCATATGTGTTAAAATCCAATCGCTTCAATAGTTAACAGGGTAACGGACTGTTGACAGAAAACTATCCATTCTCTGGAGCCTGGGTTTGAAAATGACCAGTATGAGAGCCGGCGTCTCAGTAAATTGATTATACCCCTGTGGCTTTAGTAATCTAGTGGACCAAAAGTAATGAATTCTTTCCTAGCGGATGTACACTTCTTTGTAAGTAGCACTGAGACAGTACAATTTCCAATGAATCTCAGATGGATTCAATGCACTAGTTAAAACGCCCTGTACAGACATAGGAAATGCACTAGAGGCAGGTAATAAATCATTACATCATTGCTTTCTGACAGCTAGAATCATCAATTTATGGCAGGGAATCTCAATCGGCCACCCCATTACATTTCGGGACATGGAAGCTGTTCAAAATATTGCCTCTGCTTGTAAATCGAAAAGAGGTAAGTAGAGGAAGGTCTGGTTTTTTTGCACTGTTGTCCATGATTATCCCGAAGCTGTGGAAGGCCATACGATTTGTCGGGTCACACGGTGGTGTGGAATGGATGGGCCCCTCGAGTCTGCTTTGTCATTCAGTACGATCATGGACGATCTTCTATCTCAACTCCACGTTCCTGCCTGCTCCCCATTTCCCTTGATTCCCTCAGAGGTCGAGAATCTACTGATTTCAGTGTTGGGACGGGTGGGAAGGTGGTGGGGTGAGCAGCTGCCTCAATTTTCATGTGTCGCTCACCCCTGCCGCTGAAAACACGCTCAGAAGGAACACATTAAATGCAGCCCAATGTGGCTGAGGTCACAGTTGGGCAGTGGGAGAATGCCCAAGAAGCCAAAGTCAGAAAAACTGAGACTTGGAGGCGGAGGAGTTTACAAATAAAGAGAGGCAAAGTCGCAGGATGGTTTCAAAACAAATTTTAAATTTTGCGACTGCGCGTGGGACAATGGGCACTATTCCATTTCTCCCTCAGCTTTCCGTTTGACTTTTTTTAACATTCTTTCTCTCTCTCAATTCTCGGATTATTTTCCTTCTGCATCTGTTGCTCTCCACAAATAAGCATTTCGCCATTTTGAGCGATCAATGGTCACAGAGCAATCTCTCCAGCTTGGAGGAGCCAAATAGCAAAACCATGATTCTGGAGATGTTGGAGAAGCATTAGAAACCCTTTGTTGATTCTGTCTCCATTTTTCTTTACGCTTAAACTCAATTCGTTGCCAAGAAAGCTCACTGATCTTTGTTATTGAACTCACATGCCACTAAATGAGTAATGCTGTAGTTAACACGTTAAAATCCTTTCCCTGACATTTTAACAACCTCGTTAACTTGTTTATTTCAAATGGATTTAAGTTTGTAAAAACTACAGCAGACACCGCGCTCCTCGGCTGTATCGACAAATTGATGTCACCAGAACTTACTTCCTTTGTGGCCTCCCGTTGAAACCATTGCTGACACCAAAACAGCTCCAAGTCCTAAGTACCTTGTTATGTCTGTGGTTAATTTGACTCACCAATAAAACAGCCCATATGAGGAACCGCTTTAGGATGCTGAGGTTGCTGGGACGATATGCAAGAATGATCTTTCCAGCCTGCAAAGAAATTAGAAAAGAAGAGATCAATGGTGAAGAATATTTGTGGGGAGGGGGAAGGCTCAGTGTGGTCCTCTACTGTCACTTGGCCTCCGAAACAAGACTTCAATACAAGCTAAACAGAAGGGCTGCAAACTCCATTTCTCAGAGAGACACTGGATGCTTCAGTGCTTTTGAATTGTGGCAATCATCTTCAGCACTGACCTCCAGTCTAGTCGGAGAAATTGAAAGTTTCTCCTCTGATGGATGACTAGGAGTTGGAGTGCGTTCAAAAAATTCTCCTTCCACTGCACAGATTGTGGTCAGAATACAGCCCAGATGGATGGGATGGAACTGCCTCTGTCCAATGGTTGCTAATTGTCCAAAATGAAACCAATTTGGCTGATTCGAGCTCCCAGTCCACAATCAGTGAGTACTGGGGGTGATTAAGTAATTTAGAAGTGGTTTATCAAACTCATGTTCAGGTGGAGCCGCAGAGTGAGAATCATTCTATCTTTGTAAAGGGGTTCATCTCTATGTATGCATTTTGCCAATGTGTAGATTGTTTTACAATTGGTGAGCAAACACTTTTGCGTGCACAATCATGAATCATTTCAATCTTCCTGGAACAATGAACAGAATATTAGAATGCATCCCCAATGATGAAATAGAACAATTTGCCAGCAAGAATTCTGGAATTCCATGTAGCAAAACCAGAAATATACAGTAAGTGTAAACCAGAGGCTTTGATGATTCATTTGCACTAAGACATCATACAAATATGGAGGATGCATTACATCTTGGTCAACCGAATGTTTGATCATGTACAGACAGCAGATTTTAAATACCATTGTTACAAAAACTGTAGCATAGGAAATGCTAGGTGGGGGGAGGACACGGTAGCACGGTGGTTAGCACTGCTGCCTCATAGCTCCAGGGTCACAGGTTCGATTCCCGGCTTGGGTCACTGTCTGTGCGGAGTCTGTACGTTCTCCCCGTGTCTGCGTGGGTTTCCTCCGGGTGCTCCGGTTTCCTCCCACAGTCCAAAGATGTGCAGGTTAGGTGGATTGGCCAAGCTAAATTGTCCCTTAGTGCCCAAAAGGTTAAGTGGGTTTACTGGGTTACGGGAATAAGGTGGAGGCGTGGGCTAAAGTAGGGTACGCTTTCCAAGGGCCGGTGCAGGCTCGATGGGCCGAATGACCTCCTTCTGCACTGTTGGGATTCTATGGAGTCTATGACCGGAGTGAATAAGGATGGTTAAATGAAACTGGTATCTTCCCTGATGGCCAATTGATACTTTGCACCATAAGAGGCCAAGCACAGGCAGGAATCAAAAGAGACTAGTCTGTTAAAACCTACTGATGGGACCCCTGGAGGGGGATAATCAGCTTCAGGTTAAAAACCGAGTTAAGAAACTGCCTGGTCACTGGTGAGCCAGCGCTGCTAGAGGGATGTCTGCCAGTTCCCTGATAGAATGGTAAATGCAGACAAATGAACATTGGATTCCAAACGCGGTCTGTCTACATGACACTCCAGCCTGGAGTGACTTCTAAGCTGCACTTTAAGCAATTAAACTTTGCTGGTTCTTACACAGCATTGTGCTAAGTGCATGGAAGCAATCTACTCCAAGGATTCAGCAACAGTATAAACCAGCAGAAGCGATGCACGACCAAGTTTACGATTTTCAAATGAATCCAAGATTCCATTATTGCATTTAAAATCAGTTTCCTCCTTTAAAATGATGCTCAGTTATAATTTTACGGGCTATTTCTTTGTCTAACTCTGGGCTGACTGCCAATGTACTCCATGTCATTGACATGTGGAGATATTCACACTACAGGATTAATGATCATGACGTCAATACTACAAGCTTATTGAGAAATAATTAGCAGTTGATTAACAAGAGAATCCATAGCCATAATATAATGCATTCTGTTAATTGCTTCTCCAACATTAGTTTGGTTCTCCAGTTAATGCCACCTGACAATGGGGTGTTAATGCTCCATGACTTTCCCTTCTAGAGATCTGTGAGGAAAATATTTTGGAAAAGGGAACTTTGTTCCATTTTTGTGTGTCCAGTTTCATTGTTGAGAACACCCAGACCAAGGAAAGATTCTTTTTTATACTTCCAACCACTACACCCTCAGGGCGTCCCAATATATTACTTTGTCATTACAGCCGTTGTTTTTGAGGCAAACATTGTTTTTTTATACTGCAAGGTTTAACAAACAGAAAATAAATGAGGCAGCACGGTAGCATAGTGGTTAGCACAATTGCTTCACAGCCCCAGGGTCCCAGGTTCGATTCCCGGCTGGGTCATTGTCTGTGCGGAGTCTGCACGTTCTCCCCGTGTCTGCGTGAGTTTCCTCCGGGTGCTCCGGTTTCCTCCCGCAGCCCAAAGATGTGCGGGTTACGTGGATTGGCCAGGTTAAATTGCCCTTAGTGGGTGTTGCTGGGTTACGGGGATAGGGTAGATGCATGGGCTTGAGTAGGGTGATCATTGCTCGGCACAACATCGAGAGCCGAAGGGCCTGTTCTGTGCTGTACTGTTCTATGTTCTAATAAATGGATTAGAGGAAATTCTAATTTTGATTGAGGAAGGAATATTGTCCAGGATACTAGCAGAACTACCAAACTCTTCTTCCAACGTGGGAACTAGAGAAAAAGTAATTCATTAAAAAAAAGTGATATCAAGAAAAGGAATTTCAACCATTTAATCAGAGCTGAAAGGCTACAGAGATCATTTCTAGAGGGCAAAATGAAGGACATCAGAAAAAAAGAGTACCCTTTGTCGTCCAGTACTTTCCTGGAGCGGAGGAACTACGACATCTTCTTCGCAGCCTTCAACACATCATCGATGAAGACGAACATCTTGCCAAAGTCATCCCCACACCCCCACTACTTGCCTTCAAACAACCGCGCAACCTCAATCAACCATTGTGTGCAGCAAATTACCCAGCCTTCCGAACAGCGACCACGACACCACACAACCCTGCCATGGCAATCTCTGCAAGACGTGCCGGATTATTGACTTGGATACCACCATTACACGTGAGAACACCACCCACCAGGTACGCGGTACATACTCGTGCGACTCGGCCAACTTGTCTACCTCATACGCTGCAGGAAAGGATGTCCTGAAGCGTGGTACATTGGCGAGACCATGCAGACGCCGCGACAACGAATGAACGGGCATCGTGCGACAATCACCAGGCAGGAATGTTCCCTTCCAGTCGGCGAACACTTCAGCAGTCAAGGGCATTCAGCCTCTGATCTCCGGGTAAGCATTCTCCAAGGCAGCCTTCAGGCCACGCGACAACGCAGAATTGTCGAGCAGAAACTTATAGCCAAGTTCCGCATACATGAGTGCGGCCTCAACCGGGACCTGGGATTCATGTCGCATTACATTCATCCCCCACCATCTGGCCTGGACTTGCAAAACCCTACCAACTGTCCTGGCTTGAGACAATTCACACCTCTTTAACCTGGGGTTACCCCTATCTCTGGATCTGTAAAGACTTGATTACCTACAAATGCTCGCATTCTAAGCATTGTCCAGCATCTTTGAATTTGTCTATATATATGTTTCTGGAACATACCTCTTCATTCACCTGAGGAAGGAGCAGTGCTCCGAAAGCTCGTGTTTGAAACAAACCTGTTGGACTTTAACCTGGTGTTGTAAGACTTCTTACTGTGATCAGAAAAAGGGGTTGATCTAGGCGTAGTTGGATGATGGATGTCACAGGTCAGTCGCAGGCGAGCTACAGTGGATGTGTGAGGATGGAGCAAGACAGACAAATGTGAGATACCCTGACAGGAGAGTGGTAGATACAGGCAGCAGCAGCAATTGGAATCTCAATGCCTTTTCTTTGAAACGATGAAATCTTGTGATCACCGCACAAGAAGGAGGCTTAGGTCACAGTGAGCAATGGGCCTGGTCAAATTCTGCGGGTGGGGATGGTAGCACACCCTCACCCACCATCCTGTGGAACAAGTCGAAGAACTATTCAGTCGGGGTGCAGCCCTCAATCCCCTCCAGTAACCCCACAATACTCACATCCTGTCTCCTGGATCTGTTCTCCAGGCCATTCAGCTTAGCTAACGTTCTGTTAACCTCGACCACAAAAGCAAGGCCAGGCTCGAGGGAGGTCACGATGATCCGACAATGCGACCTCCATGCCCTTAATTGTGGCCCCAAGAGCCTCAACAGACTTACTGGAGGTTTTAAGAACGAAACAAATAGTGGCCAAGGCCTCTTCAACAGGTTTTGTCAGTGTTTATTGAGCTCGATCGCCATAACGTTGGTGAAAGCTTCAGCCATTAGTGGAGAAGTTGCTGACTCTGCCATCTTACCTCCAGGTGTACTCTGGGAGGCTTCAGAGTCAGTCAAGGAGTTTTGGACAAATTCCTTTTTGGCTCTGCCTCCTTTGGGCATCTCAGTTACGAGAGGACTCTACACGACCGAATTTCTGGATTTTTCCGAGAGGTTAAAGACCCGCGGCTTCGGGAAAAAGGGAGCAAAAGTCAGGTTTCCAGAGATCAGCTCACCAGCTAGAAGTGCGGCCGCGTCGGGAAGAACCCCCCCCCCCCCCCCCCCCCCACACCCTCCCCTCCCACACCCCACCCTCCCAGGCCTAAACAAACGGCTAAGTGTAGATTTTGGGTTTCGCGCAAGGAAGCGGACTTAGTTTTACGTCTGCTGAATCGCGCCCACTGGCTTTAATCTGGGCGAAGTGATGATCCTCACAGACATGCCTCGCACATGTTGCAGCTTCGGGTATTTGAGAATGGCAGTGACAACTCATGGGATTTGTGGCCCTCACCGAGGTGAGATTTCCAAAGTCGGGGTTGTTTGTGTGTTGCGGTTAGTGTCGGTGAAGGTGCAAACTGCACATGGCCACCAGATGTTGGCGAGGCCAAGTCCGGTCATCAATCACTGACCATTTCACCACCTACTCTCACAGCTTCCAAATCCCGTCATTACAGCATGGAAAGCATTCATTTCACCAAAGCTCCTTTATAACAGGGCGTTGATTGATACATTTCGGCTTCCAGCAAAGACAGCCAACTCTGCTCTGACTATTTCCCTGCTAATGCCTACAGCAACCCCCCCCCCCCCCCCCCCCACACACACCTCTGGCGTTTGTTTGAAAGCCAACTAATGTCAAAACTTTGCAGCACCTGTGATAAACCAGAAATCACGGGAGTATGAAATATTGAAAACCTATATTGCATTTTGTGTTTGCTGATCTTTCGTGGGGGGTGGGTGGCAGGGCAGGGGCTAAAGCAGTGATAAGTTAATTTTGTTTGAGTGCCTTTGTTTGAACTTTGATATTCTTTCCTTTGTTCTGATCAGTGAAAAGCTTCAGCAACACTTCTCTCTTTCCTTCGATAGAGAAAATCCACACGAGGTGCTGCTCCCCGAGATTCCGGCTCTTGTGGGTGACAGTCGTGTTCATGTTGCACGTCTGGTCCCACCATTTCAAAGTAGTTTATTTAATGTTGAGATGATGGCATCACACATGCAGCTATCCATTATCTGACGCTGAAATCGGCATGTGCATCACGAAAGCTGCAGCCGTTACGTCCAAGTTGAGGAAGAGAGTGCAGAACAACAGTGACCTGACTGAGAACACCAAACGTCAACTCTACTCAGCTTGGGTCCTCAAAGTGCTTTCCTCAAAGACCTTCTGTCTGGTGAATGGGCCACTGGGTCATGAAGTACTAGGAGTCCATACTTCCATTACAAGGAGCACTTGCAAGTGAGGTACGAAGGTGATGGACATTGACATGGACAACTGGGAGATAGCGGCTGACGGTCGTGACCTTTGGAGACTGGCTCTTTGGAGGGGCACTTGAGGAGGCAAGGATAAATGAATGTTCAGCTGGCAAGAAGAGACTTCAAAGAAAACAGAGGCATGCGTAATGTAGCCATCTAAGATGGACACTGGGCTACAAAATGGAGAACTGCTAAGGCTGCAGGGAAAAACAGTCTTAGCAAGGACAAGCAGTTTGCAGAAGACTAATTAGCATTCTGCACGTACAGAAACCAGTTTTTGGCCAGGTGCAGAGTTTCAGCCAAAGGTGTAAATGGCAACAGATCTACATAGTAATGAGGTGATCCAGATCCAGACCCCACACAATAGAAACATTTAAGTATCAATGGATACTTTTGAGTAGACGCCCAGACAGAATGGCGCCACTGTATCCAACACAAAGAACCATAGGGACAGCCCACCCATCGAGGAACGACCCTCAGATTGGGGGGTTTAGAAGATATCGATTGGGAAAAGGCCCAATTGATACATGGCAGGTAAAAGGCCCACCCCGAAGGGGCACGGACTTCTGGGACCTATAAGAATAGACCCCGCACATGGTTCGGTCTGTTGCTTCCAGACTCCGGCCCAGACTTGTTACATCGCATCCTGACTCCAGTTTCAGCACCGGCCGTTGAGCATCTGCCATCGAACTGTAAGTGCCAATACAACGACCGCTACGTGATCCAGACCTTGCTAGATCCTGACAACTTTAAGTACCTGAGAGTTGCAGACCAAGAACGGGACGAAGGCCTTGCTCCCTGACCTTGACTGTTCCTGTCTAGATAAGTATTTTAGTTGTTTTGTATTAGAAGTAAGTTAGTCTCTTTAACGTATGCATGTGTATTTATTATATTTGTCATAATAAATATCAATCGTTTGGACTTACTAATCGGTGTACAGATTTATTATTTTGAACCTGACCTTGATATACTTGTGAGTTGTCTAAATACGGCACCTGGCGACTCCTGAGCATAATTACATACACAGAGCCATAGTAGTGTTAAGCACACGGCCTTTAAGCGTGTTAATACACTCCAGTAAAACGAGCAACAGTACCTTCTCGGTCCACTGTCGTCCTCTGCAGCAATGGGGCAGAGACTGCCATGCCAGAGTAAGGCGTCTGAGCCATCTCAGGCCACGTTTAACACAGAGTTGACCACCCAGGCTGAAACCATCATCTCATCAGGCAGAAGGCATCTAAGGTGCAATATCTTTAAGGGTCCTTCCTGGTGTTTCCCTTAGTTCCTATTTCTTTTATTTTGACTTTATCATTTTTGGCCCATGGATCGTTCATGGAGACAGGCGTTTAAGTCGTTGAGAGGAAGGAAGGAACTCAAATTGTCAAAGTAGTACACTGTGTTATAAAGTTTTAACACTATCGGACCATCAAGGAGCACCACCATTTTGGGGCAGACAACCCCAGACTTTATGGCACCCAAGAGATTAGAGAGGTTTATTCTGATTTGTTGGCTGTTCACCAATGGATTGGCCAGGGTCTGTAACCTGCCTGGCAACTGACAACGAATGGTTCCCGTCAGGTGGGGCTTTTTGGAGAGACCCCAGGAGATGCCACTGGACCCTCAAGGTGGAAGCAGCTCTCTCTCTCCGCTCCACCGCCTACTGCCTGAAGGCAGAAACTTCTAGACCCAGAAAGAAGACGTTGTCTCTCTCTCCCTGCTACTCCTGTGAGTCTACAGTGAAAACCATTACAGGCTGACAGAAGAGATAACATCCGTCTGAAGGCCTAGACTGAAGAAGAAACAAATTGAAGACGCCAGTCTGAAACAAAGACTCTTGTCCTTTTACTTTCATAATTATTTTACACCCCTCTTTCCCCTCTGTGTTTGTTTGTCTGTGTAGGTGTGTGTCGAGGGTGGGGTGAGTTAAAAGCGGGGGGATAGAGATTAGATAGTAATTGACCAGTATTTTTTGTTGCCTATTTAATTATAGTTACTGTTAATTATAAAAAGTTAATTGTGTTTGAATTTACAAACCTGGTGACTGTAATTACAGGGCAGCCGAGGACCTCGGGTAGTTTAAAATCAAAGTTAACTTCAACCGTGTTGCGACTCAGGTAAGTGAGGCTGGAATTGAGCGCACACTGGCCCAGGGTGTCGTGACAATGTGATAAGGCACCAATGTAAATGCGAGTCTTATTTTGCATTGGCAGTGACTATTTACAAAGTGTTCAATTTGTCACCTCAACAGCCGAGAGATTTCTTCTCCTAATCGCCCATTCATCATTATCCCTACTACCAAACTATAGGATAGGGTGCGATCAAATTTCGTTCAATCAGGTTTGGTATCAGTGCATTATTTACTAATGTTGGATTAGCGTTATCTCAGCCCCGGCAGAAAGTTTAGCAAATACAATGAAGGGTATAAATGATTGCTTTCAATAAAACTAGGAGAACGCAATTTTCCTTGTAATTAATGACCCACTAACGAAACGGAAAAACTGTTTCTTGAGATGTGCGGCTGTTGAGAACGCAATTTTATTAACAGGTCGTTCATTCCTGAGAAAGCTGGGCATTGATCACGAGAAGAGGGACTTAATCTTGAGTTGAAGGCAGAAATCTTTCTTTTGAAAAAGCAACCGAGGGACAGAAGAGTAAGGAATTGTAATGATTCCAAATGTTCCACTTGTACTTAACTCGTTCATTATTGTTCTTGGTTTGGAAAATAATGCAGTTGCACCAGTGCATAAGATGCTTGTATGTTTTTCAACCCTCTGATTTATTTAAAGGGTATATGAGATTTGGGCATAGTTTCTACATTGGATTTTATAACAGGAAGAATTTCATTGGTACAGCACCTGATCACATCTCAGAAAAATCCAAAAGTCCTCGATATACAGTGAATACTTTGAAGTGTTGGCTAGTGTAGACTTGAGAGATGAACAGACACTTCCAACACTGATGAAGGTTCAACTCAATTTTATTAACTACTTCTAACTAACTAACACACGATGACTGTGGGTCTAAATGATGCTAACTTAAACTAGAGACCTAAGCCTTGTCTGAACCAGTTGATTCTCTCAGCACGTGGTGAGAGTCTGTGCTGGGCTGGATGAGTTCTTGTTACACTCAGAGGCAGCACCCAGAATGAGCGGGAACTATGGTGCCCTCTGCCTTTATAGTGTGTGTATTCTAACTGGTGAGTGGCTGCGGTGTTTGTACATGTTGATTGGTCCCTGTGTGTGTCCATCAGTGTGTGTCTGCACCATGATGTACTGGTGTATATTATGACATACTTGAAGCGGAGTCTTGGTTTTATAATCATATGTGCCTTGCCCACAGCAATGTTCCACAGCAAGTGAAGTGAATGACCACTTAATCTGTTGGTTCTGTTGGTTGTTGGAGGAATATAAGTCATAACAATGCAAGAACTCCCGGCTCCCTCGCTCTTTCTCAAGGATGCTCTGGGCAATGTTCTCCTTTACTGAGGGTAGGGAAGAGGGGAGGGAAGGCTGCGCCCTGGATTTGAACTCCAACAGTGCAGCACCCCCCTCAGTACTGTCACTGAAAGTGCCGCTGTTGATGATATGTGCGCAGAGTTTGACCCCATAACCTTCTAATGCAGGTGCAACCACTGCCGAGCTAAGATGAATGGTGTTTCTCCAAGGGTTAATTCCAAGTTAATGTTAAGTAAAAAAGATCATCGCTTCTCGGCGTTTTGGCTAAGATGAGCGTGAGATCAGGTGCAATGCCTGGATCTGGTATGTCGCTATTGTGCGAACCATGAATTGGATTCAATTTGAATTGGTTTTTGGAGCAGGCAAGGGGCTGGATTAAGGGTTTGCCCCTGTCCACACTCTGAGTTCTGGCTTTATAACTCTGATAAAGTAATTTTAAAAAATCTTCTTTAAAAAGTAAAAAAAGAGGGCAACACAGTGAAGCAGTGGGTTAGCATTGCGGCCTCACAGCGTTGAGGTCCCAGGTTTGATCCCAGCTCTGGGTCACTGTCCATGTGGAGTTTTCACATTCTCTCGTGTTAGTGTGGGTTTCGCCCCCTGTGGTAGTCACCACTGATGTATATATTGTATATAGAGGATGTCGATGTAGGTGCTTTATGGTAAGGCCCTGTACTACAGGTACGGGGGTAGTTCCCTTCCTGCTGGCTCCGCCCAGTAGGCGGAGTATAAATATGTGTGCTCCCCGTACAGCAGCCATTTCCGCAGCTGCTGTAGGAGGCCACACACCTTAGTGTAATAAAGCCTCGATTGCATCCAACTCTCGTCTTTGTGTAATTGATCGTGCATCACCCCCACAACCCAAAAATGTGCCGGCTAGGTGGATTGGCCGGGCTAAATTGCCCCTTAATTGGAAAAAATGAATTGGGTTCTCTAAAAAAAATTTTAAAGTAAAAAAGGATCAACACGGGGCAAGCAAACAGGAAAATGTCTGAGCCATAACTGTGTTAACGCAATCGTTCTAAAGAGCTGGAATTAAAAGTTGCCCACTTTGTACTTGCATTATGTCATGTTTGATGGAGGCATTTGGGAAAGTGTGGATGGAAAACCCCAACTTCTGACAAAAATGCGTGAATTCTCTGGTCGCTGGGATTCGCTTTTCCCGCTGGCATGCACCCAGTGGATTTCACGGTGATATGGGATGGCTTCAATGGGAAATCCGGTTGACAAGCGGCGGGAAGGTAGAATCCCACCGCCAGCGAACAGTGCGAGGCCGAGAAATCCACGGCGGGGGCACTGGGGTATCCCGCTCACGGTCTTCAACACCAAACATTGGGCGGAATTATTCCAGCTCACCAGCTGCCTGGCCGGCTTGTCACACCGCATGTTTGAAAAACTTAGAGAAAATATTGTAAAGGGGGCGGGTCCTGTGGGCCGAGGCGGGCCGCCCACGGGCAACTTCTGACAAAAAGGGCTTCCCGGAAGCCCCCACAGACACAGACGTCCCCCACAGACTCCGAAACCCCTCCCAAAGACACAGAAGCCTCCCACCCCATGGGCACGGACGCCCCCCCCCCCCCCCTCCCCATGGGTGGATGATACTTTGGGGAGGCCTGCTCATGGCATATAAATGTACAGCAATGGACCTCCTGACCTTTCTCGGTGTGAACACCATTACATGATTGGCGGTGTGCGGGGCAACCTCAATAGAAAATCCCGCCGGCGTAGAAGCCATTTTGGGACTTCCACAGGATTCTCCGCCCACTCCGGCTTTCCACAGTTGCTGGAAAGGGAGTGGAAATTCCCCCCACGATTAATTATGAGAAATCCCGTGCCTTTTTCCAGGTGGACATTGAAGATCCCATGGCACCATCCAAGGATGGCCGGCTGTTCGCCTTTGTTGTGTTGGAACTCAGAATGGCTACACGATTAAGGCGATTCTTTACAAGGAGAACTGTGAGAGGCTTTGAAGTGATAACATGGTATATAAATGCAAGTATTATTATCTCGGTGCCATTGACAGGAGTTCAGTAGTAGGAGCTTTGTAAAGTCACATAGATCCATGTGGCCCTCGAAAGTAAGGTGTTAAAGTTGGATGGAGGACGCAGAACCTTAAAGCTGCCGTAAGGTTCACTGGCTGTGACAGTTCAAATGCCTTAAATACAAGTCGCCTAATTCAAGGCACCATTAAATGTTCCTGAACTACTCCTCCCACAGGTAAATATATTAATTTTTCTCCTTCTGACAGTTGAATGAAAGTCTTTTAGCAAAGACTGAGAAGCTGTCTCTTTAAATTGTGTCTGCGGAGTTCTCCAGCACATTTCTCTCCACACTCGGCTGATATGCAGGGAATTCTCAATCAGCCCGAGTGACATCAGAAGGCAGCTGGACCCAACTGGGAGCCTTGTGTAGACAACATAGCTGTTAATGTGAGTAAAGTGGAAATATGAGATATTCCCAGGAACATTTTCCTTAGCTTTGTTCACACAGCTGTGTAGATTTCAAGGTTACTATAACTAACCCTTGTCAACTTAATTAAATGAAGGGTTTATGGTCAGCAGCCAATTATTTTGCAAAATATTTCTGATTTACCCACTTAATGGCTACACCTCCCTCCCAACTTCTAAAGCATGTACAATTCTTGCATTCAGGGAAAGAGAATATTTCTGCAGCAGGAATTATTTCTGACACCTGGGAAAGCAAAATCAATTGCGCAGATGATCAGAAAGCGCACAAGAAAATGTGAAGCATGATCATGAATGGTATTGCGGTGCCTTGAACCATGTACGCTCGTGGACAGAACTAGCCACCAAATTTCAATTGCAGAATCCATCCTGCCATTTGAGGGTCTGTTTATAATGCCCACCCTGAAATCACCTCCATTATAGATGGATGTATTTGAAACAAACACACACACACAAATCCAAATCACGGGGTGGCTCGGTGGTGCAGTGGTTAGCACTGCTGCCTCATGGTGCTGAGGACCCGGTTGCGATCCCAGCCCCGGGTCACTGTCTGTGTGGAGTTTGCACATTCTCCCCCTGCCTGTGTGGGTCTCACCCGCACAACCCAAAGATGTGCAGGGTAGGCAGATTGGCCACGCTAAATTGCCCCTTAATTTAAAAAAATGAATTGGGTACTTAAAATTTGTATTAACAAAAACAAATCTACATCACAATGTGACATTGGTAGAATCGTGTGTGTGTCTGTAAGTAGTTTTTTTATCCCTGCTACTTTAATGAAGGGGCCCACCATTTAAAATGGACCATGATGATATTTATTGTACAGTTTATAGGGCATTACTGGGACAAAATGCTTGTCTGTGTAATAGCGTTTCATAATATAACTGTGCGTGGAACACGTTGATGTGATCGGGTGTTATAGAAAATCAAGTGCATGGTTTGGCATCATAACACAGTCCAAATTCAACCGATCTGACACTGCAGCGATTCTTGCCTTTCTTTTGAAGGGATTTAATTCTGCCTCAATCTTTGTCTCCATGCTTTTCACCACTATTCTACAATGCATGTCACTGATTGCATCACAGAAACTGATAGGACTAAAATAGGCTTGTGATCAGAGGCTAGCAGAAAAGCACTTCCGTGTTTTAAAATACAGGTATGTAGACGAAAGACTTGCACTTAAATGACAACATGTGGATTCCTCAATCTTCTCAGAGTCTGTCCACATTTGATAAATTACTTTGAGGTACAGTGGCTCCTTTTATGTTGGCAAATGTGGCAGCCAGAACTTCGAGAGTTAATGAAATGTCAAGATCAGCTGCCAGAGGGAGCTGGAGTTACAAGCATATAAGACATTGATGCTGAGCCTTGTGGGGAGAGAAATGAAGATAGCTAGAGTACAGACTGAAAAAAAGATAGTGGGCGAAATTCTCCGACCCCCAGCAGGGTCGGAGAATCGCCTGGGGCCGCCGAAAATCCCGCCCCCGCCGTGGCAGAGATTCTCCGCCACCCAGGAATTGGCGGGGACGGGAATCACGCCACTCCGATCGGCGTGATGTCCGCACCGATCGGCGAGGCCCCTGCGGCGATTCTCCAGCCCGCGATGGGCCGAAGTCCCACCGCTGGGAGGCCTCTCCTGCCGCCGAGGTTTGAACCACCTCTGGTGGCGGCGGGATCAGCGGTGCGAGCGGGCCTCCGGGGTCCTGGGAGGGGCGCGGTGTGATCGGACATCCCATGGTGGCCAGGCCCACGATCGGGGCCCCCCGATCCGTGGGTGGGCCAGTGCCGTGGGGGCACTCTTTCTCCTCCGCCGCCGCCACGGCCTCCGCCATGGCGGAAGCGGAAGAGAATCCCCCAGCACGCATGTGCCGGTGGTGATGTCAGTGGCAGCTGACGCTGACGTCTCCACCGGCGCATGCGCGAACCGGCAAAGGCCTTTCGGCCAGCCCCGGCGCCGGGCCTGAAAGGCCGCTGGTGCCGGTTTTGGCGCCAGTCGTCGTGGTGCCAACCGCTCCGGAGCGGGCCTAGCCCCCAAAGGTGCGGAGGCCCGATGCCGGAGTGGTTGGCGCCACTCCCCTACGCCGGGACCCCCCCATCCCGCCAGGTAGGGGAGAATGCCACCCAGTGTGAGTGAGAGCAGATCATAGTTTATAACAGAGTAGAGAATAATTGTAGATGAGTGTAGATTATATGTTAATTATCAACTGTGTATTATTTAGGAGTATGTATCGAATCCAAATTAGTAGTGTTAATAAATTTATAGCTTTGTTCAAGTTCAAGCTATCTTGTGGTCTTTGTGAATAATACGCCATCCATCCTGGATTCAGCAACAGAAAGAACAAAGATTAACATTTCATCCAAAGTACTCCACCCCGACAATGCGGCAACCGTTACTTGTTCCGCTGAACTATCACCCCAGGTTATGTGGGCAAGTTCTGGAGTGGGGATGAATGTCACAGCTTCCTAGGCTGTCAAGTCAGCAAAGCTTACAAGAGATTTTTTTTTTAAAGGGCCATAGGTTCAAGCAGTACATTGCATTCTCAAACAATGCAAAATTGGCTGGCTTGGGGTGTTCTACAGATAAGAGGAGGCAATTCAATCATTTTGCCTGGGCTGGATTCAGAAGTGAGGGAATACTCCCCCGTCACAAATTGCTGCACACAATTCATCATCGCTGGGAAGAGATATTCCTGCCAGATTTAGACCTGTCCATGAACTCCACTCGGTTCTCCTATCAAGCCAAAAGGATTTAGGATTGAGGAACATTACTCGAAGCATAGACTGGAGTTAAAACCATGCTGTACAGGAGGGGGTGGGATCAATGCAGGGGATTTGCAGTGTTTGTTCTGTTCTTTGTACTCGTTTCTAAATGTCTTCAATCTAGTGATGGTTACTAATTTATTACTTCCTCCCGAGCCGTGATATTAATTTAATCACCTCGAGCGCTCAGATTAAAAAAGCTGAAGTACTTGCATTACCCTAACTGTGTCACAGACAGGCCATGACATATCTTCCATAACCTATAACCTCTAGTTAATGATATCATAAATTCTTCACAGAATACCAGCCGTAATGACACTATTTGTCTGGAATCTCTTGATACGCAGTCTTCACTCCAGAGTGGAGGGATTCATTCTGAGAGTACGAGGTACAGTAGGATTGCAGGTCTCAGACTGTGATAGCACACCCCCCAGGACGCTCCGTGGGGCATCAGTGATAAGCACTGCCTTTGCACAGCGCCTTCCGCCACTTCAGGAGATCACAAAGCACTTTGCAGCCTGTAAGACGCCTTGTCTGAAGAGCTGTCATTGCTGCAATATGGAGAATAACAGCAGCAGCCAACTTTCACAGGACAGGAGCGCAAAAAAAAAAAACAGCAACGTGATAAATGACCAGATAATCTGCTTTTGGTAACATTGGCCAGAACTTTGGGAGTGGGCCAGTTTCAAATATCGCCCTGGGATCTGGGAGAGACTAGCAGGACTTAGTTTAACATTTTGACCAAAGTTGTCACTCCAACAATGCAGTCCCTCAGCCCAGGATGTGTGCTCACGTCCCTGGAGTTTCTGAGGCTTAGGGCCATCACCTTCTGATTCAAAGTTGAGAATTCTACCCGCTCAGCCAAGACTGACACCAAGTGCATCAAGGCTGTACTTCCCAAATAAGTATATATCCTCCTTTCAAACACTTCAATTGACTTTTACATCAATGTGTTTCAGAAACTCAACCCATTGTGAAGACATTGCTCCTGGATTTAATTAGAAGCTGTTTAGTTCCAGGTTTAAAATTATGTCCCTTTGTTCCACATTTATGCTAATTACACTACCAATTCCACGCTTCAATCAGGTCACCACTCCAAGGAACGTAATTCAAATTACCTCTCTCTCTGACCGTTGCTCTATGCCTCCACCCCCAGATATCACCTTGGACATCATCATTTCGTTCTGTACATCCTTCCTAATGTAGAGTGGCCAAAATTCAAAGTAATGGGGGGGGGGGGGGGGGGGGGGGGGGTCATCCCAATTTTCTGACAGCCTCCCCGAGATCTTCAGAAACAAGCTGACTGAATATTCAGTACGAGTTTGGCCAGCACCCTGAGCAATTGTAGTCGTACCACTTTGCTTTTATCTTGGAGATATCTCTAGTGAAAAAGCACAGCATGCCACGAGCTTTTTTGATCAATTATTCTGACTGCCTGCCAGATTTTAATGATTATACCTTGATCTGCAAATACCCCCTTTTCATCCATCACTCACTCAGTGCTTCCTCATTTAGCTGATACCGCACTGGGCATAAACTCAGCGGACCACCGTCCAAACAATCAGAAGGAAACAATTATTTTCTCGACACAGTGGGCATATTAAAACATGGAATGCTCGACTAATAAATTACTTTTGAGGCAGAAGTTACATTAAAAAAAAAGACATGCATTTATATAGCACCTTTAATAACCACCGGAACTCTTAAAGGAACTTTCCTCCCAGTGATGTCACTGCTGTAAGAAACGCAACAGCCAAAATGCGTTCAGTTAGGTCCACAGGCAACAATGTGATGATGGCCAGATAATCTGTTTTCGTGATGCTAATTGAGTGATGAATATTGGTCAAGACACCAGGGGAAGGACTTTAAGGATGGGGAGTACTCAGCGCTCGCCATCCTGAGAGTTGGTGCGTCCCGTTGATTGACAGTGAGCGGACTTCTGTCCACCCAAGGAAGGATGTCCCGCCTGTGAAAACTGTTGGTTAATCAGAAGGGGCCTTCAGATTGATATGCACCAACCCCCCCCCCCAACCCTTCCCGGCAGCGATAGAGAAAAGTTTTTTTGCTCTGTTACCCACCCACTCACACCTGCTTCTGCCACCCTAAAAATTGAGGGTCACTTAAGGGCCTTAATGTAGGCATTGTCAAACTCGGGGGCGCGACCCGCGGGTGAGTTGCGGGCGAGTGTTGGGAGGGTCGCGAAGCCATCCATCGCGGTGGTCCCAATCGTGCAAATCTGCGCGCAACAGCCAGCTGTTAACGCCGGCTGCAAGCGGCCTTCAAAATGGCCACAAACATGAAAAAAAAAAGCGGCCGCACTGCACATGCGTGCCCGATCATTGGCGTGCATGCGCAAAATTATGCGCCTATGAACGGGCATGCATGCGCAGTGCGGCCGTGTTTTTTTTTAAACAGTCGCAGCATTTTGTTTTACAAGTTCGGGGGGGGTTTTATTCATTTATTTTATTCATTTAATTTTTTTTCCCATTTATTTCATTCATTTATTTTATTCCACGCTCCGAAAGCTAGTGATTCCAAACAAACCTGTTGGACTTTAACCTGGTGTTGTAAGACGTCTTACTGTGTTCACTATAAGAGTACAGTGACTCGGTGTTTGGTATTTCAATTGGGCATTTGCAGATCAGCACATGGTCTAATCTTTTATTTTAATTTTTCCAATTAAGGGGCAATTTAGCATGGCCAATCCATCTACCCTGCACATCTTTGGGTTGTGGGGGTGAGACCCACGCAGCCACGGGGAGAAAGTGCAAACTCCACACAGCACATGGTTTACCCTTGAAAGCTGACATTAACGCATGCTACCACATGAAATGTATTGGTTTTACATCAAAGAGCCAGAATTTTCACGCACCAGCAGAGATTATGAAAATCCGCCAATATCTATCTTGGAATCATAGAATCCTTGCAATGCAGAAAGAGGTCATTCGGCCCATCGAGTCTGTATCTCTGAAAGGGCACCCTAACATGGACCACTCCCCCGCCCTATCCCTGTAATCCCTCCAAACCTGCGCATCTTTTGACCCTAACGGGCAATTTAGCATGGTCAATCCACCTACCCTTCACATCTTCGGACCAGGACGGTGAGAGCAATGATTTAGTGATATATCCCAAAATATTTTGGCCATCCCAGTTGATGCACCAGTGGATGTGGAGTTCCATGTGGAACTCCAGTTAATGTCCATTCACCTAACCATTTAGGTTAGGTTAGGTTGGACACATTAGCTGTGTGGATCTGTTACAGATCACAGCCAAATTTGATTCTTTCATTAAAGGTTCTATGTAGCCTTTTGGTTGAACGTCTTTTGATTTGCAAGCAACTGCAACATGGCTGCCTCTCCCGAGGCTTCGACAAAATACACCCCTGGAACGTGGTTTTAGATCGCCACAGTTATTAGGACATGGTTCTGTTGAATTTCCTCACTGGGCTTAAGGCACAGCAACCTCAGCTGTGTAACAAGAATTTCTGTTTTCGATTAGCTGTATGCATGTTTCTGACACCTTGCTTGCTCAGGAAGTGCCTAACATCTTGGCGAAAGTCACTTCCGGATGCATCAAACTTGCCTGTACAGCTACTTTGGATGGGAGGCATGCCAGAGCAAAGGGTCCTTGGGGTTCCGGTCCACAAGGCATTAACAGCAACACCTCACGTGAATAAATCCATACTATGAGTCGAGATAGGCTGTGCGCACAACCCCAAAGCATTCTTAAAGCAGCATCGCCAATATGGCTCCGGGACCCCAGGAACTAAAAAGGAACGACCCGTTCCTTTGACAAAGCATTTTGGGCCCGCTGTGAATATATCATGGCAGCTAACTGGGACCGATCGTCAAATACTCAAAACGCTCCCGCTCCAAATGCAGCAGGGGAGAATTTTCCATAAATCTGCTTTGCAGTGGCATCATGGAATTAAATGTCAGGTCTGCTACTTGACTCCTACATGCCGTCACTCGAGGAAAGGTTCTGTAAGGCATTGCTGCTTCCAGATTGCCTCTGATCGATATATTAAAGCATAACGACAAAGACATTGGCTGCTTTAGAGACACCAGTGAGCACTGGATCTCCCTGCCTTTAATGCATTTTCTCTGTGTGGAAAATCGGTAGAAGGGAGATCTCCTTTAATTTTTTGTCTTGTGGGAAGGAGAGGGAACAGCTGAAAGGCATTTGTAGCAGCACCTCATTCATTTTCCTCCAAATGGATGCTCCTAACACAGTCACTTCATCATGTGCATGGTGCGAGAGAAAGAGAGAGAGAGAGAGAGAGAACATTGAATCTGCAGTTGGACACAACCTGTGTTCACTTTGTTAAAAACATTTTAAAATGCTGACTCTCACTCCCACAAATAGGACTGCAGACCATTATGGCCATCAAAATGTATCTTGGCCGTACTTTACTCTGCACTTAATGCTCCAGTATACAAACTCTTCCATAATATCACCCAACTTGCATCTTAAACATCTTTAATGTTTTGATCGCTATTACTCAGCCTGTAGTTTATGCCAACTATTCCTGACTCTTTCAGTAAATATGTTCTTCCTGATATTTGTTTTCTATTTGATTTTGATGACTTGTCCATTTGTGCTTCATTCCTCCTTTATTTTGAAGTAATACACTCGATCCCCAACGTAACCTCCGTACCCCCAATGCCCCAACCTACCTGTTGTTTCCCCCCCCCCCCCCCCCCCCCCCCCCCCGGCACCCTACCACATGGTGGCAGGGCACTCGCAGGACCGAACCCTAGTGCGGGCATAATACCAGTTTGGCACCTTGACACTATTAGCCTGGCACCCTGGCAGTGCCAACCTGGCACCCAGTGTGCCCAGGGTGGCACTGCCAGGGTGGTGGGTGACACTGCCAAGGGTAGTATCAGCACTGCCCAGGCACTACTCGGGGGCCACCAATCGCTTGGGAGACCCTGCCAAGTGCCGTTCCACCTGACCCCTGTTAGAACAAGAACATAGATTTTACAGTGCAGAAGGAGGCCGTTCGGCCCATCGAGTCTGCACCGGCCCTTAGAAAGGGCACCCCACTTAAGCCCCGCACCTCCACCCTGTCCCTGTAACCCAGTAACCACACCTAACCTTTTTGGACACTAAGGGCAATTTAGCCTGTCCAATCCACCTCACCTGCACATCTTGGGACTGTGGGAGGAAACCGGAGCACCCGGAGGAAACCCACGCAGACACAGGGAGAACGTGCAAACTCCACAGAGACAGTTAACCGAGGTCAGAATTGTACCCGGGTCCCTGGCGCGTTGAGGCAGTGGTGCTAACCACTGTGCCACCGCGCTACGCCAAGAAAAGTGATCCCAAATAAAAATGGATGAGGAATGAGGAAAACTGGAGAAAACTTTTCAAACCTGGAAAATCCTCACTGTAGTTTATAAAATATGAGATTGCATGGATAAGAGGAACAACAATGTGTGCATTTATATAGCGCCTTTCCTGCTAAAAATACTGCAGGGCCCCCTCACAGAGGCCTACTCGACTAACTTGATGGCAAACCAAAGGATGAGAAATTAAGAAGGGCATGTTAGTTAAAAGGTGTGCTTGAAGATGCGGGTGGAGATAGAGAGGCCGATAGAGATTCCCAGAGCATGGAGCTTAGACAGCTAAAGGCACGTTGCCAATGTTAGGACGATGGGAAAGCGGGTGGATACAATCTAGGTCAGAGCCAGAGGAACCGATAGCTGGCCTGGGCTATCTTTAGGATTGGTGGTGTTTACAGAGATAAGGAAGCACAAGGCCATGACATGATTTAATCACAAGGTTGAAAAGGTTAAGTCCTGCTGCAATTGTAAAAAGCTTTGGTGAGACCACACCTGCGATACTGTGTGGCCTTGATCTCCATATTTAAGGAAAGATGCACTTGCATTGGAGGTGGTACAGTGAAGGTTCATTGATAAACCCTTGGGGTGAGGGGTTTCCCGATGTTAAGAGGTTGAGTAAATTGGACCTATTCTCTGGGTTTTATGAGAGATGAGTTAATGGAAACATTCAAGATTCTGAAGGAGCTTGCTAGGGCAAACACTGAATGATTGATTTACCTGAAGGGGGAATATAAAACACAAGGCGCGATCAATCTGCCGTGTCCCGCTGGAATCAGAGTGGGACGTGGCTGGTAGATACCAGGAGAGGCCTAGTTAGATCTGGTTAGATCTGGCAAGACGTTGTGTTCTGCGGGCGGGACCCAGACTCACATGGCGAACCGAGTTGAAGAAGCCTCTTTGCCCTGCTGATGCCAGAACGATCGGCCACTCGGCATCTATCGGCCTCGCCAAGGAGACCCCCAGCCGGGCGCCGTTCAGTACTGGTCCCCACAAACGTGCTGGGGCAGCACAGTAGCACAGTGGTTAGCACCGTTGCCTCACAGCGACAGGGTCCCAGGTTTGATTCCCCCCTGGGTCACTGTCTGTGCAGAGTCTGCATGTTCTCCCCGTGTGTGTACGTGGGTTCCCTCCCGGTGCAGGTTAGGTTATGGGGTTACGGGGTTAGGGCAGGCTGGTGGACATGGGTAGAGTGCTCATTTGAAGGGTCAGTGCAGACTCGATGGGCCGAATGGCCTCCTCCTGCACTGTAGGGGTTCTATGAATCTACGATTATCCATCTGTGAGTCAATTGGTTTGGAGTGGGGTTTCCCTCTGATTGGAAGGGCCTGCTGCCCTTAATTGTTTTAATGCTGCTGAAAAGAGAGACATGTCGCTGAAGCTTTTCATCTTGCACTCACCAGGACAAATACAAGAATGCCAAATTTCAAACAGTCACAACAATTTATACTACAGGAGAAAACTGTGGTGCTTGGTTGGAAAGTCAACTCTGATTGGCCGAGACAGTGCCATAGAGAAAGCAACAGGGAACTATTGTCTCCCCAATAAATTCAAGAAAAGGTCCAAGGCTTGAACGTATTCCATTTGTATGTCAAGAATAGGTTCCTGCTTAGAAATGTATATCACTTCCAGCAAGTATAGATGATCCATGTTACAAGCTCAACTAATTAGCTCAAATTGGCTGTTTGTGTAGCTTTTAATGCACTCAGGATTGTTCACCAAGTGCTTCCCAATCGCGTAATCGCATCCAACTGCAGAGGCTTTGCTTTGGCTTTGTAAGCACGGGTTAGCTGATTTTCTCGTGAGCATGTGAAATTTAGCATCCTTGCATTTGTCCTGATAAGTGCAAGGTGGAAAACTTTGCCAATGTGTCTCCCTTTTCAGCAATCTTCAAGTTCTGTGCCACCCGGCGGCTGATTGGTTTAAGTGACCTTCTGAAGGGGCCCTCACGTTATCCAGCCTGCCCTCACCTCTCCTGATGGCATCGCTGAGTCTTTGCAGCACCTCGGGCAGCACCCCCTCTCCCCACCCCCAAGCCATAAGAAAATTCTGCCCATGGTTACGAGGGGCTGGACTGAGGACGCCGGCCTCAGTTGAGCCCCGGACATGCATCTTGCCCTCATGTGAAAGCCCAATATCCAACTGGCTGGACATCCAGTACAATTCATATCGACAGTAAGTGATCTGAAGTGAGCTCTGTCTTCCCTCAAATGAGAACTTTCGAACAAGGGATACTTGAAGTGGAATATGCGGGCGAGCTCCATTGTGCTCGGGCGAGGATTTGCCCCACATTCTTACCTGCAATCCTATAAACGCCATCAAAACGGAATTGATGGTCCCCAGCACTCCCTCGGGATCGAAAGGCTCGGTGGTGTGGTACAGTTCCTGAAATAAGAGGTAAAAACAAGAATGAATGGAAATTGACACCCCCCAGAAATGCCCAGGGAGCTACTCTTGTCAACCCGCTGACCCTGGTTATGACGAGCTTCCACCGTCAAGTGATCTTCAGCTTGGGCAGCACGGTGGTGCAGTGGTTAACACTGCTGCCTCACGGTGCCGAGGTCCCAGGTTCGATCCCGGCCCTGGGTCACTGTCCGTGTGGAGTTTGCACATTCTCCCCGTGTCTGCGTGGGCTTCGCCCCCACAACCCAAAGATGTGCAGGGTAGGTGGATTGGCCACGCTAAATTGCCCCTTAATTGGAAAAATTAATTGGGTACTCTAAAATTATTTTTTAAAAGTAATCTTCGGCCTTGCGTCATTGGCGTGAAATGGTTTGGAAAACCAGACCACATATTTTGTAAAAAGGTGGCAAAAAAGCATAAGAAAAATGGAGGAATTGTATTAAGTGGGTGTTTGTGAATAAGAGTAACGAAATACACCATCGACCTTTACTATCCAACTTCTCACAGGATTGCTTGGGCAAGACATTGCCCAGTCTCTCTCTTTTTGGATTCCCGGAAGATTGTCTCTCGCAGCCCATCCCACATTTCCAGAATGTTCTGTTTCTATTTGAGGTGAATTTAGCCCAGTTCCGCGCACAAAGGTATTACCTTGCACGTGGGGTAGCCGTAGATGTGATTAGCTCCCAGCAGCCATTTGTCAATGTAGCCTGCCGCTCCTCCAGTGCAGTTTGGGAATTTCCCATCATCCCCTATTCCTCCGGCTCCAAGATAACCTCTGAAAGGTCAACCAAAGCATCATCAGCCAGGGCTGAGTTCTCAATCCATCTGCCAATGTAAAATGATCCGGTGCCACCCAGTTCTAAGATCTCCACCAACAGCTGATACCTGCTCTTTAGACTGGTCACAAGGGCCAATAGAAGCAACTGTCACATACAGACTCTGAAGTTAGACTATATCCAAAAATCTTGCACCTACATAAACTACCTGTTAATAGTTTCCATTACAAAACCCTATGTCCACATTTGTGTGAACATTGCCCATGTAAACTTTGTCACCTTCTGATAAAACTCGAATGGTGTAACAGTGGAGGAGGATTAACTTTCTAGAATTGGATACATTTGCAGCACAGCCTTGGGGTTAAGAACTGTACTAACGGGCGAGATATCCCCTATTGTCCAGTGTGTATGGATAACAACTAAGCTGCAACTAGAGGTCCAGTTCTGGTCACCACACTTTCGGAAGGATGGGAAGATCCTAGGGAGGGTGCAGACGAAATTTACCAGGTTGGTTCCAGGGTTGAGGGATCTTAGCTACAAGGTTAAGTTGGAGATGTTCTGCTTGGGGCAAAGAAGGTTGAAGGGAAATGTGATGGACGTGTGACAAGTTTAGATAAGGTGGACAAAGAAAATCTCTTCCCATGAGGTTACAGCTAAGGACTAGGGGGCACAGATTTAAGGTTTTCAACGTGATACAGGAAGGGTGCGAAGAAGAACATTTTATACATCGAGGGGTAATGATATGGATCCCGTTTCCTGCAAGGGTGAGGGTGGAGACAAAGAACAATACAGTACAAGAACAGGCCCTTCGGCCCTCCAAGCCTGTACCAGTCACAATATCAACCTTTGCCAAAACCCTCAGCACTTCCTTGTGCCGTATCACTTTATACCCATCCTATTCATATTCATATGGGCCAACAATTGTTCACAATTTACATAGATGATTTGGAGTTGGGGACCAAGGGCAATGTGTCCAAGTTTGCAGATGACACTAAGATAAGTGGTAAAGCGAAAAGTGCAGAGGATACTGGAAGTCTGCAGAGGGATTTGGATAGGTTAAGTGAATGGGCTAGGGTCTGGCAGATGGAATACAATGTTGACAAATGTGAGGTTATCCATTTTGGTAGGAATAACAGCAAACGGGATTATTATTTAAACAATAAAATATCAAAGCATGCCGCTGTGCAGAGAGACTTGGGTGTGCTAGTGCATGAGTCACAGAAAGTTGGTTTACAGGTGCAACAGGTGATTAGGAAGGCAAATGGAATTTGTCCTTCATTGCTAGAGGGATGGAGTTTAAGACTAGGGAGGTTATGTCGCAATTGTATAAGGTGTTAGTGAGGCCACACCTGGAGTATTGTGTTCAGTTTTGGTCTCCTTACTTGAGAAAGGACGTACTGGCGCTGGAGGGTGTGCAGAGGAGATTCACTAGGTTAATCCCAGAGCTGAAGGGGTTGGATTATGAGGAGAGGTTGAGTAGACTGGGACTGTACTCGTTGGAATTTAGAAGGATGAGGGGTGATCTTATAGAAACATTTAAAATTATGAAGGGAATAGATAGGATAGATGCGGGCAGGTTGTTTCCACTGGCGGGTGAAAGCAGAACTAGGGGACATAGCCTCAAAATAAGGGGAAGTAGATTTAGGACTGAATTTAGGAGGAACTTCTTCACCCAAAGGGTTGTGAATCTATGGAATTCCTTGCCCAGTGAAGCAGTTGAGGCTCCTTCATTACATGTTTTTAAGGTAAAGATAGATAGTTTTTTGAAGAATAAAGGGATTAAGGGTTATGGTGTTCGGGCCAGAAAGTGGAGCTGAATCCACAAAAGATCAGCCATGATCTCATTGAATGGCGGAGCAGGCTCAAGAGGCCAGATGGCCTACTCCTGCTCCTAGTTCTTATGTTCTTATGTTTGTCAAGCTGCCTTTTGAACGCTGTTAATGTATCTGCTTCCGCAACCTCCCCTGGCAGCGTGTACCAAGCACTCACCACCCTCTGTACAAAAAACCTGCCTCGCACATCTCCTCTAAGCTTTGCCCCACGGACCTTAAACCTATGCCCCCTGATGACTGACCCCTCCACCCTGGGAAAGAGTGTCTGCCCATCCACTCTGTCCATGCCCCTCATAATCTTGTCAGGTCATGCCTCAACCTTTGTCTTTCTTTTTTATCAAATTTAGATTATCCAATTCACTTTTTCTAATTAAGGGGCAATTTAGCGTGGCCAATTCACCTGCCCTGCACATCTTTGGGCTGTGGGGGCGAAACCCACGCAGACACGGGGAGAATGTGCAAACTCCACACGGACAGTGACCCAGAGCCGGGATCGAACCTGGGACCTCGGCGCCGTGAGGCAGCAGCACTAACCACTGAGCCACCGTGCTGCCCTAACCTTTGTCTTTCTAATGAATACAGTCTGACTCTATTCAGCCTCTCCGCATAGCTAACACCCTCCATACCAGGCAACATCCTGGTAAACCTCCTCTGTATCCTCTCCAAAGCCTCCACATCCTTCTGGTAGTGTGGCGACCAGAATTGTGCGCAATGATGTCAAAATTAAATTGAGGCAAAAATAAATGTCCGAGCCACGGCAAATAGAATGGGGCTGACTGGATTCCTCTACAGAGCCAGTATGGAGTCAAAGGGCCAAATGTCCTCCTTCCGTGCCGCAAAGACTTTATGTCAAATAAAACCACAAAGAATTGCTGAGAATAAAACAAAACGCCTTCAACAAAGAAGTGTGGGATTTCGAAGCAAAACCTCAGTATTGTTGGGGAATCATTTTTCTCTGACAATACTTTGGTGCAACAGTAATAAAGAAATCTCAGTGAGCAAACATCAAAGTGTATAAATTATTTCAATATCATTACATCTCCACAGGGTTCACTGCTTGGTTACCATCCAGCTGGCTAGACTCCTGGAAGGATTTCATGGCATTAGGGACCAATCATTGAAGCAGAGCTAAGAGGGCAAAGTGATTCAAACCAAATACAAAGCAGCAGAGCGAATCAATATTTAACACTGGAGGATGAGGTGGAGACAGGAGCCTGCGCAACATCCCTTCACGTAGTCAGGTTTTTCAGTGAGCTTTATCTGCCTGGTCAACTCCATGTAACCCTGTAGGGCTAGTACTCCAGAAACATGAGAAAATTTGGGCTGAAGGGTCTTCTGCATCTAAACTCATTTTTATTTTAAAATTAATTCATGGATGTGGGCAACGCTAGCTAGGCCAGCATGTATTGCTCATCCTTAATTGCCCTTGAGAATGTGGTGGTGAGATAAGACCATGGGATATAGCAGCAGAATGAGGCCATTCGGCCCATTGGATCTGCTCCACCATTTGATCATGGCTGATATGTTGCCCATCCCCAATCCCCTGCCTTCTCCCCACAACCCCTGATCCCTTTATTAATCAAGAAATCCCCTTGTTAATCAAGAGCACCAGATTTGCGCTTGAGGTGCTGCCTTCTTGAACCACTGCAGATGTAGGTACACCCACAGCGCTGTTAGGGAGGGAGTTCCAGGGTTTTGACCCAGCGACAGTGAAGGAGCGGCGAGATATTTCCAAGTCAGGATGGTGAGTGTGGCTTGGAGGGGAACTTGCAAGTGGTGGTGTTCCCCTGTGACTGCTGCCCTTGTCCTTCGAGATGGTAGCGGTCATGGGTTTGAAAGGTGCTCTCAAAGGAGCCTTGGTGAGTTGGTATTGCAGGAAAAACATTATCAAAATCTACCTTCCTAACATAAGCTTCAAATACCTCAACGAACCTTCTGCTCAATGTTCATTTCTAAATTGAAGTTATCGTGATGGCTTACATCAAACCTTGTCCAGCACTGGCTAGGAAATGTTCAATGGAGTAGTGGAAGTGACAGCAGCTTGTATTTATACAGCTTAGATGACCAAAAGGTTTGGCTCAGGAAGTAAGTTTTAAGGAGCATTGTAAACCAGGGAAGTGAGATAGAGAGGCGGAGAGGTGTAGTGACAATAAAGATTGTTACTATTATTAATAAAATCCGACAATGAGCGTGTTTAGCCACGTGTCTCACGGCGCTCGCAGTGTCGAGAAACACAAGGCTATAAAACATCACACACATTAAAGAAGGGGCCTGAGCTGGGACCACACGGCCGAGGCTGCACATAGCCCTGGTTTTCTACACCGAGGAGCTCAGCTCGCCTGAACTCGTCAGTATAGCGAGAGATCAGGACGCCATTTTAAAATGACGTCTCGATCTCCGAAGCTCCTGACGCGACCCCTGACCCCCTCCCAAGCCCCACATTGCGACATCTCGCGATATCGCATTAGATCTCACGAGGCGTGGTGAGCGGGTTCTCCCGGCGTCTAACAGCCACACTGAGCTTTTCACGTGCAGCGTGGCTATTGGATCGCGCCCTTTATAGAGAATCAGAGAACCTTCCAGAACAGGCCATTCAGTCCATCATGCCGGTGTCAGCTCTTTGAAAGGGCTATTGAATTTAATCCCTGTGGTAGAATGACTAGAGGTACTACGGTACCTGGGAGTGTGAGCTGCTATTGGTGTAGAAGGCTCGCTGCCCATTGGCCCAAGTGTTGTCTTGTCATTGGTCGAGAGGAAGGTAGCTCCGCCTACGAGGCAGAGTATAAGAACCCGTGTTTCCCAGCAGCCATCGTTCTTTCTGTACTACTGCTGCGGGGCACACTTCTTGTAGATTAAAGCCTTCGATTCGGACTACTCCTTCGTTTCTGTGTTCATTGATCGCGCATCAATCCCACATTGCAGCTTTTTCTCCAGAACCCTGCAAAGTAGCTAGGGGGTTGCAGGATTTATGTAAATGCGTGTGTGTGATTACTGCCTTGCTACTTGTCAGTGGGCTGGTGTTGGGGTGCATAGGGGAGGGGAGGAGGGTGGAGGGGAGAATGGAGACGGATTTGGAGAAGTGTGTGTGGGAGGGGGGGGGGGGGGGGGGGGGGGGGGGGAGGAGATACTCTAAACACAAAATCAAACTTAGCCAAAGGGTCAGTCTGAAAGAGATGATGTGGAAAACATAACAGCAATAACATTGGATGTATTTGTTTTTTTGTTTAGATAAATGTCCAACGCTGAGAATGTATTTTTCAATTTTCACCCCCTTTGCAAAATGCGTTCTGTAGCTCCGGGGGGGGGGGGGGGGGGGGGGGGGGGGGGGGGGGGGGGGGTTTAATATTGAAAAGGAGAGAGAGAAAAAATCATAGAGAAAGTTCCAGATTAAAAGTGGCACAGCTCTGGGCTGAGCGGCCCAGGAGATGGATGCTCTCTCATTGCGCCCAAACTATTGTCTGTGACACAATATGATTATCTAATATCCCTTAGCAAAGTCTGCAACATGAGGCAATAAATCATAAAGAACAGCTCGATAAATAAACAGTGTTCCCACAGCAAGCTGAGTGAGGCCTTGTGAGGCCTGATCATCCAAAACTCCCTAAGCTCACGGGTAGGAACGATGCTGTTAAGACCTTGAGGCAGTTGGATCGCCTGGCGGTGTAAATCATTCAGGGCAGCCTCTGTTTGATTAGGCACCTCATTACTAACCAATCTCTATTATTCAGCAGACGACAGCCATTTCTTGATGACTGCCTCAATTCAGGACTGGCCTCTCACAGAATCGAGTCATACGCACCTAAGAGGAAGTCCTTTAACTGAATTTCAAATTCTTGCCCATTTTTTGGATTGCGCCGTCCCATCCTATCTCTAACGTCCACTAATATTATACCTCTTCTTATGCCCCTTCGTCCCCTTGACCGTTTTGTGCCCTTTCTTCCCATCCCCATCCATAACCCACCCTTTCACATGTTCTTAGGCCAAATGTGGACTAGTCCACTGGCTGTAATTTGCACCCACGAGACCCCCACTTGAGAGGAACGGAGTATCATGGGAGGGTGGAGCAGACCACGTCCAACCTGCTCATCACATTTATATGCACGCAAATGCTGGTTTTGCATATTGCCGCCGGTGCAGGACCCAAACCTCGTGCTGGTCACCAGCGAGGGACTGGAACATGGCTCCCTACTCAGCGCCGGGCAGGGACCTCGATTTTGGCCAGACGCCTAATTCTCCGCCCAATCGTGGCACGAGGCGGAGAATCCACTCCCCCCCCCCCCCCCCCCCCCCCCCCCCCCCCCCCCCCCCCCCCCCACTGTCTCTTCGGCCTCGGAATTGTGATAATAAAATTAATTAATGGCAAAATCATGACAGTGTTCCTCTGAATCCTTATACATCATGGTGCTGGTGGATTTTGCCCCTTATAGTGGGCATTTGGCACTTTTGTGTTTAACACTTAAAGTTAGTTTGGTATTGCTGCTTCAATAGCTTTTGTATCTTCTACATGCAAAAGCAAAGCTGTTTATTCCAAAGGACTTACCTGGGGCAGCCTGGAACAGGTAGGAGAAAGGTGAGGCACAGCCATAATGTTTCCAGCAAAATGATAAATATCCACTCGGGCCAGTAGATCAGAATATCCCTGACGGGAGCCCAAAAACTGTCCTGAGGGCAAAATCACAACATGCAGAGGTATATGAGAAGATAGAAGTTCTATTAAAATACGTGCAGGACCATAAACCTGGTGGATAATGGTACCACTGCAGCTGGAGAGTGGTGTGTGTTTCAGAGCAATAACATTTCAGAGATTTGCTGTGAATTACATAGAACATACAGTGCAGAAGGAGGCCATTCGGCCCATTGAGTCTGCACTGACCCACTTAAGCCCTCACTTCCACCCTATCCCCGTAACCCAATAACACCTCCTTGAGCTTTTTGGTCACTAAGGGCAAATTTATCATGGCCAATCCACCTAACCTGCACGTCTTTGGACTGTGGGAGGAAAAACCACGCAGACACGGGGAGAACGTGCAGACTCCGCACAGTGACCCAGCGGGGAATCGAACCTGGGACCCTGGCGCTGTGAAGCCACAGTGCTATCCACTTGTGCTACCGTGCTGCCCTCCTGAATTATGAGAAATCGACTCTTGCCAATCTGGGTTTAATTTTTTTGCAACCCGGCGTGGAGAGGGGGTGAAGGTGTCGATTTCTGTAAGGCTGTGACTGGTAACAAAGCACCCACCTGATTGCTGCCGCTGGAATGCCAGGTTACAAGTGCTTTGTACCATGGAGGTAGGCAGGGATGACACTCAGGACTTAGGACTTGATTCTAAAGGCTTTTAAAACAAAAATGTCTGTAATTACCAGCTTAGTTTCAGTTTCTCGTTCTCTGTAGCCACATCACCCAAAGGGTTGGCAGAGAGCGCATGGCACAGAGAACAGTCAACTGGCACACAAAACCAAACGCGGAACAGCCGAACACCACAATATCCCACAGGCAGCCATACACGATGTATCATCTCAAAGGATTCCTCACCAGGTATTGCTTCAGTTCCTTCTTAGCACAACACGTCTCCATCACAGCAATGACAAAATATGTGAACCCAAGTCGCTGCAGGACCCCAGGAATTCTGACCCTCTCCCATGAAACTGTCAGGAAGAAAGAGAGATGTTTATAACCTCCCGTGGACGGCGCCAAAGTATATTTGGATGGAATTGGATGTAATGGAGTCGGGTCACAAGTTGGAGGCCGGAACCACTGTGACGTGAGGTGATGTGTCGCACGTTTGCCTACACTCCAGTTGCCTGCTGACTGGGTTCCTACTAACACTCATGACTTTATAAGGTGTTGCCATCAAGGGCAATTGTTCCAGCCTGCATTTTGGTCAGCAATGGCAATAAAGCTGCAACAATTGGTCTCCAATTCCCAAAGTTCAGGAAGAAATAATTGGCCAGCGTTCCACTCCTGACACTCACCAGGTTAGGCCAGAATTACATTCATTTTGAGAAAAGGTCACAGATCTGTAACATCAATTCTATTTCTCTCACCACAGATAATGCTGCCTGACAAAGCATTTTCTGTATTTTAGCACCAAATTGTGGTTGGAATTAATGCCCCCCCCCCCCCCCCCCCCCCCCCCCACGTTATCTAGCTTAATGGTATGTGTTGTCAAGGCAAATACATGAATAATGGACACGTAGGTGATGTACTCAAGGTCACCCTACAGCCATGAAAGAATGTGTCACATTTGTAAGAGGGTGACAGGGCTTTTGGCTGTTGAACCCAGGTAAGGAATGCAATAGGAGGTTCAAAACGTTAGATTACAATAGTGTTTTCCAAACTTTTTTTCCGGTGGCCGATTTTTACCAGCCGGCTGACCTTTGCGATCCACGCCGGCCGGCCGACCTTCTCCACCCTCAACGCCCAAACATTGCAACCCACCATTTTCGCTTACCTTTAATGCGTACCTCAGCCTGCTTGGTCCTCACGATCTCACTTGCTTTGTCATTCCATGTTACATACCTGGAGCTCACACCAGCAC
Source organism: Scyliorhinus canicula (assembly GCF_902713615.1). NCBI lineage: Eukaryota > Metazoa > Chordata > Chondrichthyes > Carcharhiniformes > Scyliorhinidae > Scyliorhinus > Scyliorhinus canicula. The sequence goes on from NC_052167.1 coordinate 2,576,303, forward strand.
TGCTTTGTCCTGCCGTGGACTCTCCCGAGAAGCTCTCTCCAGCAGATTCAGCTGTGAGATCCTGGCCTGTTTGTTTCTCTGGCCCTCACTTCCTTATTCCAAAACAATCCATCTCTAGTTCTTCATGTAGTCCTGTTACTTGCTTTCTGGCAGCTACAAAACGGAGGACTCTCTCCTCAGTAATTTCGCGTCCAGAGCACGTGACGTCAGTGTGCGAGGCATGTGACCTGCTCTCTGCTGCTGCCTCTGGCGGGAAGACTCCATTGATTTAAAAACAATTGTGCTCCAGGGGACAGCGCGCTGATGTCCGGAGGAAGCGGCCTGCCCTGTTGGGCTCCGGTGCTGCGCACTGCTCCGTCTGGTTGAGGGTGCATGCATGCACAGGACAGCCGGCTTTTTGTAAAGTCGGTTGCGGTCCAACAGCTCGTCACGGCCTGAGTTTGAAAATGACCGGACTAGAAGCACTAATCCTCTTCTCCTGTTCCAAATTGCGTCTGTTCCTACTCCAGAGCAGATGTCTTTTCCGGAACTGCACATAGTCTGGAATTTCACCAGAGGCAATCGGTCCATGGTAAAATTGGCCAGGGTTTCAGACCCCCAAGAGCACGGCTCTTAGGTTCGCTGTGGCCTGCAGGGCCCCCTCCATCGTTCGTGGCAGAGCAGCTGCACGGAGGCGATTAAATCCTCTTGAGGCCTCAAGCTGAGAGAGATTTGTGGCCCTTTTCAGTTCAATGCGCAGGGAGACTTTGGGGGAGGAGCCGGGGAGGAAGCCAACAAACCGGCAGAATGAGCAATTAGCCCCCGAGGTACGAGTTGGATTTGTAGCCTGCAGAAGACACGTACATTTAGCACTGGTGGTTCTGTAACAGAGTAACTGTGATCTACGCAATCACATTCCAAACATGGTCACAACCAGGGCTGATTTTAAAAAATTGAAAAGCTTCAAAATCTGTGATTGTGCAGAAACATCACCTCGCGAAAAACCTTTGTGAGCTGTGGGCATCATAGAGGCCAAGGGTGTCGCCAGCTGGAGGTATATCTTGATTCAATTCATTTATTAAACTTGTTTTCCTTTGTACGATTTAGCTTTTTATTATTTGTTTCCTATTTCAGAGGGGAACTTGTGTTAACAATTTTGGGACAACTCTGTGTCTCCTTATTTTTCATAGAATTTTTCATAGAATTTACAGTGCAGAAGGAGGCCATTTGGCCCATCGAGTCTGCACCGGCTCTTGGAAAGAGCACCCTACCCAAGGTCAACACCTCCACCCTATCCCCATAACCCAGTAACCCCACCCAACACAAAGGGCAATTTTGAACACTAAGCAATTTAGCATGGCCAATCCACCCAACCTGCACATCTTTGGACTGTGGGAGGAAATCGGAGCACCCGGAGGAAACCCACGCAGACACGGGGAGGACGTGCAGACTCCGCACAGGCAGTGACCCAAGCCGGCATCGAACCTGGGACCCTTGAGCTGTGAAGCAATTGTGCTATCCACAATGCTACCTGGTATCTGCTGTTCTGCAAAACATTGAGGGTGTTGGAAATTCGAAACAGATATTACCGGAAATATTCAGCAAGTCAGGGAGCATCTGTCGAGAGAAACAGAGGCAACAGTTCAGGTCACTGACCTTCCATCAGAGCTGTAAGAGGTTAGATGAAATAGTTTATAAGAAAGTATCGAGCACGGGATGATGAGGTGGCGGGAAAAGCATAATGGGCGGTCAATGGCAAAGAGGAGAGATTTTGAGCAGGATTCTACAGGCCTGCGCTGGAGGGTTGCAGATGGGGCTGGGTTAGGGTGGAGGGAGGTGGGGAGTGGAGTCCAGAATGCCGCCATGCTTGGGACTGGCGGGAAGGGCGTGCCTCCCTCAAGGCCCCGATTTCCACATTAGGTTCAAGTCCCCTCCCTCAACCGGTTAAAGTCTCTGTTCATATTTTGAAAAAAGGGTGAACCTGGAGTTGTCTATTCCTTAATCCAGCTGTTTTCACAAGACCACACAGTGCAGGCATAGAATCCCTTGTTCCTTCCCTTCACCCAGTGAGAACTGTTTCTTTTAATACACTTGAAATTATTCCCTAATATTTCCCCAATAGGTCGTCGCTGCCCTCAGTTACTAACTAAACACGGACTCCATTGTAACACGGTTCCAACATAAACACCCCTCCCATCAGCTCCCAGTGAGTTTTCCATTCCCTTCCTCTCATTATAAACACCCCCACCCCCAACCCTCGCTTACCCCAACCCTCGCTTACCCCAACCCTCGCTTACCCCAACCCTCGCTTACCCCAACCCTCGCTTACCCCAACCCTCGCTTACCCCAACTCCCACATACCCCCAACCCTCGCGTCCCCCAATCCTCGCACCCCCCAATCCTCTCTCCCCAACCCTCGTAACCCCCCAACCCTCGCACCCCAAACCCTCACATACCCCGAACCCTCATGTACCCCGAACCCTCATGTACCCCCAACCCTCACACCCCCAACCCTCACACCCCCAACCCTCACACCCCCAACCCTCACACCCCCAACACTTGGACCCCCACCCCTTGCATCCCCAACCCTCACACCCCCAACCCTCACACCCCCAACCCTCACATCCCCCCAACCCTTGCGTACCCCCAAGTCTCCCACCATCTCCCCACCATGAGACCCCCATTCACGTACCTGTTCCTGGATGCCGGGATTTGGAAACTGGGCACTGTTTATAGTCCAAGTCCTGGCCACTGCTGTTGCAGCTGCGTCTACAGAGCAGGCAGCCAATCAACGGTTACTGCGATTGGGGGTGATGTGATGCATTCTGTGCCAACACTTTCGGGTGGCAGAATGGGAAACCCCGCCAGCCAAAAAATCCTTCTGTTACTGGCAAAATGGTTGATGATGCTGGCCGGTAGGGCATGGACACAGGACAAGCAGAGAAGTAATTGGGTGTCGCACAGGTAGACATGGTTACAGCAGAACACTGTCTAAGAAAATAGGAGCAGTCTTTAAGATCGAAAGCTGATGAACTCAGTGTTAAGGCTGGAAGGCTGTCGGGAAACCCCTTACGTTTGTGGAGTTACGGAAAGCAATGGGGATCCAATTGCACTCTGAACAAGGTGGGGAAATGTAGGTGTCTAGCCTTACAATTCACACTTGCTAAGTTACTGGCTGCAACAATGGCAGTCTAATCTGTTTCCATTTAACAGAACATTAATCATTTACAGTTGGTTTATTCTGTTTCCAAACATGGACAAAAGAGTTGAATGTCAGAGGTGAGGTGAGAGTAACTGCCTTTGACATGGAGGCAGCATTTGACTGTGTATGGCATCAAGGAGCCCGAGAAAAACTGGAATCAATGGGAATCAGGGGGTAAACTCTCTGCTGGTTAGAATCATACCTGGCGCAAAGGAAGATGGCTGTAGTGGTTGGAGATCAATCATTTGAGCTCCAGGACATCACTGCAGGAATTCCTCAGGGTAGTGTCCTAGACCCAACCATCTTCAGCTGCTTCAATGATCTCCATTCCATTGATCAGAAACTGAACTGGACTAGCCATATTAATTCTGTGGCTACTAGGGCAGGTCAAATACTAGGAATACTACGGTGAGTAAGTCACCTCCTGACCCCCCAAAGCCTGTCCACCATCCACAGGGCACAAGTCAGGTGTGTGATGGAATATTCTCCACTTGCCTGGATGAGTGCACAGTAAGAAGTCTGACAACACCAGGTTAAAGTCCAACATGTTTGTTTCAAACACTAGCTTTCGGAGCACTGCTCCTTCCTCAGATGTTTATTCACCTGAGGAAGGAGCAGTGCTCCGAAAGCTAGTGTTTGAAACAAACATGTTGGACTTTAACCTGGTGTTGTAAGACTTCTTACTGTGCTCACCCCAGTCCAACGCCGGCATCTCCACATCCTGGATGAGTGCAGTTCTAACGACAGTCAAGAAGCTCAACACGATCCAGGACAAAGCAGCCCCGCTTGATTGCTCCCTTTCTACAAACATTCAAACCACCGACGAACAGTGGCAGCCGTGTGTACCATCTACAAGATGCACTGCAGTAACTCACCAAGGTTCCTTAGACAGCACCTTGCAAACCCACAATCACTACCATCTAGAAGGACAAGAGCAGCAGATACCTGGGAACCCCACCACCTGGAGGTTCCCCTCCAAGTCACTCACCAGCCCGACTTGGAAATATATCTCCGTTCCTTCACTGTCACTGGGACAAAATCCTGGAACTCCCTCCCTAATAGCACGGTGGGTGTACCTACATCTCAGGGATCGCAGCGGTTCAAGAAGGCAGCTCACCACCACCTTCTGAAGGGCAACTGGGGTTGGGCAATAAACGCTGGGTCTAGCCAGCGACGCCCACGTCCCGTAAATGAATTAAAAATAAATGTTAAAAAATGCTTTTTCTAACTCTGCTTCACACAACGGTGATCAAAAACCCCACGAATTGTACTGTGTGAAAATCAGTGTCCAGGTCAAATTTAATCGTTTCATTTACAATTGGGCTTTCCCCAATATTTTGAAACGGTTAGCACCGTCTTTGAGTTAGCGAGTGTGATATTTTTACTGGTCAATTTCAAGGCGACTGACCAGAGTAATTGATCTACTCGGGATGCACAAGTCCAAATCCGAGGTCTGTTTTTTTGGAAGCCATGATGTGGAGGTGCCGGCGTTGGACTGGGGTGAGCACAGTAAGGAGTCTTACAACACCAGGTTAAAGTCCAACATGTTTGTTTCAAACACTAGTTTTCGGAGCACTGCTCCTCCGAAAGCTCGTGTTTGAAACAAACATGTTGGACTTTAACCTGGTGTTGTAAGACTTCTTACTGTTTTTTTGGCGGGTGGGCAGGGGGCTGGCGATGGGAGAGTGGGAAAGTGTCATGTTCAGCAGCAGTGAAAACCAATGGCCCGGTCGCTAAAATCATCAACGGCAACATTGCAGCTGATCTATCCAAGCTGAGCGATAGATTTAATTGCTGGGGAAACTCTGCCTGCGAATGCATCTTAAACCGTACTGTTTTTTTGTGTGGACGACCACTGCAGTCCACGATGACGCTATCAATCAGACTTTTGACACGGGTATATTGGGAGAGCGGGATTGGAAGAAGAAAGGCCGTTCAAGCATCACTGATAATGTAAAAACAACACAAAGCAAAAGCGCTTAAATAAAAAAGCTTGTGTGATTAAGTGCGGTCAGCTCTTTGAATGTGACAGAACAAGCACATCAGCAGCGTATAAATCACTGCTTCGATACAGAATTAACCCCGAGCTTGGATGCACTCTCGGCAAGAGATTTATTAAAATCAGCTCATTACTTAATTAAAAACCATCTTTACTGGGAGATGTGCAATATATTGCACCCTCCATTACATTTACAGATGCAATTGCTGTCAGACAAGTTAACGGGAGGAAAAAGCGTTGCTTTGAATTAGTGCAGCAGCTATTCATTCAGCTGCCCTCACCCTCTGTCTGGTTTTCGATGAACGTGCATGGCTCTCAAGCATGTCAGTGACCATGCAGTGGCTGGTCCGTTCGTTGGAGGTGCTTTTCGATCGCCTGACCGCACCACCCTCCCATCACCTCCCTCCCCCCTTTAATACTCCACCACCATTATTCTTCACAGAGCATCAGGCATGTGAAGCAGAAAACCCCAAAGCAACTGCAAAGACCTAAAAGAAGCTGCATCTCCACTGCTGCCAGGGACCAACACTGGGAGAGATCAGCATCACCCTGGACTGCATTATTTATGGTGCCATTGCAGTTGAAAAGTGTACGGTGCAGGGGTAATTATGTACCTCACAAACCAAGCAGGGAGCCACACTCACAGGAAATGTAGACGAGAGTCAGCCTAACCACAGTTTACCATCCCTGATGCCATCCTGGTGAATTGACACACCTCCTGACTCCATATTAGAACAGTGGGATGGCCAGCGTCAAATCGGTCCACACCTCTTTCCCCCCCCCCCCACCCCCCCCAACACCCTCTTCCCCATATCATCCCTAAAGATCTCTTTTTTTAATTATTCATTTTCTTCCAATTAAGGGGCAATTTAGCGTGACCAGTCCACGTCCCCTGCACATCTTAGCATTGTAGGGGGTGAGACCCACACCGACACGGGGAGAATGTGCAAACTCCACACGGACAGTGACCCGGGGCCGGGATCGAACCCGGGTCCTCGGCGCCGTGAGGCAGCAGTGCTAACCCACCGTGCCGCCGTACTCCTGAAGATCTCTGGCCACTTTGCTAATCACCTCCCATCCTCCCAATCGGCAAGCCTCTTTCTTCCTGGACTGCTCCCGGCTCTGCTGCCCCCACCAGACGGTCTTTCCGACCTTTGCGATCAACGCGTTGCCTCGTGAGGTGTAAGTGGTGTTACCACCCTGCCGATCGCATCCTTGATGGTGAATGAGCACCAATTTTGGCCGTGGGTTCTTGTGTTGCGGTGCGGCAGCCAATGGCTGCCAGTGAGATCTCGCCTGAATGCCAGAGTGGATCCATTTCCGGGCCTGTGGTATCAGAGGAAGAGATGATGGCCTTTGGTTCACTGCGAGAATGAGAATGCCCTTGAGATTGCCATTAAATCATATGACAGTCTGGCATCAAATATTTGGAGTGATTTGATCATAATTCACAAGAATTCTCTGAATCCGATTATTGCTAGTAATATTGTTTTTAACTGGATTACTGAGCTATCTTTTCCGCTGAGTAAGGTACAATAATGGCATGTTAATGTGGAGTGCTGCAGACCGGAGTAGACACTTTGGAATGTCTGACATTGATAACATAATGTTTGTCTGGAAAAACCTAGCAATGTCTTTCGTCTTTCGGTAATGTTGAGCGACAGCTAGTCTGGAACAAAGCTTCTGGATAATAATAAGTGATACCCCCGGCCTGTTTGCATCTGTGCCTGATTTCCGATGGCAGACGTCAGTGAGATAATTACATCGCTACTCACCTTCCGCCACTTGGGCTATAAAATGGCAGAATAATTACCTCAATGTTCCTCATCTATTTTGTCCCTCACACAAGTTAGTCGCCCCCCCCCCCCCCACCCCCATGTCCGTCCTTTGGCCATACACAGGAGAGGTGACAGAGTACAGGCCTCCCCACAAATTGGCTGCTGCAATTCTTGGATGATGTGGTGCAGTGTAGAAGTGACCTCACGGAGAGCAATGCAGCATCTTCTCCCATACTGTGTTTGGGCTGGAGGTGGGGGGGGGGGGAACGTTGGGGATTGTTTCGGGGCAACAGAGTTCGGGACGCCATCTCGCTACAATGGGGATTGCCAGCAAGCGGAGCTCCCCGCTGAACAAAACGGCGCTGGGTGAGGCCTCTTTGTTCCCAAGAATCGCGCCCTTGGTGGTGATGCGACCATCAATTCATTCAGAGACACGAGTTGGAGTACACTGTAGCTTTAATCGACTTACAACTGAACCTGCCTGCGACTGTGCTGAACTGAGGGCGGACTCGTAGGACCGCGGCACTTATACTTCCTGATGGGGGCGGAGCCAAGGGCGGAGCCCTGTACATGCTCCTCATCTCCCCCTGTGGGCAGAGCCGCGCAACGGCTCCCAGATGGAGCCCACAGGGACACAGTAATGTACAGTGTGAATTATAGTGGTTACACATTCACCACAGGTGGTGTTTGCAGACCATTTCTAGAAAAACAGTCACTGCGCTTCCAAACGTAACAGGCAATGTACTCAAAAAGTAATTGTTGCCAATGAGAGTATTGAGATGTTTGATTCGAATAAAGAACTACATATAATGCAAGTATTATAGTATAACAATGGCAATCAAAATTGAGAGGGGGTGTTACGCACATTGCAGTTTAATTTCTTCTTTCCTTATGTATAAGCAATGATCTTAGGCAATTAATCCTTAAAAATCAGATAGTAATACATGGAATAATAAAACTTGTTACTTCCCTGAATACATCAACGTTCTACTGCTCAACACCAGAATTAGAGCAGTCTGTTTGACTGGTGAATGTTACTGGACTCAGTATTCACCCTGTCCTCCATCAGTGCACTATTGATGGAACCATCAATTCACCAGACACGTGTTTCCGATATGAATCTAGGCTTTAATCGACTTACTTCAGAGGCAGCCTGTTACCCGTTGATGAACTCTTAATGAACTCAGGCTGACTCTGGACTAGGGTATTTATACAGCTGCACTAGGGGGAGGAGTCGTGGGCGGAACCCAGGGTGGAGCCCAGAACAAGTTCCTGAGTACTCCCAGAGCTACTCCCCCTAGTGGTAGGATAGCGCTACTGCGCTTACAAAGACAGTCTGAATTATCATATATATATATATTACATTCACCACAACTATGGTTACAGTAGATATTGCGGCAATTCACCAAGGTTGCTGCTGCCACAACTTCAGTAACTGCTAACTCTACCAGCAAAGACGAGGGCCTGAAATTTTAGTAAGAAGTCTTACAACACCAGGTTAAACTCCAACAGGTTTGTTTCAAATCGCTAACTTTCGGAGCACTGCTCCTTCCTCAGATTCACCTGAGGAAGGAGCAGTGCTCCGAAAGCTAGTGATGTGAAACAAACAGGTTGGACTTTAACCTGGTGTTGTAAGACTTCTTACTGTGCTCACCCCAGTCCAACGCCGGCATCTCCACATAATGGCTGAAATTTGAGGATAGCGAGGGCACATCCCCACCGATTTCGACCGCCCCACTGCATTTACTGGCTTAGGCAGAACGTCTGGCCCTTACCCAGGGGGTAGTCCCACCTTGGAGAGTTGCTGGCCAACCTGGTCGACAAGACAGATCTCCAGCCCCTCCAGCAACAGTGCTGCAGTGGCTGGAAGAGAAACTGCACCGAGCTGCCTGAGGCTGAGTCCCAGGAACCAGAGACCCAGGGTGGGGTTCTTGGGTCCCCCAGCCACATGCTGCGTGGCTGCACGGTATTCGCTGGCAGCGGGATTCTCTCTTCCCGCCGCTTGTCAATGGGATTTCCCATTGAAGCCACCCCAGGCCGTTGGGAAACCCTCGGGCAGGGGTGCGCTGCCAATGGGGAAAGAGAATCCCAACCTCTGGAAAATTCCGGCCCCAAGTAAATGTAAGTGGTCCCAGAGCATGGAGTGTAGGGAAAGTCTGGGGAGTCACAAGGAGGAGCAATCAGGGTCTCAGGAGATAGGCTGGGGGTGTGGGGTGAGAGTGGGAGGTGGGGGAAGGAGTGAGGTTCAGAGGTCTCCAGATCTAAAGAAGAGGATCTGATATGGCTGAGATTGAACTTTCTTTAATTCTGGATTTCACCCATGGAGCTTCAGACCACCCGTCAATTTACAATTTGAGGCTGTGAGAAATGGCCTTTAAGTGGTCATTAATTAGCCACTTAAGGCCCTCAGTTGATGCAAGGACAGGCTCCCCATCGAAGGCCTTGCCCACCCTGGTCTAAAATCACGGCTAGATTGAGACGGTCGGGAACCAGGAGGGAATCCTATCCCTGCAATTTCTCGAGGAGTGGCAAATTCTGGCCAAGAGCAGCAATGTCATGGCAACCACCACCTCCAAGCTCACATTCAAGTGGTGCATCATCCTGACGTCCAGGATGCATGTCACAGTTTCATTATAGTTCTGTGGTCTTGGAATAGTTTGGAATTCCCAATCCAGTACCACTGGGAGAGGTCTATCAGAAAATGGGCTACAGCAGTTAGGCCCAGCGTAACCTTCTCAGGAAAACCTGTCCTGGGCACTAAATAGTCTTTGTTACCCGCGGTACAGATTATCCACTTATTTTAGTTGCGATCCTCACTTTGGAGGGGTGGAAAATATAACAATTTTCTTCTTTTGTTACAGTGTGAAAAGTACAGGGCTGTCCACTCTAGTTTGAACAGCACAGTGTCCGATCAGGAGATTGAGCTGATGTACTTACAGTGACCATCGGCTGGGCCATAGTTAATGTAAAAAACTCCAATCAGCAGCAAGATGATGGTTCTCCAGGTCAGCTTTCGGAGTAACTGCAATCGGTGAATCCCTCGACGCAGCATGGAGTTGAAGGACAGGGCCACAGACGTACCAATCATGAAAACAAACCTAAGTACAGATCACAAATTACTGGTGTCGCACACGCTGCTGATTGCACACATTGCAATAGGAAACAGCCAAGCTGACAGACGATAAGCCACGTGTAGCAATCTGACTGGTTTGTGCCGCAGTGACCAGCTCCTGAATGCCACCAAATTGATTTTAAGGTACTGAGTACGAATCAGGTCCTTCTCCAGAAACAGAGAGGGCTGACAAAGTGTTCCCTGCCCTAAGTCGCTATGAAGATGGGTTGGAGCATTTTCCAACACCAGGAATGGTGGGCGGGATTCAGTGATCCTGAGGCTAAGTGTTGACGGCTTCGGAAACGCCGTCGCGTTTCTCGACGGCGTCAACACGGCCTCAGGATCAGCAATTCTGGCCCCTATAGGGGGCCAGCGCGTCACTGGAGCGACCCACGCCGCTCCAGCTGCTGATCCCGGTGTAAATTGGGCGCCGCGGGGTCCGCAGATGCGCAGTGTCACCGGCGGCAACACACACATGCGTAGTGGCTCCCTTCCCCGCTCCGGCCCCAACGCAATATGGCGCAGGGCTACAGGGGCCGGCACGGAAGGCCCCCAGCCAGAGAGGCCGGCCCACTGATCGGTGGGCCCCAATCGCGGGCCAGGCCACGTTGGAGACCCCCCCCCGGGGTCGGACCCCCCACCCCCCCCCCCCACCCCCCCAGGCCCCTTCCATGCCGAGGCCCCTCCGGATGAGAGCAGGTGTGAACTGCGCCGGCGGGGCTCGGCATTTTGGCGACGTCGGCGCAGAGAATCGGCGGGGGGGGGCGCGTAGAGCGGCCCCCAACCGCCGCTGCACCAACCACGCCAGTGCCAATGGTGCCGATTCTCCGCTCCGTGGTGAATCGCGTCCCGGCGTCAGGGCGGCGGGGCGCGATTCACGCCAGTCATGTGGATTCTCCGGCCCAGCCCCGGGCTGAGAGAATCCCGTCCGGTGTGTCACCCAGAGAGACTTAAATACAGAAAAGGAAAGGGGGGGGGGCAGGAGAAAAGTTTGCTTCACAATACTGTCAGAGGACAATGCCAGCCCTGTGTCATTGGATCACTGTATTTGTTGAGAGTTTGACTGTACGGAGCCGTGTATTAGCTTACTTCATTTCCTAAAATGATTACCAGGAACCTATAGGGTGAGTTTTCAGCTCTTGGTAATAGTGCTTATTGACTAAATAAAGGGACAGTTTCACTCATAAGAGACAAATGTCAAGTGTGAGCTTATCAGCTTAATGAAAGCGCCACGGCCTGTTATCTGAAAAGATTCCCCCGCACTGAGAACATAAGAAACAGGCTGCCTGTAAACCAGCATCTCTAACCCAGGAGGACATTAATAACATACTGTTTATATCAATTTCCATTATCATCCTCGTGGAGTGAGATCCATCAGCAGGTAGCAGGAGTCAACTGGATGTCTTGTGCGGTATTTTGGTGTGTGTGTGTGCTATTTTGATATCAATCTTGACTTACATTAATTGTTAAGATGCATATGCAAAGGGTGTGTTGTGCTGGTGGTTTATTGGTTATTGTCGGAGAGAAACACAGGAGGCTCAGGTACGGGTTGGTTTTCTGAGAGAGCATTATACAGAAGGCTCAACGGAAGCTTGAAAGGCAAGGGAGTTGGAAATTGGAAATAAACACAGAAAATGCTGGAAACATTCAGCCACTCAATCACCTTTGAGTTCTGATAAAAGATTGTCCCTGAAGCATTCAGTGGCCTGTTCTTTGCACGGACGCTGACTGCCTGGTTGATTGTGTTCAACATATTCTGCTTTCGTTCCAATGAAAGGTTCTCTCATTTCAGAGAAGATTTTTCAGAAGATCATATCGAATATTTGGTTTATTCGAAGTGTGTTATTAAGGAGGCAGGTCCGTTAAAGGGTGGGCCTATTCCATGGGAGGTCAGTCAGGAGGGCAGTGGTCAGAGGGTGGGTCAGTCAAAAGACTTACTTTGTTTAGAGCGAGGCCTGGTTCGTACAGAGAGAGGGTCATTCAGAAAGTTGACCAAGAATGGTTTGATTCGGAGAAAGAGCCATTCCACAGGCTCATTGAGTATTTCTTTTGTTCAAAGGCAGCACCATTCAGGAGGCCATTAAAGGACTAGTTTGTTCTGAAGGGGCATGGCTCAGGAAGCTGGAGACGTTAGGCTGTTTCCGAGAAGGTATCATTCTGGAAGCTGGAGACGTTAGGCTGTTTCCGAGAAGGTATCATTCTGGAAGCTGGAGACGTTAGGCTGTTTCCGAGAAGGTATCATTCTGGAAGCTGGAGACGTTAGGCTGTTTCCGAGAAGGTATCATTCTGGAAGCTGGAGACGTTAGGCTGTTTCCGAGAAGGTATCATTCTGGAAGCTGGAGACGTTAGGCTGTTTCCGAGAAGGTATCATTCTGGAAGCTGGAGACGTTAGGCTGTTTCCGAGAAGGTATCATTCAGGAAGCTGGAGACGTTAGGCTGTTTCCGAGAAGGTATCATTCTGGAAGCTGGAGACGTTAGGCTGTTTCCGAGAAGGTATCATTCTGGAAGCTGGAGACGTTAGGCTGTTTCCGAGAAGGTATCATTCTGGAAGCTGGAGACGTTAGGCTGTTTCCGAGAAGGTATCATTCTGGAAGCTGGAGACGTTAGGCTGTTTCCGAGAAGGTATCATTCTGGAAGCTGGAGACGTTAGGCTGTTTCCGAGAAGGTATCATTCTGGAAGCTGGAGACGTTAGGCTGTTTCCGAGAAGGTATCATTCTGGAAGCTGGAGACGTTAGGCTGTTTCCGAGAAGGTATCATTCTGGAAGCTGGAGACGTTAGGCTGTTTCCGAGAAGGTATCATTCTGGAAGCTGGAGACGTTAGGCTGTTTCCGAGAAGGTATCATTCTGGAAGCTGGAGACGTTAGGCTGTTTCCGAGAAGGTATCATTCAGGAAGCTGGAGACGTTAGGCTGTTTCCGAGAAGGTATCATTCTGGAAGCTGGAGACGTTAGGCTGTTTCCGAGAAGGTATCATTCTGGAAGCTGCGTCAATGATTTGTCGAAAGGTTGGTCAGTAACCATTGAAAGAATGTCTTGCAGAAAAGCCGTCAATCCTCCGGTAAAGTAGTAGACAAAGGAATTATTTATCACCACGTAAAATATTCATATGCTAATATCCAGACAGCCTAAAACTAAGGCCAAAACTTTCTTGCATGGAAACGGATATCTCATTGCAGCAACAGAAAGTACAATAACAAAAGTTGCAAGTCGAGGGGGAGAGCAATTGTCCAATGTGCTCGGATTGAGTCCACAGTCTGAGAAATAAAGACCTTTACCAAGCGATTCTTTCAAACTAATAATAAATACTTTGCTAAATAGTCGCTGTCCCTGATCTTTACAATGACAGCTTAGAGCTTATTTCTTTGAGAAGAGAATTCTGTTCCCCACTGGATAAGGAATGATGTAAAATGGGAGCAGTAAATCTTAGGAACAGGAAAGGAAGCTGTCCTTTGACGAGTATGTAGATTTTTAAATTTGGGTTTGTTATTGGCTGGTGAAATGTGGTCTTGTGTTTATTTCTTAGCCACTGGCTTTGGTCATCGCCTCAGAGTCCGTGTACAAAAGAATCAGAGACGATGTAAGGGTCAACATTTTTGTGCAAGAGGTGCCTGATGGGATACAGATTCAACAAAGAAATTGGATGAATACCTACACAATAACAGTCACAGCTTCAGTGGATGCGAAGTACTTAAAAGCCAGGTTGAAAAATGCGATTTGGTGCTGTTTAAATGTAAACCCTTTCCTCTTGCTCCGAGTCGTGTGTACCTTGAGTCAACTCTCATTAGTTACCACACACTGACGTCCCCAATCCCTGGGTAAATCAACTATTGTGGAGCTGGTTAAGCTCCAGCTAACATATCTCCACAATGTATGCCATTAATGTTAATGGTTTGTGAAGTGGATAATAATTCTCTGCAGTGACTGTCTCAATCTTTTTAAAGTGCTTTATTGACCACCAGACTGTATCGGAACCGCAATCGCTCTAAGACAGGACCCTGATTGTCCTTCAGCATGTTATCTAACGTTCTGACATTGTACTCAGGGTTAGATTAGCTACTATCATTTGCTGTTGACATTTGCTCTGATCCAATTCAGTCTTGGCCGAGCAGCGCTCCTTACCCGCTCTGCTGAACATAAATAGCACGGTGTGGAATACTTACTCCACACAGGTCTTCCAAAAACAATCTTGTCCCACTTTGGGAGCCACTCTGACAGTTAGTCAGAGGTGAAAGGTGAGCCAATCCAGTGCTCTCGTGGGATGGCTAGCATTGGTGAATGGCCTTGCCCTCTTTCTCTGCCCAACTTTGAATGATATCAATAATTAAGGTCCACAAAAATACCAAATCTGCTCACTTGCAGAGTGTTAATACCCAGTGGTCTGCTTTCAAACTACTTGTAATTCATTAGCTTGGTTTAATTGGTAGAACTGTCATCTGAGACATGAAGGTTCTGGTTTCAAGACCCATCATAAAAGCCTAAAGCGCAGGAGGAAATCATTCAGCCGACCATGTGGGGCTACCTTTTTGGTATAGCAATCCCAAATTAATCCCGCTGTCCCCTGCCCCTCTTCCCTTACTGCGATATTCTTTCAAAAGAAGCAATTATCTCTACCTTAACACTTTCTCTGGCAAAACATTCACGTTCCAGCCAGACTCCACATAAAGAAATTGCTTCTAAGCTCTCCTCGTTCCATTTGTGACTTCATATCTGGCTCGCAATTCGGGTGGGGGGGGGGGGGGGGGAATAACCTGTGCTGTAATGTGGTGAATGTATTCACCTAAGTATGAACTGTCTGTATAGTGCTGTGACCTCTGACCTGGAAATGATAATATGGTCTACTTCCAGGTACTGTACTGGAACCCCGGTGGGCTCCGCCTCTGGCTCCGCCCTCACCGGGGGGATATATAGACTGGCCACCTGTGGGTGACACTCAGTTGTACAGCAGACACTGGCAGGCGGGTTCCTGGATAATAAAGATAATAATATATTCACTCGTTTTCACGGTCTCACAGTGAATTGACGGTATAACATGCAATTTTCCTAGTTCTTTGTCACATCATTTTTTCAATTCTAGCTTTCCCTCCCAGGCATCTACCTGGTGGATCTACGTTCTTCCTGCCACATCACCTATGCTAGCACCTTAAAGTTCAGTCAGTACATTAAAGCAATGAGACATTAAACCCATGTGCCTTCTGACTCATCAAGTGGATGTTGACAATCCCATAACTTTGGCATCAGTGGGCCTTTTTTCCAACTACCTGGCCAACTCTCTCAACCAACAAACCAACACAATCGCTGTTTATTCAGCACATTGGCTGCTTGCGAGACATTGCTGTACACAATTGTCTGCTGTGCTTATCCAAATTTCACTTATGACTGAATGGATGTGAAATACTTTCAGATGTCATGACAATGTAATAAGATCTTTATGCCAATGAATGGCATTTCTTTCCTTCTTTCTTGATCGTTGCAGCATAAATTGCGGCAAAGTCAGAAATGTGACGCTACCAAAACCGATATTCCCCGATTCCTCAGCTTGTCTGGTTCCCTCCTTCCAGAGAAGCAACTCTCCCCTCATCTCATTGTCCCCTGGATTCTTCTTAAATAAGCCAAGTCAATCATCTTTCACATCAAGATGATCCAGCTATCGATTGCCCTTTGCATCATCTGTGACACAACACTCATCAATCATAATACATTGCTGCTGACAACACATTCCATTAAAGAGTTGCTCCCGCCTCACTTAGCCGTTTGCAGCTCTTGTTGAACTCAGATGCATAAATGTACAAGCAACCCATCATGTAAGTGGGCTGCAGCCATGGACAAAGCAGTGGGAATTGTTGATATAAATACATAGATAATTTTACATTCCATCATTACTTACCAAGGCATCACAAGGTCAGCAACTGTCAATCCTGTAAGAGATTAAACAAAGAGAAGACACCAAATAGTAGAAATGCAGCTAACTCCTTGACTCCAGGACCTTTCCCGGATTTCCATAGTTTTTGTCCGGGTCAAAAACGTGTCGATAACTTTGTTTGGCCTTCGTGCCAAATCACAAACACCCAACCCCCCCCCCCCCCCCCCTCCCTCCACTGCCTCTATCCCCATCTCCAAAAGCAAAGCAAGGTGACCAACTGTCCCATATTTTAAGGGATTGTCCCCTATTTTGACCATTTGTTCTGCAATCCTTTAGGGATGCCACCTCCTTTATTTCCCGGCGAGCCAATGGGAGACTGAGCCTGAGAATCTCCTTGGCTCTGCCTCTCTGTTTAATTTTGTGAGCGTTTGCATTGTGGCTGTTGACCCCCAGGGGGAGCTGTGGTCATCAACACCCTCTCAGCTCTTATTGTCACCAGAACTCCTCCTTCCCTCCCCTCAGCAATTGAAGCATCCTTTATTTTACATTTTAGAGGATCAAATCTAGGTGTGAATTATACTGTAAATGGCAGTAGGAACCTTAACAGACAGAGGGATCTGGGCGTGCAGGTCCACAGTTCCCTAAAAGTGGCAACACAGATGGCCAACGTGATTAAGAAGGCATATGGCATTTGCCTTCAACAGCCGGGGCATTGAGTAGAGGAGCTGTGAAATCCTGTTGCAGCTGTATAAAGCCTTGGTTAGGCCGCATTTGGAGTATTGCGTGCAGTTCTGGTCACCACATTATCAGAAGGACGCTTTGGAGAGATTGCAAAGAAGGTTCACCAGGATGTTGCCTGGTCTTGAGTGTGTTGGTTATGAGGAGAGGTTTAATAAAATAGGATTGTTTTCACTGGAAAGACAGAGGCCGAGGGAAGAGCTGATAGAGATCTACAAAATTATAAGAGGCATAGACAGGGTGGATATTCAGAGGCTTTTTATAAGGGTGGAAGTGCCAATGACAAGGGGGCACAGGTTCAAGGTGAGAGGGGGAAAGTTTTAATGGAGATGTGCGGGATAAGTCTTTCACTCAGATAGTGGTGGGTGCCTGGAATGTGCTGCCAGAGGATGTGGTGGAAGCTGGCACATTGGCAACATTTAAGAGGCATCTGGATGGATACATGAATAGGGAGGAAATAGAGGGATACGGACTGAGTACGGACGATCGGCACAGGCTTTGAGGGCCAAAGGGCCTGTTCCTGTGCTGTACTTTCCTTTGTTCTTTGTTTTGGTCTTTATTTTGTGAGAGTTGGTCACTCTGTTTAAAAAGCCTCTACAACAGGTAGGGCTTGATTTTCACCACAACACCCAGATTCTTTCCAGCTCCTAACCCTGCTTTCACTGTCACAATGCCATCTTCAAATGCAAATCACGTGTTTGGATCAGGGGCAAGCTCATCGGCCAATTGGAGGCATCTACTGGGAGTAGACTAATGCTACTGGGAGTAATGGGAACTGACAGGTGGATACATCTCCATGGCAGACAGCAGACATTGGGTTGGCCGCTGCCTGGCAGAATAGAGGCGACAGGAGATCAGAGGGCCGGCAATCAGCGAGAAGGTACTGTCCTCGCTCTGACACAATTACACTTTCTGCCAAACAATTTTCTTCACCGTTCACATTACCCGATGGCTCCCACATTGCACCTCACAGCTGTGCACTCACATGGAGCAGAGGGGGTTCATGGATCTGAAATTTCAAAATCATCTGCCACTAGGTCCTGAAGGAGCTTACTGGACAGCTACACGTCCCCGAGCAATGGGGCACAGACATACCCTTTCGGAGTGCTATTTTCAAAACACACCCGCACCGATCTTGCCTCCTGACAATTGAAAATCCAGGCCACTAACTCTTCATACACCCCTTCAGTTGTCCACCCTTCGCCTGGCTGGATGGCATGAAGAAGCTGGCATGCATTTCTAGTCTCTCTCCAGTGGCACCACCATCATTCACCTGAGGAAGGAGCTGCGCTCCGGAAGCTAGTGATTCGAAACAAACCTGTTGGACTTAAACCTGGTGTTGTAAGATTTTTACCCCAGTCCATTGCCGGCATCTCCACATCATGACCACCGAGATGAGCAACTCAGGGCGCAGACATGAACATTCAGCTCCTGCTCTGCTCCAATTATACATTTATTCTCGTGTCCATACTGACATTAGAAGCCGCCTCCCACCCTTGCTGCAAAGAAAGATTCATTAAGCCTCCTGCAGAATTCTGCATGTAGCAAATGGATGTTTAGTACATCGCCTGGCAGGATTGCACTTCCTGCAAAATTGACTTGAGATCTAAAATCTCGAGGAATATAAGAATCAATAATACTGGAGACTCAGGTTGCAGATCTCTGGTGAATATTAATTCTTGAATAATTTTTGATTTATTGCTTTTATGAGCGAATTACTGCTTCGATGGACAGGAGTTGGTGCTTCCAGTGTTTTGCAAGTAATTTTCACTGCATTAGACATTGGAAAGACTGCTTGTATCTGCTGCACTGTATTTTGAGAGCTTAAAATTCTTTCTCAGGCACCACTTTCGACTGCCTTTAATGTGTGATGTATTTTGGATCTTCTGCTCGCCTGAAATGGAGCAGCATTGATGCAGCTATGGATTCCACCACCCCGCAGTTCACCCTCTCTCCTGTTATGAGGCTAATGTAGTGGCAGCAAGATAACGGTGAGGGCAGGGTTAAAAGATATATTAAATCAAGCCAGACATGTCAGTTAACAGATGACTCCTGCCGCTGTGCATTTCCAGCTCCATCTCTTTGCCCGTCCCTCACTCTTGACGGGATCTTTGCGTTGCCTCAACAACAGTCGCTGCACATTACTGTGCACGAAACGCTTTGAGACGTGACAAACCACGTGTGATTGCATCTCTTACTTGCCAAAAAAATCTCTCTTTTGAGTCTCTCTGTCCCTTACTTTCTGTGCCTCCAGCTTCCTCTGTTCCCACATACACCAAAACAAAATAAATTGTCGATATGTTCCGTGATTGTTGAGGACTGGGGTGGAAGGGAACAGTGGGACTACCAGTGGTTGTTTGGAAATCAGAGGGTTAGCTAAAAGCCAAATTCTGCTGGGAGCAAAGCGAAAGATTTTACTAAATGTCTGTGGTGGTATGATTTGCATAGCTGCCTGCCATTGGTGCAGAACACCGGCTTACTATTGGCCCTGGTCGGTCATGTGCCTCTCGACCGGTTGGTTGAGACCAGTCATGTGACGGCTCCCCGATTGGTCGAGAGGCTGAGTTAACCCCGCCTCCAGGGCGGGGTATAAATACCCAGTACACCCGGCGGTCGTCCTTCTACTGTAATCGACCGCAGGGTTTAACATCTAGTATATTAAAGCCATACTTTTGTTCAGCAACTCGTCTCGCGTTCAATTGATGGTACATCAATGTCTCCATAATATGGACTCAAACCAGCAACAAGATTGAAATAAAAAGTCAGTAACAATGCTGACTAATTGCACAAGTACAGTGCCTTGACTATCTGTGTAACACAGTACTGAGTATCAAGAATATTTTTGCAGTCTGAGTTGGTTTTAATGTAAAGCACAGCAGTAGTAACATTTTTACAATACCATTCCATGGGCCATGTTCGAAGAACCAGTAGCCGCCACCTCCATAGTTGACAAAGATCATGGCAGTTAGCGCCAACCTGTGAGCAGACAGAATGGGAGATTGGTTTAAGCAGCATTTATAATATGAACCCACCCACTCTATCCATATTCCCACAACCCGACAGTTCTCAGCAACCCGCAACGTGGGTCAGTCGTTAATATTGTTACGTCTGCATTTGGGATATAAACCAGGGTTTGAGCACATATTCCAAGGGGATAACCTAATGCAGGATGGGGTTGTGCTGCACTGTCTGAAGTTTAATGAAAAACATTGAACTGACGCCATGCCTGTTCCGATGAAGATGAGGAAGAGGAGGGAGCTTGTTTACTCATAGAAAAGTTACAGCACAGAAGGAGGCAGTTTGGCCCATCCAGTCTGTGCCAGCCCGAGGACACCCTTTCTAATCCCACCTTCCTGCACCTGGTCCTCAGCAGTTTGCAGTTATAAGATGCTGAGCCGTTAGTCACGAGCACTGGCAAATTTAGTTGTGCCTAGCAAAACCAACGTCATTTTGTTTTGAAAAAACACAAATTTTCCCTTTGCTCTCGAATAATGTGACCCATTTTCTGGAGAACACACTATTTTGAACACACTTCGCCACACAATCAAATGCAATGTTAATTGACGTGCTGAGAAATGAGAGTTGCTTACAAAATGGAAGGGTTTGTTTGATGGGCCAAATATCTTAGTGCTGCTTCCTAACCTCTGTTCCATAGGGAGGCATTTGGGGAGATTTATTCAGGGCGCTGCTCATACCATTCATAAACCAGGCCAAACCAAAGTGTAGACAGGATTTTGGTGTAATTAATATTGCTTGGGGGTCAGTTTGCTGGACGGCTGGTTCGTGATGAAGATCCATATATTGGATAGGCATATGGACAATAAGGGAATAGTGTAGAGGGACTTTAGAGGGGTTTCACAGGACAGCGCAACATCGAGGGCAGAAGGGCCTGTACTGCGCTGTTATGTTCTATGAGCCAACAGCGCGGGTTCAATTCCCGTACTGGCTGAGGTTATTCACAAAGGCCCCGTCTTCTAAACCTTGCCCCTTGCCTGAGGTGTGGTGACCCTCAGGTCAAATCACCACTATGTTCACAGATGGCGTGTTTAATTATTAACTAATTAAACACTAAAAAAGGTTTCTGCAACGTGAACGATAAGTACAGTTGGATACTGTGGCTAGTATTAATTAGTATTGACTAAGGAACTACTCCATATGCAACTGGACTCTGCGCCTGATAAACATTGGCCAGGACATCAGGGTAACTCAAAAATACTGCAGCAGCTGGAAACCTGAAATATAAACGGAAAGTTCTGGAAAGTGCTCAGCAGGTTAAGGCAGCATCTGTGGGAAAAGCGGTTGATTTGATAGGGCGGCATGGTGGCACAGTGGTTAGCACTGCTGCCTCACAGCTCCAGGGACCCGGATTCATTTCCAGCCTTGGGTGAGTGTGCGGAGATTGCACTTTGTCCCTGTGTTTGCGTGGGTTTCCTCCGGGTGCTCTGGTTTCCTCCCATAGTCCAAAGATATGCAGGTTATGTGGATTAGCTGTGCTAAAATTGCTCCTTAGCATCCAAAGGTTAGGTGGGTTTACAGGGATAGAGTGCTGGATTAGACCTAGGTAGGTTGCTCTTTCAGAGGGTCAGTGCAGACTCAATGGGCCGAATGTCCTCCTACAGTGTAGGGATGCTATGATTGTATAATTTAGTCTCCCAGGGACAAAGAGAATAGCAGTGGGGAAGGGAAAGAAACAAAGAAAGAACAGGTACAGATGGAGCAGGTGTGAAAGTAAAATGATAGAGAAACTGAAAAACGCAAAGCAAATGGAGCAAAGGTTATTGTCTGAAATTGTCCAACTCCGTGTTGAGCCAGTGTGGGGAACATATTATGGTAACCATTCACCACTGTACTACATTGTACTATGCTGTTGCCTATGTGGGATCCACCTATGGACCATTGTACTGTACTACACTGATTGTATCATGTTGGTGCCCTTGTGGACCGCCCCTGGCTCCACCCCCTTGAGGGGAGGTATATAGAGCAGCTGCCCTGTAGGCGGCTCTCAGTGCAGAGCAGTCGCAGGCAGGCACAATTCTAGTTGATTAAAGCCACTGTTCACTTCAACTCTCTGCCTTGTGTGAATTGATGGTCGCATCAACCTGGAAGGCTGTAAAGTTCCTAAGTGGAAGACGAGGTGCTATTCCTCAAGCTTATGTTGAGCTTTCACTGGAACAGTGCAGCAGGCCGAGGACAGAGATGTCAGTGTGAGAGCAAGGTGAAGAATTAAAACGACAAGCCAGAGCAAGCTTGGTGTCGTGCTTGTGGACTGAACGGAGATGTTCTGCAAATAAAATTCCGCAACCAGCCAACGATACGCAGCCAATAAACACGTGGCTGGTGGACTGGGGAATCCCGCCCATGATCGAGTTGAATGGTGGAGGAGCCTGGAGGGGCTGAATGGCCTTCTGCTCCTGTTTCCTATGTCCCTATGTTGAGAAGACACCTGGGGTTGGGGGGTGAGGGGGGGGTGGGGGGGGGGGGGGTGAGGAGGAGGGTGTGGCAGGGGGATGGACTCCCTTGATCTTTGCAATAGCGTATGGGATCTGTTATGTCATCCCAAATGTGACATCTCAAACTGCGGCATTCCTTCAATGCTGGACCGAAATATCCGCCAGATCTTGCGCTCAAGTCCCTGGAGTGGACAGTCGCGATCAGCGGCTTCTGCACTCCTATCGCGCAAAGCACTGTGAGAATCAGTGCTCTCTTGCTGTGACTCAGACGGGAAACAGGCAGAGCCCCCCCCCCCCCAATCAGGAACTGACGGTGCCCCTGTAGATCGGACTGCAAGAGCTACCCAAGCATCTGCGCCCCCAGTAGGAATTGTCGATCCACGCAGACGTGAGCCTTGGATTCTGACAGCAGGAGAGCTGGTGTTAGCAACATAAGCAAAGGGAACAGGTAGTAACATTGCAAAAACCATCTTCCGCGTTTCAAACCTCAGCCTCGCGAGGAACTGACGCAAGGATGTCGCTCTTCCGCAATCGGAATTTCACAAATTACAAATATTAAAGCACCTTTCTCATACTCAGGAAGGTAGTCTCAGTAGATTAATAAAAGTGATACTTATGGTTAATGTATTATTTTCAATGGACAAACCATTTCCTATTTATTACAATATTGATCATTCATATTAGTTGCCCTGTGTAGGCCTCTATCCGCTCAGCAATATTAATTTCCATGTTTATGCTGATTTTTAAAAATTCAGCATTATCCATAATACATTAGGTTTGATGGTTTGACAAATGTTTCCCCCTGTTTTACAACATGCAGTCAGGCTCACTCACCTAAGTGGGTACACTCTGCTCCACTTACCTGTTAAGTGCGGACAGCGGCTTTAAGTGTATGGATTTTTGGAAGTGAAAATGTCATTTTATTGAAGTTTGAACTGTTAAAGCTGCGGCCCCAGGACAGTTGCTAGACCATTCTAACAGGTCGTCTCTCTCTCTAACTGGCGTGTGTATCGAAAGAATAGACTCGCCAAGGCAGCCGCAGCTTGCAGTAATCGGCATAAGGTCCACTGACGTTTGGAGAACTCGAGCTCGGATATATTTTGGTTGGCATGAGGCCATCGAGACACCCGACTGTAAACTGCAGGGTTAGATCTTGGGCAGAAAGCAGCACTGCTGTCGTCCGCACTGTGCAAAAAGGAAATGGTCAAGGCTGCACGTTTATGGTAACTTGGCAATCAAATCCCCTTTGCATTATATTGGATTCCAGTGTTTTGAGGGACCACGTTGCATGCATTGCTTATATAAAAACTACAATCCTTCACTAATGTCTGCCACAGAAAGACTTCCATCCCCAATGACTTTGTGTGGAAAGAAAGACATTACAATTAGGTAGTGCTTTTCAGAACCTCAGTAAGGTAGCGTGCCCCTTCGAGGGGGGTGAGTTCCCAGAGGGCCAACTAGGCCAGAGTCTGAATCCTGGGGCTGAGTGGGGGTTTTACAGGTAGTTATGGAGTCATGGAGTATGGTCCCCTTCATCTCACTCTCTGAAAATAGTTACTAACCCTAATAAATCTACTTGGTGGATGCTCAGGATATCGCAAAGTGCTTTCTGAAGGCTACTCAGTGTTGGGACACAGGAAACGCAGAATCCAGTTTGGCACTGGCCTCGAACACGACCCTGGGGAACTCCTGCAGTGACGTCCTGGAGCTGAGGTGATTGATCTCCAACAACCACAACCATCTTCCTTTGTGCCAGCGATGACACCAACCAGTGGAGAGTTTACCCCTGATTCTCATTGACTCCTGTTTTGGTGGTGCTCCTTGATGCCACACTCGGTCAAGTGCTGCCTTGATGTCAAGGGCAGTCACTCTCTCATCACCTCTGGAGTTCAGCTCTTTTATCCATGTTTGAACCAAGGCTTTAATGAGGTCAGGAGCTGAGTAACCCTGGCGGAACCCAAACTGAGTGTCCGTGAGTAGGTTGTTGCTGAGTAAGTGCCGCTTGATAGCACTGTTGATGACTCCTTCCATCACTTTGCTGATGATCGAGAGTCGACTGATAGGGCGGTAATTGGCCGGGTTGGATTTGTCCTGCTTTTTGTTGACAGGACATAAGCGGGCAATCTTTGCCAGGTAGATGCCAGTGTTGTAGCTGTACTGGAACAGCTCAGCTAGGGGCGCGGCCAGTTTTGATTCAAGTCACATGTGATCTTCTGAACGATTTTCGATCACCTGAGAGGCGACATAGAGGAATTTTCCAGGATGATATTTCCACATCTTTTCCTCCGTGAGGACACTCCTTAAAACCTGCCTCTTTGGCCAGGCCTTTGCTCATCTACCCTCACATCTATTTTCAAGCCTGGTGTTATACATTGTATTATAATGCGCCTGCGAGCACCATGGGGCATTGCATTACATTAGAGGTTGCTATAGAAATATAATGTGGAGATGCCGGCGTTGGACTGGGGTGAGCACAGTAAGAAGTCTTACAACACCAGGTTAAAGTCCAACAGGTTTGATTCAAACACGAGCTTTCGGAGCACTGCTCCTTCCTCAGGTGAATGGCGAGGTTCAAATTTATCCTACAATTTACTAACGCGACTGGGGAATCTAAAGGGGCAGAGGGGCTTCTGTTGAATTTTATCACTCATGAATGAATGACTGGCTCCGCTCAGAAACCCAATCAGAAACAGGACAGACTTGCATTCATATAGCGCTTTTCATGAAATTCGGCTAATATCACTGGGGCCATCGTCAACCAGAGGGGCTCAGTATTAAAGGAGTGAACTGGGGTTCTCAATATTTGCCTCAAGTTTAATTGGGCTCTTTGAATAATGGTGTATCGACAGTTAATGCATTTTTATGAAACTGCTTTCTTATTTTAACAGGTGTGGTAATCCATTAAACGAAACAGGTGTTGAGGTAGCAGAGAAAGGATTTTAATTGGATTGCAATATTGAACGAGCCTAATCTCAATCAAATTGTTCTAAGTACTGTTTGTTTTGTGTATATAGTGAGAATCACTGCCATCATCTTTTTGGGCGATCAGCATTATTCGGAAGGTACTTGAAGTGTTGGCTAGTGTAGACTTGAAATGAAATGAAAATCGTTTATTGTCACAAGTAGGCTTCAATTAAGTTACTGTGAAAAGCCCCTAGTCGCCACATTCCGGCGCCTGTTCGGGGAGGCTGGTACGGGAATTGAACCGTGCTGCTGGCCTGCCTTGGTCTGCTTTAAAAGCCAGCGATTTAGCCCAGTGAGAAATGAACAGACGCTTCCAACATTGATGAAGGTTCAACTCAATTTTATTAACTACTTCTAACTAACTAACACACGATGACTGTGGGTCTAAATGATGCTAACTTAAACTAGAGACCTAAGCCTTGTCCGAACCAGTTGATTCTCTCAGCACGTGTTGTAAGTCCGTGCTGGGCTGAATGAGTTCCTGTTACACTCAGAGGCAGCACCCAGAATGAGCGGGAACTGTGGTGCCCTCTGCCTTTATAGTGTGTGTATTCTAACTGGTGATTGGCTGCGGTGTTTGTACATGTTGATTGGTCCCTGTGTGTGTCCATCAGTGTGTGTCTGCACCATGATATACTGGTGTATATTATGACAGTACTGCTCGCTTACATTTGGTTGCTTGTCAAATATCCTCTGGCAGTGTTCAGGGGAGAGCAGTGACTTTTATGACGGTGAGGTGTGATTTCATTGCTAGCCAACAATCCATCCTCACCGCCAACATCACTGATGTGGATTAACCGATTCCTTTGCCCCTTGTCCTTCGTGGCAACTTGCTGTGTGCAAAAACTGCCGTCACTGTATTTCAAAGCAACCGGTTAGCAATGAAACACTTAGAGACAACGGTCAGGACGTCTGCAACTTTGGAGAAGGCCCAAACTCCATTACTCCTGGACACATTGGAACACCAGCATATGAGATGAAGAGAGGGGAGCTTTGCCAGACTAGATTTCCAATAGATGTTGCATTGAAGTTAGCAATGGTGCATTTGGCAGTATTGCAACGTGCCTGCAGCGATGCAAGACTGCAAACTGATCAGGGAAACGGATGGAGAGCAATATTGTGGGTGAATAAGATGCTCACGGAGATCCTCATTAGCAGAATGGTTGCTTCCAGCTTCAAACTCAGGAAAAACATTCTACATTCAGGTCCGCACCACAGAAGGATCAGTAAAACTTGGAAATGGTGAGCAGCAGTGAAACCTGTCCAAACTGGCCTTGTTTACCTTAAAATGTGATATCCCAGTATCGCTGATCTTTCGTGAGATTTGTAAACTTAGAACTGCTTTCTGCCCCCTTCAGGTGGCCTGGGCAGGCCTAGTAAAAATTTAATACAGTCTTGCTTAAATCTGAACAATCTGCTTCAAAATTTTAGAGTAATTCGCACCATCCCTTGGGAAAGGAACCCGGATCTCTTCGATCTATAAAGCCAAACCCTTTTTTGATCTTTCTGATTGCAGTTTGAGGGAAGGAGGGCAGGCCACACTTCTGCTGTAACAAATTAACTTTGGCCGAGGAATTGGAGCATGATGTTGTAACGGAGACATTTCCGACTGAAACTTCGCCAAAATCTTGACATCTCACCAGCGGGTCCGCAGATTGTTTTGCAGGGGCATTTTGAAGAGCATCCATTGGCCAAAATATGTTGAGGTTAGGAGGACTGGCCATTCTAAATTGTCCCTTAGTGTCCAAAGGTTAGGTGGGGGTTATGGAGTTACAGGGATAGGGCGGGGGAGTGGGCTGAGGTATGGAGCTCTAATAAGAGGGCCAGTATAGACTCGTTGGGCCGAATGGCCTCCTTCAGCACTGTCGGGATTCTATGATTCTGATCTCCGATAGCAGAAATCGGTGGGAAGTCAGAAACTGGGACAAAATAACCTGCTGCAAGCTTAACATGCGCCTCGACTGGTAAACAAGTCAAATGCTCATCAGAAACGAGGGGCCCCACCTCCAATATATAAGCGTCTGAGCTTCGATGAATGTTTGGTTACCCCTTCCTGTCCCTTTATCACTCTGCTCCATGTTCATCTCCTGTATGAGGCCGCTGTCTCACTCAGTACAAATGTGCAAAGTCGGCTGTGTGCAGGACATGGGGGTCAATCAAAGCTCGGTAATTCAATCCTTAATGCTTACTGTAGTGAGCAACCCTCCGCTGTTAGTGCAGCCCAAAGAGGAGGTTTTTAATTAAAAAGATTGGCAATAAGTTGGCATATTGCTATAATCTGTGCTGTGTGTCTACTGGAAAATGGCTTAACCTTTGTCTTGGTTGCTGTGGCAACTAATGGACCTGATTGCACCCGTTTGCACCGGCTGCAGTGCTGTGTTTTTAATGGCTCGTGTACGATAACAGGGGAGATTAAAGTCTTATCTAGGCAGTTAAACAGCGACTCCTCATTTCTGATGCTTCTGCACAGTGCGGCTCCCCCCTCTGCTGCTCCCAAAGTGAGCAGATTAATTACAGACATCCATCCTGTGATTGCTGCCAGCTCTCTCCTTGTGTATTGATTGGAAATGAAACATCGCGTTTCCTGCTTAATGCCATTAAACAGGATAATATTCACAATGGATTTTAATCCAACACGGTTCAGCACCTGTACCTCACACACGCCCTCCCCCACCCTGTACCTTTTACGATAAGACACAGCTGCAATTGTGCTCCTCGCTATCCCAACTATGTACACAGGCCATCCTCTAAACATCTCCCTGGGAGTCATTAACCTTTCCTGTTGTGTCAACTCATATTTTTCAGTTAAAGGACAACATGAGGGATCTGGATCGGAGGGAAGGAAATTAATTTTAGGTATTAATCCCCATCCGCATCCCAGGCTGTTTGCTGTCATATCGGGCGCCCCAGGATGAGTGCCGAGATCTCAGCGTCTGTGTGTCCGCCGTCCTCTGCTGCTTCAGAATGTGACGGCGCAGCAGGCTGCCCCACCTAGTGGACGCGTGCAAAATAACTCCCGGGGTTGCCGATCGGCTTTTGAGTTAGAGGATGGCCCTGGGACGGGTACTAATCCTCATTTAAACGCCGGTGTCCTCGCCCCCACGAGGACCACGAAACCTTCATTGATCCCCATGTGGGACGAGTGGAGTACGAGTCCCCCAGGTGGGAAGGCCTACTTTCGTGTTAATCACCCTGGGGTAACACGGACTGCAATTGGATGCAGTTGTACTTGAAAGTAGACTCCAAACTTTGATGTTAGTTCAATATGCTTTATTGAACTGGTTAAGCAGTGCACACAGTTCGCTGTGGGTTTGGCACTCTACTAATCTAAGCGTGCTTACTATAACTAACTAGACCAGACTAGCTCTGAGTCACGTCTAGAAGGTGCTAACTGATATATACACCCTGACTGTCACTACAGTTGTCACCAGCGGAAAGAGGCAGGGTGCTGATGCCTCATGTGTTTTATAGTAGGAGACCACCCTCTTGTGTTCTGCCTGGTGATTGGTTGTGTTCTGTCCTGTGTATTGATTGGCTGTACTGGGTGTCTATCACTGCCTGCCTGTATCCCATTATGTGCATGAGTGCATATCATGACACCTACCACCTGGGGCTTGATATGTGCAACGGTTAAAAGCAGGCCCAGATGAGCACCTGGGTGAGATAGGTCCTCCCAGCTCGGATTGCACTGGGAGTGCGATGCTGCGCAGTGGAGACCCCTTGTAAATACATCTATCCGATGCCTCCTCTACATCATTGTAGTCAGCAGTCCACTTTCATCGGGAACGGGCAATGAATAGGACGTACAGTGGCCACTGGAAGATAAGTAGTGGAGGGGTCTTGAGGGAGGGAAGAGGGTGGGGTGGCAGGGGAGAAGCTCTGACTTCACTAGTGGTGCCTAGGGAGGGGGGGGGCACTAATGATCTTTTTCATTGGCCGTAAAGCACTTTGGGATGTCAGCAAGTCTTGGCAAGGCACTATAGAAATACAAATCTTTCTTCAGACATTCTGACAGGTGCGCTGAGGAGTTTGACAAATTCTTGCATAAAATTTATTTTTTCATCTCCTCTTCTCCAGATTTGCCGACATTTCAAATACGGGACACTCCGTGACAGCAGATTCCCTAAGCTGCCTCTTTATCCAATTTAGGTTGTACGCAGCTGCTGAGGCATTTTACTTCTGTTGGAGCCAGATTTGGTTGTGGTAGAAAGGGCTCACAATAGGGATTTGGGAACGCTGGTACATCGGGATCACCTCAAAGAAATTCGTTCGGCGTGTGTGGACAGGACAACCACCACAGTCCAAATTCAAAACCTCCTTCGGAGCAGAAGGGTCAATCTCACGACCCCTCTGATAGACCTGACGTTTAATATTACACTGGGTGCCACCTATTACCCCACAATGCAAAGTGTAGTGGGTTAGTTAACCAATTAACTTTATTGGTCCATTCACACCAGTGAATATTCTCTCAGCACAATGAGGTTGGAGCCCCCATGAAATTGTGTGAAAGTCCAGCTTGGTCAAGTTACCTCAGTCTGTGCGACAACCCACCCTGCACCTGCAGGAGAACAATCACCATTACCTGTGACCAACAGGTATTGAGGGTACTCCTTTGCCAGGCAAAATGTTCGCCAGTAATTGTCTTTTGAAGCCATTCAGTTAAACAATGGCCAAACAAACGCTGTTTGGTCCTGCTGTGAACTCAAGTGAAACTCATTGAACATAGAACATAGAACATTACAGCGCAGTACGGGCCCTTCGGCCCTCGATGTTGCGCCGACCCGTGAAACCATCTGAAGCCTATCTGACCTACACTATTCCATTTCCATTGATTGATTAATTAGTTAATTAATCCATTCATTCAAAGGGTTTATTTATTTAAAATTAACTTCTGTCATCGCCAAGGGCTGAACTTCAAATCTATAATTTTTCCAAATACAAAAACTGATAGAAAAGGCAGAGTAAAATAGCGTCTTAATCATTAGATTCAGGGACGCGATTCTCCGAGCCCCGCACCACGCCACCCCGACGCGGACGCGTGATTCTCCGAGGTGCGGAGAATCGGCGGTATTTGCACTGGCGCGTTTGACGCGGCGCCGGCTATGGGCCGCTGGAGTCGGTGGGGCCGCCGATTCTCCGGCCCGCATGGGCCGAGCGGCCGCGCGGAAAAAGCAGAGTCCCGCTAGCGCCGTTCACCCCTGGTCGCTGCCGGCGGTAACTCTGCGCAAAGGGTTGGGGGGGCGGCCTGTGGGGCGGGGAAAAGCGCTCCTTCACTGGGGGGAGGGGGCCTCCAATGGGGTTTGGCCCGTGATCGGGGCCCACCGATCGGCGGGCCGGCCTCTTTCCCCCCCCGTGCCTACTTTTAGCGCAGCCGGCCCCTGAACCCCCACGCCATGTTGCGTCAGGGCCGATGCGCTGAAGAAGTCCCCCCGTGCATGCACGGGCTGCAGCGGCCCAACTGCGCATGCGCGGGTTGGCGCGGTGCCCATTTGGCGCCGGGAAGGAACCGCTCCAGCGCTGTGCCGGTCCCCTGTGGGGCCAGAATCGGTCGTTCCCAAACCTGTTTCGAGCCGGCGTGAAACGCAACGGCGAGAACACTTAGTCTCCATTTCGGAGAATCGCGCCCCAGGTCTTTACATAATAATAATAATCGCTTATTGTCACAAGTAGGCTTCAATGAAGTTACTGTGAAAAGCTCCTCCACCAACAGGACTCAATGTTCAGCAGGCATTAGAGCTTTTTCATTGTGTTGATGAGATGTGGCAGTGGCCTATTCTTAAATCTTGTCTTTTTCTTTTAGATCTTGATTTGGTTAATTGTTTTGAGCCCTGTAGCTGGTAGTCACTGTTGGATGTGGCTGCGTGAAACTCAAGTTACACAAGATGTCTGAATGAATCCTCACTGATTGGCATGCATTTAGGAACATGGGCCTTGGAAGTTGGGGTATGCCATTCAGCCCCTCGAGCCTGCTCCGCCATTCAATTAAGATCAAGGCTAACCTGTCTGTGTCTCAACTCCACCATACCAACTGCCCTCCATCACCCTTGACACCCTGATCTGTCAAAAATCTGTCTCACTCAGCCTTGAATATACTCAATGACCCTCAGCCTCCACTGCTCCCCGGGGAAGAGAATTCCACCGGCTAACGCCCCTTTGAAACAAAGAAATTCTTCTCATATCCACCGAAACGGTCGATCCCTTATCCTTAAACTGTGTCCCCCGGTTGAAGTCTCCAACAATAAGTGGAAACATCTACCTCTTATCCACCTTATCAAATCCTCTCAGGATCTTACATATTTCAATAGGCTCGCCTCACATTTTTCTAAACTCCAACAGATGTAGATCTAACCTATACAACCTTTCTGCACAAGGTAAGCCCCTCAGCCGAGGGCTGAGTTGAGTGCACCTTCTCTCAACTGCTTTTACCAAAATTATCTTTTCTCAATTACATTGCATTTGTAAGGCATTTACCAAATCCATCCATGTGGAATGACATCATAATTGGAACTTGGGTGTATTTCTGAAGCATGGTGGAAGTTTAACACGGCAGTATGTTGTAGTAATGTATCACAGCAGTGTATTAATACATACAGGTGTAACAGATGTGTTATAGAGATAAAGAGAGAATTATATTTTTGGAGTCCCTAGGGCAGCACGATGAAGCATCAGTGACTGCTGCCTCACGGCGCCAAGGTCCCAGGCTCGATCCCGGCTCTGGGTCACTGTCCGTGTGGAGTTTGCACATTCTCCCCGTGTCTGCATGGGTTTCGCCCCCACAACCCAAAAAGATGTGTAGGTTAGGTGGATTGGCCACACTAATTGGAAAACAAATAATTGGATACTCTAAATTTATTTTACTTTTTTATTTTTTGTAGTGCCATTCACAATCCCAGTGCATGACAAAGCACATTGCAGTCAATGAAATACTTTTCCATACTTTCAAAGGTATTTTGAAATACGTTTGCAATGTGGGAAAATCAGCAGCCATTTCTGGCAAAGCAAGCTCCCACAAACAGCACGATGATAATAGCCAGATCACCTGTTTGCAAATGACGTTGATTGAAGGATAGCCATCGGCCCCAGGACAATGGGAGATTTCCCCTGCTCCTCTTCAAAGAATCCAACCAATTGTCATCTTGCCATCTTGGTTGACTGACACCATGGGCAGGATTCTCCGGCGTGGATCAAACCACCTACCTTACCGGCGGGAGCAGGTGGTGCGGGTGGGCTCCGGGGTCCTGGGGGGGGGGGTGCAGGGAGATCTGGCCCCGGGGAGTGCCCCCACAGTGGTCTCGCCCGCAATCGGGGCCCACCGATCGCCAGGCGGGCCTGTGCCGTGGGGGCACTCTTTTCCTTCCGCCTTCACTATAGTCTTCACCATGGCGGAGGCGGAAGTGACCCCCACCCCTGTGCATGTACGGGGATGACGTCAGCAGCCGCTGACGCTCCGGCGCATGTGCAGACGTCCGCTGGCCAGCGAAGTCCCTTCGGCCCCGGCTATCATGGCGCCAAATGCCTTCCACTCCAGCCAGCGGATCGCCAATGACTCCGGCGCGGGCCTAGCCCCTCAATGTTAGTGCTCGGCCCCTAAAGGTGTAGAGACTTCCGCACATTTGGGGCTGCCCGACGCCGGAGTGGTTCACGCCACTCCATCACGCCGGGACCCCCCGCCCCGCCGGGTAGGGGAGAATCCCGGCCCTTGTTTCTGAAGTTTACGAGATCCTGATGATCTGATACCACAGGCTGCATTGCTCATCTATCAGCGCTCCCTGGCACTGAGGGCCCATGCCTAATATCCAGATGCTCACACACCTACAAATACTGCCAACTTCATACCCACTCTCCCACTGCCTCAATACCTACAGCTATTGAGTTATGGCAGAGCATCACAAACACAATGCTACACAATCACTAACATTAGGGCCCCACTCTTGCGGGACAAGGTCCTACAAGAGAACGAAGCAGAACAGAACCAGCGGGGGACAAGGATGCCTGTATCTCCCAAGAAGATGGCCCTTCACATTATTGCGACAGTAGAGCCTGTGACATTGCGGAGAGCATTGAGGGTGATGGTATGTTTCTGTCTTATCCCCCTTCTCAACTCCCAGCTCACCCTCATCTTGCTCTCTGGTCGTGATGTGCAAACAGCAGATGGTGAGATGCACCTCTTGCTTCCCAGCCCCCACCACCTCCCCACTGAACCTTCCTCACACAAACTATCTCCTTCTGATTACCTGTCTAATGACCATAAAATTACTCCCCTCTCCTACCTCTCCACGTCTGTCTGTAACAAGGTTTTTGGTGAATTTAGAAGGATGAAGGTATTTACTCACTGTCCGTGCTTAACCAGTTATGTGCTGATTGCAATTAAACTAGTCTGGCAGATTTTCTCGAGTTTAAAACAAAAAGGAGTTCATTTTAATTGATTAAAAGACCCACCCAGAAAAAAATATATTCAAAAAGTTAAGTCCGTGCCTGACCTTCACAACACACACACACACAAATATGTAAAATGACTAGTTATATAGTGGGTCGTTGCTTTCTTAGCCAATTTAAATTCAATGCTAAAAGGTGAAGAATAGAAATTTCACTGTTTAAGATTCCTTTACTGGTAGCTGTGGCTGTGGAAAACTTTCTCCACGGTGTTCATGAGATCCCAGTAAAGGTGGCAATTTTATTTATAAAACATACTGCATCTTTTCCCAAAGCCAATCATTTTTGCACCTGAGGTTCCTTCAGCGAGAAATTCATTATCTCTGTGCTGGATTTTTAAACGGTAGCAGAGATATGGGGCGAAATTCTCCCAATAAACATCCACGGACTGGATCCTCCTGTCTCCCAGCCACTAGTTTCTCGGCGGTGGGAGGCAGTGTGCCATTCGGAGTCGGGATTTTCTGCTCCCGCCGCTGTCTATGGGAATTTCCATTGAAGCCACCAGGAAGCCCACGGGAGGAGATACACTGCTGGACGGACCAGAGAATTCCATCGACATGAACGGCCAGAGAATGCCAGACCAAGTGTTGTCCCCGGCATGAAAAACGATGAGATTGCTGCCGCATGGGCTGGTCCAATCCAGATCTCAATCCAGTCACACTTCGTCAATGTTTTTTCAGCTTGGGGAGATTCCTGCTGGAAAAGTGATGTGTTGGAACCTAAAGATGTGGACCAGACGGGCTCCTCAGAGATTGGAGCTTGCGAGGTGGCCTTCATCGAAATGACATCCAGGACAGTTTCAGTAAACCCTTTTGAAGAAGTTCTTGATATCATTAGGTTTGAAATTCTCTGAGGGTGCCCAGGCCGGTCTACATTGCATTCCACCTGGGAACCTTCCATAAAACTGGTCAGCTGGCAATATCAGATGTCAGGCGACTTGTGGCAGCCATCTTAAGTTGGAGTCCTTGCCTGCTTTTCAAAAGTATTTTCTTAAACACTTCATTCTATGCTTGATCAGCTGATGAAATTAAAAATTAATACCGCGCATGCACAAGTCACATCACCGTGACACGTAGTTACAGGGCTACTCAAAAACTGCAGACAGCCCAGAAGGAGAGGGAGAAATAGCACAACATTGATGAGGGGATATCACATGATCTGACACTCACAGCTCAGATACTGGCACTGCACATACCGTGGAGGACAGTACGGATTTGGGTTAAGTCACCAGGCGCATGTGGCCTGCAGCCAGACGAGGGGTAAAGGGTGGTTTGTTTGCCAGCTTATTGGAAGGCAAGGTAACAGACGAATTCCGCTACAGGGGACACGGAGGAGGATCTCAAAGGGGCGGCCATAAAGGAGGGCACAGTGAATTTCATGCCCCTGTCATTTGCAGGTATTTCTTCTCCAGCCCGGAAATTAGGAAATACTTGAGCAGCAAAAAATATCGCTGTCACGTCATAATTGAAACCAACACTCCGTTGTATTACTGAGGTACTGCTGTGCTGTCAGACATGTCCTTGGTTTAGCTGTTAGACCAATGCCCTGTCTGTGTGTCAGTGGTTTAGGTTTATGTTTAAATTCCCATGGCGCTGCTTAATAAAGTGTTTTTCCAGCACCTATAATCTGGCTCGCATTATTTGTCAAGGGAAAACAGATCAACTTGTCATTCACCTTGTTGCTTGTTGGATACATTTCTTGAGCACCAATAGCAATCACCACACCTCAACATAATTCATGAAGCACTTTAGCTGTTTCCTGGACGATATGTGGTGAGGTGCTGGACAAATGCAGGTATTTTTTTCCCTTAAATAAAAGAGGAATTTTTCTTTTGTACATGGTGAGTTTGTTTTTCTATAATTTTTCTCAATAATTACCTTCAAATGGAACATTTAAAAAGAGTCAACTTCAAAAAAAAAAATGCTCAGCCCAAACGGAATTCCCCCGAGAAACTCAGCCACCCACAATGCCCATTCGCAGACATTACTGCTGGTCGAATGTGTCACTCAATTCGCCCGTGTCAGGGATCACGCCCAGGGATGTCCTGCCCTTAAGAGGTGGTGTGGCACGACAGCATAGTGGTTAGCACTGTTACTTCACAGCTCCAAGGTCCCAGGTTCGATTCCCGGCTTGGGTCACTGTGCGGAGTTTGCACGTTCTCCCCAAGTCTGCGTGGGTTTCCTCCGGGTGCTCCGGTTTCCTCCCACAAGTCCCGAAAGACGTGCTGTTAGGTAATTTGGACATTCTGAATTCTCCCTCTGTGTACCTGAACAGGCTCCGGAATGTGGCAACTAGGAGCTTTTCCCAGTAGCTTCATTGCAGTGTTAATGTAAGCCTACTTGTGACAATAAAGATTATTATAATAATGAGAATTCATTATAATTGTAGGGTGAGGGGGAGCTCGAGGACCCCCTAAGAGGTAAGATGGGGTGTTGGGGGAACCCTAATTTGCATTAGTTATGAGGAGAGGTTGAATAAACTCGGTTTGTTCTCACTGGAACGAAGAAGGTTGAGGGGCGACCTGATAGAGGTTTATAAAATGATGAGGGGCATAGACAGAGTGGATAGTCAGAGGCTTTTCCCCAGGGTAGAGGGGTCAATTACTAGGGGGCATAGGTTTAAGGTGCGAGGGGCAAGGTTTAGAGGGGATGTGCGAAGCAAGTTTTTTACACAGAGGGTAGTGGGTGCCTGGAACTCGCTGCTGGAGGGGGTGGAAGCAGGGACGATAGTGACGTTTAAGGGGCATCTTGACAAATACATGAATAGGATGGGAATAGAGGCATACGGACCCCGGAAGTGTAGAAGATTTTAGCTTAGACGGGCAGCATGGTCGGTACGGGCTTGGAGGGCCGAAGGGCCTGTTCCTGTCCTGTACTTTTCTTTGTTCTTTGTTCTTTGAGGGCGTGGTGGGGAATCCAAGGGGAGTGGTTGAGAGATCGGGGCAGCATTTCAAAATGGCTTCCTGGATTGACGAGCTGCCTCGATGGGGCGTTCCTCACTGAGGCCGAAGAGAAACAGAGTCCCGTTCAATAGCCGTAGGTGCCGAAAACTGAATTCTGAGTTTTGGTCATTATATCACGTCTAAAAGGTGGGGATTTCTGAGCAGTAACTCTCCAAATGCGCTGGGACTGGGAAATGGGGTTTGCTGGTGGGGAAAGAAAACTTGCATTTCGTTGTCAGGAGACACCCTCTGTCAGTACAGCCGTCCCTGCTGTTAACAATGAGACTTCGGGATACACGTTCATTTTAAACCAAGGGATGGCTTTAACTAAACAGCTGTTCAGCGTTCCCCTGGATCTACAGTTTCCTGCAACCTTTACAGTCTATTAAATATTCCTTATTGAAAACAATGGCTGCACTAGATGACCCTGTGAACTTCCTACTGCTGGTAAAATACCCGCAGCACCGAGAGGAGGCCCTGAAGTGGCCATTAAGGGCAGCACGGTGGCCTAGTGGTTGGCACAGCTGCCTCATGGCACCGAGGACCCAGGTTCGATCCCGGCTCTGGGTCACTGTCCGTGTGGAGTTTGCGCATTCTCCACGTGACTGGGAGGGTTTCACCCCCACAACCCAAAGATGTTCACGGTAGGTGGAACTGGCCACACTAAAATTGCCCCATAATTGGAAAACATAATTGGGTACTCTAAATTTTAAAAAAATAAGCGGCCATTAACAGGACATCTAAGGGTCTCGATTGGTCCAGTGGCGGACATTTCACCCGTGGTTTTCTCACACATAGAATTCTTCTATCCCCAATTTTAATATATTTTACTCGGATGGTCGACCTGCCCAAATGGTTAATTAGCAAACAGTGAGAATGTGTAGTGCTGTTTTTGACGCAGAGTTCTTCAGCCTGTCAATAAAAACCATTCTCCCTGCTCTGCCACTTCATCGGCTGAAGGATTATTCCTTCCTCAGGGGAAACTGACTAAAGGTATTGGTGACCGTCCAGATGGATGAAAGCTTAATCCACATGAAGCAGCCAAATCTTTTAATGGACCCTTCCAGAAGTGGCTTTCAGAAAAGTCACTTTTTATTTTGTAAAAGGAAAATAAAGAGAAGAAGCTTTCAGTCCTTCTTGCTGCTCCCTTTGGTCGCAGGTCGTCACCTCTTTCACCCCTGTCCTTCACCAGAAAAGAACCTGTTCCAAAGGTGCAGAGGGCATTAAAATCATCCTCGAAGCTACTTGAAGAGGAGTTTCCAGATGCTCAGGCATCATTGCCAAGACTCCTCCCACACCCAAAACCACCACCAATGCTCATTAACCAACATCCACCCTACTGCTGTTTGGGTGAGATGTTTATTACAGCGACATGCCAACAGACAATGGACTCCAAAAGTAATTAATTTCATGGTGAGGGCGACGAGGCACATCTAAGATACTATAAAGTATGAAATACAAATCTTTCTTTGGAGGCTGGACTTGTCTGGTCTTCGGATGTACTTCTTATGTAGTGCTGCAAACCAGAAACAAGGTTTCCGAAACGAGATGGCATTCCCAATCGGCGTAGCATTCCATCTCACACCCTGACTGCAGACTGATTAAATTCATTTTGCCAAGGTACGAGGCATAAAGTAGAAGGGATGAATGCCTTGGTGTTAAATCAGGGTGGACAGGCACACACAGAGAGCATAGGATTCTCACCGAATGGGGGTATAATACAATAGAATTTACAGTGCAGAAGGAGGCCATTCGGCCCATCAAGTCTGCACCGGCCCTTGGAAAGAGAACCCCACCTGAGCCCATACCTGAGCCCACACCTCCAACCCATCCCCGTAACCCTACCTAAACATTTTTGGACACTAAGGGGCAATTTAGCATAGCCAATCCACCTAACCTGCACATCTTTGGACTGTGGGAGGAAACCGGCGCACCCGGAGGAAACCCACGCAAACACAGAGAGAACGTGCAGACTTCGCCCAGACAGTGGCCCAAGCCGGGAATCGAACCTGGGACCCTGGAGCTGTGAAGCAACTGTGCTAACCACTATGCTACCGTGCTGCCATGGAACCACTCATGGGGATGGACGCCAAGGCAATCCACTGATTTGATCAATGGCCAGTCTAACCACGATGGACTTTTAACTCAGAATATTTGCATCAGGGTGAGATGTCCACTTGTTGAGTTTATACTATAAACCAGGTGAAACCAGAAGGTCAACCAACATGTGACATTATAGAAGAAAGCAATACCTTGTGTGTATCTCAATGTCAAATCTTAACCAGGGTAACAATCCACGTGTCAGAAAGAGTGCAAGGGAGGGAAATAGGCCGACGCGGGCGATAGAAACAACAGCCAGCAGACGCCTGTGTGAGTAGATGCTGATGCTTAGACACGTCAAGAAACATTTCACAAGCTGTTCAAGAGCATTATTAAAAAGCTACTGTAAAATAATCAGGGGTATGGAAAAATATACATCAGCTGATTTGTATGAATGCGCAGCCATACTTTGCTATGGTTGATTATTCAATATGAACTAACCAACACTTTGTTTTCCGAAACAATCGTTGGATTCAGCCAATTCGATGCTGAAAATCAGATTTTGAGGCCACTTAATAGAATTGTGTGGCTTGTATTACAGTATTATATTCTTGAAGAAACAAAACACATTCCCTTCTCTCTGGAGATGCTGTATTGCTGTACACAACTCTCATATTTCACAATATCTAATTACAAGCTATTTACGATGAAATCAGCATCGAACAGTCAACTCCAAGGGCTGTATCTGTAGAGTTATTGGTGAGAAGGAATAATGAGGAAAATCCGAGAATCAGGAGTGTTTTCTCCCCCTGGCCCTTTACAGCTGTGTTGCATATCGTCGCTTTGCTGTGCAATGAATTAAATGCATTTGTATAGGATCTTTCCCATCCTCAAAGTACTTTTGAAGGCTAGCCACTGGGCGGGACCCATTGCGAGCGAGAATGGAAAATCTAGCATTCCAGCCAAAACTCCATTCACTTTCAGTGATCCCAGAAAATCCCAGCTTGAAACAAAGACAGACGGTTTCGGACATTGTTGTAAAGTACGAAACGCGGCAGACTACCTGTGCATGGAAATCCCCCACCAAGAGAGATTTATTTCACGCCAGGCGATCGCTTTATGATTGAGATAAATATTAGTTTATTACATGCAGCTACAAAATGCAATGGACTGATATAGTCCAAGGGTGGGAGATTCCTGTCTCGCCAACAGTGATCAACGTCGCAGGCAGGGCGGAAACATTTGGAAAGCAGCCAAAAGCTAATTGGGGAGACGGTGGCGCAGTGGTATGGTCACTGGACTAGTAATCCAGAGGCCAGGTTCAAATCCCACCACCTCACATGGTGAAATATGAATTCAATAAAAACGTTTGGAAATTAAAATCGAATGTTGACCACAAAACCATTGTCGATTGACATAAAAACCCCTCTGGTTCACTGAATGTCCTTGGGGGGGCGGAACGCTAGCCTAGTGGTTAGCGCTGTTGCTTCACAGCTCCAGGGTCCCAGGTTCGATTCCCAGCTTGGGTCACTGTCTGTGCGGAGTCTGTCCGCTCTCCCCGTGTCGGCGTGGGTTTCCTCCGGGTGCTCCGGTTTCCTCCCACAGTCCAAAGATGTGCAGGTTAGGCGGATTGGCTATGCTAAATTGCCTTTGTTTTCCAAAAATGTTAGGTGGGGTTACTGGGTTGCGGGGATGGGGTGGAATTGAGTGGGGTTCTCTTTCCAAGGGCCAGTGCAGACTCGATGGTCCAAATGGCCTCCTTCTGCACTATAAATTCGATGATTCTATGATTTAGGGAAGGAAATCTGCCACCTTTACTGGGTCTGGCCTACATGTGACAGCAATGTGGTTGACTGAGCCACTGACAGTACATCCTCTTTTCCTGCCGGCAGCGCACCCCTGCGCGCGGGGTTCCCAGCGGCATGGGGGTGGCTTCCATGGGAAACCCCATTGGCCAGCAGTGGAAGTATAGAATCCCGCCACCGGTGAACAGCGCACCACCGAGCGACACGCGGGAGAACCGGAGAATTCAGCCCCACATACTATACAATATAGATTTGTGACGTTGGTACTGTTTCCTTGGAGACGACAAGATTGAGAGATTTGATAGAGGTCATGAGGGATCTGGACAGAAAATGTCAGGAGAAACTGCTCCCATTGTCCATGGGTGTCCAAAAATGGTTCAGTAGCTTGAGAAACACCACTCTGCATCAAGCACGGGACAAGGGAAAGAGGTAGCCCTTCACGAACTACCACAACCAGTATGGAGTTGAACCCCAATTCTGCACCATAATTCTGCACCACACACCAGCCATCTTAAGTTCCCCAGGATATTGGGGATCCTTCCTGCGATCATAGGGATTTATACAGAGGGGAGAGCTAGCACATAACCACATTTTAATAATCGGCTACAAAACTGACTCAGTACCTGAGAGAACTAACTGGAATTCAGTTAAACAGGATCTGACAAGCAGAGCATCCAAAACATCAGTGAACATAGATAAGGGACTGGACAATACTAACAGAAAGGAAAGAGGAAGTAATAATGTTCAGGGTAAACAGAAATATTAATACAATAAAAGGTTTAAAGAAGGATATGAAAGGGCTGAATGATAAGCTAAAATGCTTTCATACTAATGGAAGAAGCATTACGAATAAACTATTGGAATTAGCCAGCAACAATATTGACATTATTGGCATTACAGAAACGTAGATAGGAGCAGCTGGCGGTCAACAGCTGGGTCTAATGGAGCATAGAATGACGGGTGAGGATGGACTAGGATGGGCAAGTGGAGTTCTGTGTAGATGAGGTTTCATAACAGCTATCGAGATCACCGATAAATCAGGAGTGGGAGCAATGTGGGCAAAAAATAATAAGAAAGAAGGACTTCATTTATGTAGCTTCCAGCTACATTTTAAATGCTGCCGTAATGTCGGCCATTTGTGCACATCAAGATCACACAAATGGCAAATGAGATCAACAGTACGTTAATCTTATTTCGTTGCTTTTCGTGGTAAAGGGAATTTGACCAATGACACCAAAGGAACTTTTCATTGAATATTGTCACTTCATGTCCACATGAAAACGCTAACAGGACC
Source organism: Scyliorhinus canicula (assembly GCF_902713615.1). Classification (NCBI taxonomy): domain Eukaryota; kingdom Metazoa; phylum Chordata; class Chondrichthyes; order Carcharhiniformes; family Scyliorhinidae; genus Scyliorhinus; species Scyliorhinus canicula. The sequence goes on from NC_052167.1 coordinate 2,617,897, forward strand.
TTGCCCACACAGATTTCCCTTACTTTTTCCTGTGATATGAATGGTGCTGTCAAGGCCAGCTATTGTTCTCCACCCCTAACTGGACCTCCAATATCCCAAGGAAATTAAGATGGTTAGAATGTAGTGCAGAATGGGTTCATCCCGTACCAGCTCAGGTAGTTCATGGAAGGTTACACCGGCCCTTGGAAAGAGCACTCTACCCAAGCCCACCCCTATCCTATCCAGGTAACCCAGTAACCCCATCAAACCTTTTTGGACACTAAGGGCAATTTAGCATAGCCAATCCACCTAACTTGCACATCTTTGGTTTGTGGGAGGAAACCGGAGCACCCGGAGGAAACTCACACAGACACGGGGAGAACATGCAGACTCCGCACAGACAGTGACCCAAACTGGGAATCGAACCTCGGACCCTGGAGCTGTGAAGCAATTGTGCTAACCACTGAGCTACCCTGTTGCCCTCCTCTGAGCTTCAGTGCTGCCCTCCACTGAGCTACTGTGCTGCCCTCCACTGAGCTACTGTGCTGCCCTCCACTGAGCTACTGTGCTGCCTAATCGTACCATGTTGTGGTTGCTATTGCCAAAATGTTCCCCCACCAACACATCAACCACCTGTCTGGCTTTATTCCCCAGAATCAGGTCCATCGCTGCACTATCCCTTGTTGGACTCTCTACATATTGAGCTAAAAGGTTCTCCTGCACACATTTTAGGAACTCCATTCCATCTAAGACCTTAACACAATGACTATCCAATTAAAATTAGAAAAGTTGAAATCACCTAACATAATTAGCCGATTATTATTTTTACACACCTCTGCAAATTGCACACATATTTAGTCCTCAATTTCCCGCTGACTATCTGGGGGCCTAATAAACACCTTGGTGGTAGAGCTCACAGGTTTGGAAGGAGCTATTGAAGGATCCTTGGTGAGTTGCCGCACTGCGTCTTGTATACGGTGCTGGTGTGCATAGGTTGGAGGAATGTTTAAGGTGGTGTGTGGGGGGCCACTCAAGCTCAGGCAGAACAAAGCACCTCTAACACTGCAGCAATCCCTCAACCAGTACATCAGTATGTCAGCTTAGATTAACTCAAACCTACTGAACTCAAACCTACAACCCACGTCCGAGCCAAGACTGTCTCCTTTGGGGGAGGCACGGTGGCACAGTGGTTAGCACTGCTGCCTCACGGTGCTGAGGTCCCAGGTTCGAATCCCGGAAATAATATTTGTCATAGAAGGCAGAGAGTAGCAACGGAAGAGTGCTTTCTAATTGGAGGACTGTGACTAGTGGTGTTCCGCAGGGATCAGTGCTGGGACCTTGGCTGTTCGTAGTACATATAAATGATTTGGAGGAAAATGTAACTGGTCTGATTAGTAAGTTTGCAGATGACAAAAAGGTTGATGGAATTGCAGATAGCGATGAGGACTGTCAGAGGATACAGCAGGATTTAGATCGTTTGGAGACTTGGGCAGAGAGATGGCAGATGGAGTTTAATCCGGACAAATGTGAGGTAATGCATTTTGGAAGGTCTAATACAGGTAGGGAATATACAGTGAATGGTAAAACCCTCAAGAGTATTGACAGTCAGAGAGATCTAGGTGTACAGGTCCACAGGTCACTGAAAGGGGCAACACAGGTGGAGAAGGTAGTCAAGAAGGCATACAGCATGCTTGCCTTCATTGGCCGGGGCATTGAGTATAAAAATTGGCAAGTCATGTTGCAGCTGTATAGAACCTTAGTTAGGCCACACTTGGAGTATGGTGTTCATTTCAGGTCGCCACACTACCAGAAGGATGTGGAGGCTTTAGAGAGGGTGCAGAAGAGATTTACCAGGATGTTGCCTGGTATGGAGGGCATTAGCTATGAGGAGAGGTTGAATAAACTCGGTTTGTTCTCACTGGAACGACGGAGGTTGAGGGGCGACCTGATAGAGGTCTACAAAATTATGAGGGGCATAGACAGAGTGGATAGTCAGAGGCTTTTTCCCAGGGTAAAGGGGTCAATTACTAGGGGGCATAGGTTTAAGGTGCGAGGCGCAAGGCTTACAGGAGATGTATGAGGCAAGATTTTTTACACAGAGGGTAGTGGGTGCCTGGGACTCGCTGCCGGAGAAGGTGATGGAAGCAGGGACAATAGTGACATTTAAGGGGCATCTTGACAAATACATGAATAGGATGGAATTGGAAGTGTAGAAGATTTTAGTTTGGACGGGCAGCATGGTCGGCACAGGCTTGGAGGGCCGAAGGGAATGTTCCTGTGCTGTACTATTCTTTGTTCTTTGGCTCCCAATTGAGGAAAGCTCAGACGTCGAGACAAATCGGCAATTTCTATTAGTTAGCAGCTGAAGGTTAGCAATGGACAGTAAATCATTCAGGAAAATAAGAAAAGCCAGAGGAAATAACTTAAATAGATTTTATTCCCTGGAATGTGGAGGGAATAAATTGGGGGCTCTTTCAGGGAGCTGGCACGATGGGCTGAATGGCCTCCCCCTCTGTGCTTTATGATGTTAGGATTAATTCCGAGGCCCATGCTGCAATAGGCAGGATCACATTTTAGCAAATCTGCACATTAGAGTGAGGCAGTCAGCCTTACTCTAATGTGCAGATTCCCAAGGTACCTGGGTCTTTCGGATCCAATCCCTTTGCCTTGGGGACCTCTGGAAAGTGCCTTTTGGTACTGGCCCCACAAGGGGGACCAGACGGAACGGCACTTGTGGGGGTCTCCAAGGGAGGATCCCAGCTGCATTCCCTTTGGGCAGGGTGATGCCCTGGCAGTGCTGGCGCTACCTGGGTAACCTGGCAGTGCCAGCCTAACACCCTGGCAGAACCACCTTGGTGCCAGCCTGGCACTGCCAAGGTGCCAAGCTGGCATTTTTTGCATTGCGGTCGGGCTGGGGTTGGGGGGCTGGGGGACCCTCCCATGTGGTGCTCGGGTTGCAGGGGGAAGGTCGGGGATTAATTTTGGAGCCTGGGAGATCAGGACGCCATTTACAAATGGGTCTCTCGCTACAATGGGGAGCTCCAGCAAGCGGAGCTCCCCTTTGTAAAAAGTGGAGTTGTGTGTGGCCTCGGCCGTGCATTCCCTGTTTAGGCCCCTTATTCAAAGCGAGTCGCATTGAATAGCCATGTGTTTCTCGGCACTGCAAGTAGCGGGAAACACGCGGCTAAACATGCTCGCTCAGGTACTTTGTCCTCTTTTGTTCTCTATGATTCGATGAAATGTGAAATTAAACAGTGGGAGTTATGGGTTATGGGTTTGCGGGGGAGTGGGTCTAGATAGGGTGCTCTTTCAGAGGCTCGGATCTGTCATGACGGGCCGAGTGGCCTCCTTCTACACTGTAGGAATTCTATTTTATGGTTCTAAGAGTGTGAAAAGTTTTTTTTAAAATAATTTTTATTGAAAAATTTTGAATTTATACAACAACAACGAACCATAATAAAATACCAAAAAGAACAATAATATTAGCAATCATAAACATTCGCCCCACCTCCATGAACAACACAGCATATTAACAACAGCGCAGATTAACACAATATTAAGTTACATAATAGAAACTACAATAAGGAACACCCCCTTACCCTCCCCCCCCCCCCCCCCCAACCTCCCTGGGTTGCAAGAGTGTGAAAAGTTGGCAGCGTTCAACTGAAATTCCTTAGCCTGCCATTTTAGCCAAAGCTGTACCATGGGTCTTGCAAATGAGTTAATTCCTTTAAGTTAGCGAGCAAATAAATTTCAGAGAAATTCGCTGAGCCATCCATCGCTGCTTTCTCCCAGTGTAATTCCGAGCCCCGTGTTACTTGCGTTCAGGATAATGTGGAAATTATTGACGACTTAAACAATGTGTTCCCCTGAGCAGCTGGTCTCTAACACAGGTTTAATGAATAATGAATAAAACCTGCAAATGCTGGAAGTGCATAGCAGGCCCATCAGCGCTGAAAAGGACAAATTAATGTTTTGGATGCAGACCCTCCATTAGAGTGTGAAAGCAGAAAAGCTCTGACAACGGCCTTTCTGAAACGTCAACTTGTCTTTTCACTTTTCAGGTCCTGTGCAAGACCAGCATTTCTTTCATGTGTACTTTTGTTTTCTCTATTGGTCCTATCTCAATCAATAGTTTAAGGATTTACATTCCTGTACCAGCCTCCCCGAACAGGCGCCGGAATGTGGTGACTAGGGGCTTTTCACAGTAACTTCATTTGAAGCCTACTTGTGACAATAAGCGATTTTCTTTTCATTTCATTTCATAGCCCCGATCGGGAGCAGTGAAACTCTTCAATCTGGGCTTTAACTGCCAAGGACAAATTACCGTTAATTTAATTCAGGCTAATCAGAGCTGAGTACCATGGTAACGAACAGGACAAAACACTCCACCGAGTAAAAAACTCTACACTTAAAAACAGGCGATAGAGTTGGTGATGTCACGTTCTTCCGATCAGCGTGCTCACTCAGGTTCCTTGTGATTTATTTGAGAGTTGTCAGTCACAGGATATTCAACAGGAAGTCCAGTCGCAATTAAGAAAAATCAATGAAAGAAAGTTCTGCTGGTCACCAAGAATGACAAACCGCCTACTGACATTCTGAATAAATACCCGACGAGACAAGGGGCGAGATGTTCTTCATTCCAGGTTAAAACGGAGCGCAGAATCCAAATCCAGGCATTCTCCATGGAAGTCCCTCACGTCCTCTCCTTACTCACTTTTTTTTAAGGGGCGTCCAGCCTATCCTTTAAGGACAAAGGATAGGTTGCTTAGCACCTGATGTAATTAGGGGGAGTGTGTACGCCGCAAGTTCTGCCCATTTGTACCTGCATTTTGCAGCCGAACCCCTAACACAGGAATAGGCTGCAAATCACATACTCGAGGAACCCAACACTTATGCCCCGTGTCATGATATGCAGCCACACACACATGATATACAAACAAGCAGTTAATGGACACAGAGAACAGGACATGACCAATAAGCAGGCAGGACACTCAGGGGTGGGATGTGACGATAAAAGACACAAGGCACTCACACTCCGCCTCTTTCCACTGATGAACATCTAGAGAGTCAGTCAAGGGTGTTGTTACAATCTCACACCTCCAGCACGTGGCTAAGAGCTAATCTGGTTCAGTCAGACAGAGTGACCACACTTAAGTTAGCAGAGAGTCAAATTCACAGAGAACTGGGCTAACTGTGCTATTTGTTCCATAAACCTGATTGAACTAAATTAAAGGTCTGGAGTATCTTTCTGATCTAAGCTGCATCCAGTTGCAGCCAGTGTTAGACCAGTGTACCTAACACGACACCCCGGATAATTAAAAGTCACCCAAGTGTTCAGATGGTCCAGATCGGACTCTACAGATTAGGATGCAGAATTAGATAAGAGCTATTTTATCGGCACAAAACAGGAAGTTGAGTTTCTCACTCATTGTGTGTGCAATGGACCTCTTGTCTCTCGTTCGGTTCTTTTACAGTTCCAAAGCTTCTGTCATCTCATCACCCAGCAGCTTCCTGAGCCATCATACAGTCCAGATTATTTCAATAGCTCACCTCTTTCTGTTTTCAATTTTGATAATTCGGTCATTCTTGAGTGAGGGTGACCCTGGCATAGCCATGTTCATCACCCGTCCTAATTTGGTCAGATGGGCATTCTGCAGCAACCACTTTTACAACTTACAAGATGTTCAGGGTGCTTCAGCAGACGTTCAGTGGCTAACCAGACAGCAACAGGGAGATAAGGGGCAGGATTCCAACAGTTCAGCGTTGGGGAAGGCAACACTCAGACATGGCTTTAGCTGTGATCCATACCAGTAAACAGCCAACATAAAGAGGTCTACACCTGTCTCCCCACATCCAGAAAAGGGTGCCAGTTTCAATCATGTAAACACAGAGATGGAGCCACTCATTGTTCATTGAGTGGAACGTGCTCCTGAGTGCTCCCAACAGCAAAGGTCAACGAGCAATGCCCAGAGCCAAAGGTCATTCACCCCCAAAACAGCTCGTTCCCTCTCACGGTTATCAGTACAGTACCCACAAATTGCTGTACATTCCCCCCAAAATGTTCCCATTGTTTCCAGTTTCCGCTGCGCTTGTTACATCCGACCCTCCCTCCATCATTCCCCTGCCAGTAAACAGTGATTTCTCTTCCCTTTGTACGACACTCTTGGGAGACAGTGCCTCTTAATTGAAACAGACCCTCATAAAAAAAATCACCAGCTGGTTTTGTGGCCAAATCCTCATAAATAACACAAGCATGTAAAAAACAGACAAGCCAATTAACACAAAGCATAGCTTGATGGAGCAAGGCAACACTTTGAGAGCAGCAGGGCAGCTCAATGCTATCAGAGAATGATGCAGCACTGGTAAGGCAGCAATAATCATCACAGGCTTGGCCTTATAAGAGGCAGAGAAAGCTCACTGTCTAAGGGTTGCGTTTATGCTGCGACCATCAGTCTGAAACCTCGAGATGCAGCCTGGCTCTGATCTGAATTCTCTCCGCCAGCAGAGAGTTCTGTGCAGGTGTGTTTATACACAGAGCTCTTTTCCCAGCCAGGAAATATTCAAATGTTTTGCGAGTGAGGATGAGAGGGCATGTATTCCCAACCCAATTAAATAAATTCTGGGCAATTTATTCAACGTGCCGAGGAGACTCAGAGAATCCCCGAGCACACTTTAAAAATGGTTTGGCACTGCCCTGCTTAATGTTCATCATTGTGCAATCGGACACAATATGCGGGCCATGGATTTGGATGCTGAGTTAGCCCCATGCATCGCACCATGGTCCAACTGGGAGCAATCGCACTCAGAAATCATCTGGTCAGTGCAAGGGATTTTTTTACTGCTCTAAATGAGATGTTAAACCGCTGTGGACCTTAAAGATCCCCTGGTAATATTCAAAGAGAGCTGGGGTCGACCCAACAATCACACGACACTATTAAAACAAACAAGACTAATCCTGCATCTCAATGCTGTTTGAAGGGGTGTTTTTAATGTGCACAAATTGGTTTTGGTATTGAGAAGTCGCTAGTCTTCCTGCAAAAAGCTGGGGTGCCCATCAAAACCACCAAAAGGCCCCAATTTAATATATTAATCTGAAGGGCAGCACGGCCGAGTACTGTATCATTTTGGCGTTGAAATTTGAGCCTCGATATTCCAATCCCAGAGCGGGAGTTAGGTCCAGGGCTCACAGACAATAGTACCAACAGCAGAGCCAAACAAGATATCAGTGTTAAAAGGTCAGATTTATCACTTCTTCGTCATTCTAAAACCCATAAAAAAAGGTCAAACACGGGGTTGTTTGACGGGATCAGAGGAGGTACTCTTGAGGTGCAGTCTGTTGTAATGTAGGAAATACGGCAGCCAATTTGCACACAGCAAACTCCCACAGACAGCAATCAGGTAATGGTTGGATGGGATGGGGGGGCATTTTCTACCGGTGTTCGTTGTAGGCGAAAATGACGGCATGGCAGAAGATTCCACGTGGCTGCGGGAAAGGGAATCTCGCCGCAAAGGCTTGTGTGGTGGGGAGGGGGAAAGGGTGAGGGTCGCCCCCACCCCCCCCCATGCTTATGGGGGGTCTTCCATATCCGTCGGGGTAGTTGGGAGGAGGGCGTTTATTTTTATCATAAATCAGGGCCTCCTTTAAAGATGACGCCCCGATCACGGTAGAATCTGCCTTGTTGGCTCTTTCAGGTCCTGCCAAAGTGACATGGCAACTACGCCCTCAGATTCCCTATGCTCAGCATGGGCAGCACGGTAGCACAAACCTCGAACGTGCAGACGGTTTTCCCGCTGAAACGGACAAATTATGGGAGGCTTCCGTCCAATCTCTTTTTGTGATGTGAGATGAATATTGGCCAGGCACTGGGGAGGACTACCGTGCTCTTCTTCAAAATAATGCCATGGGATCATTTACACCTGGGGTGGCAAGGTGGCACAGTGGTTAGCACTGCTGCCTCACAGCTCCAGGGTCACGAGTTCAATTCCGGCCTCGGGTGACTGCCTCGGTTCACGTTCTCCCCGTGTCTGCGTGGATTTCCTCCGGGTGCTCCGGTTTACTCCCGCAGTCCAAAGATGTGCAGGTTAGGTGGATTGGCCATGCTAAATTGCCCCTTTGTGTCTAAAAGATTAGGTGGGGTTTGTGGGAATAAGATGGTGTGGGCTTAAGTAGGGTGCTCTTTCCAAGGCTGGTGCGGACTCGATAAGCCGAATGGCTTCCTTCTACACTGTAAATCTATGACATCCGCCCGATCAGGCTGACATGGCCTCGGTTTGAAAGACAGCTCCTCCGACAGTGCAGTGCTCCCTCAGTACCGCACTGGAATGCCAGCCTTGGTATCTGTGCTCAGTAACAGTTGTATCCAAGAAGAACCAATACATGGGAAAGATAATCCACACATTTACTTGTCCTGCTGAGTTGTTTTGCCGCTTTGGGGAAATCCAAGACTTAATTTCGACATGCCAAGAGGATTTTATATCAGCAGGATCTATACGTTTGCTTGTAGATTGTACCAGGAGCTGTAAACCATTTATGGCAGACAAATTATTTTCCTGTTTTGCTGCACGCTCCATAGGAACCTTCTACTCAGAAAGGAACCGCTGCAAATGAAACACAAAGAGGATATTAAATCTTCCTCACAAGGTTACGTGAGGAAGCAGGTAATGACTGATAGGACTTAGTGGAGATAGCAGCACGTGCTGGAAACATACAACACTTGCAAATCATCTGCAGAGAGGCATTATATTTATCTATCTTCTCCCCACCAACAGATGCACAATAAGCTTCACACCTGCTTCCCAGGTGATCATCATAATTTAAATGATTGCATTTCTCCAGTGCGTCAAGTCACTTGTCGGAAACAGCTTCAAATACATTTTTGAGTGCTTCTCGTACAATGAACCAGCTTGAAGCCAGTGATATAAACATGTAAAATCCTGATGGGGCGGGACAGGCTAGATGCAGGAAGAATGTTCCCGGTATTGGGAACGTCCAGAACTCGGGGTCACAGCTTAAGAATAAGCCATTCAGGACTGAGATGAGGAAGAACTTCTTCCTTCAGAGAGTTGCCAACTTGTGCAATTCTCCACCACAGAAAGCTGTTGGGGCCGGTTCGTTGGATCTATTCAGGAGGGAGCTGGAAGTGACCCTTGCGGCTCAAGGGATCAAGGGGCATGGAGAGAAAGCAGGATACTGAATTTGCATTATCAGCCATGATCATATTGAATGGTGGTGCAGACTCGAAGGACTGAATGGCCTACTGCCACACCTATTTTCTATGTTTCTATGATTGTCGCTCGATGGGTCAACTTGACAGTCGCTTGCTGCCTGTGACATCAGAGATAAAGACCTGGATTCTGCAGCCAGTGGAAAAGCAATGTCTTTTGCCACCTCCCTCGAAGAAAACCATGCACACAAGGGGATAATTGGTACGCAACTGTGACGTCAGAAAGCAGATGTCATCAGTAGGCAACCAATAAAATTAAAGTATCCACACAGTGCAAACCTGCAGGTTAAAAACACTGAAAAACCTTAGCTTTTAATTTGGGTTTTCAGAAAGGGAAATGAATTTGCCTGTATTCAGATAGGAGCTAAGATAGACCCGCCGGTTTGCCGGTGGCGGCGTGGGGTGGCTTCATTGGGAAATCATATTGACAAGCAGTGAGAGTAGAAACTGGGGGACCAGAAAATGCAGCCTAAATTCTTTTTAATGTTTTTAAAAATGTAGAATTTTTAATCATTGCGGAGAAATTTGAAAATCCGCAAATATAAAATTTACATTTTAAAGGCCAGAGAGGGGTCTAGTAGTAATTTTGAAGTTAGCGCCCCACTAAAACCCCCGTACACCTCATTCAATGAAGTGTAACTTTTTGCAGAGTTTTTCCAATGAGACTGACAGCACACAAGTGGAAGTTCTCATCAATGTAATGATTTCAATTGTGATGACTGTAGGAATCATAGATCTAATATGTATTTGGGGCAGTGAGGGTTAAAAGCCTGAGTTAGTGTGCGACCACCGGAGTCATGTTTTTTTAAAATCCTGGTTTGAAATGCAGCTAGGTTTCTTGGAGACAGAGATGCAATTAAAGCATTGTAAAAGTTGGGCTAATGTAATTTTTTTTAAATATGGACATGGTTCCCTGGGGATGAGATAATTAGAGGTGTTTTGCCTTAGAAGATGATGCAGTTAATGGGAGGAGCCAGGGGCTAAAGCAGTCAGGTGTTGAATTTTCAGTTTTAAAATTCAGTTTTAGATTGGGATATGGACAGACAAGTAGCTTCTCTGCAAACAGTGAGTTTTGATCTGACTATGAACAGGAGCAGTTTCCCTCAAAACAGCGAGTTAAAGATTTGCCTGTGAACAGGACAGGAGCAGTTTCTCAAAGGCTGGCAAGTTAAACAATAGGTTAAGGCAGGAATGAATCTGTAAGCTAGTTCCTGAAGGATATCTCTTTCTCAAAGCAGCGAAGCCAAGTCATCTCTATTCAACAAGTGGTTCATGGATCTGCTATCTGTATTTAAAAGTGGATTTTGCCCTGAGATGGGTGTTGTTTGAGTGGAGACAAAGATAGCAGTTAGGAGCATTTCATTGTTAAACATTGCTTAACTAGTAATTGTAAGCTGTTTTCCGCAAGACCAGAGGATCCTGCCGGCAACCAATGCCGATCCGCTCCTGCCACCGGAGAAACCCACCACAGGAGCGTCTGGAAAATCCATGACATTTTCACTTTTGGTGCCCATAGGAATAACGAGTGCTCCAAGAATGGATACCACCGGTGATCTGTGCAGCAAAGCTCCATTTGCCCAGAAATGTGTCTGAATCCAGTCAGAAGATCGTTCCCTATTACACCTCTATTATCTTTCCATTTGAACAACCACAGCACAGTAAGACATCCCAAGATGCATAACAGGAGTGTTATCGGACTGGATGTAAAGCCACACTTGCAGGCTCGCTGGTTAAGATTACCAAGCTGTTGTCAGTGCTCCTGCATTGCACTGTGCGCTGATCGGCTAGTCAACAGTGTCAGGCTACCCAAAGATGCCACAAGACTTTCCTGTTGCTAATTTCCCTTTGCTTATTCCTCATTGTGACTGATATTGTCACTCTTTCTTTTAGATCTTCCCCTATGTTGTGTCACCAGGTAAAATGATGTGAAGGCTATCTCAGTCCAGTTGCAACTTGGGGACCACCACTTGTGCCTGGCCAGTGCGATGGCCAAATGACGTCCTCCACAAGTCCACTTCTAGCAGTTAGATAAATATTAACAGTTTTGCTTTGATGTACTGACAATGAATCATTGATGAGAACTATTCCTCCCAAGATACTTTTCTGCTTATAATCTCTGGTCAATGGCCTCTCTACAGAGCTCCTGATATTTTTCCCTTGGGTTTTATAAAGAGGAGCCTCCTTATCTGCTGGGTGTTTGTAGGAGACTCGTGCCAGTTAAATTGTAAGCCTCGAAGAATGTTTCCAGGAGCTTGGTACTGAGGACCATTTTTCCATAATCAGTGCTACAGTGTTGAAACAACAATAATGAAGTCCCTCTTTTAAAACTCTACTTTCATGAAAGCCAGCTAGTGCCCATCACAGCTTCTACCCTGTGTGCACGAGTTCTAAGATCCACTGGAAAAGTTTACTGGAGAACTAAGCTTTCAGAAAATCTTGCTGAAACATGTTGGAGTGAATACTGATAAAGAGGAGGTATTAGAGAGGCTGGCTACGCTTAAAATTGATTAGTCACCAGGATGGGAAGGGGCGCATCCAACGGTGCTGAGGAACGCAAGGGTGGCTTTGCAGAGGAACTGGCCATAATCTTCCACGTCTCCATAAATCCAGTGGTGGTGCCAGAGGACTGGAGAATTCCAAATCTTGCACCCAATGATCTTTCAACTCTTGGCATGTAAGCAAATGTGGCAATTGTCTTGAATATCCGATTGTCCTGGGAAGCTCCAATTGAGGCCGGAGCCTTATCACTGAATATAAATTGGAATCTGATGTTTTAAAGCTGTAACCATTGCTTACTGAATGTATGAAATAGTTTAGAATGTGTGTGCATTGCTGTGGCTGCAATGAATTGTCATTGATTTACAATGTGCACATATCACTTAGTCACTTGAATCTTGCTGAAAAGAGAGGCATGTTGCTGAAGCTTTTCATCCTACACTCACTAGGACAAACACAAGAATACCAAATTTCCAACAATTTACACGATGGGGGGAAAAGAGTGCTGATTGGTTGGCAAGTTAACGCTAAGGCAAAATTGCCGTGAACATTAGAAATTTGGCACTCTTGTGTTTGTCCTGGTGAGTGTAAGACGAAAAGCTTTGACAGCAGGGCTCTCTTTTCAGCAATAAATACCAATTAATAGATATCTATTAGTAGTGACCAGTGCTGGAGCACACAATAGATCATTTTTATTCACAAAAAATCTCTCCTTAGTCACAAGTCTGAAGAACAATGTGGCCCTGGCTCCTAACCATTCCATCAGTGGTGTTCTGTTGAGATTAGCATTAGTGTAGACTGCTAAAGTGAAGTAGAGGAGACAGGATGTTGCATTTTGCCTTTATCGTGCCTGATTTGGGCAGACAGGTTGCTCCCTCTGGGTGGCGTTTTTCAATGTCATCCTTTATCAAACTGATGAGAAGAATATGTAGTAGGATTGGAAAACTGACCAGAAAAAGTATCAACAAAAGCTGGTGTTACTCGCGACAGCGTGCACGGAAAAGCAAGTGGCTGTTGGCTCAGGACTGCAAAAGACGAAAAGTCACCCCCAGTTATCTCAGATCCCATAACTTGGCTTGACAGATTATGGGCCTCTCCACGTTAACCTTCCATTAACCATGTCCAGAGGCAGCTCGATTCTCGACAGCGTGACTAATCATTTCACCTCCCATCACCACCTTGGGTCAAATGCACACAAGGTTCCCAATGGCCTGAAAGGTCAGTGCAGCCACTATCATGCCAATTATGTCAAAATCCACCTAAATGCAAACACTTCTGGAATTAAAAGCCAACTCTTCAGCTGCAGGTAACAGGCATTAAAAAATATCCCAAACGGGGAAAACCATGAAGGAAGGCAAATGTTTATATTCCCGGTCTGCAACGATTAACCAGTTCAATGGCCTGAATGTGTTTCAGGTATTCAGCCTGCCTCTCTGCTGGCCAGCTTGTCTGAATCCCAATACTTTGATGATGATGAAACCTGGATGCTGACTGCTCTCTCAGGGAGGATTTCCCAACCGTCCTGCTTCCCTCTGAAATTTCTAAACTGATCTAGCAGATCTCCTGTGCTATTGTACTGTCGGACCCGAGTTGCTTTTGAAGGCTCTCTGATGAACCTGAGTTTACCCCTGTAAATCCGCTTCTCACTTTTGGAGAGTGGCCTAAATAGGCCTAAAGAGGTTGAAGTAATTTTTTTTCTCTTTGCAACTTTCGAATCCCCAGCTGGTTTAGCACAGCGGGCTAAACAGCTGGCTTTTAAAGCAGACCAAGGCAGACCAGCAGCGTGGGTTCAATTCCCATACCAGCCTCCCCGAACAGGCGCCGGAATGTGGCGATTGGGGGCTTTTCACAGTAACTTCATTGAAGCCTACTTGTGACAATAAACAATTATTATTATTATTCTCCAGCGATCAAAAGAAACCAGCAAATAATTCATTTGAAGAACTATTTTTTGAAATACTGTTCAGGTGGACCTCATGGTTCTCTTTCGAGATTATTCGATGAGGATGAAGCGACCATTTACTTTCCAGGTGTCTCTGAGATATGACCTTAAGCGCAAGGCGGGTGAAGAGATGGTCAGCTGGATGGGAATCAAGACAAGAGGTCTCCAGATTTAAAAATATTTTAAAAAGTCTTACTTACCATCTTGTTCCTGCACAATACCTGTTCCTGTTGCATCTTTCACTTTAGGCTATCGCTTTGGAGCCAATGAAAACCTCCGATCCCCCAGTTCCCTTTGGCGGAGAAACTTCTGACTGACCAATGCAGATATGAAAGTTGTGGGCACTGCTGTGGTTTACATAACTGCCGACAGGCTCAAGTATAGCATTGGAGGCGGCGCTGCCACCTCCAGTAGAATAGCCACAGTTCTCTGCTGAGTTCATAATTGCAGACCACCATGAAACTAATGAGTCTCCAAGATGTCCACTTCACTGGCCAAAAAGAATAACCTTTCTTCAGCTCTTTGTGTCAGCTTTAGCTCAGTTGGCTCTTGGTTCATAGTCACATGGTTCCAGGTTTAAGTCCCATTTTACGACTTCAGCACGCAAAATAAAATCAAGGCTGAGACTTCAGTGCAGTATTGAGGGAATGCTGCATTGTCAGAAGTGTTGTCTTTCAGAGAAAGCCTATCTGCTGTTCAGGTAGTTGTAAAAGATCGCACAGTGCCAAGCTGAAGGACAGGGTGTCCTGGCCAACATTTGTCCCTCAATCAATTCCATAAAAACAGATTAGCTGGCCGTTATCACATTGCTGTTTGTCGGAGCTTCCTGTGGGCGAATTGGCTCCCACGGTTCCGACGTTGCAACAGTGATACACATCAAAAAGTATCTAATTGGCTGTAAAGCAATTTGGGACGTCCGAAGACCACGCAAGTGTACGAATGCAAAAGACTTAACTTTTTTCTCACTTCCCTTCCTAAAATATCGCAACCCACAACATACCCTTTCACCCAATGCTTCGTAAGGCTGGTAGGAAATCACTACTGAACTTTTTTCTTTAAGATTTTAGTTTAGACGGGCAGCATGGTCGGCACAGGCTTGGAGGGCCGAAGGGCCTGTTCCTGTGCTGTACTTTTCTTTCTTCTCTTTGTTCTTCAAAATGCTTCAGGCTAATCAGGTGACTTGATCAACCTACATCCGGTTAAAAATCCTCATGAACTATCCATAGCAGATGGTAGGGCTCCCTCCAGTGGCTTAATAAGCAAGTGTGTTGTGGAAATGCACTGTTCAAAGCTAGAGCCTCCGGCTCAATCGCGCTGCTCGATGTGAGTGTAAACTCCACCCGTGCTTTCTTCATAGGGTTTTGGCTAATTCTGAACTCACCTTAGAATCATCAAATCTTACACCACAAGAAGACTGGACTGCCATGCTTGTGCCAGCTCTTTGAAAGGTTTAATCCCACATTACCTGCAGAGTTTGATTCCAGGCCACTTACGTGCAGCAGGAAGAAATGGGCTCAGCACATATGCCTGGGCACTTATCACCTCCTCCTCCACTGCTATTTAGCTGTTTATTCCACTGTTTCCTTATTTTTAGAATTATAGAAGAACCATAGGACGGGATTCTCCCTCACGTGGCGCGATGGCCCGACGTCGGATCCAAGAGCGGCGCGAACCACTCCGGCATCGGGCCACCCGGAAGTTGCAGAATCCTCCCCACTTCCGGGAGCTAGGACGTGCCAACCGGCGCCGAAGGGCCGCCGTGGGCCGGTGTGAGTTGACGCATGCGCAGAACCACTGGCGTGTTTCCCGTGCCTGCGCAGGGGGTTTCTTCTCCACGCCGGCCATGGCGGAGCCTTACAGAGGCCGACGCGGAGGGAATGAGTGCCCCCACGGCACAGGCCCGCCCGCAGAGTGGTGGGCCCCGATCGCGGGCCAGGCCAGTGTGGGGGCTCCCCCCCCCCGGGGCCGGATCCCCCCCGCGCCAACAAGCCAGGTCCCGCTGGTATGGACTATTTCATGCCGGCAGGTCTGGCTGAAAATGGGCGGCCACTCAGCCCATCGGGGCCCGGAGAATTGCCGGGGGGTGGGGGGCACTGCCAATGGTGATCCTCGCCCCCGACTGAAAACTGGCACCGGAGAATTCGCCAACCGGCATCGAAGCGGTGGGGCGGGATTGACACCGGCCCCCGGCGATTCTCCGACCCGGGGGTCGGAGAATCGAGCCCATAGAGTCCCTACAGAGCACCCTACCTAGGCCCACTCCCCCCGCCCTATCCCCATAACTCCACCTAACCAGTACACCCCTTGCCGCAAAGGAGGAATTTTATCATGGCCAATCCACCTGACCTGCAAATCTTTGGACTGTGGGAGGAAACCGGAGCACCCGGAGGAAACCCACGCACACACGGGGAGAACGTGCAGACTCCACACAAACAGTCGCCCAAAGCCAGAACCGAACCGGGGTCCCTGGTGCTCTGAGGCAGCAGTGCTAACCACTGTGCTAGGCATTGTTGTTGTCTCCATATGCACTGTCCGTGGATTGCTGGGCAATTTCCCAGCTGAGAATTTTTTGTTTTCAGGAGTTATTAGAGAAGATTCCAGATGGCTTTTGCTCTCAATTTGTGATACCACCTGCAGCGTTCAATTGTTCTGTGCTTGATTATGTGAGTCTGGTAACTGATCAATGCTCACCATACTTGATTAGTTAAGCCTGGGTGTTGACTCTGAACTAAGTAAACAGTCTCACGCACTGAATCTATTAAAAACCACAGAAAGTATTAGAAGCGGAGTTGTGTGCACGTTTGCAGACATTTGTGATTACACAGGTAAAGTAGTTGCACACTCAGACACCAGTGTACTGTATTGCTCTGAGATGTAAAATTATACAAGACTGGTACCTCCCCAGGCAAATCTACAAAGGAAAATGAACAATTCAATTGATGCTTTCTTTAAACACCTGAAAATCCTGGGAGTGAGGAAAGACTGGGAAGATAAGGGATCGTACAGTTGGGAAGTCCGGGAACAGAACAACACAAAAAGGGAGATTGCGTTTTGAGTTTGACATTCAAATCAGCAGGGTGAGGGAATGGAAAAATGAAGCAAAATCTTATCCTTTCCCCATAACTGACGCAGCTAGGTTTTAAATGAGTGCGGGAAATGGGTACTGCAAATCCAGAATACTGTTGGAACAAAAGCACGATACTGAACACAGTTAAAAAGTATTCCTGGAAAGACGCCACTTCAACAGAAGATCCGAGCTGGATGTGATATTGTCAGAGAGAGAGTGAGACGGAGAGCTTTGCACCCAGTCATTGCTCAGGCGGCAATATCAGTTTTGTTAATGTATGTCCTACATTTCCTATCCATCACTTTTGATAACAGCAATAAGCTTGGAAAATATGTTATTTGTTACGCTTGGTCATCACTTACTGAGGCCGTGATTAGAAATGGATTTTGCTGCCTCTAACCTCCCACCCAAGTCATTAACTTAATACACTGGCCCTTCCTTTCCATCAATCCCCCTGCTCAGACCCAGGAATACATGAAAGAAAGAGTCGATTACAGAAAGATAATGCTCCCTTTGGGCAACCAGACTGCAAAAGCAGCGATTAAATTTACAAACCAACGTTGCTTTTCAGGAGTCGCAATTAACACTTGCATTCCACTGCAATCCACTCATTGCTTGGTGCATTCATTCTCATTAAAGTAACGTTAGGGAAACGGAACATTCCCATTTCGATCTGTGAGCAAGTTACAGCATCAAGTACTTCCAGCTCTGCGTGGGGCTGGTCAGAGGAAGGTCATTCGAGATGAGACGAACATTTAGGGGGATTTACAGGACGCCCACCTTATGAATCTGACATTTAAATATCCAGGGTCGCAATCAGACGAGGCCGGGCCGTCTGGGGTCGCTGTCCCCTCATCCAGAACTTCAGAATAATCCGGAGCAGGACTCTGGGGAAGCCACCGATCCCTCAGCACTGCTGTCACCTGCACCACCCACCGTCACAGAGGCTATCACCTCAGTGGGTTATGTTAGTGATGAGACGTCTGGGTCACCGTCTGGTGAGCACCACACCCAGACTGCAGCACATCAGGCACAGGCAGGGACTCCTGAGGGAGCGGACGGTTGGTGGGCTGTCCTAGGGACCAGTTGTCGCTCTGACACATGTTACGTTTCTGGAAAAGCTGATCCCATCATGGAGATGCTGAAGCAGGTGCAAAATCTACACGAGGGGATGGCAGCAACGTTCCGCCGCCTTCAGACGGCGCCGACGATGCGTGGCATCCAGGCCAACACTGGAACGATAGCGGTCGCGGTGGAGGGCCTGGGGCAAGACGTCAGGGTCATGTATGAGAACGTCCAGGGCTTGGGGCATACAGTGCTGCCCAAGGCTGAGGGGCAGGGCAGGACAACCCAATTACAGGTGGACAGGTCCCAGACACAAACAGACATTACTGCGGCACTCCAGAGCTTAGCCCATTCACAAAGGGTCATGGCTGAGGGCACTGGCAGCATAGACCTTACCCAGTCACAGAGGGGCATGACTGAGGCTATGAGGTACATGGCTCCCTCGCTGAGAGGCATGACCCAGTCTCACTGCACCATGGTTGAGAGTATCGATACCATGGTTCAGATGAGGGCGGGCCTCCAGGACTGGCAGTGCCAGGTGACGGTGGAGCCTCCGGAGCTAACTCTGACCTCCCTCTATCCCGTGAGTAGCCCAGAGGGAGGAGGAAGTGATGAGGTACACCCTGCAGGAGAGGTGCTGGAACAGCTCAGAGTGCGAGACAGACTATGGTGATGAATCTGGTCTCGAGGCTATGCCTAGTTTGGTGTACGGGGATGGTTTCTAGAGCAATTCTTTTCAAAGCAATGCAGAAGATCGTGGAAACTCGATTTTTGCTGGACCAAATTTGCGCTTGAAATTGCTCAATAGTTTTGCGCTAGTTTGGTCAATTCTGGATGAAGTTTGTTGGGTAAAGCAACTTTGCTGAGCAGAAACCCCTAGCCCCTTTATCTTTAAATTAATGTTTACTGCACAGTACCAAAATGGTTCTTCCCAAAATCACAAATGACATCCTGTGTGACTATGATTAAGGTTAACGCCCCACCCCACACCCGCCCCCCTCAGAGTCTTTCTCATACCGAGGGCAGCCTTTAACATATCATCCTCCTCAATCCCTCTCCATTGTCGTTCAGCTGGGTGGGACCGCTCTCACCTTTATATCTATCCAATCATAGAAAAGGATCCACAATGGCTTCTCTTCAAATCACCACACTGTTACCTTGGATGGCCCCACGAATCTATCACTGCCCCCAATATTATCCAAGAGTCCAGTGTCTGTTTCCACAGGTACGCTGTGGGTGTCTGTTTCCACAGGTACGCTGTGGGTGTCTGTTTCCACAGGTACGCTGTGGGTGTCTGTTTCCACAGGTACGCTGTGGGTGTCTGTTTCCATAGGTACGCTGTGGGTGTCTGTTTCCACAGGTACGCTGTGGGTGTCTGTTTCCACAGGTACGCTGTGGGTGTCTGTTTCCACAGGTACGCTGTGGGTGTCTGTTTCCACAGGTACGCTGTGGGTGTCTGTTTCCACTCCACCAGCTTCTCTCCTGACCCTTCGGCCACTTCTAAATTGTCAGACTGCGTGTCCAACACCTCGTACTGGATAAGAATAAACTTCCTCCAACTAAATATTAAGAAGGCCGAAGCCATTGTCCTCAGTCGCCACCACAAACTCTTCCCCAGCCTCCAACTCCATCCTTCTCACGGACAGCTATTCAAGACTGAACCACGATGTTTGCAACCTTGCTATCATAGTTGACCCTGATATGAGCTGGTGACCCCCATGTGGTGAATGTAACATGATAATTCACACTATGTCTTTGTAGGTGCAGTCGCGTTATCCGACCACTAGGGGGAGTAGCACTGGGAATGCTCAAGAGCTTGTACAGGGCTCCACCCTTGGCTCCGCCCACGACTCCTCCCCTAGTGCTGCTGTATAAATACCCTTGTCCAGAGTCAGCCTGCAGTTCACTGAGAGTTCATCAACGGGTAACAGGCTGGCTCTGTAGTAAGTCGATTAAAGCCTAGATTCATATCAGAAACATGTGTCTGGTGAATTGGTGGTTCCATCACCCCATATCCATGCCTTACGGAAGGCCACCTATTTCCAGCTCCCCTCTTACCTCATCTGTTATTAAACCCCTCGCCCAGGCCTTAACCCTCGATTTGGCTATTCCAATGCATTTCTGGGCAGCCTCCCGCATTGTGCTCTACATAAACTTGAGGGCATCAGAAGCTCTGCTACCCATGTCCGAACTCGCCCCAAACCCCGTTCATGGTCATGGACGTACACTGGCTCCCTGATAAGCAATGCCTCAATTTCAAATTTTTAACCTCCATCCTATTTTTCAAATCCTCCCATGGCCTTCAGCTGGACCGGAAGATCCCATTGGTGGGAACAGCCTGGAAAACCCGCCAAGTTTCAACACCTTTAAGCTATGCAAACCTGTGGGAAAACTAACCAATCCGCTGCTCGAGATGGTCAATAGGTCGGCATTAGGCAGCACTGCCTTGCAGCATTTTACAAATGACCTGAAAAGAAAACTGCTTCGGCCCCAAAAAGAGCACGTCCCACCACACCGCAGCGTCATTCTCCGATTAGTGGTGAATAATCAGCCTCACTGTGCTCCAGACTGCGATCCCTGGGAACCAGATTATGCACAAACACATTTTTCACTCACACCATAAAAGTCAGCGTCCAACTGGAAAGGTTTAATATCTGCTGCTTTTGTTCCAGTTGATTTATTGTTATTAGCGCATTCATCATAGAGCATAATTGTCATGATAGGAAGAGAGAGGAGAATAAACACTGGATAACTGTCAGTGGCTTCACATTTACTGGATGCAGAATCATAGAATTTACAGTGCAGAAGGAGGCCATTCGGCCCATCGAGTCTGCACCGGCTCCTGGAAAGAGCACCCTACCCAAGGTTAACACCGCCACCCTATCCCCATAACCCAGTAACCCCACCCAACACTAAGGGCAATTTTGGACACTAAGGGCAATTTATCATGGCCAATCCACCTAACCTGACCATGAAGGGTATTACAATGAAGGGGAAGTCAGCGGGAAAGTGTGAAGCGCCCCAGATAATTCAGCGGTCACAACTGAATGGAAATCGAAGCGGCAAGTTAGTAAAAGGTTTGGGGTTAGAGAGCGGGGATGTAAGAAGCCTATTGAACCTAAATCGTTTGGTGAATTCACCAATCCCGCAACATCAGCGGGGAGCCAGGGAGTGTGGGTGTTGGCTCGGTCACCAAACCTCCACTCTCTTCCAGCGCAACAGCCTGCTGATTCCGGAGGATCAGCCAATTTAACCGAATGAGATTTCCGATCACGATGTTTCCGGGTTCTCCCCAATGACGTGATCAGGTTCACGCCCATGGAGACCTCGGAGAGGAAGGGAGGAAGTGACCTTGGGGATATGCATCACTGTAAATACACAAGGGGTTAATGTACATACACTACAACTAATTAACCACTAGAGGGAGCACCAGAGACGTCATGACATGCCGACATACAGCCAATGAACACATAGAATAGGACACGGCCAATGGGCAGTCAAGCCACCCAGAGGTGACGCTACCACAAGGGGGCATTACACGACCCATATATAAAAGGACAGGGCACACATGCTCTGTCTCTTTCCACAGGCGACACTTAGCGAGAAGGACAGGGGCAGATCAGAAGCATCACACCCACCACGTGGCTTAGAGCAGACTGGTTAGTTAGACTGAGCAAGATTAGCAGGAGAGTCGAACTCATAGAGAACTGTGCCAATGGTTCAATAAATCACATTGAACTTATTTCAACGTCTGCAGTATCTTTTGGTCAAAGCTGCATCGAGTTGCAGCCTGTGTTATCCCAGAGTACATAACAGATCAGTGAGCGCCCCTCACCATCTTGTACCAGGGAGTCCAAGGGGACAGAGCCCACTGCTCAGCTCCAGAGGAGAGGAGGTGGTGGATTCAGATTAAAGGGTGTTGAGGAGGGGGCATGCCGAGGACCACCAGGATGGGGTCGCGGCTGGTGGGTGTTGCCCGGAAGCCTGCTGCCTGTGTCATTTAAACTGGGGCAGTCTGAAGCCTAGGTTAGTAAAGTTTAATAAGCAGCGAGTTAGCCCGTTGCTAATGGCGTGGTGGTATGGGGCACCGGTGGGGACGGGTCTCACAAGATGGAGAGAGGTTGTGATGAGACTGAAGGAGGCAGGCCTAAGGAGCTGGGTGGATGAGACACTGAAAAAGAAGACAACATGGATCATTATAAATGAATGGAGTGGCTGTCCAGGAGTTTTCAGTGTGACGGCGTGACAGCAATGAGGGCCAGAATTCTCCAGGAATTGGGATTCTCTTTTCCTGCCGGCTTCAATGGAAAATCCCACTGGCAAGCAGCGGGTGTAGAGAATCCCGCTGCCAGTGAATGCCCCCCCCGGTTTGAATCAGGCCAAGTGCTGTGGCGATGCTTAAATGCAGTGCCCCCATGACTGAGGTGTTCTGATGACCCCCAGGGCAGGTGGATCAGACACTTCAGGCTTGGCCGATTTCACATGGGGAAAACAACATCTCAAAGTGCCTAAGATTGCAATCCGGATCGCGCCACGGGGGCCAACGGGAATCACATTGATTTCCACATCAAAACTTTGTCATTTTTTGGGAAAATTCCGCTCAACAGCAGAATTATTTGAATGAAGAAAGCATCCCTCGTCCTTCAGATAGAATAATTCAATATGCACATCTTTTATGTCTGAATTAAAGTTTGAATAAAGACCAACAAGCAATCTCCCACCCGGCCGGGGGGGGGGGGGGGGGGGGGGGGGGGGGTGTGGCAAGGCTGGGGGTCTCCTTTCTTCCGCGCCGGCCCCTTTAGCCCTACGCCATGTTGCGTCGGGGCCGGTGCGGAGAAGGGAGCCACTGCGCATGCGCGGACCCCGCCGTCCCCAGTTTTGACACCAGGATTAGCAGCTGGAGCAGCATGGTCAGCTCCAGTGCCATGCTGGCCCCCTGTAGGGGCCAGAATTGCGGATCCTGAGGCCGACGGCATTTCCGACGGCATCAACACTTAGCCTCAGGAGCAGAGAATCCCGCTGCAAATAAATAATCAAATATTCAATTGGAACAATGTGACTGTGGACCTTCTGTGGCCTTGAAAATCCTTCTTTCTGGAATGGGAGAAGTCAGGCACCAAGTGTGGAGGCCAAGAGGAAAGTTCAACGTTTTCACTTTTTAAACCACAATTTCTCTGTGCTCAATCACCTTGCTCGTAAACTGTCGCAACCAGTCTGTGACAAGTGTAAACTGTAAACGCGGTGGAAGAATAGGTCCCTCTCTCTTCGACACTGTTCTTAATCTGCATCAATGAAGTACATGACGGTGAAATGGGATTGCAAGGCGGGACAAGATTCAGACTAACTCATAAAGTACTACTTTTATTAAGGTGTATTTGTGGCATCGAATTATATGAGTTGATTTGATAAAACAACTTATATTTTACTATTGAAAATTGATCCAAATGTTATCAGATCTCACAAAATATTCAAGAACGGTTTATAAGACTCGTGAAATTTGGTCCACTGCTGGAGTAGCCCCCTTGCTAGATGAGGATGTTAAAATACAGAAAAATACATATTTTCTACATAAGGTAACACTTTGGGGGCGATTCTCTAAAATGGAGACCAAGTGTTTGCACCATCGTGAACACCGTCGCGTTTCACGACGGCACGAAACGGGTACGGGGACGACCGATTCTGTCCCCCACAGGGGGCCAGCGCGGTCGCTGGAGAGGTTCACGCCGCTCCAGTCTTCCTCCCTGGCACTAAATGGGCACTGCGCCAACCTGCGCATGCGCAGGGACTTCTGCGCGCCGGTCCCGACTCAACATGGCGTTGGTGTTCAGGGGCCGGCCGCGCAACAAAGTAGGCCCGGGGGGGGGGGGAGGCCGGCCCGCCGAACGGTGAGCGCCGATCGCAGGCCAGACCCCGTCGGAGGCCCCTCCTCAAGTGAAGGAGTGCTTTTCCCCACCCCACAGGCCGCCCCCCGGCCCTTCACGCAGAGTTCCTGCCGGCCAGGGGTGAACTACGCCGGAGGGACCCTGTCGTATCCGCGTGGCCCATCCGGGCCGGAGAATCGGCGGCCCCGCCGATTCCAGCGGCCCTCGGCCAGCGCCACGTCAAATGCGCCAGCTCAAATGGCACCGATTCTCCGGCCCTTAGAAAATCGTCGTGGCACGGTTGCGGCGATTCTCCGGCCTGCCTCGGAGAATCACCCCCTTTATACTTCAGTTATTTATATTTATATTCCATGACTCAGGGTGACTACAAACCTCTTGTGACTTTGTCACCAACGGGTTAAACCTCTCAGCCTCCAGTATATTTTCCCAAAGCTTCATAATAGATCCGTGACTTATTGCTGAATCAGGTTATGTTTGAGGTTTGGGCCATCTCATCCGTTATAGTTACCGACAGGGTGGGAGAATAGCTGACAGTAAAATGATGAATCCTCTCAGCGTTTTCAACTGAATAATTATAATCACAGAGTGATGTGGAAATAGGAAAAAAATGTTCCCATACTCTCACGGCTATTTTCTACGTGAATGTAGCTTTTCAAGAATGTACGTATTTACATCAGTACTTTTCTGATGAATATTGCAGAGGGTTTTAGCAATGAGTTACAGTGCCAGTTGTTTAGGCAAAGTCAGCAGTCATTTTGTGCACAGAACAACCAGATGATCTACCTTTAATGGCTTTGGTTCTGCAATGTAAATGAAAATACGATTCTTCTTCAAATATATGCTTCAGGATCTTTAACATCCATCAGAACTACCAGAAGAGAGAAATGGCCACAAGTTAATACCTTATAATACAAGTACTCCTTCAGCAATTCACTCAAAGTCTTCTGGAGTAGGCCTTTGACCCACGTAACCTTCTGACTGAGAGGTGGGAACGCCATGAACTAAGCCAAGCTGAATACTGTGATGAAGCATCAACTGAGTGTCAAGAATAAAAGTAATTCCACAAGCGATGCAAGCATCAGAAGCCAAGGATTGGATTTTGTTGGAGTTTGTTTATTGTCACGTGGGCCGAGGTACAGTGAAAAGTATTTTTCTGCGAGCAGCTCAAACAGATCATTTAGTACATGAAAAGAAAAGGAAATAAAAGAAAATACACAATAGGGCAACACAAGGTACACAATGTAACTACATAGCACCAGCATCGGGTGAAGCATACAGGGTGTAGTGTTAATGAGATCAGTTCATAAGAGGGTCGTTTAGGAGTCTGGTAACAGCGGGGAAGAAGCTGTTTTTGAATATGTTCGTGCATGTTTTCAGACTTTTGTATCTCCTGCCCGTGGAAGAAGTTGGAAGAGTGAGTAAGCCGGGTGGGAGGTGGCTTTGATTATGCTGCCCACTTTCCCCAGGCAGTGGGAGGTGTAGATGGAGTCAATGGATGGGAGGCAGGTTTGTGTGATGGACAGGGCTGTGTTCACGACTCTCTGGAGTTTCTAGCGGTCTTGGGCTGAGCAGTTGCCATACCAGGCTGTGATGCAGCCAGATAGGATGCTTTCTATGGTGCATCTATAAAAGTTGGTAAGAGTTGATGGACCATCAATTCACACGAGTCAAGTTGCAGAAGACAACAGTGGTTTTAATAAGCTAAGAAGCATGCCAGCCTACTGCTGCTCCCACACTGAGAGCTGGCCACAGGTCTGCCAATTATATACCTCCCCCGAGGGGCGGAGCCAACAGAAGGATTAACACAACAACAGTAAGTAACAGTGAATAAGAACAACAGTGAACATATATACAGTGGTGGATAACAGTAGGACAAATAACGAATAACGGTAAATATATATATATAGTGGCAATACATGGTTCACCACAAGAGTTAATGTGGACATGCCGAATTTCCTTAGTTTCCTGAGAAAGTATAGGCGCTGTTTTGCTTTCTTGGTGATAGCGCGATGTCGGTGGATCAGGACAGATTTGTTTTTTAAAATTTAGAGTACCCAATTAATTTTTCCAATTTAGGGTCAATTTAGCGTGTCCAATCCACCTACCCTGCACATCTTTGGGTTGTGGGGGCGAAACCCATGCAAACACGGGGAGAATGTGCAAACTCCACACAGACAGTGACCCAGAGCCGGGATCGAACATGGGACCTCAGCGCCGTGAGATAGCAGTGCTAACCACTGTGCCACCGTGCTGCCCGACCAGGACAGGTTTTTGGAGATGTGTACCCCTAGGAATTTGAAACTGCTAACCATCTCCACCTCGGCCCCGTTGATGCTGACAGAGGTGTGTACAGTACTTTGCTTCCTGAAGTCAATGGCCAGCTCTTTAATTTTGCTGGCATTGAAGGATAGATTGTTATCGCTGCACCACTCCACTAGGTTCTCTATCTCCCTCCTGTATTCTGACTCGTCGTTATTCGAGATCCGGCCCACTATGGTCGTATCGTCAGCAAACCTGTAGATGGAGTTGGAACCAAATTTTGCCACGCAGTCATGTGTGTACAGGGAGTAGAGTAGGGGGCTAAGTATGCAGCCTTGCGGGGCCCCGGTGTTGAGGACTATTGTGGAGGAGGTGTCGTTGTTTATTCTTACTGATTGTGGTCTGTGGGTCAGAAAATCGAGGATCCATTTGCAGAGTGAGGAACCAAGTCCTAGGTTTTGGAGCTTTGATATGAGCTAGGATTATGGTGTTGAAGGCGGAGCTGTAGTCAATAAATAGGAGTCTGATGTAGGAGTCCTTAGAACATAGAACATACAGTGCAGAAAGAGGCCATTCGGCCCATCAAGTCTGCACCGACCTACTTAAGCCCTCACTTCCACCCTATCCCCATAACCCAATAACCCCTCCTAACCTTTTTTTTTGGGTCACTAAGGGCAATTTATCATGGCTAATCCACCTATCCTGCACGTCTTTGGAGTGTGGGAGGAAACCGGAGCACCAGCAGGAAACCCACGCAGACGCGGGGAGAACGTGCAGACTCCGCACAGACAGTGACCCAGCGGGGAATCGAACCTGGGACCCTGGCACTGTGAAGCCACAGCGCTATCCACTTGTGCTACCGTGCTGCCCCTTGTAGTCGAGATGCTCTATGGATGAGTGTAGGGCCAGGGAGATGGAGTCTGCTGTGACCGATTGCGGCAGTATGCAAATTGCAGTGGATCAAGGTGTTCTGGGAGAATGGAGGTGATGCGCTTCATGACCAACCTCTTGAAGCACTTCATTACGACTGAAGTCAGGGCCACCAGACTGTAGTCATTGAGGCACATTGCCTGGTTCTTCTTTGGCACCTATATGATAATGATCTTCTTGAAGCAGGTGGGGACCTCGGAGAGGAGTAGGGACAGGTTAAAGATTCCGCGAACACACCTACCAGCTGGTCCGCACAGGCTCTGAGTGCACGACCAGAGATCCCATCTGGACCTGTTGCCTTTCGAGGGGTCACTTTCAGGAAAGCAGATCTGACTTCAGAAGCTGTGATGGTGGGAGTGAGTGGATGAGTCTTGCGCGCAGTTAGAATAAGCACAATGCAACACGTATGCTTGGTGACACTATGCATGGGTGTTGCACCAGAGTGTTGGGGCGTGAGAATGCACCTTACCTTCACGTTTCTGAGCTCCACATCTCAGTCACATTCCTCATCAAGGAGAAGGGTCAATTTCACTGCCGGCCCTCCTAGCCCCAAAAGTGAAAATTAGAGACTCATCAAAAGGTTCTCCAAGTGGGGAAAAATCCTGGTTAAAATTTTGCCGGAATCCTGTTGCCGTTTGTGGATCCCAATTGCTGGATGTTTCTGAGGCATCATCTGTTTTAGGTAGTCTCACCATCTGCCTGCAAGACCCTGCTAGTTAACATCACAAATGGCCAGAATGAGTCAGATTAAATAATCTGTTCATAACTAACCTCCCAGATTCCGACCAGGTTGAAAAAAAAAGGAGTTCAAATCAAATCGCTGATGTTCTGATTTAGCATTTATCCAACAAGAAGGCAGTAGTACAAAGAAAATCCTTTATCGAACCTTCTGGCCCATGAAATTCAAATGCAACAAATCATAAGAAAGAAATAGAAGCCCGAGTAAAATGGAATTGTCTGCATTTTATGGACCAGGCTTCCAGGGCTGGCGGGCTCCATCTTGTCCATAGGCCATAGTTTAGACATACCTACATCAGCAGCAAGATGAATAGGCAATAAACATTACAGTAATAGCCCAATGTAAAAATGAACCTCAAGCTATTTGTTTTGGCGTGCTCTTTGTAGATCATTATCCGCATGAAAATGATTAATAGATGCAGAGCACAAAAGAGTCTAGTGAAGGAAATAGTCAATTTTAGCCAATGAGCCTTCTCATTTGCACAGATGGTGTGCAACCCATAGGCCCTTGGACTCTCTCTGATTTATTTAACCTCCTGAGGGAGGTAGGTAACCAAAGAAAAAGTGTAAGGAGGTAAACCTCGGAAGCTGCTCATGAAGTTAACTGAGTGACGCTCTAGGCTATTGATCCAAACTTAAAATCTACATAATTCAGGTTTGACCAGTTTCACTTCATTGACAGTGAAGTACAACATGCATGATATTCATGACAATGTTTCAGATTAACCTAATTGATGCACTATCAATTATGCAAAGACGAGAGTAGGATGTAATTGAGGCTTTATTACACTAAGATGTGTTGCCTCCTACAGCAGCTGACGAAATGGTTGCTGTACGGGGAGCACACATATTTATACTCCACCTACTGGGCGGAGCCAGCAAGCAGGATCTACCCCCATACCTGTAGTACAGGGGCCTTACCATAAAGCACCTATATATACAATATATACATCAGTGGTGACTACCACACTAATCCAACAATGAGTGTGGTTAGATTGGTTAGTGGGAACAAATAGGAATTAGCAATCGATCACTACACGCAATTAGAGGTGGAATTTACTTTCAAAGATCTAATTAGGAAGTTACACCCAAAATTGCTCCCATTCTTGCACTCATTTTGCCAGTGTAAACTTATGCCTAAACCTGCTGTCAATCTCATTAGCCAGAGCTCAGAAATTTACATAAATTAATAGAAAGTGGTACAGAGCTGACATGATACACTCTGACCTGCAGAGGTCGGGTGTGCAGAGTCGAGAGGACTATCAGCTCGGCGATCCCGGCCTGGGAAAAATATCCTGCCACAGCTCGGGGGTCCTGGGATTGGCACCTGGACACCAGCACCTTGGCTCTCCCTCTGGCACCCATGGCACCTTGCTACTGCCAGGCTGGCAGGGGTACTGCCAGGGTGCCACTACCAGGGTGCCCAGGTGCTAGGTTGGCACTGCCAGGGATTGGGATCCGGGGGGGCCTTACTAGATGGAGGGGGGGGGGGCAAAGGGCATTCCTGGGGCTTCCCCAAGATTGGTGTGGTGATGAGGGGGGGGTTTGAAAACAGTGGGGGAGGGTGCTGAAAGGGGGAGTGGAAAGATCAGGGCATCTTGACAAAGTAGCCCCCCGATCTGCAAGGAGCCTTGCCTGCTGGGCCGGCCAAAACTCCCCAAGGCCAAAGAAGCGGCAAAGTGCCATTGTTCTTTCTGAGCGCTGCAGTCACCAAGAAACACGTCGCAAAAAAAAAAGCATTTTTGACTGCAGGCATTGTACTGACTGCAGGCATTGTAGTGACTGCAGGCATTGTAGTGACTGCAGGCGTTGTAGTGACTGCAGGCGTTGTAGTGACTGCAGGCATTGTAGTGACTGCAGGCATTGTAGCGACTGCAGGCATTGTAGCGACTGCAGGCGTTGTAGTGACTGCAGGCATTGTAGTGACTGCAGGCATTGTAGTGACTGCAGGCGTTGTAGTGACTGCAGGCATTGTAGTGACTGCAGGCATTGTAGTGACTGCAGGCATTGTAGTGACTGCAGGCATTGTAGTGACTGCAGGCATTGTAGTGACTGCAGGCATTGTAGTGACTGCAGGCATTGTAGTGACTGCAGGCGTTGTAGTGACTGCAGGCGTTGTAGTGACTGCAGGCGTTGTAGTGACTGCAGGCGTTGTAGAGACTGCAGGCATTGTAGCGACTGCAGGCATTGTAGCGACTGCAGGCATTGTAGCGACTGCAGGCATTGTAGTGACTGCAGGCATTGTAGTGACTGCAGGCATTGTAGCGACTGCAGGCATTGTAGTGACTGCAGGCGTTGTAGTGAACTACGAGATCACCTCACTGTTGGTATCGCAAACCCATACTGTAAAGCTAGAATTCTCACTTTCGCAATATCGGTCATGAAAGAGTCGAGGACACACTTGCGCCAGAGCTATTTCCAAATCGGATAAAAACCAACAATGTCCCACCAACCCCCTTCTCCGCCCCCGCCCTCGACTAACATGTTCGATGTGCTTTGCTCAACCACAATGGAGGAACAAAGCTGGACTATGTGGCAAGTGGCGGTTTATAGATGGAAACAGTAAAGTACGTTTCTCAAAGCTAACTTTTACCAAGCTTAACTCGATAACTTTAACCTATGATTACGCAACATTTTGTAAATCTCAACAGATTGGTGACACGTGACCAATATCCACTGCAGCAGACTGGTTTATTTGTTTGATAATAAGTTAGGCAAAACTTTACAGCTTACGAGGGCAGTTAGTTCATATTCAAGAACCATGCGAGGTGATTCATTTTGGTAGAAAAAATTTGAATGCGGATTACAGGGTCGACGGCAGGGTTCTGAGGAATGTGGAGGGACAGAGAGATCTTGGCGTTCATGTCCACAGATCTCTGAAGGTTGCCACTCGAGTGGATAGAGCCGTGAAGAAGGCTTATAGTGTGTTAGCGTTTATTAACAGGGGGCTTGAGTTTAAGAGCCGCGGGGTTATGCTGCAACTGTACATGACCCTGGTGAGACCACATTTGGAGCATTGTGTGCAGTTCTGGTCACCTCATTATAGGAAGGATGTGGAAGCATTGGAAAGGGTGCAAAGGAGATTTACCAGGATGCTGCCTGGTTTGCAGGATAGGTCTTATGAGGAAAGGTTGAGGGAGCGAGGGCTTTTCTCTTTGGAGCGGAGGAGGATGAGAGGTGACTTAATAGAGGTTTATAAGATGATGAGGGGGATAGATAGAGTGGACGTTCAGAGACTATTTCCTCGGGTGGATGTAGCTGTTACAAGGAAGCATAACTATAAGATTCAGGGTGGGAGATATAGGAGGAATATCCGAGGTAGGTTCTTTACTCAGAGAGTGGTTAGGGTGTGGAATAGAGTGCCTGCTGTGATAGTGGAGTCGGACACTTTAGAAACTTTCAAGCGGTTATTGGATAGGCACATGGAGCACACCAGAACGACAGGGAGTGGGATAGCTTGATCTTGGGTTCGGACAATGTTCAGCACAACATCGAGGGCCGAAGGGCCTGTTCTGTGCTGTTCCATGTTCTAAAACCAGACGTAGATTCTATCCAGTTAAATCGTGCCCAATAAAAGTGTTAACAAATGACCCATTAAATTTTGGAAGTAATATCCATTGAATATATTTTAACTCCCATTTTTGGTTCAATGCAGGATATTAGAGTTTTTCCATGTATCTATATTACTATGCCGTATAATATATTTAATTTTGGTTTTGAGCGACAGTTGGGCCCCACTTGCTTGCGTAGTGTCAGCAAAAAAGCTTTCGGCAATTAGCCGGACACATTGATTAAATGAGGAAAGCAAAACAACTCGGGTTCAGCCCACATGTCACCACATCTCAAGTTTCCTTGTTGTTCTGCAGCAGCGTGTTTGGAGCTCAGAATTGTGCTGGATTAGAATACATTAAAGAATGCTGGTAATGCAGAAATACAAAACAACAGGTTATGAAATGGCCCCAAAATATTGATGCACATAAACAGTTTATGCAAATTGAGGCAATGCAATTTTTCTAAATTCCATTAGCGAATGGAATGAATGGTCTCTGGGCAGCCACCTGGCAGCTGATGGACGTTACGATAAACTATTCTCCTTAAACATGACGCCTTCTCTCTTGCTCGCACTAATTATTGAAATATATACTGTTATTTCACTGTCATTTCTTTATTTTCAGATTATTTTTAGTTTACACGCAGGTAGCTTTAGACTGCGACCTTCCCCCTCCACCTTAAACCCGTTTTTTAATGCCCCATATATTTGTGTCTCAACGCAAAAACAGTCCGTCCCCTTCCCCCCCCCCCCCCCCCCCCCCCGCCCCTGAGCCTGGTCATCTACCTCTTGTTCTTAAGATTGCTACGTTTTTGTTGCAATCTCTCCCAGCTACAGTTGAATGTCTAACAGATTCTCCCTCTCTACAGAGAGTCGTGTACACCGCCCAGTCCATCACACAAATCCGCCTCCCATCCATTGACTCCATCTACACCTCCCGCTGCCTGGGGAAAGCGGGCAGCATAATCAAAGACCCCTCCCACCCGGCTTACTCACTCTTCCAACTTCTTCCATCGGGCAAGAGATACAAAAGTTTGAGAATATGCACTGACAGATTCAAAAACAGCTACTTCCCCGCTGTTACCAGACTCCTAAATGACCCTCTTATGGACTTGATGTGTTAGGCGGGTTGGTTTGACGTTGACTGCAACCAGGGCCGGCTCAAGGCACCGGCAACTCGGACAGTCGCCCGGGGCGCCATGTGCTAGGGGGCGCCAGAGACTCGGGTCCCGCGCATGCGCAGTTGGGCCGGTGCCAACCAGCGCATGCGCGGTGGCCGCCCTCCCCAGGGCTGGCCCCCCTCGGTCCGCCCCCCCCGCTCGGTCCGCTCCCCCCCGCCCCCCCCCCTCGGTCCCCCCCCCGCCCCCCGCTCGGGTCCGCCCCCCCACCCCGCCCCCGGGTCCGCCCCCCCCTCGGGTCCACCCCCCCGGCCCCCCAGCCCCGCCCCCCCCCCCCCCCCCCCCCAGGGCGCCGAAGTTCAGCTTGCCCGGGGCGCCAGCAACCCTAGGGCCGGCGCTGACTGCAACTGGATGCAGGGAAGCTGGAAACAAACGTCTAACACCGGAGATGATCCAACATGGTTTTATTTAAACTATGAACGGCTGTACATGTTCAGCTATGGGTTGACACTCTACTAGTCCTACTGACGTCCTCTTACTGGTTCGACCAGACTTACTAGCTACCACATGGCAATAATGTCCACTGACTTGTGCACTCTGACTGTGTCAGTGTCTGGGTCTCGTAAAGAGCAGGGTCTTAATGCCCTGTGAGCTTTATCGTGGTGGTATCCTGTCTGGTGATTGGTTGTTCTGTGTTGTGTGTTTATTGGTCATCCTATGTGTCAATCACTGCCTGTCTGCATCTCATTATATACATGAGTGGATATTATGACAGGACTGATCTGATCTCTTTGCACATCTTCTCTACTGAGTCATACTACACTCCTGTATGCTTCACCCGATGCCTGGTCTATGTATTTACATTGTGTATTTTATGTTTGCCCTATTATGTATTTTCTTTTCATGGAAGGAATGATCAGTTTGAACTGCTCACAGAACAATACTTTTCACTGTACCTCAGTACACGTGAGAACAAACCAATCCAAATGTATAAAATTAAGCTGGTCCATCATTTTTAAGGGTGAGGCTTGTTTGTAATGCCCTGTACATGAAACATACTGGGGGCGATTCTCCAATATGGAGCCCAAGTGTTCGCTCCGTCGTGAATGCCGTCGCGTTTCACGGCGGAGTGAACCGGGCCCTGGTACGACCGATTCTGCACAGGGGGCCAGCACGGCAGTGGAGCAGTTCATGCCGCTCCAGCCTCCTTTCCTGGCACCAAATGGGTGCGGCACCAACCCGCGCATGCACAGTTGGGCCACGCCAACCTGCGCATGCAGGAGGGAACTTCTTTAGTGCGCCGGCCCCGACTCAAGATAGCGTCGGTGTTCAGGGACCGGCTGCGCCAGAAAGTAGGCCTCCCATACAAACAGAAAGGGGGGGGGGGGGGGGGGGGGGTGAGAGGCCGGCCTGTCGATTGGTGGGCCCCGAACGCGTGTCAGACCCCATCGGAGGCCCCCGCCCCTCCCCCCGGTGAAGGAGCCACTCCTCCGCCCACCTCCCCCCCCCCCCCACAGGCTGCCCCCCGACCGTTCGCGCAGAGTTCCCGCCGGCAGTGACCAGGGGTGAACGGCGCCGGCAAGACTCTGTCATATCAGTGTGGCCGCTCGGCCCATCCGGGCCGGACAATCGGTGGCCCCGCTGATTCCAGCAGCCGCGCCAAACGTGCTGGCGCAAATGGCGCCGATTCTCCGCACCTCGGAGAATCGCACGCCGGTGTCGGGGCGTCGTGGCGCGGTTGTAGCGATTCTCTAGCCCGGCGCGGGGCTCGGAGAATCGCCCCCTTACACTCGATTTTAGATGAAAAAAATGCCTTATTTTGCCAGATAGTGTAAATTGACGGCCACCAGGCACCGACACAGTGGACTAAGAGAGCACATCCACGTCAAGACCACATGCGGAAATCAGTCTTCAACGCCATCCACAAGACCCCCTCCCCCAACCGATTTTTAAGGAAAACAATTGTTCTGTATTTATATCAAACCATCCTTGAGAGATTATCATTTTAATTTGGCCTGGCTATGATTTCCTTCCCATATTTATTACAAATTTTCATTTATCGAATGCAGGCCTGGGGATTTAATGAGGTGTTGAGAGTTTCGCTGTTTGCTTCAGTGCATCTGACTCCTCCATCAATCACCAGGACCGATTATGCTTTGTAATCAGGAATTGTAAACTTTAGGATTTCATTAAAAAATCCAGCTTAACATTTAAACGTGAAATTAATATTTTTGTTATTAATACATCCCAGATGTAGAAACAGAAACTGCTGAAATTTACTTTTGTATTGTGATTAATTTTGCAATTTCCATGTGCCAGAGATTGACTCCTGTGTTTGGTTAACACGCGATGCCCTTTCACTCTTGGAGTTATGTTTGAGACCAAAACAGCTCCCGAGATGAAAGTTGCTCTCTCCCTGACAGCTGTAACTGTTTAAGTAGCTCCAGCCCTAGTGGACATGAATCAGCAGCATAGAGATGCACATTATTCAGCAATAATCCCAGGTCATTGGTGCTCAAAGACAGAATCAATTAGATTCTCCTTTTACTACAATACATTCTGTTGCCTCGTTCTTGGGAATCGCTTCCATTTTTCAAGGAAATAAGATGACCAGTGACCTTGAATTCATAGGGACAGAGGAACAGGAGTAGGCCATTCAGCCCCTCGAGTCTGTTCCATCATTCAATGAGATCATGGCTAATATGTGGCCTATCTATCTCATCAACAACTGTTCTAACTTCGTCTGCTATTTATGGGAGAGAGTTCAAAACCTCTCCCACCCTTTGAGTGAAGAAGTTCTTCCTAACATCTCTCCTGAATGGTCTAGCCCTAAGTTTTAGACTATGCCCCCTAGTTTTAGTCTCCAACCAGTGGCAATAGTTTATCTTTATCTATCTTGTCTTTCCCTGTTAATATCTTCACTACTTCGATCAGATCACCCCTTAACCTTCTAAATTCTTGTGAAAACAGGCCTAATTTGTGTAATCTCTTCTCGTACCTCAACCCCTGTAGTCCAGGTATCATTTTTGTAAATTTACGTTGCACTCCCTCCAAGGCCAAAATATCCTTACTAAAGCGTGGTGCCCCGATCTGCTCACAGCGACTCCAAGTGGGGTCTAACCAGGGTTTTGTATATCTGCAGCATAATCCCTGTGTCTTTATATTCCAATCCTCTAGATTAACATTCCCTTGGCCTTTTTGATTATTTTCTGCATTTGTTCGTGGCATTTTAAGGATCTGTGCACCTGAACTCAATAATCTTCACACACACACACACACACGCACTCATCCTCACACACACACACACACACTCTCTTAAATGCCCTGGCAGATGAAGACAAGCATGCCATATGCCTTCTTAATCACCTTGGCCACCTATGTTGCCACTTCTAGGGAACTGTAGACCTGCACGCCCAGATCCCTCTGTATGTTAATGTTGCTCAGGGTTCTGCCATTTACAGTATAATTCATAACTAGATTTGATCCTCCAAAATGCATCACCTCGCATTTGTCCGGATTAAACTCCATCTGCCGTTACTGTGCCAAGTCTCCAATCTATCTATACCCTGTTGTATCCTCTGACAATCCTCGGCACTATCAGCAACTCCGCCAATCTTTCTGTCATTCACAAACGTACTAATCAGCCTCCGGATCATTTATATATACTGCAAACAACAGAGGTCCCAGCACTGATCCCTGCGGAACACCACTGGCTACAGATGTCCATTCTGAAAAATACCCTTCCACTGCTACTCTGTCTTCTATAACCGATCCTGTTCTGTATCCGTCGAGCTGGCTCACCCCGAATCCCATGCGATTTTAGTTTTTGTACCAGTCTTCCATGCGCGACCTTGTCAAACGTCTTACTAAAGTCTGTACAAATTATATCCACGGTCCTTCCCTCATCAATTTTCCTTGTCATCTCTTCAAAAAACTTAATCAAGTTGGTGAGACATGACTTTCCCCGTACATATTGATGTTCTCCAGAGCATTCACACATCTAGCCCTAACCTCAACATCCGTCATGACCTTCTCTCTGGTGAATACCGATACAAAGTACTCATGAAGGATTTCACCCACTTCCTGTATGCATGGCTTCCCGCCATTGTCCTTGAATGAAACTACTTTTTCTTTTGCTACTCTCTTGCTCCTAATATTTGCATAAAGAGCCTTGGGATTCTCCATGACAAAGTTTGCTAAAGACATTTTGCCCTCCTAATTCCTTGTTTAAGTTCCTAACTACTTTCACTGTACTCCTCAAGGACTTTGTCAGATTTTAGATGCCTAGACTTATCGTATGCTTCCTTTTTCCTTTTGACTAAGCACACAATTTCTCTTGTCATCCATGGTTCCTGAATCCTGCCATTTCTATCCTTCATTTTTGCGGGGACATGACTGTCCTGCACTTCAATCAACTGGCCTTTAAAAGCCTCCCATACATCAGATGTGGACTTGCCCTCCCATAGCAATTCCCATCCACATTCCCCACTCATACTCACACACACACACTCATACACACACACACACACACACATTCATACCCGCACATACATACACACACACACGCATACACACGCTCATCCTCACACACACACACTCATCCTCACACACACTCATACTCACACACACACACTCATACCCGCACATACATACACACACACACGCATATACACACTCATCCTCACACACACACTCATCCTCACACACACACACTCATCCTCACACACACACACTCATCCTCACACACACACACTCATACTCACACACACATACACACTCATACTCACACACACATACACACTCATCCTCACACACACACACTCATACTCACACACACACACACTCATACCCGCACATACATACACACACACACGCATATACACACTCATCCTCACACACACACACATTCATACTCACACACGCATACACACACTCATCCTCACACACACACACACGCACACTCATCCTCACACACACTCATACTCACACACACATAGACACTCATCCTCACACACACTCATACCCGCACATACATACACACACACACGCATACACACACTCATCCTCACACACACACACACACACGCACACTCATCCTCTCACACACACACACTCATCCTCACACACACACTCATCCTCACACACACACTCATACTCACACACACATACACACTCATACTCACACACACATACACACTCATCCTCACACACACACACACTCATACTCACACACGCATACACACACACACACACACTCATCCTCACACACACACACACACACTCTCATCCTCACACACACATACACACTCATCCTCACACACACATACACACTCATCCTCACACACACATACACACTC
Organism: Scyliorhinus canicula; assembly: GCF_902713615.1. NCBI lineage: Eukaryota > Metazoa > Chordata > Chondrichthyes > Carcharhiniformes > Scyliorhinidae > Scyliorhinus > Scyliorhinus canicula. The sequence continues at coordinate 2,655,507 of NC_052167.1, forward strand.
ATCCTCACACACACACACCCAGTTAAGATGGGGAGAAAATAATCCATGGCACTAATCAAAGAGCAAGAGATTCATCCAGTGCCTGGTCAACACTCTTCCTCTACCAAAGCTCTGTCCAATTGGTTATTCATTCAATTGTTTTTAATGGCAGCTTGGTATCCACTATTTCGCTGCTATGTTTGCCCACATAAATACTAGTTGTGCTTCAACAATAATCCAGTGATTTCAAAGTGCTTTACTGTGTCTGATAATGCAATCAAGCTCTTCAATTGGTCAAGAAAATAATGCATCAGAGATATATTAATGGCGTTCAAAAGGCATCTTGACAAATACATGGATAGAATGGTTAGGAGAGATACCGCACTAGGAAGGGCTGAGGGATTTGGCCAAGGGTAGTATCGTGACCGGTACAGACTTGGAGGGCCGAAGGGCCTGTTCCTGTGCCGTATTGTTCTTTGTTTTTTGCTTGACTTTCAACAGCTTCTTCCTTTCATTTACGTGATCCGTAGAAACATTTTAAATAGCAACAGCTGAGAATTTCCTTGGAATTAATCACACCCCGGTACCCTAACTTTTCAGTAAGTGCAACGGAAATCCTGCTTACGCCTGGAAACTAATAAACAGGATTTTTGTCAGACTCCCAGTAAAGGTGGTGGAGCAGAAACAGCTCTGGAATAAGTGCTCGCTAAAGTGTGGTCTTAATGAATGCACCGTCAGCAATGAACAGGACATCTAAACTAACCAACTGGATGCTTGAAATAGTGACCGAGACATTATCATAGAATGCCAACAGTGCTGAACAAGGCCATTTGGCCCATCGAGTCTGCACCAATCCTCCAAAAGAGCACTCTACCAAGGTTCACTCCTCCAGCAACCCCGCCCCATCCCCGTAACTTAAACTGCACATCCCTGGAGACTAAGGGCCAATTTTAACATGTGAGATCCGCCTAACCCGCACATCTACGGACTGCAGGAGGGAATCGGAGCAGCTTGAAAGATACCCAGGCAGACACAAGGAAGAACATGCAAACTCCAAGTAGACAAGGCTGGAATCGAGGCTGGGTCCCTGGCGTTGTGAGGCAGCAGTGCTAACCACTGTGCCACCCACCTTCCGAGGGAAAATGGCTGGTAAAATAAGTTCTCACCAAAGGAAAAAAAAGAGAACTTCAAAATGGAGAAGAGTTTGAAATAAAAACAGGAGGCATGATAAAGTACTGAATGAACAAAGGATTTACTTTCTTCCAGAACACCGGCAGTGTAATAACAGCAGCAACACTCTCCATTGACTCTTCTGTCCCACCCCCATTTTCACTGAGTTAAGTTGGATTGGCCGTTCTTCTTGGCACTGTGTTGTTTGCTTGGTCAGAAGAATATTTCCCTCTCTCTCTAACTGGGTGTAAAAGTATGTTTCTTGCAAGTAATTTCCTGGACGCAAACATGTCCTCTGCTATTACGAACAGAAATAGTCTTATTAATGTACCAGCCCTGCAGGCTGCAGGCATCTCACTTAATTACCACACACTAGCAATGACAGCAAGCAGTTTAACATCCTGGAGTCTGGTAGCGTACAATGTGCATAGTATAAAAATCAGATTAAAAACCACTCAAGCCAGATTGTACTTTAATCAATTTTTTTAAAACGCCAGAAATAAAGACTTTCCTTTCTGAGTCAGGATGAACATGCCAGAAACTGTGTGTTTCTTTTTAATGTGCCCTGTAACCAAGGAATGACCTTTGTCCATTCTATGAGACAATTCATTCTACCATCACTATTAAATCCCTTTGTATCCTGGAGGGTGACCATGTGTCCATTTGCCGCATACACTGGGTTTTGCAGCTTTCACTGTCCATAGCGGTTCAGCTTCCAGTCGCGTCCATCAGCTCCGTTAGTTGGGGACTTGCTGCCTCCTTATGAGCCTCCGCCATAACTAACGGGAAATCCCTGCGTAACTTGCTATTCTTTCAGGCAAATACCCCATGAACCGTTAACAGGTTGCCCTTGATTAAAAAATAACCAGCCCCCCCCCCCCCCCCCCCCCCCCCCCCACAGACCTGCTGCAAATATAGACACGCTCACCCGGATCCTCTGCAACTATCCCTCGATCACCTGTTAACAAATGGCCATTTATCATGTTGCCCTGTCAGGTAGATGTACTACTGTTGCACTATTCGTAAAACAAGGGGAGCCCTCCCGGTCTATATTTATCCTTAAACCAACACCAATAAACAAGAGGAGATGGTCATTATCACATTACTGTCTTGGTCAGCTTGCTGGGCACATTTTGGCTGACACATTCGGTACATTACAAAACTGACTACGCGTCAAAGGAACTTCAATGGATATTCAGAGGATGTGAAAGGCGCTGCATAAATGCAAATGATTTATCAGGGTGGAACACCCCAACTTCAGCACCCTCCAGTGTGACTTTTCTTGATAGCTTCTCAACTGTACAGGTATTTTAATATTAATAAGCTTTAAAGTGCAGGTGTTTTGGCTCCCTCAGCCTGACCAGCAGAGGACATTTCCATCCTGCTTCACAGTAGCAGCAGCTAATATAGTAGAAACAGGTCCTGCCCAATGTACTCTCATTCGGAACAGTGTTAGCAACTGGACCACTCACCTTCCCTCTGGCTGCACCAGTGACCAGGTATTTCTTTCCGTTTTAGGCTTGCTATGGACACAATGGAATTAGCATTGTCAATCGTTAAACCTGAAGAGAGATAAAGCTGAGTGGGATTGTAACAGGACAATGCAGCAGCTGACCAGGCTAATGCGGCAACATCACCACTCCAAGAACTCTACCGCAAGAAGGATAGGAGAAGGAATGCCACTGGGTCTGCGTCGGCCCTTGGAAAGAGCACCCCACCCATGCCCACACCTCCACCCTATCCCCGTAACCCCACCCCACCTTTTTGGGCACTAAGGGGCAAATTAGCACGGCCAATCCATCTAACCCGCACATTTTTGGACAGTAGGAGGAAACCGGAGCAACCGGAGGAAACCCACGCAGACACGGGGAGAACGTGCAGACTCCGCACCGACAGTGGCCCAAGCCAGGAATCGAACCTGGGACCCTGGAGCTGTGAAGCAACAGTGCTACCCACTGTGCTACCGTGCTGCCCATATCACAGTAGTTTCAAGAGTGAGTATTCTTGGAGTGAAGGAGCTTTAGTCTGTCCTTCCTCTGCATTTCCTACATTACAACATTGACTGCATTTAAAAAATACTTCACTGGCAGTAAAGCACGCGGTATATGTTGAGGGTCTGCCATGGTCCAGTTCATCGCACTTTTGCCTCTGAATCTGCAAGTCATGAGTTCAAGTCCCACTCCGGAACTTTAACACAACAATCAAGGCTGACACTCCAGTGTGACGCTGAGGGAGGTGCTGCACTGTTAGGTGTGCTGCCTTTTGGAGGAAACATTAAAACCCTCAGGTGAACCTAAAAGATCCCACAGCACAATTTCAAAGAAGAGGAGGGGAGTTATCCCAAGGGTCCTCGCCAACATTTACCTCTCAATCCACATGCCAAAAGCAGAGTATCTGGTCATTATTACATCGCTGTTTCTGGGAGCTTTCTGTGAGCAAATTGACTGCTGCATTTCCTATATTCCGCCAGTGACTGCAATTCAAAATGTCTTCACTGACTGCTCAGCACCTTGAGATGTTTAGTGGTCATGAAAGTCGCTTTATAAATGTAAGTTTTTCTTTCCAAGATGTTGTAAGAATATTTCAAGTAATTAAAAATGGAACCTTGTGTTATAAGCACTGGAATAAGTAAATAATTTATATTTTTTATGTTCCATTTCCTTTAGGATGTGATGAACCTTAGTGGCTCATATAGAACATACAGTGCAGAAGGAGGCCATTCGGCCCATCAAGGCTGCGCCGATCCACTTAAGCCCTCACTTCCACCCTATCCCCTAACCCAGTAACCCCTCCTAACCTTTTTGGTCACTAAGAGCAATTTATCATGGCCCATCCACCTAACCTGCACGTCTCTGGACTGTGGGAGGAAACCGGAGCACCCGGAGGAAACCCACACAGACACAGGGAGAACGTGCAGACTCCGCACAGATAGTGACCCAAGCCGGGAATCGAACCTGGGACCCTGGCTCTGTGAAGCCACAGTGCTATCCACTTGTGCTACCGTGCTGCAATCTGATCACTAAATACCAAGTATTATTTTGCACCCACAAAATGCAAGTTAAAAAAAGAGAAAAGTCTTACCCACGAAAGGTGTCAAGGGAACGCAATCGCCGTGATTTGGGTCTCTTGGGCTGGGCTGAATCATCAGCACTGGGAACAGGTGAAAGTTCCTGAAATGAAAATTTTTTAAAGTTGCAGATAAGAGGAAGACGCTATTAGAAGTAAAGGTCGGTAAATGAACTACCCCACCAGTTAATGCAATAGACTGATAGACTCCTCGAGTTTTACCGCACAAAAAAATACCCTTTTGGCCCATCATGTCTGTGCCAGCCATCAAGCACCTAACTGTTTCTACTCCCGTTTTCCAGCACTTGGTCCATAGGCCATAGCCAAAGGCTTCCATAGGTCCTAGGCCCTTTCCCCTCTGCATTCAAATTAAGCCATGGGTGACGGAATAAAAATGTTCCAACTTGTGGTTAAAGGTATTAAAGTGTGGGGCTTGCAATGATGCTCAAAGGGACTCCAATGCCAGAACAGAGGATATGAGCTGGAGACTATTGTGGTTTGCATTCTACCATCATCGAACCATTGGAGTGGAGGGGAAGGAGTGAAATTAAAGCCAGGGTTTCTGCCCATTGGTGAACAGTTAACTAGCAGCATCGACAGAAATCTTCCCACCCCCTTAGCCAGCACTTAGTGTATGAAGAGCAAAGGAAGATGATTAAAGCAAAGATGCACTGGAATAAAGAAGTTTAGGAATTGCCACTTTGCACATCGGAATGCCAGGAGAATCAAATGGAAGCTAAGATTTGAGAGAGTAAGTAGTTGAAGCCTGTTTTCACTCGTTGATATGCAAAAGAACAAACTAGATGCATTCACAAGAACAAGGCCACCCAAACTCAGAATTACAACTTGGGGGTTTAAGGGTGGTATTAACGGAATATTTTCCCTTCACTGAGCATTATTGGAAAACGGAATACAAGTGGCTATTGAAAGAGGCTTATTTTAGGATGCAATTGGATCAATATTTGAAATGGAATAACATAAAGGATATGGAGAATGATAAAGGAAATGGGGGTTGTTTGGTCCAGTTGAAGAAAGCACTGCTTACAGGGACAATGGTTTTCTTGATCTTTGTCATTGCTGACGTTCTACGATAATAAGCCCGTGAGAATGGAAATGCTGAGCTGGGTAATGGGAATACAATTCAAGAGGTGTGTTTTCAAGGCCGGAATTCTCCGATTCTTGGGATTCGATTTTCCCGTCGGCAGCGCACCCCCGCCCATGTGGCGTTGTTACAACAGGAAATAGCACAGACAAGCGGCGGGAAGATAGAATCCACCAAGAAACTCGCAGCTGGGGGACCCGGACATCGAGCCCAAGATCTTGAATGGTCTCGACAAGGTGAATGTGGAAAGACTGCTTCCTCATGTGGGCAATTCCAGGACTGGGAGGGCACTATTTTAAAATTAGGGGTCGCCTTTATAGAACAGAGAAGAGGAGAATTATTTTTCTCTCGGAGGCCTGTGCGACGTTGGAACTCTGCCTCAGAAGGCGGTGCAGGCGGAGTCACTGAATATTTCGGACGTAGGTTGCTTTTTGATGGGAAAGGGAATCAAATCAATTCTGATCGTACTAAATGGTGCAGCAGCTTCGAGGGGCTGAGTGGCCTATTTCTGCTCCTACTCTGTATGTTCGTTAGATGAGAAACAAGTGTATATTTGCACACAAAGCTTCAAGGCCTGGGGTTGCACAGCTCCCAAACCAGTTGCAGCAGTGAATAAGGGCATCCGAACTCTTCTCTTACCTGTGGAAATACACAACTGTTGCACGTAAAAAGGTACAATTGGTAACAAATTGAATCTATCACCTGTAAGAGAAGTAATGAGTGCCAATTTTAACAGAGTACTAGTGACAATGTCTTGTGTTATACCCACCGCACTAGTTACAAACTCCAATAGCCAAAATACTGGGCAAAAGAACTATTATCCCAATATTTAACTCAAGTTGTCTCCAAGGACGATAGTACTGCTTGAGCGGAGCCACTGATTTTGTTAGAGCAAGCACTTATGTACTGACTTAATTGCCATTAGTAATTAAGTAATTAGTGCAGTTGTGCAGGATCCTGTTGTCCAATATTGGTCTGAATATTATCCTCCTCTTTTAGCACACTGGGCTAAATCGCTGGCTTTGAAAGCAGACCAAGGCAAGCCAGCAGCACGGTTCAATACCCGTAACAGCCTCCCCGAACAGGCGCCAGAATGTGGCGACTAGGGGCTTTTCACAGTAACTTCATTTGAAGCCTACTCGTGACAATAAGCGATTTTCATTTCATTTCATTTTCAACAAATGTTACACAGACTCCAAGCAAACTGTGGGCGTGGTATTCACTTTGTTATGTACGAAACCCAGTCAATACCGCTTGTGCCACACAAGGCAGGAGGTGCTTTGTCAATGGTTTACTTTCCAATCCAGGAAACATATCATCATTGATTACAAAGAAAGGTGTTTAACCAACTATGTTCTGAAGTTACGAAAGCTCCCTGGGCCATTCAGCAGTCATTGTGGCAACTGCATCACAACTGGAAGAATTTGCCCACAGCTTTCTACTTAGGTCCTTAAAAGCAATCTCTACCCAGACAGTACAGGAAACCTCAGCCTTTCCTTCTGGCGTTACATGGAAATTTTAATTTAAATTGAAGCAGGGCAGGAGGAAGAAGGGTACATGCTTTTCAAACATACCGTACCACGTACTAAACTATTCTATTACCACTTGTTTCTTCCTTCAAGCAGAAATTATGTTAGCATTCATGTTGATAGCAGGGATGTACTTCTGAGGCTGTATAAGGCTCTGGTCAGACCCCGTTTGGAGTATTGTGAGCAGTTTTGGGCTCTGTATCTAAGGAAGGATGTGCTGGCCTTGGAAAGGGTCCAGTGGAGATTCAGAAGATTGATCCCTGGAATTAAGTGCTTGTCATATGAGGAGCGGTTGAGGACTCTGGGTCTAGAATCATAGAATTTACAGTGCAGAAGGAGGCCATTCAGTCCATCGAGTCTGCACGGGCTCTTGGAAAGAGCACCCTACTTAAGCCCATGCCTCCACCCTATCCAGTTCCAGTACCAGTAACCCCACCGAATCTTTTTGGACACAAGGGGCAATTTAGCATGGCCAATCCACCTAACCTGCACATCTTTGGACTGTGGGAGGAAACCGGAGCACCCGGAGGAAACCCACGCACACACGGGGAGAACGTGCAGACTCTGCACAGACAATGGCCCAAGCCAGGAATCAAACCTGGGACCCTGGAGCGGTGAAGCAACTGTGCCAGCCACTGTGCTACCGTGCTTCCCACACGGAGAAGATGTTTCCACTAGTAGGAAAAACTAGAACCCGAGGGCACAGCCTCAGACTGAAGGGACTTTCCTATAAAACAGAGATGAGGAGGAATTTATTCAGCCAGAGGGTGGTGAATCTGTGGAACTCTTTGCCGCAGAAGGCTGTGGAGGCCAAATCACTGACTGTCTTCAAGACAGAGATAGATAGGTTCTTGATTAATAAGGGGATCAGGGGTTATGGGGAGAAGGCAGGAGAATGGAGATGAGAAACATATCAGCCATGATAGAATGACAGAGCAGACCTGATGGGCCGAATGGCCCAATTCTGCTCCTGTGGCTGATGGTCCTATAAACTCTACGCTGAGAGCAAGATTCGCAAACTCATATCTTTCAAATTTTCAGTACTGGGCATACAATGAACAGAACCCAGGAAGATATGTTGGTAACTGTTAGATTGCTCATTCATGTCTACAATTGGAACCCAAATATCCTTTTCGGGACGTTTCCAGGTGGACAATGGCTGTGGTCAGGGGAGCCACGAAACAAAACACTACAGACCATATTGAAAAGCCACTGGTAATTTTATTTTAACAAGTTCATTCATTCAACATTTATATTTTCACCCAAATGGGAGCCAATCCCCACCTGGCCCTTGATAAAGCACCCATCAGTCTCCAAGAAGTAGATTTCCAAATTGTCTTGGTTAATTCTAAATTGTAAACGAGGCTTCAAAATTGGTAAATGAATTGATAAATTATCTGCACTGTTATGTAGTAAACAATTCTTTCCTAAACCTTGTTCAAGCATAGAGGCTCATGCACAAATGTTTATACCATTGCAGAATGCAGCAGTCAATGATTTGATTTGGATGTAATGTTGCCCCAGGCTAAATCTTCAGTCTGACGCAGATCAGATTACAAATCTAAACAGAGCCGGAATCTGCTTTCAGTCTAATTTTCCTTGATGGATCTTTTTGTCATTTCGATTTGTCAGGCTCGAGATAGCCTGGGCTGAGCAAAGGACAGTGCTCCACGGCTAGAGGCTATATGCTTGGACTGAGGGCATGGGCAAGGCTGAGACACTCTTAAAGTAGCAAGTCCTCTGCACCGTAGCACCACCTAGACATCATGCTCACAAGAACTGTGTGGGAAAATCAGTCGTTTAATTCTGTGGGGCACAATCTTGAAATTGGGTTGCCAAGAGAGGAGATCAGGAAGCACTTCCTCACACAGAAACAGCGGGAATCTAGAACTGTCCTCCAATAAACAGCGGAGACTGGGGATCAACTGAAAATTCCAAAGCTGAAACTGATATATTTTTGTTGTGCTTTAAAAATTATAGAACCAAGGTGGACGATAGTCTTGAAGCATCGTTCTGCCCTCATCTGGTGCCAAGGTCCATAGGTGGCACCTTGTCTGTACTGGGGATCGGGCCCAGGGGTGGCCTGCCCTATTGAGGTGGGTACAGGCGACTCGAGGACTCCCTAATTTGTAAGTTGGGGCATTGCAAATGGGTCTAAGTGCCGTCTCGGCGAGGCATTCGTCGTTGAGGCCCCACCCAATAAAGTCCCGATTAATAGCGGAGTCGTTCTCAGTGCTGTAAGCGTCGAGAAACACCCAGCCAAACAATCCCAAGACAGAACTGTTTTATTTCCGTTAAATTGCGCCCACTGTTATGCAGGGTCACAGAGCTGCTCCCCATATTTACAATGCTTCTCTATCTCACACTGTACATCTCCACCTCAGGCAGCAGTGTCGTTATACCCACACATTTTTCAATACTCAATATCTGATCAGTACTTTGTTACTATTTAATTGATTAATATTTTAACCAGCTTTTTAATGGCTGCAAAGACCTGCACTATTGAATTGAGAATGTTACAATCCATCGTCTGGGCAATTATACTCCATGGTTCCATAGTGGAGCCACGCTTGCAGAGAGCATAGGTCAGAGATTCAGGGATATGTAGCAACGGCCTCCTATCCTGCATCATGCATTTAAAGGTTTAAGGTAACTGCCTATTTCTCCTGGTAAATACAATTTTTAGCTGTGCTCATTCATTAGTTTACTCTTAGTCTCTCTAATGTTGGGTAATAAGCACTAAAGAGAAAGGGCTTTAGAGCAATCTGATTGGTGCATAACAAGAATTGAAAATAACTAATCTGAAAACAGTTAACCGATGAGAAAGAGAATTGACTGATGACTCAACATGGCCAAGAAGGCTCGAGGTACAGAAGAAATGCTATTAGAAAGATTGATTAGCTAATGGGGCCAAATCCTGCAGCAAACAATACCTGATTCACAGGAGTCTTAGATTCTTTTGCAATCTTATTCAAGGGAATCAACAGCCAATTTGAAAAATAGTTGCAAGCTCAATTCTTTGCCCGTGAGATAGCACGGTGATACGATGAGATCCAGCTTCTGCATTTCGCACATCCTCGTCACATCCAACACAAGTGATAAGAAGTACCATGTTTCAAAAGTCAAATACAATCAGCAGAACAAGTTCAACAAGTAGCAATACTTTATGTTTACACCAGTGTTGTTTGAGGGAGGAGTGTTGGCCAGGATACTGGACAATCCCCATCCTCTTTCAGTGTCCAATGGGATCTTCAGCGTTTACCTGAACTGGCAGACGTGGTCTTGGTTTAACAATATCCTCAAAATGTAGCAATATCTGACAACGTAGAACACTGTCAATATTGCATTGGCATGCTAGCCTAGGGTGCGTGTTCAAATACTAGAATAAAATAAAGCCCGCACTTGTTTGAATAAGACTGATATTTACCAACACCGCTCTAACTCATTTTGAAGGAACTAATTGCATGTGAAACGCTGTTAGGTCCAAGATTTTAATACACATCTATCTTTCTTCACTTATATAAGCACAGGCACTACAAACAACATCTATTGACTTTCGTGCCAGCAACTAAAGGCAACAAGGAGCAATGGAACCTGCACCAGCTGAAAAATACACCACTCTTAACGAGCTAATGCCTTCAGAGAGCGGCATCAGGTGGAAAACTGTCTGCTGGTTGGAGTCATACCTGGCACAAAGGAAGATGGCTGTGGTGATCATAGATCATAGACTTTACAGTGCAGAAGGAGGCCATTCGGCCCATCGAGTCTGCACCGGCTCTTGGAAAGAGCACCCTACTCAAGGTCAACACGTCCACCCTATCCCCATCACGCAGTAACTCCACCCAACACTAAGGGCAATTTTGGACACTAAGGGCAATTTATCATGGCCAATCCACCTAACCTGCACAACTTTGGACTGTGGGAGGAAGCCGGAGCACCCGGAGGAAACCCACGCACACACGGGGTGGTTGGAGGTTAATCATCACAGCTCCAGGAGTGTGATGGCATACTCCCCACTTGCCTGGATGAGTGCAGCTCCAACAACTCAAGAAGCTCGACACCATCCAGGACAAAGCAGCCTGTTTGAACGGCACCACCTTCCACAGATATATTTCCACAAATATATCACCATTCCTTCACTGTCGCTGGGGCAAAATCCTGGAACCCCATAACAGCACAGTGGGTGTACCTACACATCAGGGGCAGCAGGGGTTCAAGAAGGCAACTCACCACCACCTTCTGAAGGGCAACTAGGGATGGGCAATAAATGCTGGCCTAACCAGCGACGCATACATGCTGTAAATGAATTTTTAAACTGGCGATGTAGCAAAATAAGAGTCTGGGGAAATTAGTGCTCAGTTGAACTACAGCCATTGATGCGGTGCCAATCAAATTGCTCTTTTTTTATTTTAATCGTGCATTGAATAGACTAAGAGGGAATTATATAAAAGCCCATTTTTCTCTTAAGTAATTGAGACAAACAAAATGTCTTTAAAACTACACAGTTTACATGAAATCTAAGCTCTCTACATGTGCTGAGAAAATAGAGGTCCACAACCGTCCACAGAAATTGCTCCCGTCACTCTCTATCTGCCTTCTCAAACAGGCATCCCACAACCCTGTTTCAAACATTAAAAGCAAAAGATTTCTGGCCAATATTTATCACTCAATCAAAATCACAAAAGTAGATTATCCAGTCATTGTCACATTGCTGTCTGTGCGATTTTGCTGTGTGCAAATTGGTTGCCGTGTTTCCTACATTACACCAGCGACTACACCTCAAAAGTGTTTCATTGGCTGTAAGGCAGTTCCAGTACTCGGGAAAGACGCTATATAAATGCAAGTCTTTATTTTTCTCTTTCTCTAACCTAATTCTATGCTTTTTTAGAAACTGGATGTATGTGTCCCACCCCTCTCTAATCTACCCTGGTTAAATAACTGATGGTTATTGTGATGTGCTTGTTGCTGTTAGGGAAACTTCATTCTGTGTCCAAAAATGTGGCATTCCTAAAGTGGGAGCATTTGATGTTGACACAAGATGCCAAATGGAAAATGGTTTCCACACTCCGCTATGTCCATTCCTTTAACATAATGAGCTTGATAATTTGTTGGAAGGAGCTGAAAGAGCTGGAAAAGATACTTACGACACTGGTACTGTGAGCGAAAGTCCCGAGGAGCTGCAGTGCGTACCTCTGGGTGCATTTCAACCTGCAACAAAACATAGGCTTTGTCAGAAAGAAATTGTCCTTTGCGTGTTTGGGGTCAGACTCTTCACTGACCAGGAAACAAAGTTGTAGGGCCCGATCTAACGGCCGTGTCACGTCCGACTCAATGAGATGCCTCTCACGAGATTTACCGGTTTGCCTCGCCTCATGATACCTCATTAAATCGGGACACACTCTTTTTGTTAAATCGCGCCCGTAATGTGTATTTATACGTTCATTTTAAAACCCTTTGTAAAAAATTGTTTGTAAAATTTGACCAGAAGTCACAAGAATATGGGTAAAATCAGATGGATTTTGGTAGGAAGACAGCAGAAAAACAGAAGCACAAAGGGAGAAGATGGTAGGAAAGATGTGTGTATGTGGTGGGTGTGTGTGGTGTGTGTGTGTGTAGCGTTTGTCTGTGTATGTATCTGTGTGGTGTGTCTGTGTGTGTGTCTGTGTGTGTGTCTGCGTGGTGTGTTTGCGTGGTGTGTGTGTGTGTAGCGTTTGTCTGTGTATGTATCTGTGTCTGTGTATGTATCTGTGTGGTGTATCTGTGTATGTATCTGTGTGGTGTGTCTGTGTGTGTGTCTGTGTGTGTTTGTGTGTGAGAGTGCCTGGGTGTGTGAGTGGCGTGAGTGTGCTGGATCATGTGTGTACGAGCTTGAATGCATGTCTGTGATCGGGTGTGTGTGTGCATGTGCTATGTGACTGTATGTATCTGTGTGTGTTGTGTGTCAATGTATCGCGGAGTAGGGGCCAGGATGGGTGTGTGTCAAAAGAACCAGAGGCAAGAATAGGACTGAATGTTAAGGCCACTCCTTTGGGCCTGTTTTTGGTAGGTGGGGTTCACATAAAATATGATGGGCGGCTAGCCTACTGCCTTCCTGCCCACCCCGTCCATTTTGAAAAAAATGGCATTAACAGTGTCACGACCCCCTGGGCTAGGGCGTGGTTAATTCCAGTCACACTTGACCTGGAGTCACAACACAAGTGAAATTAGATTTTGTTTAAAATACCTGAGATCCTTGGCTGAGCCCAATAAACTACAGTTGCCAGGTTGTAAACTTAACACAAATAACCTTTTATTATGTACGGTATTATAATTAAACTGCCAGAAAAATGCAACTATGTCTTACTCCTTTCCCAACACCCCCCCCCCCCCCCCCCCCGTTGCTAACTACTTCAACTCTCTACACACAGACAAGCAACACAGAGGGAAAGGGGTGCTTGAGAGGTGAAGACAATATTAATAAAATAAAAGGATAAAGGATCTTTGAAGCACTGGGATGACTTCAAGTCAATATCTTTCTGAAGTTCAGGCTTTCGTTTTGGTACTTCTTCCTTCTAGCTTTGAAATGGTTTTCTCTGGAAAGGTTGTCCAATTTCTCTGCAGATGGTTTTGTGAAGAGGAGGTCGTGTCTCACTAACTTAATAGAGTTTTTCGAAGAGGTCACAAAGGTGATTGATGCAGGTAGGGCAGTGGATGTTGTCTATATGGACTTCAGTAAGGCCTTTCACAAGGTCCCTCATGCTAGACTGGTACAAAAGGTGAAGTCACACGGGATCAGGGGTGAGCTGGCAAGGTGGATACAGAACTGGCTAGGTCATAAAAGGCAGAGATTAGCAATGGAAGGGTGCTTTTCTAATTGGAGGGCTGTGACTAGTGGTGTTCCGCAGGGATCAGTGCTGGGACCGTTGCTGTTCGTAGTATATATTAGTGATTTGGAAGAAAATGTAACTAGTCTGATTCATAAGTTTACAGATGACACAAAGGTTGGTGGAATTGCGGATAGTGATGAGGACTGTCAGAGGATACAGCAGGATTTAGATCGTTTGGAGACTTGGGCGGAGAGATGGCAGATGGAGTTTAATCCGGACAAATGTGAGGTAATGCATTTTGGAAGGTCTAATGCAGGTAGAGAATATACAGTGAATGGCAGAACCCTCAAGAGTATTGACAGTCAGAGAGATCTAGGTGTACAGGGCCACAGGTCACTGAAAGGAGCAACACAGGTGGAGAAGGTAGTCAAGAAGGCATACGGCATGCTTACCTTCATTGGCCGGGGCATTGAGTATAATAATTGGCAAGTCATGTTGCAGCTGTATAGAACCTTAGTTAGGCCACACTTGGAGTATAGTGTTCAATTCTGGTCGCCACACTACCAGAAGGATGTGGAGGCTTTAGAGAGGGTGCAGAAGAGATTTACCAGGATGTTGCCTGGTATGGAGAGCATTAGCTACGTGGAGCGGTTGAATAAACTCGGTTTGTTCTCACTGGAACGACGGAGGTTGAGGGGCAACCTGACAGAGGTCTACAAAATTATGAGGGGCATAGACAGAGTGGATAGTCAGAGGCTTTTCCCCAGGGTAGAGGGGTCAATTACTAGGGGGCATAGGTTTAAGGTGCGAGGGGCAAGGTTTAGAGGAGATGTACGAGGCAAGTTTGTTTACACAGAGGGTAGTGGGTGCCTGGAACTCGCTGCCGGAGGAGGTGATGGAAGCAGGGACGATAGTGACATTTAAGGGGCATCTTGACAAATACATGAATAGGATGGGAATAGAGGGATACGGACGCAAGAAGTGTAGAAGATTTTAGTTTAGACGGGCAGCATGGTCGGCACGGGCTTGGAGGGCCGAAGGGCCTGTTCCTGTGCTGTACTTTTCTTTGTTCTTTGACTCAGCAACATTACAGGTTTAAAGGAAAGATGTGCCAGGCACTCACTGGTTTTACAACAATAAAGCATTTCTTTACTTTAAGAGTGAGAGAGAGAGAGGGCAAGACTGTCCCTTTCACTTCCAAGGTCTAAACATTTCTTCCCAGTTCTCTCAGAAAGCATCACACAGGAACCAATCACTGACTGTTGTCAGGCAGAACACTGTCCCTGGCCAATCCACAGATTGCCAGTTAGCCAATCGAACTGACTTCCTTCAAAACTGGTTCCTAAGATTTGCTCGGCGCCGATGAGTCTGTTTTCTCATCTCCAAAACACATAATCTAGCAACAAAATGTACTGACAAGCAGGGGGATGCACATTGGGGGGAGGCAATGTTCCCCCTTTGTGTGTATTGTGAGATAGAATACACTCCTAGACTAGTGGAAGACGTTTCGATAATCCATAGAATCTCTAGCGTGCTGAAGGGGGCCATTCGGCCCATCGTGTCTGCACCGGCCTTTCCGTAAAACCACCCTACCCAGGTCCACTCCAGCATCCAATCCCCATAACCCTGCGCATTGAACAAAGGGACAATTAGAGTAGCCAATCCGTCTAACCCGTACAACGCTAGACTGTGGGAGGAAACCGGAGCATCCAGAGGAAACCCAGACACAGGGAGAGAGTGAAAACTCCACAAGGACAGTCACCCCAGGCTGGAATCGAACCCGGGTTCCTGGCGCTGTGAGGCAGCAGTGCTAACCACTGTGCCGCAGTGATAGCGATAATTTTATCAGAATGATTTTCAAATGGAGATTGGATAAATACTTGAAGAGGACACGTTGGCCGGGCTATGGGGAAAGAGCAGAGCGGGCGGACTAATTGGACAGCTCTTTACAAGAGAGGGTACAGGCGGGATGGGTTGAATGGCCTCCTTCTGCATGATTTGATTCTATGTGCGGGTCCTATGGTGGACAGGGTGCAGTGTGTGATGGGCAGGGGGCATAGCAGATCTGTAAAAGTGGAGAGCTGGGGGGACAAATTTATGAGGCAAATGTAAAATCACTAATTCATAAATTGTCCGGGTTGGGCTATTGACACCTAAGTAATTAAACTGTGGTTGTGACAATTAATTTAATGGCCCCATCAAGATAAACAATTAAGAGAATATTGCAAAAATGAAAACCTGGGTCATTAAATCACCCAGTTAAGTGAACACTCTTATTAAGTGGGCTGCAAAATTATACACTTCACTCGTTATTCTGAATGCTAATCACAAAAACAAAACTCTATAAATTAGAAATCCATAAAGGAGGTTGAAGCTTTCACAACATTCTGTGGCATTAAAGCTGTTGACTGTTCTTGATAATGCTGGAGTGATCAGAGGGCTTCGTTTAGACAGCAGTTATACTGCCACAGCAAAATAACGCTGCTGTGGGAGTGGAACAGTGTGACAGGTGGCAGTATAGCTTTGGTGTCACATCCAGACCTGACACACAAGCAAGCTAAAGCTTGTGAGATCGCCTGGCACTGCACACAGCAATACCCACACTACAACACACACACACTCAGCAACACACGCACAAACACACACACTGCAACATACGCACACACTCAGCAACACACACACTCAGCAACACACATACACTCAGCAACACACATACAAACACACACTGCAACACACACACAAACACACACACTGCAACATACGCACACAACACACACAGCAACACACACACAAACACACACACTGCAACATTCGCACACAACACACACAGCAACACACACACAAACACACACACTGCAACATTCGCACACAGCAACACACGCACAAACACACACGCTGCAACACACACACAAACACACACACTGCAACATATGCACACAACACACACAGCAACACACACACACACTCAGCAACACACACACACTCAGCAACACACACACACTCAGCAACACACACACACTCAGCAACACACATACAAACACACACACTGCAACACACACACAAACACACACAATGCAACACACACAAACACACACACTGCAACATACGCACACAACACACAGCAACACACACACACACTCAGCAACACACACACACACTCAGCAACACACACACAAACACACACACACGTAGCAACACACACACAAACACACACACTGCAGCATTCGCACACAACACACAGCAATGCACACAGCAACGCACACAGCAACGCACACACAAACACACACGCTGCAACACACACACAAACACACACACTGCAACACACACACAAACACACACAATGCAACACACACAAACACACACACTGCAACATACGCACACAACACACACAGCAACGCACACAGCAACACGTGCACAAACACACACAGCAACACACAGCAACACACGCACAAACACACACAGCAAAACACAGCAACACACGCACAAACACACACAGCAACACACACAGCAACACACGCACAAACACACACACTGCAACATTCACACAAACACACACTGCAACATTCACGCAAACACTGTAACATAGGCACACACACACACATTGCAACACACACAGATGTTAAGTTCCAACAGCAACTCTGCCAATAGCACTAGAAAGCAAATCTTCACTTCATCAAATCCAGGTTTATATTGTGCAGTCATCAATTTACCATCAACTCCCCCAGTGCCACATGTATCCCTTTTATTTATATGGTGCCTGCTGTTTAAGTGATTATTAAACAATAAAAACAATTACAACCAATTCTAACTCAAATGCTGGGGAACTTAACTGTTTCTTAACAACAACACACACACACTCGCAGCAACACACAGACACAGCAACACACACAGACACTCGCAGCAACACACACACACTCGCAGCAACACACACACACTCGCAGCAACACACACACACTCGCAGCAACACACACACACTCGCAGCAACACACAGACACAGCAACACACAGACACTCGCAGCAACACACACACACTCGCAGCAACACACACACACTCGCAGCAACACACAGACACTCGCAGCAACACATACACACTCGCAGCAACACACACACACTCGCAGCAACACACACACACTCGCAGCAACACACACACACTCGCAGCAACACACACACACTCGCAGCAACACACACACTCGCAGCAACACCCACACACTCGCAGCAACACACACACACTCGCAGCAACACACACACACTCGCAGCAACACACACACACTCGCAGCAACACACAGACACTCGCAGCAACACACACACACTCGCAGCAACACACACACACTCGCAGCAACACACACACACTCGCAGCAACACACACACACTCGCAGCAACACACACACACTCGCAGCAACACACAGACACTCACAGCAACACACAGACACTCACAGCAACACACACACACTCGCAGCAACACACACACACTCGCAGCAACACACACACACTCGCAGCAACACACAGACACACGCAGCAACACACACACTCGCAGCAACACACAGACACTTGCAGCAACACACACACACTCACAGCAACACACACACACTCGCAGCAACACACACACACTCGCAGCAACACACAGACACTGGCAGCAACACACACACACTCGCAGCAACACACAGACACTCGCAGCAACACACAGACACTCGCAGCAACACGAACACACTCGCAGCAACACGCACACACTCGCAGCAACACACACACACTCGCAGCAACACACACACACTCGCAGCAACACACACACACTCGCAGCAACACACACACACTCGCAGCAACACACTCACACTCGCAGCAACACACACACACTCGCAGCAACACACACACACTCGCAGCAACACACACACACTCGCAGCAACACACACACACTCGCAGCAACACACACACACTCGCAGCAACACACACACACTGGCAGCAACACACAGACACTCACAGCAACACACACACACTCGCAGCAACACACAGACACTCACAGCAACACACACACACTCGCAGCAACACACAGGCACTCGCAGCAACACACACACACTCGCAGCAACACACAGACACTCACAGCAACACACACACACTCGCAGCAACACACAGACACTCGCAGCAACACACACACACTCGCAGCAACACACACACTCGCAGCAACACACACACACTCGCAGCAACACACAAACACTCGCAGCAACACACACACACTCGCAGCAACACACAAACACTCGCAGCAACACACACACACTCGCAGCAACACGCACACACTCACAGCAACACACACACACTCGCAGCAACACACAGACACTCGCAGCAACACACAGACACTCGCAGCAACACACACACACTCGCAGCAACACACACACACTCGCAGCAACACACATACACTCGCAGCAACACACAGACACTCACAGCAACACACACACACTCGCAGCAACACACAGACACTCGCAGCAACACACACACACTCGCAGCAACACACACACACTCGCAGCAACACACAGACACTCGCAGCAACACACACAGACACTCGCAGCAACACACACACACTCGCAGGAACACACATACACTCGCAGCAACACACAGACACTCGCAGCAACACACATACACTCGCAGCAACACATACACACTCGCAGCAACACACAGACACTGGCAGCAACACACACACACTCGCAGCAACACACAGACACTCGCAGCAACACACACACACTCGCAGCAACACACAGACACTCGCAGCAACACACACTCGCAGCAACACACACACACTCGCAGCAACACACACACACTCGCAGCAACACACATACACAGAAACACACACACACTCGCAGCAACACACACACACTCGCAGCAACACACACACACTCGCAGCAATACGCATACACTCGCAGCAACACACAGACACTCACGGCAACATGCACAGCAACACAGACACATGCAGAAATGCACGCGCACAGTAACAATCACGTGCATACTGCAACACGCACACATTGAAACAATGACAGGCACACAAAATACACACATACTACAACACACACAGCAGGTTCAGTATAACAGCAGCCCGTTGGAAGTCCGATCAACAATTAAAATGTTGTATTAAGTAGCTTTTACATTATGACAAAGTTGGGCAACATTGTGTAATGGTTTAAAGAAATGCTGATGTCCATTGCGGCTGCCAAATGGAGGTTGCTGTGCAGTATAAAGAGAAATTGGCAAAAGCATATCGCAGGCAGTAATCTGAGACAGAGGCTGAAGTATAACTGAGCCTTAATCTTTCAGTATTCATCAACACACATCAACATCCCTGAACAATGTCAACAAAGATGACCGCCAGAAAATTATTTTAAAATGTCTCCAACAGAATAGCAGGTCAGATTTCATTTGAAAATTAAAATGAAATTCTATGTGTGTAAATATACAAACACAATATATGTGTGAGTATAACTAATGTATGTGTGCATGTACAACAATGTATGTCTGTGTATAACAATGTATGTGTGTGTATAACAATGTATGTGTGCGTGTATAACAATATATTTGTGTGTGTAACAATGCATGTGCATACATAACAATGTATGTGCGTGCATAACAATGTATGTGTGTGTAACAATGTATATGTGTGTGTGTAACAATGTATGTGTGTGTAACAATGTATGTGTGTGTATAACAATGTATGTGGGTATGTAACAATGTATTTGTGTGTGTAACAATGTATTTGTGTGTGTGACAATGTACGTGTGTGTAACAATGTATGTGTGTGTGTAACAATGTATGTGTGTGTACCAATGTATGTGTGTGTGTATAACAATGTATGTGTGCGTGTAACAATGTGTGTGTGTGTATAACAATGCATTTGTGTGTGTAACAATGTATGTGTGTGTGTATAACAATGTATGTGGGTGTAACAATGTATGTGTGTGTGTATAACAATGTATGTGGGTGTAACAATGTGTGTGTGTATAACAATGTATGTGTGTGTAACAATGTATGTATGTGTATAACAATGTATGTGTGTATGTATAACAATCTATGTGTGTGTAACAATATATGTGCGTGTAACAATGTATGTGCATGCATAACAATGTATGTGCGTGTGTAACAATTTATGTGTGTGTGTAACAATGTATGTGCATGCATAACAATGTATGTGTGTGTGTGTAACAATGTATTTGTGTGAGTAACAATGTATGTGTAGCGCAAGAGATTAAAAACATCCCAATGCTCACAAATAAAAGGAAGGGCAAAATCAGTTTAAACCCATCCTGTTCATTTTATGGTTTAGACATTAATAAATTGCTTGAACTTCATTCTTGAGGTTTGTGATATCAGCAGAGTCAAGGAGATATTCTCGTAATCAATAACCTCTTTCTAAACCAGTATCAAATAACTTAAATTGTTGAATTGAATTTTTTAACTGTTATATCAACAGAACTGGCATCACCCTTCTATTAGCCTTTTATTAATATGGTGGCGTAGTGATGTCACTGGACCAGTAATCCAGTGATTGGGATGGAGGTTCAAATCCCACCCCAGCAGCTGGTAGAATTTAAATTGTATTAACAAAATCTGGAGTTGATAGCTACTCTTAACGGTGACCGTGCCACCATCATTGATTGTTGTAAAAATCTATCTGGTTCGCTGTTGTCCTTTAGGAAGAAAATCTGCCGTCCTTACCCGGTCTGGCCTACATGTGACTCCAGACCCACAGCAATGTGGTTGATTCTCAAATGCCCCCTGCAATGGCCCAGCAAGTCATTCAGTTCAAGGGCAATTAGGGATGGGCAACATTAACTTTAAAGATAGAGTTGCTTTCCGTAAGGGGTTTAGAATCTGCTGGTTGGAAACTGGACCAGAATCTCAGGGAAAGGATCTGCCCATTCCAGTGAGATTAGTGTCCTGGCCACGCCCTTGAAAGGGGTTTTGGTTTGTTGGATTTTGTATTGAATTGGAACAGCTAAGGGGAATTCATTAAGAGTTATATATAGCTTACTGTAGCTGTTGTGTGTTTTTCATGTTTGTAATTAATAACAAATTCTTACTAAGTGTTTTATATATGTTAACTACATTCTTATAATAAACTTTGTTTTTGATAAAAATGCCTAGGAAGTTTGATGAATCACACCTGAAGTGAAGACTCTTGTGCTCATCAAATTCAACATAAAAGTTATAGGTTAGGTGAGCTTCACAATACACTTTGTCGTGTCTGAGCTTTGGCCCATAACAATACCCAGACAGAGCTCAACATCCATCATAGGTCATTTAGTTGGGCGTTTTCAATTTTTAATTTGGTTTTCCGGCATTTGTGCGTTGCTCAGTTCCATAAACGTTGAATAGGTTAGGACATGAAGAGTATTACCTTCTAAGGTAGCATCCTGTTGCATAGATAAAAGTCAATCCTATCATGATAGCAAATGCAACGGCGATAGCTGTGGATGAAAAGTAGGAAAATGTTACTTTTGTTTGTGATGATTATTTTGTACCACGATCTCGGGGTGACCCAAGATGACTATAGAAACTCTTCAGGAGAGCACTGCAATAGATGTCACTGACAAATGGATAGGGAGAGCTTTAGTGAGCCTCGCCTACTTAACTTCACCATTGCTTCTCCTACATCTACCTTACCAGTAGATATTATTCAAGTCACATTATTTCAACTCAAATTTTAGATTCATGGTCCAAGGATTTAATCCTCCCACATTGTTGCATTGCCAAACTCAGTTGCGTTATGTTGGAAAGTAACTGAGGCAATATCAGACCTCAGCAGCACGGTAGCACAAGTGGCAGCACTGTGGCGTCACAGCGCCAGGGTCCCAGGTTCGCTTCCCCGCTGGGTCACTGGCTGTGCAGAGCCTACACATTCTCCCCGTGTCTGCGTGGGTTTCCTCCGGGTGCTCCGGTTTCCTCCCACAGTGCAAAGACGTACAGGTTAGGTGGATTGGACATGCTAAAATTGCCCTTAGTGTCCAAAAAAGGTTAGGAGGGGTTATCGGGTTACGGGGATAGGGTGAAAGTGAGGGTTAAGTGGGTCGGTGCAGACTCGATGGGCCGAATGGCCTCCTTCTGCACTGTATGTTTTATGTTCAGACAGTTCCCAAGTAGGAAGATCTACCACAGCCTTTACTGCAATGTCTAGAAGTCTACAGTCCGCGTATTAACCTGCATTCGAGATTCTGGGCTTTATAAATAATGACAAAGAGTACAAAAGTAAAGAAGTTACAATGAACGTCTTTAAAGCCTCACCTGGACTATTGTGTCAAGTTCTGGGGACCACACTTTAGGATAGATGTGAAGGCTTTAGTGGAGGTACAAAAATCTTCACAAGAATAGCTCCAGGCATGAGGAAGTTCAGCTATGTGGACAGGTTGGAGAAACTGGGGCTGTTCTCCTAGAGAATATTAAGAGAATATGACCGAGGTTTTCAAAACCATGAGGGCTTTGGACGGAGAAGGTTGGGAGAAGCTGTTCCCATTCGCGGCACCTCAGACAATGCAGCAAGACCTGGGCAATACCCAGGCTTGGGCTGGCAAGAGGTGTCACATCTGGGCCACACAAGTGCCAGGCAATGACCATCTCCTACAAGTAAGGATCTATCCATCGCCGCTTGACATTCAACTGAATCCCCCACAATCAACATCCTGGGGGTTACCATTGATCAGAAACTGATTGGGACTAGCCATATAATAACTGTGGCTGCAAAGGTTGGTCAGAATCCTGCAGCGAGTGACTCGCCTCCTGACTCCCCAAAGCCTGTCCACCATCTACAAGGCACAAGTCAGGAGTGTAATGGAATACTCTCCACTTGCCTGGATGAGTGCAGCTCCAACAACACTCAAGAAGCTCAACACCATCCAGGACAAAGCAGCCCATCCACAAGTGACGCACAGTAGAAGCCTTGTGTACCATCTGCAAGATGGACTTCAGGAACTTGCAAAGGTTTCTTAGACAGCACTTTCTAAACCTATTTAGACAGGGGCAATCGATAAAAGCAAATTACTGAGGATGCTGGAATCTGAAACAAAACAGAAAATACTGGACAATCTGAACAGGTCTGACAGCATCTATGGAGAGAGAACGGAGCTAACATTTCGAGTCTGGATGATTCTTTGTCAAAGCTGGCTCTTGGACAAAGAGTCAGACAGACTTGAAACAAGGGCAACAGATATATGGGAGCACCACCATCTGGAAGTTCATCTCCTGTGTGTGTACCTACGCAGTGGTTCAAAGGACAACACCATCATCATCTCAAGGGCAATTAGGGATGAGCAAGAATATTGGCCAAGCCAGAAAAGCTCACATCCCATGAATACATTCTTTTAAATAACTCTAATCATTACACATGCCTTCCTCCGACCTTCTCATACTGTAAGAACATTAAAAAATAAGAAATAGAAGCATTGGGTCAGCTCTCTTAATCTGAAAAGATTGGCAGAGATGCAAAGATTTCAAGACTTCTTTGTGAGGGATTGATCATACAGGTTTGACAAAAGGTTTTTGCCATCAAGATGGATGATCAGCCATGATCACAATAACGGCAGAGTAAGCTTGATGGGCCAAATGGCCTTCTCCTGCTTCTATTTTCTAGGTTTCTATCTCAGTTACCCAATTATTGCTCTCCCTCAACTTTCTAAACCTGGCTTTCGCTAAGGTTTCCTTGAATCCTTCAACTACCAAAAATTGTTTCATCTTTCTTCCTCTCTCCTCCTTTAACTTGGTCCTGAAACCTTTATCGATCTTCAGCAATCTCCACTTCGCCTTCTCACGCCTTGAAATGCTGAGGAACTTCCAGCCAGGACTGTGAGCGCTAATTGGTTTCTAAGAAAACAGAGAAACTGGATCTGCAGCAATCAATTTGAGCTGGGCCCTCACAAGCCTTAGGAATAATACATAAGGGAGCTTGTGACATTAAATAGGACAGGTTTCTGACGCTACACCCAGTACGAGAAGATTTTTCTTAAACACACATTTTAAAGCTGGTCACCAAATCATAATGCTCAGAAGTTCAAACTCAAACGTGATGTATTTAATCTCTTGGTTTTCTTAGGTTCATGTACCTAATATATTCTGGCTGTTCCTTGCTTTGCCTATATATGCAATCACACCGAGGCAGGAACTTTTTTGTACACAGATTTTCTAATGGATCATTACAAAGGGGTAGAAAGACAAATGGGGGGCAGTTAGGCCAACAACAGTGATCTGACTATTGCTTTACAAAGCAGCTATCACGCTGTGGCTGCCTGCTATCATTTAGGTCACAGGTCAGGGCTTTTATACTAGAGGGGCTAGAGGGCAAGCCCCGCCCATTTACCACGGAAGTTCATATTCCCCAGAGGGCACAGGAAACCTGATGGTTCCTATCCCATGACCTGCGCTGGGGCAATAACAGGTGGCAATAAATGCTGGCACAGCCAGCGATGCCCACATGAGTCAATAAAAGGGGAAATGTTTGCTTGGCACCTATTTTCTCCACACATACCAACCAATTTTAAGATCATATTCAATATATTTTCAAATATGACTTGCACTGTTTAAGTAAGAATTACAACCTTTGGAAATGAAAGTCCCTGCATTGGACCCCTGGGATGTGCAAAGTGTGCTGTCGGCATATTTTCCCAATTTAATCGCGGTTTGAGCCAGGTAATTCTGCAAGCTGTACAGTTTGCCAAGATGTTGTGTGTTATTGGCAGAGATTGAGCAAGCTGACTCTGCACACACCATATGCATTCCCATGTCTAGGAATTACCTATAACCGTACCTGATATACGTAGAGCTGGATGAGAGAAGATGTAAAATGTACTCTCAGAAGCTTACTTTTTTTACCGTTACAAATTAAGGCAGAAATTTGGAAAGGAGGTGTCTTCTTACAAATGTCCTATCATTCCTAAATCATGGAGGTTGTTGGTGAGTGATCCCCACCAATCCACTGCTCAGCGCAATCCGTTTCATAGAAATCATAAAATCATAGATTCCCTAGAGTGCAGAAGGGGGCCATTCAGCCCATCAAGTCTGTACCGACCCTTTGAAGCACCCTACCTAGGTCCACTACCACACCTGATCCCTGTAACCCCACCTAACCTGCACATCTTTGGACTGTGGACACTATGGGGCAATTTATCATGGCCAATCCACCGAACCTGCACATCTTTGGACTGTGGGAGGAAACCGGAGCACCCGGAGGAAACCCACGCAGACATGGGGAGAATGTGCAAACTCCACACAGACACTCACCCAAAGCCGGAATTGAACCCGGGTCCCAGGCGCTGTGAGGCACCAGTGCTAAGCACCATGCCACTCTAGATTGTTGCTAAATGATCTCCATTGCCTCAAAGTCCCATCCAATATGTTCAAACTGGCATGTGACTTTCATTGCCTTGTGACTCGTAGACTGCTGTGCATTGTGCGGAACCCTATACCGAAATATCACACCTGGGTCGGAGGGTTCTGAATTCAGGTCCCAAACCTGAGGCTGGGAGCATAATCTCAGGTTAACCTGCTCGTGTTGCACTGAACTGCCATATTGCTGGCAATGCTTTCCCTTAAATTGGACTGCTGTCTGGTTGCTCCACACGCATTATTCAGCAGGAGCAGGGAGTTCAACCAGCGTGCGCACCAACATTGCCCAGTGAACCAAACACCGCTAAAACTAACTGGCGTTTCATCTTTCTCTGTGCAAATTGGGACGCCGACTCGGCCCATTGTACTTCAACAATAATTTGTTGTGTGTGATGCATTTAGAAATCATTCTGAGACAAGTATGAAATATTGAAGCAAAACATGCAGAAAGTAAAATAATCGGCCTGTTCCTGCATTTCTTTCAACGGTTAATTAGCAGCGAGCCTGGGTGGAAACCTGGAAGCAAGTCGGCAGCCAATAAGACGGAGATAAGAGAAGGAATTGAAGAGAGGTCAGATTCTCAAAATAGTCTGGAATGCCAAAAAGCTCATTAAGTACACTTCACAAACCATGTGTGTGTTATATAACTTTGCACTCAGTAATCTGAGGGGAAAATGAGCTCAAACAACAGTTTTAAGAAGGAACAACAAACTCAAATTCTTCCGGACCCAAAATAGAACGAGGGCGTTTTTCAAACTGTGACGTGGAGATGCCGGCGTTGGACTGGGGTGAGCACAGTAAGAAGTCTTAAAACACCAGGTTAAAGTCCAACAGGTTTGTTTCAAACACTGGCTTTCAGAGCACTGCTCCTTCCTCAGGTGAATGGAGAGGTATGTTCCAGAAACATTTATACAGTATAGACAAAGTCAGAGATGCCAGACAATGCTTGGAATGCGAGCATTTTGCGGATAATCAAATCATTACATATCCAGAGATAGGGGGTGATCCCAGGTTAAAGAGGTGTGAATTGTCTCAAGCCAGGACAGTTGGTGGGATTTTGCAAGCCCAGGCCAGATGGTGGGGGGTGAATGTAATGCGACATGAATCCAAGATCCCGGTTGAGGCCGCACTCATGCGTGCGGAACTTAGCTATAAGTTTTTGCTCGGCAATTCTGCGTTGTCGCGTGGCCTGAAGGCTGCCTTGGAGAACACTTACCTGGAGATCAGAGGCTGAATGCCCTTGACTGCTGAAGTGTTCCCCGACTGGAAGGGAACATTCCTGCCTGGTGATTGTCGCACGATGCCCGTTAATTCGTTGTCGCAGCATCTGCATGGTCTCGCCAATGTACCACGCTTCGGGACATCCTTTCCTGCAGCGTATGAGGTAGACTACATTGGTCGAGTCGCACGAGTATGTGCCGCGTACCTGGTGGGTGGTGTTTCCACGTGTAATGGTGGTATCCATGTCGATGATCTGGCATGTCTTGCAGAGATTGCCCTGGCAGGGTTGTGTGGTGTCGTGGTCGCTGTTCTGAAGGCTGGGTAATTTGGGTAGCTTTTCAAACTAACAGGGCAGCCAACATTATTCAACCCTGGTTGGCAGATAATGCTGCGGCAATTCAAAACAAGACGTGTGCATTGTGGTCTACTTTCACATTTACCTGGATAAAGTTTCTTCTCTCTCTGAGACCCACCTTAAGAAAAAGATTATTTCTGACAACCTCTGCTTGCAAATTAAACATTTTGAATATGGTCCTCATAACCTAATAAACAATAAATCCTGTCACTCTGCACTAAGTTCCTTTTCAAAATAAGATCGCAAAACTTGCATATAAAATGATGAGTGAGTCTCAATGGCAGGTTGAGAGGCAGAAATTACGCAAATTGGCCCTGGAGGGAGCAGGCTGGAAGGGCAAAACTGGCTCTTTCTCATTTCACACTTCACCCCATATGTGGCATGTCATCATATGTCACGGATAACCTTCCCCGCTGGGAGCTTTGCTCAATGGGAGATTTGATCAGAGGCCAGCAGTTGTAATTTTCTCCCATTAATCTCCCATTAAAACAAAGTCCAATTCCGACAGCTCGTCCCCACAAATCAGCATTTTGAATGTTCCTCACTCTGCTCCCAGCCCTCCCTGATGCACAAGAGTCCCAATGAAAAAATGATAGCCAAAAATTATATAAAATGGGGTGGAAATTCTGACGCATAATCCAGGAGAATTGCAGGTTTAGCACGTGAGCCACATTCCGAAATACAGTCCTCACCTGCACCAGAAACAGGAGGTTTTACATCAGCGTTCCAAATAAGAATTTAGCGAGGAATAAAATGACCTGTTTTGCTTTGAAACTAAATGACCTTCAAACGCACCTCCGGGCCTTATTAACAGCAGTTTTGACTTGTGTCTGAATGAATGACCAGATTACAGATTGACTGAAGATTGTGGCGTAAAACTTTGTTTCTTAAAGTGAGATTTTCAGGGTGGGTAAAGACTTAAACCTTTTTGTTGTATTGGTTTATTTGAGAGAGCTTTGTTACATAACCAACCTCTGACATCTCCCCTATACCTTCCTCCAATCACCTTAAAATTATGTCCCCTCACGACAGCTATTTCCACCCTGGGGAAAAGTATCTGGCTATCCACTCTATCCATGCCCCTCATCACCCTGTACACCTCTATCAAGTCACCTCTCTGCCTTCTTCGCTCCAGTGAGAAAAGCCCTAGCTCCCTCAACCTTTCTTCATAAGACATGCCCTCCAGTCCAGGCAGCATCCTGATGTTACTGTGCTTCATAAGATAGTTTAGTGTCCCTCAGTATCTATATATACCTCAGTATGAATCCCTCAATATGTATTCAGTATGTATCCCCCAGTGTGTATCCCTCAGTATGTATCCCCCAGTGTGTATCCCCAGTGTGTATCCCTCAGTATGAATCCCTCAATATGTATTCAGTATGTATCCCCCAGTGTGTATCCCTCAGTACGTATCCCCCAGTGTGTATCCCTCAGTATGTATCCCTTAGTGTGTATCCCTCAGTATGTATCCCCCAGTGTGTATCCCTCAGTATGTATCCCCCAGTGTGTATCCCTCAGTATGTATCCCCCAGTGTGTATCCCTCAATATGTATTCAGTATGTATCCCCCAGTGTGTATCCCTCAGTATGTATCCCCCAGTGTGTATCCCCCAGTGTGTATCCCTCAGTATGAATCCCTCAATATGTATTCAGTATGTATCCCCCAGTGTGTATCCCTCAGTACGTATCCCCCAGTGTGTATCCCTCAGTATGTATCCCCTAGTGTGTATCCCTCAGTATGTATCCCCCAGTGTGTATCCCTCAGTATGTATCCCCCAGTGTGTATCCCTCAGTATGTATCCCCCAGTGTGTATCCCTCAGTATGTATCCCCCAGTGTGTATCCCCCAGTGTGTATCCCTCAGTATGAATCCCTCAATATGTATTCAGTATGTATCCCCCAGTGTGTATCCCTCAGTACGTATCCCCCAGTGTGTATCCCTCAGTATGTATCCCCTAGTGTGTATCCCTCAGTATGTATCCCCCAGTGTGTATCCCTCAGTATGTATCCCCCAGTGTGTATCCCTCAGTATGTATCCCCCAGTGTGTATCCCTCAGTATGTATCCCCCAGTGTGTATTCCTCTGTATGTGGGCGGGATTCTCTGATCCTGAGGCTAAGTGTTGACGCCGTTGGAAACGCCCTCGCGTTTCTCGAGAGCGTTAACACGGCTCCAGGATCAGCAATTCTGGTCCCTACAGGGGGCCAGCACGGCTGGAGCGGTTCAGGCCGCTCCAGCTGCTGATCCGGCCGAGGAATGGGCGCCAGGGGATGTGTGCATGTGCAGTGCGTCCGGCACGAACCCGCACATGCGCAGTCCCACCAGCGTGATTTCTGAGCATGCGCGGTGTCTCCCTTGTCTGCGCCGGCCCCGACCCAACATGGCCCCGACTGCCTCGGCGCCATGGCGCCATTCGCGCGGCCCACTGACAATTTTCTGACCCAGCGCGGGGTCGGACAATCCCGTCCTGTATCCCTCAGTATGGGCAGCACAGTAGCAAACTGGTTAGCACTATAGCTTCACAGTGCCAGGGTCCCAGGTTCGATTCCCGGCTTGGGTCACTGTTTGTGCGGAGATCTCGGAGTCAGTTATTAACTTACAGCTGATTCCAAATTAAAAGACTACGCTGCTATAACTGACCCATAACAGCACATTAAAAACACGGCTACAGCCCATGAGGTTGTCACCATTCTGGAATAGCATCTCCCAGGAGTATCCAGTGCTGATTAAAACAAGAATTGTGTTGCTATTGCCCTTCATGCCGACCTACATGTGCGAGGTTGGATTTTCCATTCTCACGAAGGTGAAGACGGCACAAAGGAACTTGCTGAACTCTGCATCTGATATGCACATTGCCCTCTCCTCTTGTGAACCTGGTTGGAGTGAGATCGTGGGACCAAGCAGGCTCCCCTTTCACGTTAAAGATAAGCGAACGTGCCGTGTGTTGTGAAATTCAGTCGGCATTGGTCGCGAAGTTCAGCCGCCATGGGTCGCGAAGGTTGGCTATTTGGCAAAAGTGGGTCCCGGGAAAAAGTTTGAAAAACGCTGGTGTAAGGGATGCATACTGGAAGCTGGTATGCTTCTAGTAAATCAGTGTCTGCAGTGCGATCACAAAAAAGTAAATACTTTTATTTGGTGCCTTAACTTGACTCGCAGAAACATTGCATGCAAGAAATTAATTCTCAAGGACAATGATTTTTGTCA
The DNA here is from genome assembly GCF_902713615.1 of Scyliorhinus canicula. Classification (NCBI taxonomy): domain Eukaryota; kingdom Metazoa; phylum Chordata; class Chondrichthyes; order Carcharhiniformes; family Scyliorhinidae; genus Scyliorhinus; species Scyliorhinus canicula. Next base: position 2,686,280 of record NC_052167.1, read on the forward strand.
AATTTTCTATCATACCCTTAATGTTCTTGTCAAGAACACTTGTAACTAAAGCTATAAATGATTTATTAACATTAACTGTGGGTCAACAACATACAAAACAACAGATGAACAACAATATGAACAACAATATGAACACGCACACGCAACCTCTCTCTTCCAGCTCTCCAGTCAGTCTGAGATCACCTGACTCTAACATTCACTTATATACTATTGACACTCCTAGTGGTCAGTCAGTGAATTACAATACAACCATGATATCACCACAACACCCGTTTTAGAAAAGATGCTAAGACCAGCAGTGTGCTGAATGACCAACTAACATTCGCACGATAGGTTGATTAAGGGAGGAAAGTTTGCCAGGAAAACTCTGTCCTTATTTGAGGAGAGACTTAACAGCTATTAAACTCACCAGTAAGGGGCAGATAGGGTGCTAGCTTTTGATACCCAAAAGAAGGCACAGCTGGCAAAACAGCACTCTCCCAGTACTGCATTAATATGTAAATTGTCAACAAGGATTAACTTTATTCCTTGGAAAAATTAAGTATTTGTTTTAAGTGGAAAATAGAAGATTTTACATCTCCCACTAAATCTTGGAAAGAAGCCCTCGTGTGCGAGGTTGGGGCTGATACAGCTGAAGATGGTGTATAGAGCACGCCTTACAAGGGCGTGGATGAGCCGGCTCTTTGAGGGGGTAGAAGATGTGTGCAAACATTGCGGGGGTGGGGGGGGGCCGCAAACCACATTCATATGTTTCGGTCCTGTCCAAAGCTGAGGATTACTGGAAGGAGGTGTTTAGGGTAATCTCTAAAGTGAAACTAGACCCGGGCCCTCGGGAGGCCATATTCTGGGTGTCGGACCAGCCGGGGTTGGAAGCGGGCGCTGAGGCAGATGTTGTAGCCTTCGCCTCGTTGATCGCCCAAAGGCAGATCCTGTTAGGGTGGAGATCAACCGCTCCACCCTGTGCCCTGGTGTGGTGGGGGGACCTGCTGGAATTCTTAACACTTCAAAAGGTCAAATTTGAACTGAGGGGAAGGATGGAGGGGTTATACAATTCATGGGCGTTATTCATTATGCACTTTCGAGTATTGGATCACATCGAACTTTAGGGGGATTGGGGGCTGGGAGGGTTGGGGGGAGGGGGACTGTGTGTGTGTTAACGGCGACTATGGGTGATTCCTGATTCCTTTTTGTCATTTGTTTATATTAACATGCGGGCCAATGTTTGGGGTTTGGTGGGAGGATGGGATTGTTGTTATTGATATGAGGATTAGCATTACATCGGTTACTGATTATTGTTTATTGGTGGGTGTAAATTTGGGAGAAAATGTGAAAAAGAAGGAGAATAAAAAGTATTTAAAAACAAAATCTTGGAAAGAAGGAATATGCACTTAAATAGAACTTTTCCAGAAGATCTTTCCAACCAATGAAGTCCGTTTGAAATGTATTCATCATTGTAACGTAAGAAATCTGGCAGCCTGATTTGTGCATATCCCATAAACAGCAGTGAGATAATGATCAGTATGAGGGATAAATAAGCATGTAAAATCTGACGATGAGATGCAAATCCTGTACTTACCCCCCCACAACCAAACGCTGCTTGCATTTCTACAGAACTAATTACTGAGGTGGGGGGGGAGAAAAACTTAAGTTTTGCAACCATAATGACAGCGGATGAGTTTACTGAATTGATTTACTTCCCACGACAGGCATGTAATCAGCCCCCGACATGCGATCGGGGAGTTGTAACTCGCAGCTCGTCAGCCGGCCGACACTGTTTATTGATCAGAAAACAGATTGTGTTTGTGATATTGCAACACGATATTTTAATTACTGCTGCACACAGCACCCCAGCCTCCAGTCCATTAGCACAGAATTAAGCCGTACGCGTAACTATGAAGAAGTGGGGGCCTATCTGGCTTGAAAATCGTATAAGTAACATCAATACTATCGAATCAATAATCAATAGCTGCATATGCTTACAGCAACGTGATCAAAATGTTTCCGATTCAGTTTATCGGCAGCTTTTACTTGTCTAAAACTCTTGTCAATCATCAATAAGCTCATCCACATTTACAATTTAGCACTTTGCGTACCGGGCCCTTGTAGTAATAATTGTGACACTTAAGACTGCAGTCACTTGGGGTGAACTGTAATTGCTGTTGTCGTGTTTATTAAGCTCAACTGGGTTCATTACATCCATCAATATCTGATTGGGAAAGAGATCGAAGGTTAGAGTGACATGGTTAGACTGAGTTGGTCAATATGACATGGGGCAGAATGGTGTCATTTCAGCTATGGCTCAGGGACAAGCGCAGAGTGCAACGCCCTGTATTAACATGAGGCACGCCAGAGGTATGGGACTAACAGTTCTGATGCCACTGCATTGCCCCAGAAAAGATGTTTGAACCAACTGCTTAGGAGAGTAGCCAATACTGCAAAAGTGACAATGAGATTTCTCTGCTCTGTAATTGCAATTTAGTGAAAGGGAGATCTACCCGGAGGCACGTTATTACACGTTAAAAAGATTCACATGCAATGGATTCTAACCTATTTCTAACAATGTAAAAAATAGTTGATCACCTAATATCTGAATTAAGTCTTGTAAATGACGTAGCAAATGCTAAAATAGTTCAAATTAACTAATACTTATGGCAAATTAACAGCTTTTGTTACATCAGCAAAGCATAGCAAGATCCCACAAACAACAATGCTATTTCCCATAATCCATGAATTGCCAGCAAGAGCACTCAATGGTCATCATCCAACGGGCGTCACGGTATCACAGTGGTTAGCACCGTTGCTCCACAGCGCCAGGGACCCAGGTTCGATTCCCTGCTGGGTCACTGTCTGTGCGGAGTCTGCACGTTCTCCCTGTGTCTGCGTGGGTTTCCTCCGGGTGCTCCGGTTTCCTCCCACAGCCCAAAGATGTGCAGGTTAGGTGGATTGGTCACGATAAATTGACACGTAGTGTCAAAAGGTTAGGTGAGGTTGCTGGGTTATGGGGAAAGTGTGGAGGTGTGGGATCAGGTAGGGTGCTCTTTCAGAGGCCGGTGTAGAACCAATGGGCTGAATGGCCTGCTTCTGCACTGTAAATTCTATGATTCTACCTAGGTCCACAAATCACTGGGATATCTGTATGCTTGCAACCCTTAAGTGTCCAGGGTTCTACATTTACAGCACTCAGCTGTCTCCACCGGGCGTGGGTAACCCATGGACCCAATTCATGGGTCCATTGGCTGAGGAGGAATGTTGGCTGAGCCATCATGAGAATTCTGGCCTTCTTTGAACAGTCTTGGTGACGATAATCTTCTTCAGGTAGAGGACACGGACATGTCATCCAACCATCCTGTTCCTCCCCATCATCAGTTAGATGTGTGAACAGGCGCAAATCCTCACCGACAAAGCAATCGGCACTTTAATTTTTGATGCGGAGATGCTGGCGTTGGACTGGGGTGAGCACAGTATGAAGTCTTACAACACCAGGTTAAAATCCAATAGGTTTGTTTCAAACACGAGCTTTCGGAGCGCAGCTCCTTCCTCAGGTGAATGGCGAGGTAAAGTCCTGTTGGACTTTAACCTGGTGTTGTAAGGCTTCATACTTTAATTTTTGAGACCACCTTGTATTCTCCTGTGTCGAAAATACATCACTGGTATCCTGCGATGCACAGAAAAAGGTTCTGCAGCAAAGCAAGGGATTCAGATGAGATCAGCAGTGTTGAAAGAAAGAGGGAACATGGCAAACCTATGTTTTCAATGCCATTAGTGTTGGAAGCAACCATCCCCTTATTGAGGGGAATAAAGACTAACCCTGCAGCTGGCAATGCTATCCACTAGTACGAGCTGTTGGCATCAGATGGCAAGATTGGCAAACAGACTACATTACTCAAGAATGGCAGACTTCAGGGCATCACGGTGGCGCAGTGGGTTAGCCCTGCTGCCTCACGGCGCCGAGGTCCCAGGTTCGATCCCGGCTCTGGGTCACTATCCGTGTGGAATTTTCACATTCTCCCCGTGTTTGCGTGGATTTCGCCCACACAACACAAAGATGTGCAGGCTAGGTGGATTGGCCAGGCTGAATTGCCCCTTAATTGGGAAAAATGAATTGGGTACTCTAAATTTATATTATAAAAAAGAATGGCAGACTTCACCTTGATGAGCATTTTCACCCAAAATAGCATTCACAAGATGCCACTGCTGGCAATTCAGAATTTATGATGCTCTTTCTTCATTTCCTTTTGGAAATCAGAGGACATAAAACACACCCAACTCCTTCCTTGGAAAAGAGAACCATTAGCAGCTTACAAATTCAGCCAATTTACACGGATATCCAGATACATTTATAAATCTCTTTGCTTCACAATATTTACAGGGTCGCAGTAAATTAAAGCCTGTAGGCTCCTGACAGATCGAGCAAATTGAAAAGTGTTGAAAGTTCCTGGTTAATGATAGCCTGGGGACTGGGGGAGGGGAGGGCCGGGGGGGAGAGGAAACAACACCACATAGAAAACAATCAACCGTGGCTCGCGATTCGCTTCTATTCTTGGAGTTAATGAAATCTCCCACGGAAAAGGTCAACACACAATACATTAGTTTACATTTAACACTTTCCTATCTGGGATTGATCAGAGGGGGATCAAAAGTGAGCGGAGAGGAAAATATTGGAAACAAACAGCAGGACTGTGCACATAGAACAAACATAGAACATAGAGTGCAGAAGGAGGCCATTCGGCCCATCGAGTCTGCACCGACCCACTTAAGCCCTCACTTCCACCCTATCCCCGTAACCCAATTAACTGATAAGAGAAAAAGCAATTTCGTATTTGGGATACTGAACCTTTACAAAACTGGAAAGGTTAGATTGGGGTAAAATTTTCCAATGCCATAGTGAATAGTCTTCAATGGAAAGAGGCTGTCTCCTCACTACAGAGCCATTTTGCCTCTGTTTTAGATCCTATGTCAGTTTGCCTCTGTTGATATAAAAAGAGGAAATGCTGGAAAAACTCAGCAAGTCTGACAGCATCTGTGGGGAGATAAACAAGAGTTAACTCTTTTAAAAGACTTTTCTTCAGTCCGTCTTGCGTCTCTGAATCACAACTATTTTCCCGTTTGAGTAGGTTAGCTTCGGTGGCTAGAGTGTGATGCAGAAAAATGCCAATGGTCCAGGTTCAATCCCTGTACTGGCTGAGGTAGTTCAAGGAGGCCTCTCTCCTCGCCTTTCCCCCCACCCCCCTTTTGTGGAGTGGTGCCCCTCAAGCTCTATATAACCAATGATACTCTCTAATGGAGAGAGATGCCTATGGTCCTTCGTGAATTGTGGCTCATTACTCACTCACCATTAGTCTGAGTCCTATATCAGGAGATTTGTCTCCATAATCCACGCCAGCACTCCAGCGCAGTACAGAGGGAGCATCTCTCCTGGGAAGATTAAGGCATTAAGGCACAATTCTGTCTGCCTAGTGTTTCAGGTTCCCAATGCACTTGAGAAGGAAAGCAGAGAATTCTTCCCACTGTGGTATTATCAAAACTATCAGCATTGCACTGGTTAATGTAGTACCATGAATAGCCACTAGGGGGAGCTGCAGATACTACTACATAAAGCAGTGATGCTAGACCTTTGGGTATATAGGAGATACCAGAGCAGTTACATAGAACATAGAACATAGAACAGTACAGCACAGAACAGGCCCTTCGGCCCTCGATGTTGTGCCGAGCAATGATCACCCTACTCAAATCCACGTATCCACCCTATACCCGTAACCCAACAACACCCCCCTTAACCTTACCTTTTAGTACACTACGGGCAATTTAGCATGGCCAATCCACCTAACCCGCACATCTTTGGACTGTGGGAGGAAACCGGAGCACCCGGAGGAAACCCACGCACACACGGGGAGGACGTGCAGACTCCGCACAGACAGTGACCCAGCCGGGAATCGAACCTGGGACCCTGGAGCTGTGAAGCATTTATGCTAACCACCATGCTACCGTGCTGCCCAAAGTGTGAGGTTAGATTATAGTTTATACCAGGAGTGAGATGAGCAGTAGATGAGTGTAGTTAGATGTTATTGATCAATTCTGCATTCTAAAAGGACTAAGTGTCGAAACCCAGTTTAGTAGTCTAAATAAAATTCTAGCTTTATAGTCATAGAGAAATACAGCACAGAACAGGCCCTTCAGCCCACGATGTTGTGCCGAACTTTTGTCCTAGGTTAATCATAGATCATAGAATTTTGGGCACTAAGGGCAATTTAGCGGCCAATCCACCCAACCTGCACATCTTTGGACTGTGGGAGGAAACCGGAGCACCTGGAGGAAACCCATGCACACACGGGGAGGATGTGCAGACTCCACACAGACAGTGACCCAAGCCGAAATCGAACATGGGAACCTGGAGCTGTGAAGCAATTGTGCTATCCACAATGCTACCGTGCTGCCCTTAAGAAGAAATTAATCTACACTCCATTATTCTACCATAATCCATGTACCTATCCAATAGCCGCTCAAAGGTCCCTAACGTTTCCGACTCAACTACTTCCACAGGCAGTGCATTCCATGCCCCCACTACTCTCTGGATAAAGAACCTACCTCTGACATCCCCCCTATATCTTCCACCATTCACCTTAAATTTATGTCCCCTTGTAATGGTTTGTTCCACCCGTGGAAAATGTCTCTGACTGTCTACTCTATCTATTCCCCTGATCATCTTATAAACCTCTATCAAGTTGCCCCTCATCCTTCTCCGTTCTAATGAGAAAAGGCCTAGCACCCTCAACCTTTCCTCGTAAGACCTACTCTCCATTCCAGGAAACATCCTGGTAAATCTCCTTTGCACCTTTTCCAAAGCTTCCACATCCTTCCTAAAATGAGGTGACCAGAACTGCACACAGTACTCCAAATGTGGCCATACCAAGGTTTTGTACAGCTGCATCATCACCTCACGGCTCTTAAATTCAATCCCTCTGCTAATGAACGCTAGCACAACATAGGCCTTCTTCACAGCTCTATCCACTTGAGTGGCAACTTTCAAAGATCTATGAACATAGACCCCAAGATCTCTCTGCTCCTCTACATTGCCAACAATCCTACCGTTAACCCTGTATTCCGCATTCATATTTGTCCTTCCAAAATGGACAACCTCACACCTGTCAGGGTTAAACTCCATCTGCAACTTCCAGCCCAGCTCTGCATCCTATCTATGTCTCTTTGCAGCCGACAACAGCCCTCCTCACTATCCAAAACTCCACCAATCTTCGTATCATCTGCAAATTTACTGGCCCACCCTTCATCTCCCTCATCCAAGTCATTAATGAAAACCACAAACAGCAGAGGACTCAGAACTGATCCCTGCGGTACGCCACTGGTAACTGGGCTCCAGACTGAATATTTGCCATCCACCACCTCTCTCTGACTTCTATCAGTTAGCCAATTTGTTATCCAACTGGCCAAATTTCCCACTATCCCATGCCTCCTTACTTTCTGCATAAGCCTACCATAGGGAGCCTTCTCAAAATCCATGTACACTACATCCACTGCTTTACCTTCATCCACATGCTTGGTCACCTCCTCAAAGAAGTCAATAAGACTTGTAAGGCAAGACCTACCCCTCACAAATCCGTGCTTTGTTTAAGTGAAAGCTATACTGTGGAACACTACGCCAACCATCCTAAATATGCAGCACTAAGAACACCACGCCCACCTATCCTCGCTCATCCAATTTCACTAAATGTCATTTCATTCATCTCGATGTTGTACGAAAGTACAACAAATTTGCCAACACTCTCACGACACCAAAATACAATTCACAGTGAAAAATGAAATGAAAATGGCTTATTGTCACAAGTAGGCTTCAAATGAAGTTACTGTGAAAAGCCCCTCGTCGCCACATTCCGGCGCCTGTTCGGGGAGGCTGGTACGGGAATTGAACCGTGTTGCTGCCCTCCTTAGTCTGCTTTAAAAGCCAGCGATTTAGCCCTGTGCTAAACCAGCCCCTTTGTGCGAGGATTGTGAGAGACGTGAGATATACATTAATTATTTTTCTTTACAAAGATCGTGGAAATGGATAACATTGCCAGTTATTGTTGTTTTATGTAAAATTCTGAGAGTTATGGATGTTTTATGTAAAAAGAAAGCAATCGAGTCTGAAAAAGGAGAATGCCTTTTCTTGTTTGTGAGGTACTCAATCCTTTTTCTGAAAATCAAAACATCATCAATGAGAAACAGAAAATATTTTCAGGCCCATTATCTCTAATTGGGGATACATATGACCGTAACTTAATTTGAAAAAGCCATGTTGATGGTAGATTAGGAATGCTGTACATTTATTGCATTAGCTAAAGACCCTGACAGCAGAAGCTCACTCTCCCTGGAGTGCACACAGTATCAGACTTCACGCTCCTGTTGCCGTGTTGCGCATAATCCAGATTGAACTCAAAGGACACGATTCAACCTGAAGAAAACAGAGTCCACTTCCGGGTGCGTTGAGTGGGGTGTTTCTTGGCACCTGCTGTGGTGGACAAGATCCCGTTATTCACCGGAACCTGGCCGTTTAATTTGGCTTCGGCAAGGAACACCTCGTTGAGACCACACTTACCCGTGGATCGGGGGGTGACATTTTTAAAGGCAGCCCTGATCTGTTGACTCCCATCGGCGGTCCCACCGCAGCCTCCAGATGGCCCACTGAACCCAGCTTAACTCTTCCGGGGTCCTCTAGACATCCAACCCCCTCCTGGCCCCAGCTCTTCTCTGTCCAACCCCTGGCATGGGCAACCTAGCACTGCCAAAATGGAACCGTAGCAGCCTGGCATTGCCAAGGTGCCCAGGTGCCAGTAGGAGTGCCAGGGTGCCACCCTGCCCAATGCCCAACCACCTGGGGGTCAGTGATGGCCTGGGAAACTCCCACAGTTGCCATTACTCCTGATTCACGTTTGTGTGGGCTAGGACTAAGCAGTGCCCTGGCACGGTCTCCAAGGCACGGCCGGCGAATACTGGGCCCCGGGAGAATGCGGCAAATGCATATTTCAATGAGCCAATTAGCTTCTTTAAATCCGCATATCTGGATCTCGCTCAGCGAGAACCCGATCCAGATCTCGTTGAATCTCGCGAGAAGTTTTGAGCATCGCCAGTCTCTTGCAAGGTTCAGCGGCCTCGTTGTGTCACGAGGTTGGGCAGGACAAAGCCGGTAAATCGCGCCCAAAATTGAGATGGAAAACTTTTCCATTCACTAAAAACCTTTTGCAGCCATTGAGCTGAATGGTGATCTATCCGTCCGTCACTTAGCTGAACAGATACGCAAATCCATCCCCACAATTCTCTCCATTTTATTCACTTTTCTTCTTCCGACTTCTGAATCTATTGGACGTGAGGAATACTAACATCTCTAAAACACAGTCCGGGGTTTTCTTGGGGCTGTGGAGTCAGGCTGGGAGGTGGGCGGGGTGGTAAAATGATGGCACCAAAAGGAGACAGGAGGGAAATGGTGGAAAAAGCAGCATTTTGCCGGTGTTGGCAGGGCCACCAAGGTGGCCATTTTAAAATTCTTTCACGGGTGTGGGCATCGCTGGCTCAGCCAGTATTTGTTGCCCATCTCTAATTGCCCTCGTGAAGGTGGTGGTGAACTGCCTTATTCAACCGCTGCAGACCATGTGGTGTAGGTACATCCACAGTGCTGTTAGGGAGGGAGTTCTAGGATTTTGACCCAATAACAGTGAAGGAACGGCGATATATTTCCAAGTCAGGATGGTGTGTGGCTCGGAATGAAACTTCCAGGTGGTGGTGTTCCCATGAATCTGTTTCTCTTGACCTTCTAGGTCACTGGTTTGGAAAGCATTATCGAGAGAGCCTTGGTAAGCTGTTGCGGTGCAGCTTGTAGATGGTGCACACGGCTGCCACTGCATGTCCAGGTGGAAGGAGTGAATGTTTAAGGTGTCAATCAAGCACTTTGTTCTGGATGATGTTGAACTTTGAATGTTGTTGGAGCTGCACTCATCCAGGCAAGGGGAGAGTATTCCATTACACTCCTGACTTGTGCCTTGTAGATGGTGGACAGGCTTTGGGGAGTCAGGAGGAACTTCAGTTACACTTCACAGAATTCCCAGCCTCTGACCTGCTCTTGTAGCCACAGTATTTATATGGCGGGCCCAGTTTGATTTCTGGTCAATGGTAACCTCTGGAAAAGCGGGAGTCAGCGATGGTAATGCCAGTGAATGTAAAAGGGAGATGGTTAGATGCTCTCTTGTCAGACATGGCCATTGTCTGGCATTTATGTGGCATGAATGTTACTTAACACTTACCAGTCCAAGACTGAATATTGTCCAGATTTGGCTGCATACGGACATGGACTGCTTCAGTGTCTGAGGAGTCGCGAATGGTGCTGAGTATTGTGCAGTCATCAGCGAACATTCTCACTTCTGACCTTATGATGGAGGGAAGGTCATTGATGAAGCGGCTCGTGATGACTGGGCCTAGGACCTGAGGAACCCTGAGGAATTCCTGCAGCGATGTCTTAATGGGACTGAGATAATTGACCTCCCACAACCGCAACCATCTTCCTTTGGGCTGGGTAAGACATTGGCTCCAGTTCAACTAGGCCAGCCACTGACTTCCCTTAGCTCGTAGCCAAGGTGTAAGGGGGGCGATGCCTTCTTTTTCAGAGGCACCATGCCCAAAGAGGGGGCTCCTCGTGGCAATAGCTCCCCCTGCAGGCCCCATGCTGCCACTGGAGGGGTGTCCCTTCCAATCACTCGGTCTGCCTGCCTGGCCTCAGCTCAGGAATGAATCCTTTATCACTCCTTGAAGGGTGCCTCAAGACAGAGGCACCCTCTCCTTCGCCTTGAAGTCACAGCTACTTCTATCGGTGATGCTGCCCTCTGATTGAACCGGCAGCTCAGAGAGGCAGGCACATCACACCAACACATCAATACTAGCCTGACCAGACTTACTAGCTACCACATGGTGTTTGCACTGGCTAGCTCACAAACTCTGACTGTCTCAGAGGCTGGGTCCCGAGAGAGCGGGAAACCCAGTGCCCTCTGGCTTTATAGTGGTCGTGTCCTGTCTGGTGATTGGCTGCTGTGTTCTGTGTGTTCACTGGTCATCCTGTGTGTCAATCACTGCCTGTCTGTGCACCATCATATACCTGTGTGTATATTATGACAAGTATCAGGTCTCCATTCAAGTCAGCATAGTGTCAACCCACAGTTGAACATGTATAATAGTTTAGCTGTTAAATAAAATCGTGCTGCATCTCATCAAGTGTTGGAAGTCTGTCTCTCGTTAAACTGCATCAAGTGCAGTCCACATCGCCCCAGCCTACCCAACAGATCAAGGTGACCCTCAGGTTCAATCAGCACCAGTCAGCTCTGTCTCTCAAAGGAAGAGGATGGCATCCTGTGGGACTGTGACTACATTTACACTGTCACATTTCGCAGACTAAGCTTGACAGCTCTGGTCATCATCTGCGATAAAAACAAAGTCCATCAAAATAAACTAGTTCATAAAGCAAAAGGGTGACCAGGTGCTCTGGTTGTTGCCAAGACAGCCCTGATTATTCATGAAATGTCCCAGTTTCCCGGCAGTTTCCTCAAAATGGTTCACGGGTCCCCGTCTTCACCTTGCCCATTTATTCTGCACAGCGAAACGATTTCGAATTGAATTTAAGCTTGCTCATGTTCCCTCGACCTGTTTTGCACACAGTCGGCGCAGTTTGTGTGACTCTTCACACAGCGGGGTGTTGCTTTGACGCGCAGTCGGCGAAGTGCAACACATTGCCCAATAGCGGCATGTTACATTTCTGGTTATTACGTGGAAAAAACTTCCAGACAAAGCAGGAGAAAATGGGGAGCAAGAAGGCGGGAAGCGGATGTCCAAGTTGTATACATCCGCAGAATGTGGCTTCCTGTAGTGAGGGAGGTGGGGCAATTGCCTTTGAAAAATAGTAAAGGCATCAATTTATGGCCACGTTTCAAGTGGTACAGATGTAAACACAGGGACCGTGCTGCACTTCAGGAGCTGCTGCGAGGGAGAGCTGTTCGTGTTGTGATGGAACAGGCTGCCCCCAGTGGTCACCTTCGAAAATCCAGCCGACCTATTCTTCCGACAAGACTGCCAGCATGTTGTGACAAGAATGGATTTGTGCGTCAAGGGATGGATTCTCCGGTCCTCCAGACCTGTGTCTCTCGGTGGGACGCCATTCGCTGGCGAGGCGGGATTCTCTACTCCCGCAGCTTGTCAAAGGGATTTCCCATTGAAGCCCCCCCCCCCCCCCCCCCCCCCCCACCCCACACCGCCAGGAAACCCGTGGGCAGGGGTACACTGGCTGCGGGAAAATAGAATCTCAATAGCCTGAGAATTCCGTCCAGATTTGAGTTTAGATTGACAGGGGGAGGTAATTTAAAATTCAGTTTCACTTATCTGTATCTATCTCCATGAGAATGGTTACAATTCCCTTAACTAATTCCACAACCAGGCAACGAGAGCTGTCCATCCTGGTGCATTCCCTTGATTTGTCCTGAATACATTCTTTTAGTCTGTGTCAACACCTCTATCCCAACATTAATTAAGTAACAATATATCTGAAAATTCAGCCTGGTTGATTGAAATGTTAATGATTCCGGATTAACAGACCATGAACTAGATGAACTCAATTACCTGGACTGTAGAATCATTCAGCCGATACGTTTATTGGATGGTAATAACTAGATGTTAAAATTCTCCTCGGGTAATGACAACCGACTTCAGAAACATTGCCGCAACGTGAAAGGACTCGTATGCCAACAAGTCACCACCCTGGTCACTCAATCCGTGCCCAACTGGAGACCTGAACTTCACATACCAGAGATCTACGTCATCCAGGCAGAGGGTAAAAGGTGAATTGGAACTTAAGAAACATTTCTCGTACCAGTGAAATACAAATATATTTGGATTTGAAGTTCAGAGTTGTGATCATCCTAAAATATATCATTAGAGAAGAATATTGAGCTTTTAACCACATATCGGAGGTCAGGGATGAGAAGAAACAGGCTAATTGCCTTGTGTTGGACCTGATCAGATGATTTAGCACAGTTTCAGTAACCAGGATTCAGCTGATATTTGCTTTCAAGTCCATTATTTCCAAATTATAATTATAACCTAATGGATTAAAGACAGAAACTGGGAGTTTCCCATTGTGACATGGTACACACAAAACAATAGGAAATGGAGAACACTGATTCAGTGAACTGAGCGATACATTGCTCAGTGCTGATTAACGCAGGGGGCAACAATGACGGATAATGGCCAGGTACCCCAGATTGGACAAACAGGACATTACACCAAGGATCGATCATTCGGAATCAGCAATGTCCTGGCTAAGGGCACAATGCACTGCAGGCAGAGATTTGATTAACTCAGTTGTAATGCTGGTGCGTGAGCACATCCGATGCATTAGGTGATCGTGGGCGCGATTCTCCGCTGCCCACGATGGGTCGGAGAATAGCGGGAGGGCCTTCCCGACATTTTTCCTGACCTCCTGCTATTCTACCCCCCCCCCCCCCCCCCCCCCCCACGGCCGCCCCACGACACGAATCGCTGCTCGCCGTTTTTTACGGCGAACAGCGATTCTCCCCTGGCCGATGGGCCGAGTTCCCAGGCCTTTACGGCCTTTTTCACGAACGCAAACACACCTGCTCTCACCGTTCGTGAAAACAGCCGCAAAGTGCCGTCCTGGACAACCATGGCACCGATTGGCACGGCCGCACCACGGCCGTGCCAAGGGTGGCATGGGCCCGCGATCGGTGGGCACCGATCGCGGGCAGCGGATCCGATACCCGCGCACTATTTGTTCCTCCGCCGCCCTGCAGGATCAGCCCGCGGGGCGGCTGAGGGGTATGACGGCCCGCGCATGCGCGGGTTTGACGCATATGCGCCATGATGTCATCCGCGCATGCGCGGGTTGGAGCCATCCAATCTGCGCATGCGCGGGCGACGTCATCGTGCGCGTCAGCCGCCGTGACGCTTGGCGCGCGGGCTTAGCGACGGTCGCTAAGCCGGAGATGCCGTGCTTCATGGGGCCGCGCTGCTAGCCCCGCCCGGGGGGGAGAATCGGTCCCGGGAGGGGGTGCGGAGGCCACCGTGAAACACGGCCAGTTTCACAGCAGCCTTTACGACTCTCCGCATTTGCGGAGAATCGCGCCCTTATATGTTCCACCTTGAGAGAATAATCTCAAACTATTGGGGTGGATCTTTGTGTGAACCATGGGTTTGATGCCTCATTAGTGCCCAGCCTTGACCTGGCCCAGTAGCTCGGAAGTCACAGGAAAACGATTCAAACCCCACTCTGGGTGATTGTGAAAGGTAAGCGAGGCTGGAACAGCAGTCCGGAGTGCTGCGCTGTCAGAGGTGCCATCCTTTTAAACTGTTAAATCAAGGCTGTCGCTGTTCCCCAAGGGGGCAGCACGGTTGCACAAGTGGCTAGCACTGTGGCTTCACAGCGCCAGGGTCCCAGATTCGATTTCCCACTGGGTCACTATCTGTGTGGAGTCTGCATGTTCTCCCCGTGTCTGCGTGGGTTTCCTCCGGGTGCTCCGGTTTCCTCCCACAGTCCAAAGACGTGCAGGTTAGGTGGATTGGCCATGCTAAATTGCCCTGAGTGACCAAAAAGATTAGATGGGGTTATTGGGTTAGGGGGAGAGGGTGGAAGTGAGGGCTTAGGTGGGTCGGTGCAGACTCAATGGGTCAAATGGCCTCCTTCTGCACTGTATGTTCTATGTTCCTTCAAATGACTGATATAATCAAAATCCCATAAAAGCTTCTGGAGTTCTTCCTAATCATAGTGCAACGCATGAACAAAGGGTAGATTTTAAACCAAACTGTCCAAACTTCACTCAAGAGTCTGGGAACTCTGTGATAGGGGGTAGATTATCCACATTTGTTTTCTTGAATACTTACACAAAACAATCAGGGGCAGTGGAGATATCTGAAGGGACTCATTTCCCACCCAAAAAGTCAGTGATAAGTTAGCTTAAAAAAAAACTTTCAATATCCCACGTGGACATTTTTATTTAGTCTCCAACTCGATTAACCTGAAAGACTGGGCCTCATTTTTTTTAAAGTAAATTTTCCCACCGAGGAAAATGCCCCTTAGTACTTTGAACAATGCAATTCCTTGCTTTTTATGTGAAGGCATACGGGGCCTTAACTTAACATACCTGATGTGACCATCAATTCACAAGACACCCGATTGGAAGTGAACAATGGATTTAATAGTCTTACAACAGAGCCTGCCTGCGACGAGATGAACTGGCAGCAGGCTCACAACTGCTGATCTTTATACCTCCGGTTAGTGGGAGGAGCCATGGGCGGAGCCAAGGGTGGAGCCCAGTACAAACACCTCATCTCCCCCTATAGGCAGAGCCACGCAACTGCACGTATACAGAGCTCACAAAGACACAATACATATCATACAACACAGTGTGAATTACTAGGATTAGAATTCGCCACAATACCATCTTGAAAGGTGCATGTCCAACAATGAAGCACTCTCTGAGCGCTGCCACACTGGAGAGTCAGGTCAAACCTCTCGCCCAGAGAGAAACGTGCTAGCAATACAGCTAGGTTGACCCATTCATCTGGAAATGTTCCCTCCATGAGTCAATGCAACCGTCCTATCATTTTGACACCTACGAAATCAAAATATTGGGAAAACAGTCGTACATCCAGGGGATAAGAACTGAAATATTTCCTCTTCA
Source organism: Scyliorhinus canicula (assembly GCF_902713615.1). Lineage (NCBI taxonomy): Eukaryota > Metazoa > Chordata > Chondrichthyes > Carcharhiniformes > Scyliorhinidae > Scyliorhinus > Scyliorhinus canicula. The sequence goes on from NC_052167.1 coordinate 2,702,002, forward strand.
ATAATTCAAAACTTGAACCACAAATTATTCTTCACCCCAAGAGTGAAGAGAAAAATAACTGCAGCAATGAGCCATTATAATTCCGAAACATGGGAAGCCAGCTATTTATACAGTGGAGCACTGCTGGGGAAATAGATGTGAGTCATTAGCAAAAATGTGAAAATTAACTTTAATGTGCTTTTGTAAAATATGATGAATACACCAGCCTGCGTCCAGTTATTATATGGGGAAATTGGCATGTTTGCCTTTTTCCAGAAGAAAGCATAACTCAGAACATCAAGTCCGACAAATAAAATCTGCAGACATGCCTTTAGGGAGGCTAGCACTGGTGGAGCCTTTGCAAATTGAGGATAATCTATTAAATCTGAAGGGGCAGTAACTGCAGAATTAATACACTTTGTCACTTGGCTAAGGCTGAAAAAGTAGGAGGCAGCAGCTGATGTTTCATTATTGAGTGGCGGGACAGTGCAGAATTAGCTGCTATCTGAGCTGAATGCCTTATTGATTGGCTGAGAGCCGGGGGGGGGGGGGGGGGGGGGGGAGTGGACGAGAACTGGAAACCTGCAGGCCTTCGTCTGTGAGAAGCAGCCAGCCAACACTTGACTGTGTTTGGTGTAAACCTGGGGAGAACGTGTGTATATGAGGAGTGGGGGGAGGGGAACCGGTGAGGGAGAGAGATTTCCACTGGTTTCCTCAGTGGCTGTAAGGGACCTGCCAGCTCCTTAACCCTGTGCAAACTACTTCTGACCATTTAATTTTTTAATAGAGGTGCACACACACACACACACAGGTTACAGCAGGACCATGAACTCTGAGCGCGAATGATTCCTAATGCAGTAGCTGGTTCTCAGGCTATGCTGACTCCCTGTTTCCCTCCATTTTTCATCTCCATTATGCAGTTAAATTGTGACATGACCATCGTTACAATGAAAGGATCAGAAGAAGGATATGGTAGTTTTGAAATTAGGCTGTGCAAATATTAGCACGGGTGCTTAACATGTTCATATGGAAGTTCTTTGTCTACTATTTTAACAAAGAGATCTATGCGTTAATTCCATGCAAATTCATTCATACTTGATCAAGGCCATCGGGTTTGTGAGTGGGGTTGGAGTGACTGATGAATATGATTTAACTGAAAGGTTGACCCATCATTATAAAAAATTGGATTAAAGTTTGAACAGTTTATCGATATTACTGAACCCCAATATTCAATTAAATTATGACTATGCACTCTGATCTATTAGAACATGCATTGAAGTCACAGTCACAATGGGAACCTAATATGTTGAATAACAGAGATTGGAGTGCATTATACATAGAATATATGTATGTACAGCCTTTAGCTTTTTGCTAATTTGTGGTCAATGGGTGTAAAATGTGGGCCGAGATTCTCCCCTACCCGGTGGGGCGGGGGGTCCCGGCGTGTCGGAGTGGCGTGAACCACTCCGGCATCGGGCCTTCCGCACATTTAGGGGCCAAGCCCTCACATTTAGGGGCCAAGCCCTCACATTTAGGGGCCAAGCCCTCACATTTAGGGGCCAAGCCCTCACATTTAGGGGCCAAGCCCTCACATTGAGGGGCTAGGCCCGCGCCGGAGTGGTTCCCACTCCGCCGGCTGGCGTGAATGGACTTTGGCACCACACCAGCCGGGGCCGAAAGGACTTAGCCGGCCGGCGTAAGTCCGCTCATACGCCGGAGCGTCAGCGGTGAAGACCATGGCGAAGGCGGAAGAAAAAGAGTGCCCCCGCGGCACAGGCCCGCCCGCCGATCGGTGGACCCCAATCGCGGGCCAGGCCACCGTGGGGGCACACCCCGGGGTCAGATCGCCCCGCGCCCCCCCAGGACCCCGGAGCCGGTCCGCGACGCCAATCCCACCGGTCAGGTAGGTGGCTTAATCCATGCCGGCGGGAGAGGCCTGTCAGTGGCAGGACTTCGGCCCATCGCGGGCCGGAGAATCGCCGCGGGGGGGGGGGGCCCGCCGACTGGCGCGCCGCGATTCCCACCCCGCCGAATCTCGGGGGGGCGGAGAGTTCGGGACACGCCGGGGGCGGGATTGACGCTGGCCCCGGGCAATTCTACGACCCCCCGGGGGAGTCGGAGAATCCAGACCCTGGTCTGTATAACGTCTGGCTGAATCCACACAATGTGAGCAGTTAAATTACAGACTGGGAATTTGCAACAACAGAAAAAAAGAGTGCATCACTCCTCAACTAAGCTGCTTATAGTGACTGTGCTAGGAGTGCCATATCTCAGGCCTATTCCTACACTGCTGTACATCACAGTTTGGATCTCAGCCTTTTGACTCCAAAGCCCAGGGGCTTGATTCTCCGATTTTGAGACTAAGTGCTGACATTGGCGTGAGAGCAGTGGCATTTTATCCCAAAGAAATGACTCAATTCCCCCACCGATCCTCTGTCTGGTGGAGGGGGGGGGGCTAGCAGGCACGCAGGGTAAAGCCCCCAGCTATAGCTATAGCTGCGGACACGGCCAGAGAATAGCCGCGCTGTGCAACATGGCACCAGCCACGCACGGACCCGGCCTGCGAAATATAGGGGCTGGTTTAGCACAGGGCAAAATTGCTGGCTTTTAAAGCAGACCAAGGCAGGCCAGCAGCACGGTTCAATTCCCATACCAGCCTCCCCGAACAGGCGCCGGAATGTGGCGACTAGGGACTTTTCACAGTAACTTCATTTGAAGCCTACTTGTGACGATAAGCGATTTTCATTTCATTTTTAAATAGTGCCCCCCCTTCAGCCAGGCTCGCCACTCCCGGACTACCCCCCGCCAATGCCCCCTGCCCCCGCCGAAGCCCCCCTACCCGCGGATAGGCCCCCCCCCCCCCGGACTGTGGCGGTGCTGGACTCACGCCGGGTTCCCGAAAATAAATAACATGATTGACCCACGTCATCGGGAGCTCAGCCCATCAGGGACGGGGCATCGGGGGAGGGCCTCAGGTGACATCGCAGAGTACGTCCATACGGCGTGCGGCGTACTCGGAGAGTACGTCGTTTTGGAGGGGGCGGAGCATCACAAAAGTGGTGCCGCCCCCGATTTCAGCGCCAACAGGGATCCGTCCCAGATTTTACACAAGGCTTTAATTCCAACACAGTACTCTCGCAATTTGTGTCAATACCAGCGTTAAAATAATGTCAAGAGAAAATGGGTGTCTTTGATGAAACCTCAATGCTAAAAGAGACAAATACGATGTCTTCATGAATTGCCATTAAAGAATAGTATTGTCACAAGACATTGCCAAAGATATGTGGTGATAGGAGCTGAAATTGGGGAATTGTAGATGTGATATGGTCACAGCAATAACTAATATAGCAAGGCAAAGGCCTGGCTCACCTACAGGTGCTCACACCAACGCTAACTGGTTGATGCTCCATTTTATCTACAGCTCTGACGGCCCTGAAACCAATGTAAGGCTTGATTTTAATATTCAAGGTTGACTTTTGTATTCTCTTGCGACCTGAATTCCTAAATTCACTAGTATTCCCAGGTCTTGAGTGGTGTCATTAGCTCTCATTAAAGGAGCTTCCAGATGTTGCTCAGAACCAAGGACACGGAACTTGCAGAAATGTCTTTTCATTTGGGAGCTGGAGGAGGACTCATGCTCCACATAACACCTGCAGTTTATCATCAGCCCAAGTCTCCGCCTCCCTCAACTGCACCAGCCAAAATTGGTTTTCCCCCAAAGCGCGGATTTCCCACTTGGTGGTCGCAAGCTTTCCGGAATCATGATAGTAAAGCTGGAGGACCAATTGGAGCATCCTCAGGCCCCTCTGCTCTGACTTGCTGTCGTGGTGTGCAACCGGAATCGTACTCAGCTCAAGGTGCTGTCTAACTTCGACTTTAGAACATCAACAGGGCGTGCTATTGCTCTGTAACACCCCAACATGACTTCATTTTAGAGCATCAATTGTGGAAGGTCACCATCTGTCACTGCATCGCATTGCCTGTCACCAAAGCACAACAGCTTGCCAAAACCAAATTAAAAATGCAAGGATCAATCTTCACCACTTCACTTAATGAAGGAAAACTAGAGATTGGAATGTATTCATCAATGGCAATGGTATCTCTTAGGTCAGCGAAGGTCAGAAACTACTCCAGTTTTGTTCTCAGGTTGCAATACACTCTAGCTCTTGCATTCTTCAAGAAAACCGCGGTTCGTAATTATATTTATTTACTTTTTATTACTTTATCAGAGTTACAAAGAGTGTGAACAGGGGCAAACCCCTAATCCTGCTCCTTGCCTGCTCCAAAAAACAATTCAAATTGAATCCAGATCCAGGCATTACACCTGATCCCACGCTCATCTTAGCCAAAAGGCCGAGAAGCGATCATAATTAACTTTATGTATTAGAAAACTTGTATGCAGTTCCTGTAGATGTCATGCTTACTTCTTGCAATGTTTTTCCGTCACACTTCATTGAATATGTTCAAGAGGCGGCTGGAGGTACTTGGGGAGAATGGGATCAAAGGCTATGGGGAGAAAGCAGGATTAGGCTATTGGATGATCAGCCATGATCATGATAAATGGCGGAGCAGGCTCGAAGGGCCAATCGGCCTCCTCCTGCTCCTATCTTCTATGTATCGATGTATCTATGATACCTATATTATTAAAAATAGATTATCCTCTAACTGACAGCAATGTCACGGGCCGATTGTTATTATAACCTAAAAATAGTCCATTATCCTTCTGTGGTCAGACAGAAAATAACTATATATAAAGGGCAGTCCAGGGGATGTACATGAGTTCAATGACACATTCGAGCCACTTGGCCCAGTTCAGGGTGATCCTCGGTTTGAAACGAGGCATCATTGCTGTTGTGCGGGTTACAGAATAATCTCCTGAGAAATGAGGCGCGAGTGGGTTAATTGGAGTTTGTTCAAGGCAGCACGGTGGCGCGGTGGTTAGCATTGCTGCCTCACGGCGCCGAGGTCCCAGGTCTGATTCCGGCCCTGGGTCGCTGTCCGTGTGGAGTTTGCACATTCTTCCCGTGTCTGCGTGGGTTTCACCCCCACAACCCAAAGATGTGCAGAGTAGGTGGATTGGCCACGCTAAATTGCCCCTTAATTGGAAAAAATGAATAGGGTACTCTAAATTTTAAAAATAAATTGCAGTTTGTTCCAATATCTGTCAAACAACAGCCATATATAATGCTACAGTCAACATTGCAAACCGTCGGCTCCAGCTCCGCATGAATGGCCACACAATATGTGGAAGGGCCCCTCTCAATTTAACAGTTAATTAACAGCACCAGGACACCGCCCTGTCCAAAGGGTGTGCAGCTGGGGGCCACCGATTCTCTGGGAGACCCCCACGAGTGCCGTTCCATCTACACCCCATTGGTGAGGACCAGAGCTGAATGGTGCTGGCCCCAGGTCTCTGAAGTCAAGGGGATGAATCCCCAAAGCCTCAGGTATTTCAGGAATCAGCACATTAGAGTGAGTCAGTGCAGGAAATGAAGCTAAGTGCGGACCCGGTGAGCCATTCCTTGCCAAGGCCATAAAGAAAACAGAGTCCCATTTGATAGCAGGATCATTGTCGGCACTACAGGTGCCAAGAAACACCGTGAAAAACGTGCCCAAAACGAGACTGGGTTTTTTCTATTAAATTGCACCCAAAGTCATTCTCTAGGATATGAGACCAGCCTGTACCTTTGCAGGAAGCAGTTAATGATTCTTTAACCCCAGAATAATACAAAAATATAATATAAATGCAAAAAATATGTGAATTCCAAAGGAGGTTATCCTCCCCAAGTGTGAGGACCTATAGGACTATACCTACAGCCTTTCAAGGAGAGTTCCTCCTCAGAAAAGAGGTGAGATATACCACGATAAGGATGAGTACATTCTAATCCCATCCATTAAGACTTAAGCCACTTGCCCGCTACCCAGCAGTGACACTGCTCATATTTATTATGATTAAGGCAAAGGAGACCATGAAGTATTTACTACCGCTATAAACATACAGATAATAATAAGAAAAGATGGATTTCTATCACACAGCCCTAGTACCATAAAACCTGCACAGTGCACCCCTTAACTAGAAGGAGCATACTGAGGGGCGTTTCCCATTCAAGATCAAAGTCCCTGACATTCTTCAGGATAAAGCATTCATTATAGTGCTCGACGGCAAAATCAGTCTGATCGGCATGATAAATAGCAGCACAGAATCAGGAAGGAATTATAACAACAAGGGATCGAGTCCCGAATTCACAGTGAACTGCAGGTTGTTAATCCAAATTATTGTCTTCCACAGAGTTCCCAAAGGCAGTGGCCGTAGCGGGATTGTCGAACATCTCTTCAGAGTTGGCAGATATCACCCTCCGTGAAGCAGGATATAGCGCGTCGAAATGCACTCCTATGGCCTTCAGCCATTTAATAATAATAATAATAATAATAATAATCGCTTATTGTCACAAGTTGGTTTCAATGAAGTTACTGTGAAAAGCCCCTAGTCGCCACATTCCGGCGCCTGTTCGGGGAGGCCGGTACGGGAATTGAACCCGCGCTGCTGGCCTTGTTCTGCATTACAAGCCAGCTGTTTAGCCCACTGTGCTAAACCAGCTCCTTAGCCCATTTTAAAAACGTTATCGAAGCCCTTGCACCTCTGTTGTATCATCACTGAGAAATCTTTTACGACAGAGACCTTCACTCCCTCATAGAGCATGGCCCCATTACGTCTTCCTGCTTTGAATATTCTTTGGCGATCTCCAACGTTCTGAACAGACCGCTTGACCCCCAGGCCTCAAAGACAGATTACAATGTGCCCGTTTCTAACGTAATACACCCAGCTTTCAGATGCAGATTAAGAAAACGTGGTAGCCAGCTCTCAAATAATGTAACTGGGGGCTTACCGGAGTGGTTAGCACCGTTTTTGACGCCGTCGTCGGGCCATCACGCCGATCGCGGAGAATCCTGCCCATGATCTATGAACTCACCCTGCATGGACCTATAAGATCTTTTCCATCCACCTGAGAAAGCAGCCTGGAGCTCAGTTCAATGCCTCGGCCAAGAAACAGCATCTTGGATGGGGCAGCACTCCCTGGGTGCTGCACTGATGTATCCAGCCTGGATTAACTCGCGGGAGTGGGGCTTGAACCTACAACCCCCTCCGCCAGAGAGACGTGCTATCAACTTGAGACATATAAGATAGTCAGAGGGTTAGATAGGGTGGACAGTGAGAGTCTTTTTCCTCGGATGGTGATGACCAACACGAGGGGACATAGCTTTAAATTGAGGGGTGAGAGATATAGGACAGATGTCAGAGGCAGTTTCTTTACTCAGAGAGTAGTAGGGGTGTGGAACGCCCTGCCTGCAACAGTAGTAGACTCGCCAACTTTAAGGGCATTTAAGTGGTCACTGGATAGACATATGGATGAAAATGGAATAGTGTAGGTCAGATAGGCTTCAGATGGTTTCACAGGTCGGCGCAACATCGAGGGCCGAAGGGCCCGTACTGCGCTGTAGTATTCTATGTTCTATGTTCTATGTTCTAACTTAGCAAAGCAAAGAAAAAAACGTAATCAAATGTAATGTTATTTGCACAAGAATGGAAGAATGCAAAATAATTCAAAAAGAGATACCAAGCAAAAATAAGGAGGCAAAAGTAATATCCAAATAATTTTTCTTAATGGGATCT